>NC_143132.1:76322500-76947500 GCF_059928025.1 Delphinapterus leucas
TCTGAATATTATATTATTCTTTCCTGGCACTCCAGCAAATGCCCAGAATAGAAGGCATGTACTACTGTTGCAAAATTATATAATGGACTCAGTACTGTATAACAGTAGATGCATCTACTGCAAATAACCAGTAGTGAAAATTCCTGGGCAACCTGACTGTGCAACATGCATACAACACACCACAAACTATTTTCAGATGGGAATACAGGGGGGCCAAGCGTGCCAGTCGCCTAGTATGCCCTTGGGTTCCTCTGTATGAACTAAGTCTTAGAAACTGGTGTGAATTCCCTTTCTCTCCTACCTCAGTTAAAAGAGCATCTCTTTTCTACTCCTCACTTTCTGGGCCTGGGAGGCCACCAGCCTAACAGTGGCAGCTGCCTAATGCACAGTAATGTCAGTGACATAGAATCTGTCTCAGATATACATAGGGGAAGGAAATATAATACCTTCTCGTGGACATTATTTTGTTACTTTCCTTCTTTATTTGTTATTTTGCTGTTGTTTATTCATAGACTCATTTTCTTTTAGTTTTACACTGGTTCTGGTTTATTAGCGAGTTTTCATTGCTTTTATGTCAATGTGTGGTTACCAACTATCATGTTGGTGACTATATGTTACTACATATCTTAATGTGTGTGTGTTTTAATGAAATAATGACCAAAAATAATTAGTTCTTTTGAGTGTGCATGTTTGTGATGCCCATTTATTTATTTATTTTAATTTGTATTTGATATTGGAGCATAGTTGATTCAGTTTATATATATATATATCTATATATATATATCTGTGCTTTTTCAGATTCTTTTCCCATATAAGTTATTACAGAATGTTGAGTAGAGTTCCCTGAGCTATACAGTAGGTCCTTGATTTTTTTAATTTTTAATTTAATTTTTATTTTATATTGGAGTATATTTGATTTACAATGTTGTGTTAGGTTCAGATGTATGGCAAAATAATTCAGTTATACATAAAAATGTATCCATTCTTATCCTCCAAAATGTAGATGACTCATTTTTTTTCTCTAGAATTTAGATGACAATGTTGTTTTCAGAATTAAGCCACATAACATAAATGAAAATACGTAGGCACAGAGGACTTTTGGTTCTAGGAATGTGGAAGAAAAAGCCAGAAATGTTCCACAAACAATCTAGATATGTGCAATAAAAGATAGCCAACAGGGCTTCCCTGGTGGCACAGTGGTTGAGAGTCCGCCTGCCGATGCAGCAGACACGGGTTCGTGCCCCGGTCCGGGAAGATCCCACATGCCGCAGAGCGGCTGGGACCGTGAGTCATGGCCGCTGAGCCTGCGCGTCCGGAGCCTGTGCTCCGCAACGTGAGAGGCCACAACAATTAGAGGCCCGCGTACTGCAAAAAAAAAAAAAAAAAGATAGCCAACATTCTTTTATATGCATAGCTGAATTTTTAAGAAGGAAGGAAAAATCGCACACAATGAGAAATGCAGGGACATCTAATACTAAAGCAGTGGACTAACGAGCTGAAGCTGCACTGCCCAAGGAGGGCTGTGGTCTAATAGCACTTGTGCTCTGACAGCCACACGTGGGGAGCAGAGGAGGCCTTGGGCCCCACATGAAATGAAGAATTGGAAATGAGATCCCCGCAGAGTGTCTCAATTCATATCTGTCTGGCCATTTTGGAGAACAGGAATCTAGGAAAAGTTGCCTATCTCTATCTGGGCTTGGAGTGAGGAAAACATCTCTTAAGATATTGTAACCTGAGGCCTGTGCCTCATGCTTATTGCATAAACACACATACATACGCCCCCACACACACTCACACAAAAGATAAACTCAGGCTGATGATTGCATCAACAACAGAAAGAAAGGGAAAGACAAGGAGGTGAGAAATTTAATGGGATCTGCATTTTTAAAAGATGTCTTCAAACTGGTATTAGTTAAAGAGGCAGATAAGGAGCATCTCGGACAGAGAGGAATCGTATGCAAAGGTTCTGTCATAGGAGCCAGACATTTTGGGGGAATCAAACGAGGTCCAGTGGAGGGGGAGATGAGGAAGCAAGAGAGAGGCTAGAATTGGAGAAACTAGAGGTCGACAGAGTGTGAGACCATGTACACAAACAGCTACAAATAAGCAGAGTTGCACAGATTGAGCAAAACTTGAGAATTGACACATTTGTCCATTGCTAATTACTGAAAATTAATGGGTCACTGCATTTTGCAAAGTGAAAGACCATCTCACTATTATTTTAGACACATCTATGGCAAAGGACTACCTTCGTATCAGTGTCTACTTGAACTCCAACACTAGACCTTTGAGCTGGGACTAATACTATCTATAGTTACTGGAGAATTTTCTAGACAAATCATGCCTTGAACAGACTGGGTACTGTGGTAGGTAGAATGCTTCCCCTAAATATGTCCATTTCTTAATCCTCCAAACCTGTGAATGTTAATTTACAGGTCAAACGAGACTTTGCAGATGTGATTAAGTATCTTGCGATGGAGAGAGTATCCTAGATAATCCAGGTGGGTCCAATGTGATCACAAAGGTCTTTATAAAAGGGAGGTATGAGGGTCAATGTCAGAGAAGGAAATGTGACCAAGGAAGTAGAGATTGGAGCGATGCTGTCACAAACCAAAGAATGTGAACAGACTCTAGGAGCTGAAAAAAGGCAAAGAACTGATTCTCCCCTAGAGGCTCCAAAAACAACAGCCCAGCTGATCCATTTGAGACTGCTGATCTCACGAACTGTAAACTAATCAATTTGTGTTGTTTTAAGGCACTAAATGTGTGGAAATTTGTTCCAACGGCCATTGGAAACTAATGTAGGTAACTACACAATCTGAATGAAGGGATAAGAGTAAAGTAATTGCAAAGATTTTTCAATGAATAATATTAAGACATGCAACTCCACAATTTACACAATTCTACAGTATAGAGCTGTGCTATCTTATAGAGTAGTCATTAGTGGAATGTGGCTATTGAACACCTGAAATGTGACGAGCCCTGACTGAGATGGGCTAAAAGTGTAAAGTATACAGTGGTTTTTAAAAACTTACTATGAAAATATGAGGTAGACTATCTCATTAATCATTTTATATTGATTGTATGTTGAAATAATATTTTGAATACATTGAGTGAAATAAAATATGTTGATAAAATGGATTTCACTGGTTTCTTTTCACTTTTTTAACGTGGCTTCTAGGACATTTAAATTACCTACGTGACTATCATTTTTCTGTTGGTTAGTACTGATGTAGCTATTTCCACAATAGCTCCACAAGTTAGACATCTGCACCTGTCTAGAAATTCTTTAAACTTAGGGCTAAATTCAAAATTATATATTGCATATATTAAACAAATGAGCTCATGTATAATATATGAATATGTGCTAGTACAGGGTGAACATGAGCATTTTTCACATATCTTCAAACTACTAAAGTAAACTGTGTTTTCTCTGACATTCTTGTCAGTATCAATTTTTAAGTCTAATGTTCTTTGAAATTTTGTTATGATGCGTGGCTTTTCAATCACATCTTTTATTTTGCTTCTCTGGATATGACATTATTTTCCCCTTTCCCAAGCTAAACAAACCTCCCTTGGATTAGAATAATGTATCTGAACGGATGAAGAATGGTTTTGTTCATCTTGGCAAACACTTTGCAATGATTTTAATAATGCCCTCTGTTGCATATATGGCAAGAAAATAAATTGGACACTAACACAAATCAATGAAATAAATCTGTTCACTGAATAGTAGAAATATTACTAGATATGAATTTTAACAAGTCCCTTAGAATTCTAAGCTTTGAAACCTCCACCAATTGGAATATTTTTAAAGATATATTTTATAATTACTTAAAAGTTTATTATAATCAGCCTAAGTTATTCTTGCTGCTTAGTAAGTTCTGTTTTTTACTTAATTAGGTAAGGTATAAATACTCCTTCTCCCCCCCAGAAAAAGCCGCCATATTTTGGTGATAATGTTGTATAACTATACAATTTTTGAGTGTGAACCATAAAAAGGAAATGAAATGATATTAAAGGTGAAACAAGAAATTATGATTGCAAATAAATCATAGTTATAACCTTGAATAAATGAAAGTTGGGTTTGAAAGTCATTTCCCTGACAGCCCATTTGTCAATTAAATTTATCTCATTTGTGAAAGTCTGGCACCACAATTATCATTATTCATGTAATGTACGAGGATTCATTCTAAGTGCCATGTCTGTCTCCTCTGCATTTATTCCAAATGCATTTAAAGGGCAATTGTTCTTAAAGGATAACTTAAAAATCAGCTTTCAAGTTCTATTTTCATTTGGAAAATCAAATTAGAATCCAAGTATCTTTTGTTTACAAAATAAGTCGAGCAAAAATGATTGTACCACATTTAAATTGTCTAAGTCTTAATTGAAATTATTATAAAATTTGGTTCTGTTGAATGACAAAAAAAGTTATTTTGTTCATTATTAAAGGCCTCAGGTATTCTGGCTTGCCTCTGTCATAACCACCAGTAATCTACTATAATCACACAATGCAAAGATCATCCCTCCTTCTACACACACACACACACACACCACACACACACACACACACACACACAGGCTTTTAAAGTGTATTGGTGTGTGTGTGCACGTGTGTGTACCTATACAAAATATCTGCTCATCACTCCCTTAGAGGAATGGTTAAATTTAGCATCACAAGTAATGGGAAGAACTGAAATTTTGTGCTAATTATAACACAATGTAAAGTACACAACTTCATCAATGAAGTTATCTGACCAAATGTGTTTAACCAAAACAGAATTAAGACACTAGACTTAACTTTCAGTTTACTGAAAATACAAGAGATATAAAAACAAGTTAATGACATAATAAAAAACAATTAGACAAATATGAAACATGAGGTACTCTCATGAGGTAAGAAAAGTGGTCTGGTGACTTAGAAGAGTCAATGTCATGGCAAAAATATGAAGGAACTCTTCTTAATTAAAAGGCATAATAACCAAGTGTAGTGTTTGAACCTTGACTATATTCTATTTCTAGAGAAAGAATATGTAGTAAGTGTTACATTTGGGATAAATGGGAAAATTTGCATATGGCCTTGATAATAAATAATTACCAATTATTTGGTGAAGAATCCAGTTTTTTAGGTATGATATTGATATTGTGATTTTTTTAGTAGAACGCCATTCTAATAAGGAAATCCACTTTGAAGTACTTGGGGATGAATTGTCTTAATGTGTGTAACAATTTTTCTTTATATTGGAAATCTTTTATAATAAAAACTTGAAGTGAATTTAAAATAATTGCTGACAATTCCTAAATGTATATTCTCAGTCCAGATTGCTTGCTGTGCTTTAGGTGCATATTGTCAACTTTTCAAAATCTCAATTTAGATATCAAAGTGGCATCTCCAACTTTCCATAACCAAACATGAGTTTGTGACCTTTCCTTCCAAAACATGTCTATCTGTGGTCTTCCTCATCTCAGATGATAGAAATTCTACCTTTCCAGTTGCTTATGCTAAAGTCTTAGAAAATATTCTTTATACCACTTCTTCTCTCAAACTCCATATAAATATGTCAGGAAATCCTGTTGACTCTAATATCAAAATATATTCAGAATCCAACTACTTCTCATCACCTCCACTGCTACAACTTTTGTCCAAGCCACTGTCTTAATCTCTTGCTCATATTCCTTCACTATCTCCCTAACTGCCCTGTTTCCATCCTTGCCAATTGCAGTCTGTTCTTAACCAGCATCTAGAGTGACCCATGTCAGTGTTCAGTGCGTCTGGGCCAGGAGCGAAGTTCTGCCATCTTTAACATAACAGCTTCACCTCACAATGATGAGGAAGAAAAAGTCCAGCAAAAGCATCTTTAAGGAGAAAACCTAAAAGTTGCATATATCAATTCCTCTCATAGGCCATTGGCCAAATTTGGCCACATGATCATAATTAGCAGTAAAAGAGACTAGGAAACATAGTCTGTTGTTGAATGACAACGAGTCTAGCTAAAAATCAGAGTATCTTTTACTAAAGAAATCATGGGAAAAGCTATACCAAGGGTTTTCAGAATTCCCCCCCAGTTAACTATTCTGGTTACCTAAGTATCTATGAATTTACTGCATACAGACCAAAATCCTGGATTTTGTAATGTTCATTCCTCTTCATCATATCTGGATTTGGCTCTTCAAAATCAATCTGTTAACTAATTGACAAGCTAGCTGCTTCTCTCTCTTCTAATATATGTTGATAGCATAAGAACAGCTATAACCATAATAAAATGAGAATTTGGAAAAAAGGAAAGAATGGGAAACAGAGTAGTCAGTGTTTCATAGCAGTTATCCAAGCCCAATGGACAGAAATCACACAGACTCCCTCCCCAGACTGTGGCGTGGGTTACTTGGTTCACCTATCTCACTCCCCCTGGTTTCTGCCTTCGGGGCATATCTCCTTTATCCACTGGTCACTGTGGTCCTTGCTTTGGAATATCCTTGTCCTTTGTCTTGTGTGACAACTCCAAAGTAGGATGAGTTGGAGAGTGTCCCCTCTTTGGGGACTAGGCAGCTTTCACAACCCATTTTCTGCCAGTGAAAGTTTGGGGGCTCCAGGGCTGTTCTAGGGATCAGACTCAAACTCTGTTTTAAGGGAGGCTTGTGGTTTCATTGGCAATACAATTTCTCAGGGGTTTAGTTCATGTGAAAGGTAGCACACCCAAATATCTCAACGGGCCATTATTGCAATATTCCTCCTTTATTTACTGGCTTATATGTTAGGCCTACCTCTTTTAGGCCAAAAATTTTAAATGGCCCCATGAAGGCAACAGAAATAACAGGAACAATAGATATCTTTGATCTGATCTTTACATCTGGATAACTCTAGGCATTGTCTTAGCTCTTGCTGTTTGAAGCACAGATATAGTTGTACTTTTTAACTCTGAAAGACCCCAAATTCCTGGACTTTCCAGCACTCTAACTTTTTAGCCACAAAGAGATTCTCCTTTTGTGTGCTCCTATGAGGTCCATCTCCACATGAAACCAGGCCAGTTCTGGTTTGTGTCCATTATCTTCTTGTAGTTACGTCCAAAAGGTGTAAGTACCAAGGGCGTGGCCAAGATGGCAGAGTAGGAAGACTCAGAGCTCACCTCCTCCCCTGAGCACACCAAAACCACAACTATTTACAGAGCAAATATTGATGAGATAGGCCGGAAGATTAGCCGCAACTATTTCCTACAACAACAACAAAAAAGAAAAAGGAACCACAGAGACAAAGGTGGGAAGTGGGGAGACAAGACCCATAACCCCGGGTGTGTGACCCACAAATAGGATAATTACAATTGCTGAGGTTCTCTCCAAGGAGCAAAGAGTCAGAGCCCGGAATCAGGCTCCCCAGGCCAGGGTCGTGCACTGGAGCAACAAGCTCCCAGAACATTCGGCTTTGAAGGCCAGTGGGCTTACTTTTGGGAGAGTCAGAGGGCTGTGGGAAATAGAGACTCCACTCTTAAAAAGGTGCACACAAAATCTCACACATTCCAGGACTCGGGGTAGTGGCAATAATTTGAAAGAAGCTGGAGTCAGGCCCACCTTCTGATCTTGGAGATCCTCCCAGAGAAGCAGGAGGCAACTGGAGCTCACCTGGGGACATAGACACTGGCAGTAGCCATTTGAGGGAGCTCATTCTACCACTAGGACACTGGTGCTGGCAAGGGCCATTTGGAGGCCTCGCTCTAGCTTATTAGGGCCAGGACCCAGCACTGCTCACCAGCTTGTGGTTACCAGTACTGAAATGCCTCAGGCCAAGCAGCTAGCTGGTTGAGGACACAGCCCCACCCTCCAGCAGGCTGGCTGCCTGAAGGCCCACTGAACCCACAACCGCCCTGGACCAGGCCCTGTGCACCAGAGTGCTCAGGACCCAGCCCTCACACCAGTGCACTGGCGCTAGCCCTGGAACCCCCTGGGTCCCATCCCTACCCACCAGCAGGAGGACACCTAGCCCCAGGACCACAGCAGCCCGTCAGCCTGCTGTGTCAGGACCTATATGATACAGCAGTTTCCCTCCTGGATATCTATCCAAAGAAAACAACAACACTAACTAGAAAAGATATACACATCCGAAAGTTCATTGCAGCATTATTTATAATAGCCAAGATATGGAAGCAAACCAAGTGCCTATCATTAGGTGAATGGAAAAAGATGTGGTATATATGTAGATATATAGATATATTACTCAGCCATAAAAAATAATTAAAGTTTGCCATTTGTGACAACATGGATGGATCTAGAGGGTCTTATGCTAAGTGAAATAAGTCAGACAGAGAGAGATAAAGACTGTATGATTTCATTTATATATGGACTCTAAAAAACAAAACAAATGAATAAACATACAAAACATAAACAGAGTTAGAGATACAGAGAACAAACAAGTGGTTGCCAGAGGGGAGTGGGTTGGGGGGAGAAAGAAATACATGAGGGAGATTAAGAGGTACAAAATTACAGCTGCAAAATAGACGAGTCATGGGTATGAAACGTACAGTGTGGGGAAGATAATCGATACCTATGTATTGTCTTCATCTGGTGACAGACCATAACTAGACTTACAATGATGATCATTTTGAAATGTATAGAAGTATTGAATCCCTGTGTTCTAGGTCAATTATGCTTCAAACACATGCAAAGGGACAAACATACAACCTCACAGAAAAAGAGAACAGATTTGTGCTTGCTGGAGTTGGCAGTCGGGGAAGGGGCAATTGGATGAAGGTGGCCAAAAGGTACAAACTTCCAGTTATCAGATAAGTAAGTACTAGGGATGTAATGCACAACATGATGAATATAATACTGAATACTGCTCTATGTTTTATATGGAAGTTGTTAAGAAAGGAAATCTTAAGTATTCTCATCACAAGGAAAATAATTTTTTCTATTTCTTTAATTTTATATGAGATGATGGACGTTCACTAAATTCATTGTGATAATCACTTCATGGTGTATGTGAGTTGAATCATCATACTGCATACTTATAAAGCGCTGTATGCTAATTATATCTCAGTAAAATTGGAAGAAAAAAAAGAAATACAAATTAACACCAACATATCATGTTATGCCAATTAAAGTAGCAAAATTTTATTTTGTTTTAGTACTCATTGCTGGTCTAGACTAAAATGAAAATTGTAATATTTATGCATGGTTGTTGACAGGGTAACCTGGTATGATTTAGGAATGGATTATGGAAATATGGTTCAAGAACTGTAAAAGTGTTCCTACTCTTCGATAAAGCAATTGCACTACTGAAAATGTTACTTAACCCAAAAGATGGGGAAAAGGTACATATGAGAAGATGTTTATTGCAGCATTATTTTCAAATATTTGGAAATCATTCAGTAGCGATGTAGTTAAGTAAAGTACAACTACTCTATGGAATATAAAACATTAAAATGGTAATTCTGAAGGTTATGTAGCAACATAGACAATGCTTATTCTGAGTTTAATAAAACAATGACAACAAAAAGGCATAAGTAGCAGCCAACACACAGACTCATTCTGAATTTTGCCAATTAATTTCCTCAGAGCCATAGTCCCAGGAGCACACGGTCTGCCTTCCAAGTTATGGCAACAGCTGTCTTACCGAACATTTTGCCACAGCGTAATGGCATTCTTCAGTTTCCAGCTCACAATATTTGTGAATTTTCCATCTTCCACTTTGTGCATTTCACATATACTCATAGTTTTCATGATAGCAACCCACTTCCAGGGCTTTCTTTCTTTCTTTTTTTTTTAGGATTTCTGAACAATTAGAGCTCTAGAAAGATATCCTAAAATGTATTGGCTTTTTATAAGAAAAGTGTTTTTGTCTCTAACACACTGGCTTAGAAGGTTTAGAAGTGAGCAGTCCAAGACTGGTGGGGAAGTTTCCAAATATGCTCTAAGTCATTACCATTAATCAGCTACCACAGAGGAGAAAACAGAGTTCAAGATAAGCATCTTAAAGGAGAGATCCAGGAAGTGGTATACATTAATTCCACTTGTGTAGCACAGGTACAGACTTAGTCACGTGGGCACACCTAATTGAGACAACAACAACAACAAAATCAGTAGTAGGGTACTCACATACTCACCTAAAACTCTAGCGTTCCGTTATTAAAAGAAGTAACAGTTATTGATCTTTATCACCATCACTTCTGTGCCAGTTACTCTACTGGACACTAAAGATATAATAGACAAAAACTGAGCAAGATATAATCCCTAGTATTACAGAGTGACTAGATTTCAGGGGAGCCACCTCTAGATTCTATTCAAAATTGTATGAAACATCAGCTCTCACGTAAAATCACTGCTAACCTTGTAAAAGAGAGAAGGATAAAAAACACATTCAATTAAATGTTCTGGCTTTTATTCCTTTTTTACTTCTCCTTTCCTCCTCCTCTCACTCTCTCTCTCTCTCTTCCCCCCCTCCCCCATCTCTTACTCTATCTTATCTTATCCTTTCTCTTTGTCATCCTTTTTCACATCCCAGGGGTAGGAGACAATGGCAGCTGGCCTGAAATCATAAATGGCAGATAATGGCTACCTCATTTGGTGAGAAAGAGGATATGGGGCTTGAGAGAAAGTGGGACATCAAGGACAACCTCAAGTGCTTTGGGCCTAAGACAAATGACAGGCAGAGGACGGCTTGACTGAGAATGGGGAACACTTTTGTAGATGCAGATAAGGGAGGTAAGGAGACTAACAGAAGCCCATTTAAGACATATTGAGTTTGAGATGCTAAATAACCAAGTGAAGATGTAGAATACAGCATTGAAACACGGAGTTCAGGAGTGAGGGCCAGGCTGGGATGTAAACAGGAGCATTTTCACCCTGAAGATGGTAGTGAAAGCCTTGGGACTGGATGAGATCACCAAGGAAGGGAAGGTAGGTAAAGGGAAAAGAAATCTGATCCCTGAGCTTGGGGTATAGCCTGAAATTTTTCAACTCAGAAAAAGTCTCCCTTCCTCTCCCTTCCCCTCTCCTTTTCCCTCCACCCTCTCCTCTGCCTCCCTCCCAGCTCTATATCCCCCAGTACCTTAATCTCTTAGGTACCTACAATACCTTAGGAGGTAAGATATTGTAGTTATATTGACCAGTGGTAAAACTCCAGAAGGGATGAGACATAGCTGATTGAGATAGTAAGATGCTACTTAACCATCTTTGTCAATATCTAACTCTTAAAGTGTAATTTAGATGCTAAAGAGAATTTAAAATTCTAGCATTATACAATTTAAGAATTGTGTCTTGTTTATGTTATAAATAATTTAAAAAAATATTTCCCTTAAATTCCTCAGTAGCTGCTCCTCTCTTTCTTCATCTCAAAATTTCTGCTACATGTACAGCTTGATCAACATTTGTCACAATTAGCATTTAAAACAGCACGTGCTACATGACTCTAAACTGCCCACCAGCACACTAACTCTGATTTGTTAGTGTTGAACAGTCATCGCCTCTTTTTTTTTTTTCGGTACGCGGGCCTCTCACTGTTGTGGCCTCTCCCGTTGTGGAGCACAGGCTCCGGACGCGCAGGTTCAGCGGCCATGGCTCACGGGCCCAGCCGCTCCGCAGCACGTGGGATCTTCCCAGATCAGGGCACGAGCCCGTGCCCTCTGCATCGGCAGGCGGACTCTCAACCACTGCGCCACCAGGGAAGCCCCAGTCGTCCACCCTTGATTGAGCACAGCTTTAACTGCGGTCAGAGATCTGCAGTTACCCAGTTTACCTCTGACTCAGCAAGGTCAAACTTCAAGTTGCTCACTACTGAAAAAGAAAATTTATATATATATATATATATATATCTGCAATTCTTTTTCAGATTCTTTTCCCATATAGGTTATTACACAATTCTCTGTGCTGTGCAATAGGTCCTTGTTGGTTATCTATTTTATATACAGTAGTGTGTATATGTTAATCTCTAACTCCTAATTTAGCCCTCCCCCTCATCTTTCCCCTTTGGTAACCGTAAGTTTGTCTTCTAAGCCTGTGAGTCTGTTTCTGTTTTGTAAATAAGTTTAGTTGTATCATTTTTTTAGATTCCACATATAAGTGACATCATATGATATATGTCTTTCTCTGACTTACTTCACTTAGTATAATAATCTCTAAGTCCATACATGTTGCTGCAAATGGCATTATTTCATTCTTGTTAAGGCTGAGTAATATTCCATTGTATATGTGTACCTGAATCACTTTGCTGTATACCTAAAACTAATACAACATTGTAAATCAACTATACTCTGTAATCAAATAAAAATTAACTTAAAAAGCAAAACAAACAAACAAACAAAAAGAAAATTCATGTCCACACCCTCTATGGTCTCCTACCCTGAAAAGGGTCTTCTTGCCTTGATGGCTGGCAACCTACTGTCTCCACAGTAGTGTGTGTATTTAGTGAGCTCTTCTGTCACCAGGTGAACAAGCTGGCTTTAAAATGACTAACAGAAGACAAGATGATCAAGATGAGCAGAGCTAGAAAAAGAGAGGTTTAAAGAGAAATTTAAAGTCTGCTTCTAGGTACAGATGACAACTTGCCCCAGTCATTTGATAAACTGAGAAAACAAACAAAACAAGCAAATGGTAACTGTATACGTATATCTTTGTGAGGTAAGAGTGAAGGTCAGGCATCGGACTTCTCTTTCTCGTGTGAAATATCTGTAAAAAAATAATTCAAATTACCCTATGTTTTTTATATGTCTTGCTTTCCTTCCACGTTTGAATTGGAAGCAATTACATTTTAGCTCTCCAGTTAAACAACTGCATTAACTTTCCCTTATCATTTCATTCTTTGAGTCCTTAGTTTCCTCATCAATGAGAAAGAAGTGTTGGATAAGATGGTTTCAAAGACCCCCTCCAGCCCTAAAATCATCTCATGTTGTGGCATTATATCTTGTTCATTTGTCTAGGGTCCTAGAAAAATAAAATCTTAATTTAAAAATAGTTTTTCAAGCCAGTTAAAAAAAAAGGCAGTTTATATTATGGTCTAAATCAGCACTTTTAAAACAGTGATGTCCATTTGAATCATCTGGATTTTATTAACATGAAGACTCTGATTCTACAAGACTGCGGTAGGGCTTGAGATTCTGGATTTCTAACAAGCTCCTAGGGGATGATGATGCTTCAAGTCTAAGCACCACACTTTGATCAGCAAAGATCTTAATAACCATGGAGGTTCCTACTTCAGAGACACATTCACACATGTAGTCTCTCTCAAACATACAGACACAGTTATGATGACCCAATGTTTTATTTTAAAGATCAAGTTTAAATGCTTTTTTTCCCCCAAGCTAACATCAAACCAAATCAATTTAGAAACCAAATCAAACCAAATAAACTTAGAATAATTTCAGTTAATTATCAGAATATTTTATTTGCCTTCAGAATTAGATTTAATCGTAATTGCTTTTTATATAATTTATTGATTTTTTAACTGATTGTTTGCTCTCCTGTCAATCCAATAAAAATATGATGCACTGTCTCAACTTGCCTCTTCTCTGTCCTGTGAAAGAACCCCAGGTGCCACGTTCACTCTTTAGAAAGTCATCCTAAAAATGCTACTGGGAATAGTCACTGTATGAAAAAGCCCAGTACAGGTGCTATGGGGTTTACTTTCAATTTCCATTAAATTTTCTCCTTCCTCTCACTCTGATTTATGTCAGGTCCTGGACCTATGAAACTCATATTAATTTGGACAGCTGGTCCCTACCTTGAAGCTAAAGAACTGGAAGATGTTTTATTAACCACTGCCCACCCGCCCCCTCCAAAAAATAAAAAAAACCACACACTGACTACCCTCAGAAATAATCAGCCAAACTGCAAAGGCAACATTAGTGCCAAGTCAATTAACAGATTGCTTCTGAGAGGAGTTTTTACATTTTTAACTTGATAATTATGCTCTATTCTTGAAGATAAAAATCTTTTCTGAACACTAGCAACTAACACTGCCAAATCTTTCTTGTAATTACCCCAGTGATTCCAACTATATAAGTACTTCCTAGACTCACACTCCTGTTAGTAGGGATCTTCTAAGTCACTGAATTCACAATGTAGATTCTCTTTCTAACAAAGAACTGAGGGCTTATGTCAGTTCAGGTTCTAGAATTAATTTATTGTTGCTGTTATTATTATTGTTGTCATTTTCCTTATGGTGGGGCAGATCCCAGAGATTCTGACAGATCTAGTGAGGAGAGCTGGCTGCTTTTACTAGATGGAGATTGTGAAGCAAAAGAATCAGCTAGGGAACTTATCTAAAACGCAGTCCTGTTATTTTCCTCCATCTCAAGCCCTTCATCTCTGGCATTCTGATTCATTAGGTCTGAGTAGGATGTCCAAAACTGAAATTTTAACAAGCATCCTATGTGATTCTGATGCAAATGTGCATGAGGTCATATTGTGATAGTGATTTCATTACTCCAAAATATCTTAGCTCTTGAATCATTTAATATAAAAGTTGACATCTGAAAATGCATCTGTTTAGAGTAGCAGAGACTTTTTGTGATGTAGATGGTCACTATTTACATCAAAGTCTCTACTGAAGAGAGTCCCTTCTGTTCCACATATGAAAGGTATTTCAAATCATACATCTTGATCACTCAAGCTTGTAAAGGATTCCTTCACACTTTCTAGAACTGATATAACTTTCATTTTAGCTTTTGACACTGCTTAAATTTCTCTGGAGGCTTTACTATTATTTTGTAATTGAATAAGGGCAAAAAACAAATCCATTTCAACAGGAGCATATGCATTCTGCCTACTTAAAATTCCTGGGATGAGTAAAATGGTTTCTGACACAGTATATATATATTTAGGCTATAGAACACTTAAAGATCAACATGCTATATAATACAAGGTCAAACCTCTTTGATGAAATGTAGCAATGTAGAAAGAAAAACAGGCAATAATCCAACTGATTTCCTAGAACTAATTATAAAAATGTGTGTAACTAAATATACCTTTATATAGTTCTTTATAAGGCAATTTAAAAATAATTATAAATAAAATGTTATTAAAAATTGTCCTCCTCTAGAGCTTTCAATGTGAGTGAAAGGTTTGAATACAGGAAGCACTAGAAAAGCTAAACTGAATTTTAGAGCTTAATGGGGTCTTTGAGAGCAGGAATGAGGAGACCTGGGTTCCAGCACCAGCTAAGCCTGTGACTCAGTAACTGGAGACAAGTCATATCTCCTTTCTAGACCTATTTTCTTCTCCAATTTGACTTCTTATGAGTGGGATTATTCAATTCAGTGGTTTCCAGCTTGGAAACCACTTTCTGGAACCAGGGATACTTTCAGTATTTGAAAAACATTTATCAAAAAACAAAACAAAATAACATATCACACACCTACACACACACACACACACACACACACACACACACACAGAGAGAGAGAGAGAGAGAGAGAATATGTAGTCAGAATAAAAATGAACAAGAATATTAAATGACATATTTTTTCATCTTTATTAGAATTAATTTACTTACTGGGACAATACCGAGTACCATGCATGGATCAGAAAATTTGCTGATGACTTCATGAGAATTTATAGATTAGGAAAGTAGAACAGTTACTTTTACCAGTATCACAGGTCACAGAAGTCAAATTGCAAAACAAAAAACAGCAAAGCATTTTGTTCTGGTGAAAACCAGGGAACCACTAATTTAGTTACAAACCCTGTATTTTACTTTATTTATTTATTTTTACTTGTGTAAAAATTAACATAATCTTAAGGCTCCACACAAAAACTACCAGAACTGATAAACGAATTAAGCAATGTACCAGGATACAAGATTAATAAATGGAAATGTGTTGCATTTCTTTACACTAACAGTGAAATACCAGAAAGAGAAACAAACAAAAAAACAACCCCTTTAAAAATCACATAAAAAGAATACTTAGGAATAAACCTGATCAAGGAGATGAAAGATGTATATGTTGAGAACTATAAAACATTGATGAAGGAAACTGAAGATGGCTCAAAGAAATGGAAAGCTATCCCATGCTCTTGGATTGGAAAAATTAATATTGTTAAAATGGCCATACTACCCAAAGCAATCTACAGAATTAATGTGACCACTATCAAATTACCCATGACATTTTCACAGAATTAGAACAAATGATCCTAAAATTTACGTGGAAACAAAAGACCCAGAATTGCCAAAGCAATCCTGAGGAAAAAGAACAAAGCTGGAGGCATAACCCTCTCAGATTCCAGACAATACTGCAAAGACACAGTAATCAAAACAGTGTGGTATTGGCACAAAAACAGACATATGGATCAATGGAACAGAATAGAAAGCCCAGAAATAAACCCACACACCTATGGTCAATTAATCTTTGACAAAGGAGGCAAGAATATACAATGGAGGAAAGACAGTCTCTTTAGCAAGTGGTGGTTGGACACTTGCTGGACAGCTGTGTGTAAATCAATGAAGTTAGAATACTCCCTCACACCAGACACAAAAATAAATTCAAAATGGCTTGAAGACATGACACCATAAAACTCCTAGAAGGGAACATAAGCAAAACATTCTCTGACAAAAATTATAGCGATGTTTTCTTAGGTCAGTCTCCCAAGGCAATGGAAATAAAAGCAAAAATAAACAAATGGGACCTAATCAAATGTACAAGCTTTTGCACAGCAAAGGAAATCATAAACAAAATTAAAAGACAACTGGGAGAAAATATTTGCAAATGATGCAACTGACGAGGGCTTAATTTCCAAAATATACCAACAACTCATACAACTCAATAACAACAACAAAAACAAACAATGGGTAGAAGACCTAAGCAGACATTCCTCCAAAGACGACATGGAGATGGCAACAGGCACATGAAAATATGTTCAACATAGCTAATTATTAGAGAAATGCAAATCAAAACTACAATGAGGTATCACCTCACACCGATCAGAATGGCCATCATTAAAAAGTCTACAAATAATAAATTCTGGAGAGGGTGTGGAGAAAAGGGAACCTACACTGTTGGTGGGAATGTAAAGTGGTACAGCCACTATGGAAAACAGTATATAGGTTCCTTAAAAAACTAAAAATAAAGTTACCTTATGATCCAGCAATCCTTCTCCTGGGGTTATATCTGGAGAAAACCATAATTAGAAAATATACATGCACCCTAATGTTCACTGCAGCACTATTTACAACAGCCAAGACATGGAAGCAACCTAAATGTCCAAACGACAGATGACTGGATAAAGAAGATGTGGTGTATATACACAATGGAATGCTACTCAGCCATAAAAAAGAATGAAATATTGTCATTTGTAGCAACATGGATGGACCTAGAGATTATCACACTAAGTGAAGTAAGTCAGACAGAGAAAGACAAATAGCATATGATATCACTTATATGTAGAATCTAAAATATGATATAAATGAACTTATTTACAAAAACAGCAACAGACTCACAGACATAGAAAACAAACTTATGGTTACCAAAGGTGAATGGTGGGGACGGGGGAGGGATGAACTGGGAATCTGAGATTAGCAAATACAAACTGCTATATATAAAACAGTTAAACAACAAGGTCCTACTGTATAGCACAGAGAACTATATTCAATATCTTGTAATAAACCATAATGGAAAAGAATATGAAAAAGAACTTATATGTATATATATAACTGAATCACTTTTCTGTACACCAGAAACTAATACAACATTGTATATCAACTATACTTCAATAAAAAATTTAAAAAAGAACTAAACCTGCTCTGTGCCTGACACAAATTGCCAATAAATAAATTTTTGTTTAATACATTTAAACAAATACAGTCAGATGACATTTTTATGCACACTAAATGTTGAAATACTCAGCTTCAGGTTTAAAAGGCTTCCAGATTATGGGAAGAATCTCCATCAGGAGTCATGGATAGCTGTGTGTTTGACAATTGTACTAGGTATTTTTTCCCCTTGCTTATTAACAGAAGAATTATGCCATGTTTTAGTCGAGTTTGCAAAAGAAAAATTTTAAGGCTTTGATACCAAGTAAAATCAAATTTGTGAGAAAATGCTTATTCACATCTGTAGACTGTTAAATGTTCCAGGTTGAGAAGCAAGGCTGGGCAGCCAAGTGACTTGTCAAGTTATCCGTGCTGATCTCAAGCCAGGAATCTAGAGAGACACAGAATCCAGTGGGGTGGGGCAGATTGCTGTTCCTGCTCCTGGTGGGATAGGAGGAGGATCTTAGCTGCTCTTGAGGTGGAATTTGTAGAACAGAGAAGTCATAGGGCCAGTGGAAGTGAAGTTGAAGGAGGGAAAGATGTAGACTAACGATGCAACTAGATCAACATGACTAGCTCTAAGCTGGATCTGCCTGTGGGTAGCAAATAACTATCTAAGTTACACCTAGAGTTTGTATAACACATGGGCTCTAACCTTTGGCCTTGGGTTCCTGAGTGGAAAATGATGAGATGATGAACATCTGTTGAGAGCTTATTGTGTGCTAGGCCCTGAGCTATTTTATTGATACTTACTTCTCACAAGAACTCTATATCAGTAACCTTATTATTCTTATTTAATAGATGAGAAAATTGCAGTTTAAAACCTATAAGAAACTTCAGATTCCAAGTTTGTATTATTCAAAGCTCCTAAACTTAACTCTCAGGCTTTACGTGCTGGTTAAGGAAATATAAAATAAAGGAAATGGTTTTCTCCTTCCCAGACCAGTGGAAGGATTCAGTTTATTCAATCCATCCTTTTGCTACTAACAAGGAAGTAAATTACAGGTCATAAGCATATGACAACATATTCCAGATTTCCTTTCATAGCCCAGATTTTAAATGCTGTTCCCCATGGTTCTAATGATATTTGACAATGTCCTGAATAGTTGATATTGGACTACAAATTTTACTGCCTAGATTTTCTCTTGCTGTTGAAAATGTCACAAAATTGAGAAACTTCCTCATGTACCTTCAGGGGGAATGCATTCTATGAAGACGATGAAAACTTTATGGCAGTGACTGGTTAATCCTGAGTTCCAGTGGTCTGTATAATTGTCAATCCAATGTGGACCAGTATGGTCACTCGTTATTGGGCCACAAAGTTTCTGCACGTTTGAGGGCAAATGATTTGCCAACCACTAATGATACTAAGGAATGTAAGATCTGATTCCTAATTTGAAAGAGACTAGACCTCATACAAAAGAAATATGTATGAATTAATCATATATTTTTATATCTTCTATTCCAGAGGTATATAGAAAGGACTGTGTTTGGGGATGATTTAGGCAAAGAGGATTGAATTGAGGTCAGAGAAGCTTCACAAGGGAGAAAATGTGTCTTAAGGAACAATATTCGTTTTCCAGATTGAGAAATAAAAGATGTTAACTTTCGGTACCATCAATACAACTGGTATTGGCTGGTTTGAAATTTTATAATTGAAAGAAAAGTAGGGTGGTTGGAAGTAAGCCTGGAAAGATAGAGAACAAATAATAAAGAGCTTTATATGCTATATGGATAAAATTCCATCACACCAAAGCATCAGCAAATGTTTAAAATAAGAGTTCAGGAAAAAATTGTGGGTATAGTTTAAAACATTTCTTTGGATTAGTTTTCTTTATGGGATTTATTTTTTCTTCTAACCCCAGCAGACTGTTGCCTTATTTAATTTTTAAGAAGTCCATTTTTTAACAAAGGTATAAGTTAACAATAAGAAAAAATTTTCTATGCTTTGAGATGTTTTTGAACAGAAAGAACTACAAAAGAGGTTATGAACTGTCTTTCCCTGGAGAAATTTGAGACTAAGAGAATCTTCTCCTCTGTCAGATATACTTTAAGGAAAGCTGACTAGAGATAGGGTAATGAACGTGGTTAGTCAATGACCTTATGGGGTCCTCCAACCAAACGTTTCAGTGATTCTATGATTTTTAGAGAGCTGCAAACAAGCTTTGCAAGTTCACGATAAAATTTGCAAAGCAGCTTATGGTTGGCAAGGATTAGTGGGGCTCTGTGAGCCCACAGATTAACCTTTATGTTTTAACGTGCTTGCCCTCACAGGCAAATGACACTGCTCTTTCAGCTTTAATAGGCTATGTGCTGTCAACTATTTTTCCAGTCCTGGAAATACTCAGCTCTTTATTACTCAGCCAGGTCTGTTGTGGTCAAGGTCATACATAGTGTTGCTAGCTGGCAAATATACAAAAATGTGAAGTTAATTGACCTTATAAGAGATGATTAGGAGTAGGTTCAGAAAGACACCGAATTTCTGAATGGGAAATTGCCTTAAGGTTACTTAAATAAATCTCCAGTTGAATTCAGGAATCTGCTCAGGGTCTCATCTGATCTTATCTTTAGGAACATCAGATTACCATGGAGACTCTTCTTAGGGAATTCCTTAGGAAAATCTTTGTGCTAGCTCAAATACACAGCAAGGTTATATCAGGTCACCCTCAGAACCAAAAGCTTAGATACTCTCCAAAAAGGGAAATAACAGACAAGAGGAAGAAATTCTAAGAATTCTTAAAAAGCTATTAAAAAAAAAGATGCGGCATATTCAATTACTAACCCTCAGGGACACTAACATCAAAGAGTGTCCTATATATAACAGAGGTACTGGTATTCAAGAGATTAAAACTGATTCCAGAATCACTCAGATTTGTGCATGGATGCCCTTGTGGAGGTTTAATATAGGAAGAGCATGATCCTTAGTTTGGGTCTCCCACCCCGTTCAAAGACCCGACAGGGAGGGGGAGCCCTGCCATTCACACCTTTAAGAGGTTAGCATGTCTGTTAAGCAAAAGTTTTAATCCATGTGTACCCTGGAGCCATAAAGTCCTCCTTCACATCTTATTACTAGAATGTATCATGAAACTGTGGGTCAGAATAGCAACCACTTATAGAATACTCTTGAGTTAGTGTGAGTGACTATTAATTCCCAGGGAAGTGATGTTTAGTAATTAGCCATAATGGGCAAGTACTTCGTGATAGCAGTCTCTCCTCATCTTTGAAAAATGGCTCATGAGGGACTTTCCTGGTGGTGCAGTGGTTAAGAATCCACCTGCCAATGCAGGGGACACGGGTTCGATCCCTGGTCCAGGAAGATCCCACATGCCATGGCACAACTAAGCCCGTGTGCCACAACTACTGAGCCTGCATGTTGCAACTACTGAAGCCTGTGCGCCTAGAGCCCATGCTCCGCAATAAGAGAAGCCACTGCAATGAGAAGCCCGTGCACCACAACAAAGAGTAGCCCTGTTCGCCACAACTAGAGTAAGCCCGTGCGTAGCAATGAAGACCCAACACAGCCAAAAATAAATAAATAAATAAACAAATGTAAAAAAATGCCTCATGAACTTCCCACAAGATTCTGTAATGATATATGTAACTTGTTGATAGCGATTCCTTATAGACTCAGTTCTTTCCTTGTTCATTTTCTTCTTCCATCTGAAGAAGCTATGGGGGCCTAGGATCCAAGAACCATTTATTTGTACTTCCTTTGATATTAACAAAATGAAAATTGTATAAATTCTAATTGGATGCTATTGTGACATATACTTTTATTTCCTACTACTGAATGATTACGTATGGTATTACTAGGTTTATATAGTACCAAAATTTAAACATGTTGTAATGATTCTTGAAGGCTTAAAATACCTTGCATCCTCCAGCCTTTATCATACAGACTGGATCTCATTCTTAGACCATTCATAAACAGATGCCTACAGATATTTCACATTCTTGATTTTGGAGGATCTTGGTTTTCTTACAGATCTCAGAGAATGGTTGATAATGTAAATATAATATGTCTTCTGGCACGCAGGAGTTAATTTTTTTTAATTGTCTATTTTCTTCTATTTTTTTAATCAGGACAATATTCATCTATTATACTTCCACTTTGCTTTTACTTGTGTTGTTTGGATGGTTGAAATGCCTGTCTTGTTCTGTATTCTGCCACTAAATAACCAGAATATCATCAGCTGAATTTTCATAGAAAAAAATTAAGTAATGTGCCAATTGCAGAACAAACTTTGGTTGCATAATAGTGGTATTCATGAGCCTTTCTGTGTTATATGTAGGATTCTTCTAACACTGATAAGGGGAGTTGTAAAGTTTTCCTATACTGCCCATTATTAATAAATGCCAATTGAAGCAAAAAGAAGAAAACGGCTAGTCTGACAGAAAGTACATGGACTCTTGATGAGAAAGATTAGAAATGGGGATGGAATTCAAGGGTGTCTCTAGATTTCTAGCTTTCTTCCCAGCTGTCTCATCTTAGATGGAAAGTCTGCGTATACTAGAAGAATTTCCAAATCTTATATTGCAAGGTCTTGAATTCAAGAAATTCTAGAAAAATTGAGAAAAATGAGAATTGGGAAACTATGGAGTTTAACTTTGAATACCTTTGAGAAGCTTATAAACTTTTTTATCAAACACAATTCATCTCTACCTTTGGAGTGAAAAATTCACACCAATAGCTTGAGAAAGTTTTTTGGTAGAATTTTCCTGATAAGGTTACTTTAAAAAAAGTAACCTTTTCTATAACATTATTTGGATATAAATTATTTTGACCTCTATGGGACACACTTCGGCCTGTTTGGGGGATCTGTATGGAAGGACGTCAAGGTAATTACGGAGGGAGGAAGTGCCATTGCCAGAAGATGATTCATTAATTTCCAGACAGATTCATGGTTTGTGAATCAACAGCCGAGAACTCAGGACCTCTTGGCTAGGAATAGAAGTAGATGCAATAGTTTCAGTGACAGGCATCTGTTATGTCTGACAGGGAGCAGTATGGTTCAGTGTTCAGTGTTTCCATCCTTCATGTGTTTCTAGACTTGAAGGAAGATTTTATTTAAATTGAGTTGAGCTAGAGGATTTTTAACGGTAATTATGAACTTATCATTTCCTGTTAATATTGCTGATACAAAAATTGTTATCTCACCAGACTGGTACTAATATTCTAATAGTTAATTTGTGTTGTACCCATATAACAACTTTCTTAACTAAATCAGTTGTATGTTACTTATAAGTGGTATATCAGCTGGATTGTTTGATTGTAAGAAACAGAAACCTACTGTAGCTAGCTTAGACTAAAAGATAATTTGTTAGTAATATGGTGGGCAGGCTTTAAAGGGTCAAAGGAAAAAACTGAACAACCAATACTCAAAAAGAAAAATAAAACAGAGTAGTCTCTTAGAATAGCTAAGTGACCCACCTCTGTCAGGTGATCCTCTCCTCATTGTGGAGGGATCCATATGTCAACCTTGCCTCCAAGATCACATGCAATGTGGGAGAGGTAGTTCCCTAAATGAAAATCAAGGTGCTTTCATCAAAAGAAAGAGGGAAAGATGTTGGCAGTCAAAAACAACAAACGTCCACCACCTAAACTTGTAACTGCAATTCTTAATTAACTTCAATGAAGAGGGTTTGGTGTTAATCTCATTAGCAGAACATTCATTTATTCATTCAAGAAACATGTGAATGACTATTTTTGTCAGATCTAGTGCTAAGCTTTGAACTGTAAAAAAGAGATGTAGTCCCCACTCTCATAGAACACATATATCTTCTACAGAGATATCGTCTCTCTTTACTAAGTACTGTCACTGGCTAGCATCAAATAAGAACTTATTAGATGGAATCATCAAAAATGTTTCAGAGAGCACCTTTATTGTCAGTTAATTCTAATTGGTAGGTAATGGGTTACCTCTAAAGGTTTGGAGCATAGGATTAATTTAAATAAAAACGATTTGAAGGAAAATTAATCTAATAATGGTCTGAAGAACAAATTGGTTAAAGTGTAGAGAGTGGCAGCAAGAAGGCTGGGAGGCCAATCAATTACTAGAGACTTATCAACTGCTTTCCTTCTAATATAATCCACAAAAAAATATCAAAATATTAATTTATTGTGAGCTAAAGTGATTTAATGCATAAATTTACTCTTTCCCACTCTACTAGGGAGATACAGATAAGGTAGTTGAGATGGAGAAATATTTGCCTTAAGTTGTTTATCTAGTAGGTGGAAGAGGCAGGATCAATTACAGGTTAGCCTACCAGCACTTTGATTCTTTAACTTTCCTTAACTATATAACTATTGATAAGTGGATAGGATGAAAAGAATATATTATTAAACTTCACATTCTTGACTGGGACTAACTATGGAAGATCATAGTTAGGTGCTTGTCTCAATTAAAGCTGGATCTCAATAGGAAATAAACTTGTTCTAGAACCTTTGTAATACAAATATTAGCATACATTTCATCAATTAGTTCTTTTAATAGATTTATGTGAATTTATTTTTAACAGTGGGTCACAACAACCTATGATAGAGAATCAGATAAAAAGGCTCAGATCTAGGGCTTCCCTGGTGGCGCAGTGGTTGAGAGTCCGCCTGCTGAGGCAGGGGACACGGGTTCGTGCCCCCGTGCGGGAAGATCCCACATGCCGCGGAGCGGCTGGGCCCGTGAGCCATGGCTGCTGAGCCTGCGCGTCCGGAGCCCGTGCTCCGCAACGGGAGAGGCCACAACAGTGAGAGGCCCCTGTACCGCAAAAAAAAAAAAAAAAAAAAGCTCAGATCTTCTGTCACATCTATTGACTTATGCTCTAGAAAAATGTGTGCCTATGAAGTTTGAATTTTATTTCTTAACATACCTTGTTTTTTTGTTTGTTTGTTTGTTTTCATGTATAAAAGATAGGATTCTCTGTACTTGTTCTTTTGGCATTTAAAGTGCCTCATTTGAAAAAGTTTGAATGATCTGTTTTCATTATTTGTAAGGTTATTGTAAAGTTTATTTATCACCTTTCCTATTTCCATTTCCCATTTCTCTGCAAGTCACACTCATTTTTTAAATGTGGCAGGCAAGGATCTATTAAACCATATTTCCACCCTTGTGAAAATGAAACACTTTTGGTTCCCTGAATAAAGTTGATCTTTTTTTGTAACTGACTGCCTACTGTGGCATATAGGAAAGAAAAATAGAATGAGTGTATGGAATGTATTTGTAAAACAGCGTTTTTTATACATACATAAATGAATATTATAAATAAAATGACTCATCAGCTCATAATGCTGCAACGTGAAGGGAATATTCTAGTTATCCTGTCCTCCTAGTTTCCTCTCAACAACAGGGATAGCATAAGAAATTATGGACTCCATAGAAAACTCATAAAACAAACCAGAAACTCCTCAACCTTGATTGATATCATCCATCTTTCTCAAAAATATAAATACTGTATGGCTACTTGTATAATTTTTTTCTCAACAGAGATATAATAAAACTAGTCAATTAATTTTTCCTTTCTCATCTGAAAGGAAAAAATAAATCCTCAAACCAGCTTTGAGTTTTCCTTTGTCAGTATTTGTCAATCAAAAAGTGTGAGAAGGGCTTCCCTGGTGGTGCAGTGGTTGAGAATCTGCCTGCTAATGCAGGGGACACGGGTTCGAGCCCTGGTCTGGGAGGATCCCACATGCCGCGGAGCAACTAGGCCCGTGAGCCACAACTACTGAGCCTGCGCCTCTGGAGCCTGTGCTCCGCAACAAGAGAGGCGGCGATAGTGAGAGGCCCGCGCATCGCGATGAAGAGTGGCCCCCGCTTGTCACAACTAGAGAAAGCCCTCACACAGAAACGAAGATCCAACACAGCAAAAATAAATTAATTAATTAATACCCTGTCTTGAAAAACCTCACAGAGACCCACAGAGTTACCCTTAAAAAAAAAAAAAAAAAAGTGTGAGAATTTATCTTATGGAAAGGCCATATGCAAAACGAAAATCCATTATCTTTGAGTAGTTATGAGAAAAGACTTTATGGAGAAGGGAATATCTAAACAAATTGTTTTGTTATTATGCCTCCCATTGATTTATTAAATAACGTTCATTCAGTGCTGGGTATGAAAATGAATAAAACAAGGACTCTGCTCTCATGATATTTAAATTCCAGCCAGCGGAAAGGTACAGTATCACATGTGTAGTAGACTATGATTAGTGCTGTAATCGAGATGAATACCAAGTCATCCTTTAGCACTTTGTGGGCAGTAAACGCCTTGACTCATCTAATCTGTCCCCCTTCAGAGCTTTGTATTAGAGGATGCTCAATACTTGAATGAAGGAAATAGATCCATCCATCCAAGAGAATAGACTTCCTTGATATACATGTGCACTCTATCCCAGGGAGCAGTCAATAAATATTCAAAACATGGCCCAGTCTGAGATGCAGTTGAAGGCATTAAGAATTGGGAAGAAGTTTGAAGTAAATAACCACAAAGAGCTCTCACAGCTTTAAGTTTTGTGGGCCTATGCCTAAAATGGGAAAATGGATATGCATTCTTCACTTTCTTACCATCTCAGCTTTAACAGGTATAGCTCTCTATGGAGAGCTCAGAAAATCTACACATAAGAAACCTCCATAATACAAAAATCATGATAACTATTTGAATACAAAGTAGGTAATATAAAAATAATTAAATATTAAGTCCAATTATCATGTCTTATTATTAATATTGAAAACATTTTCTCCAAATAATGTAATGCCTGCATGAAAGTAGGATTGGCAAAAAAAGCAGCCAAGTATTCCCCCAATATTGATTATGTTTGTGAAAGCTGCTCTGTGAACTATGTTCTTCTTAAAATTCAGAATCCCAAACAAGGAAAGGTTAGACTAATGAGGCCATTAAAATGACTTACGCTGACTGTGATCAATTAAGATATATTATAGCTATATAGACCTTCCAGGAACCTGCTTGATTGGGAGGACTACTTGTAAGACACAGCTCTTCATCTTAAATAAATGTTTTGTTTGTGTTTATGTATGTCATCTTGTAGGTTTAGATGATATACCCAAATTCCACAGGAAGGAAGAGAAGAGAGGAGAGAGAGAGAGAGTGCCCAAAAGGCACTGATCCTTGCAGGGAAATTCCACTTATTTGTAATTTATTTGTACTCAAAACGTAATATTATGATGGTTGTTTACAAAAAGGGAGCATCTGGAGCAAAATTTAGAGGTTTGGGGAGTGATATGGTTTTAAGAGTTTTGAGTCAAGTGGTCCTGGAAGGAAAATAATTTGAAGAAAAAGTACTTGACTTTGTGTGACTATTCCAGTTTATATAGCATTTTAACAGCAAATTTAATCTCTCTTATTAATCTTCAAAGATATACTGTTAGAAGATGTCAGGTCCAGATTGAAAGTCCAAGCCTTCTGGATCCAATTTTTTGTGTTTTTTATTACCCTACATTGATGAGGAAATCATGTTGGAAATTGTAGGTAAAGTCGGCAAATTATGGTTAGAAAAATGACTCCATCTGATTAACATTTGTTTGCCACCACTGTTGCATTCAGAGGACCACATAAGACACTTTGAATACATTTTGAGTATTGTAGACAAAAATTTCCTTTTCTAAGGACCATGTGAGCTTATAGAAGAAAGTGGAAAATGGTAATTGCCTATGAAGAAAATTATAAGAGAATCAAATATATTACACTCAATTTCCTTTTTTATTTAATAAGTTTTTGTTCCTTTCTCTTCTTCTGATTATAATAGTACCTAGAAGCCAAAAAGAAATTATGCATGATCCAACTATCTTGAAGCAATCACTATTGACATTTTGGCTTTTTTCCCCTGTTTTTATTCTATGCATTTTTACATAGTTGAGGTCATGTTATAGTTACACATTATATCTTAATATGTTCACATATATTGTCACAATCATTTTTCCATGTCACTAGAAATCTTTGTAAGTAATATTTTAATTATATGCACAATATTCCACTTAATGGATAAACAGTTTCACTTCAACACTTGCCTAATGTTAAAATATTTAGGTTGTTTTCAATTTGTCACTCTTTTAGGTAATACTATGATGACATTTTTATTCTTGTTTTGAGAGTAGAATACCATTCCCTATATTGTATTGTTATGTTATATAAACAGATTATGGTTTATATAATATACAATTTATGATGTGCATTATATATTTTTATCAATATATAATATAATTTATATGACTTTTATAAATGTAAATCATTAGAGTGAGTGGAAATTATGTAGCTAGCCTGGAAATGCTTTGATTAAATGGTAAATCAAGATAGATAAAGAGAGAAAGAAAAAAGGAAGAGAAAGAAAGAAAGAAAGAAAGAAAGAAAGAAGGAAAGGAAGAAGGAAAGGAAGGAAGGAATGAAGGAAGAAAAAAGGGAGAAGAGAGAAAGAAAAAGAAAGATTGATAGATGATGATGATTTAAGTAAGGAAGCATAGAGAGGGAATTCTAAAACTATATATATATATATATATATATATATATATATATATATATATATATATATATATACCAGAGGGAGTATATTAGTATTCTTTCTTGGAAGTTGAGGGGCATATTTTTTGTAAAGCAAGAATTAGAACTGTTAAGGATGGATACACTTACACTTTTGGGCACATGTTTAATATTTTGAGATGTTAGCAAGAGGCAAGTGAAGTCCTCTTTAGATATTTTATTAATAGGGGAATCTTAGGAAACCTGATGGATTAGGGTCCAGACAGGAAACAGAAACCACCCCAGTAATTTGATAGAGAATATTTAACATAAGTAATTTTAATTAGGTATAAAATTGCTGACTATTAAAAGAGAAAAGGAAGAATTCAAAGGTGTAAGAGAGGTGGCAACTGCCGGAAGCTGCTGCCATGCCACCCCTACAGCTGAGGGAACAAAGGAACAAAGGAGGAAGGGTCCTGTAGATCCGAAAATGAGACTTCTGAGGAGAGGGCTCTGCTCCTCCACTGCTGGTGTGTCTGAGCTCAGAGAAGGTGCCTCAGACCTCTGCGAAGGGGATATTGCTGCTATAGGAACAACTTTTGCCATCATGGGGACAAAGCTTTGCGGAGGTGCTACTCGCAGGAACCACAAGCTGACAGAGATCCCCCAAGAAAACAACAAACCGTGGGGCAAGTCCTGCCTTCCTCTTCCAATCTTGCAGCCTCCCTCTAGCGCCCTCTATTGACAGAGTCTGTCGGGGTAAAGCCGCCAAAGCAGAAGTCTGCAGTTTCAGGCGCAGCATCTCAGAATACGGGAGGGTGGGATTGCAGCTGAAAAATATCCTAATAGCTGGCATAGTTCACATGTTCTGACATGGATTAAATAAATGGATAATTGCAGGCAACATCTCTATTTAGAGTGAGCCATTTAGAGCCAAGATCCTTTCCTTCATTCTTGGATTGTGGAAATGGAAAAGCTCAATTCTGACAAAATCCAATTACCATCTTCGTATGCTTTTAAAGAAAGAGAACTATACTGACCATATGCATTGGTCAGAGTTTCTACTCTGCCTCTAGAGTATCTATGATGACCATGAGCAAATGATTTACGTCGCTTAGGCTCAGGTTACTTTCTAATAACATGAAACTATATCTTTTTTATTTTAAAAAGATTTTTGAAGACCAAAATCAGATAATATCATGAAAGCATTTTGTATGTCAACAAATCATTGGTTTCCTTTCCAAATCCAAATCGTTTCTAAGTAGGACAGGGTGAATTTCTACAACATCTCAATTCTATTTTCTATTTATTCTTATGATAACTACATAAGAAGAGGTTTACGTACATACTAAGTAAACATTTTCCAGTGGACTTTAATCCCTGATATTAATTTCTTTTCTTTTCAATGTGTGCTGCAAACATTGATGGATTTTATGGATTAATCTTGTATAGAGTATTGCTTAAAGTGCGTCACTTTCTTGCCTGCCCACTGTTTGGTGACATCAGTCTACACTGCCCACATACACTGCGGTCACATGCTATTTAAGGAACATCTCATTACATCTTCATCCCCATCTACATTTCTAAAGTCTTTCTCCATAACATATTTTTGCATAATTGACAATTGACATAGCCTCCTTTGAGCTTCTACAAGAGGATGGTTTATTCTGCATGAACATACTGCACATGTATGTTTGTTAGAGAATCTTTTTATTCTGTAGCATATTAGGCATTTGTTTGTAATATTCTTCGTATGAGACTGTAAGCCTTTTGATATTAGAGGTCATTTTTTTTTTAATTTTTAAATTTTTATTATTTATTTATTTTGGGGCTGTGTTGGGTCTTCGTTTCTGTGCGAGGCCTTTCTCTAGTGTGGCAAGCGGGGGCCACTCTTCATCGCGATGCGCGGGCCTCTCACTATCGCAGCCTCTCTTGTTGCGGAGTACAGGCTCCTGACGCGCAGGCTCAGCGGCCATGGCTCACGGGCCCAGCCGATCCACGGCATGTGGGATCTTCCCGGACCGGGGCACGAACCCGTGTCACCCTGCATCGGCAGGCGGACTCTCAACCACTGCGCCACCAGGGAAGCCCTAGAGGTCATTTTTGTATCAGTGCCTCTTACAGTGTCTTGCAGGTCATAAGCGCATAATAAATACTTGTTGCATGACATATTTGCAGAAGAAGATTTGGCAGAACTTTATGTTCAATTTGATATAAGGTGTGAAGGAGACAAAGCAACCAAAGATGACTCATGTTTGTGAGCCTGGGAATGATGGGAACTTTTATGTAATACAGAAATTCAGAATGAATAATGGATTAGAGGAGGGTTTGGAACTCCATTTGTCAACATGCTCAGGTTTGGCTGTTAGGAGAATGCTCAGCTGAAGTGTTTTATTCCGTTAAGAGAGTATTTTGAAAAATTTGGTAAAAAGAGGATAAGCAATATTATAGAGTTATACCTTAGAGGTTGAAATTGAAACAAGGGCTTTATTTCCTGAGGGAGGAAGAATAGAAAGTCCCAGGGGAGTGTCATTCAACTAATAAAACTTACTGAACACATACCATGTACAGAGATCCACTGGTGAATTCAGCAGATAAGGTCCCCAGCTGTTGCGAAGCTTACAGATTTACTGCTGTAAATTGTTAGAGGCAAAACATAAAACAGGAATGGTCAGGTGGTTAAAAAATATTAAACCCACAGGTTGGTGTCTTTTCATATTCATCCATTCAACAAATGTTTGTTGAGTGCCATTCATAAACTAGTTGTTGGCCTGTATTCTTTGGGATATAGCAACAAATAAATCAGAGAGCCTCAGAGACACTGCAATTTAGACTTAAAACCCTGGAGAACCAGCCAATGAGGGTGTTGAGACTGCTAGTGGCTGAGGCAATTTCAGCCTTAAATTGTGTCTTTGCCTGGGAAGTTTCTTATTTGTCTTGGCCTTCTTATGAGCAATAATGCAGGTTCCTTAGCTTCAGATATATCTGACCTAACCCTCAATGCATGGGAAAGAGTATAGACACTTTCTAGAAGGGTATTCCTAGCCTAACAAGGAGGGTGCCCTAGATCCAGGGGATTCCTATCTTGAACTTGGTTCTGTGCAAACTTGTTTAACAATTCAGACTTTAGTGGAAAGCATTGTAAAGAGTTTTGGATCAGTACTAAAGAGGCTCACACTCAAGTCAACTTGACTGCCGGTTCATATGTTCCAACTCTAGTAAAAGAGCCCCTTCTTAGTTCAAGACCACCTACTTAAATAACTAGACTCTTAATTCATTTTCCTGTGTCTGGGTCCCTAAGATAAATTGCCTCTTTTTCCAAACACCGCCTTAGGTGTTTGATCCCCAAGTCCAGCTGTAAGGGCATGCCAAGTACTGGAACTGCTTCCTATATGAAAGGCATAGATAACCAGCAGAGGAAAATCCTCAGCATCAAATTTTTATAAGGAAATAATGAAAATGATGTTTTGGTAGAGAACTTACACAAATGTCCAGCCTTTCATTCAACATAGTAATTCAACAAGTGTTTATTAAACACATATTATATGTCATGCATTGTTTTAGGGGCTAGAAATACAGTAATAACAAAACAGATTCTTTATCTTCATAAAACTTCCATTCAAATGGGTAGACAAACAATAAATAAATATAAAGAATAGGTATAGAAGATAATGTCAGGCAATAATATGAGCTATAAAAAAATAAAGCAGTTCTTTTGAGTGTGTCAAAAGAACAGCTGTCATTCCTTATTCCTTAACCCTCACAAATGTCTTTGTGAGACATTTCTGAGGAAATAGTTTTTGAACAGAAATTGATTTATTCAAATGTCTTTCTTTTTAACTAAGCTCTAGAAACATAGCGCTCAATAATAGGGACAAACATAGTCAAAGCCTGCTGAACAACTGCTCAAGATGAGCCCAGGTGGTCTGATCCCCTGAGATGTGAAAAAAATGTACTAAGAAGAGAATTTAAGATCCGTTGGCTTCATCAAGATATATCAAGGAATATGTCACCTGTCACACGTGCCCATCACTGGACACAATCTTGCAAAAGGACACATGACTCTATTTCTTACAGTTTGAAACTTGTCATTCTCGATGCTCTGTTGCCAGCATCAAAGCTGGCTTCCAGGCTGTCACGGGCAAGTGAGCACAGCTCCGTGCCAAAGCTAACTAATTTGCTAATCACCACTGATTTTGCAAAGTGTGTTGTGGAGATTTGGCTGGACAGGTTTACCATCAGAGTGGATATACCACTGTATTAAAAACAAGATAGAAAAAAAAAAAAAAACTAATTGCAACAGAACTAATCCTGAAGTGGAGGGTGAAGTGGCACCAGATGGGGAGAAAAGCCATTGAACTACGAAGAAGCAAAGAAAGACATTTTGGGTTTCTATGTGGCTGTGGCTACAGAATACCCAAATAACAAGTCAGTTCACCAAGACGTTCAAATTAACGGTTACCTGACAAGGACTTACTCTTTGACCAAAGTGACAATAAACCTCAGTAAAAATTATCAATTCATAAAAGCTTTTAAAACATTATTCAATGAATGGTCATATGTATGACCAAGGACTACAAAAAGATTTTGTGTTTAGAAGTTCCAGTGATCATTTCTTCCTGGTGTTTAGCATTTACCATCCAATGAGCAACAAGTACTTTTTAAGCAGCAATATAGTTGGAATCTAAAGCCCATTAAATCTCAGCTTGTGAGTATCTGGTGTTTCCCTAAATGAAGTTTCACTCTACTTCTCAGTAAATACTTAATAGAGAAATAATGAGGTGAAACCCCAAATTACTAATACTTGAATATGAGTACTAAATTTGCTTTGGTATGTATCCAAAATTTCATTCAGTGTCATTACTAAAACCGAATTAGTCTGGAGCATGTGGTCAGGGATGTCTTTAATGTCGGAGAGGGTACCAGAATGGGGTGTTACCTCACTGGTGATGCTGAGCTTATATGTCCTTGGCTGCCTTCTTTTCCTCTAATTCAAGAAGAATAGATTTTTGTTTGAAGGCTAGACAATATTACCTCTAAGATGGTTTTAAGTCTCAAGTTTCTTGTGCCTTTAAACTGTGCTCTTTGGAGTCCTCTGTGTTCCTGTGAGCACCATCAAGCTCCAGCATGGACATTGTAGAGAGGGTTCTGGTCAGCAAGCATTTCAACCAACCTCTGCTTTGACCTCTTTTACATACTGGGGTTTGCAGTATATTTTCATTTGAAGAAAATGTTTTGTGTATAAAAGCAAAGTGTTTTGGGGACAAGGAGGTTACAAATGGGAGTGGGTATATGGCAATGAATCTCCAGAAAAAGGATTGATTTTTGTTAATTATTGGTCTATCTTTCAACTTGATTTTTTCATTCTGGTGGTCTCTAACCACATTAAGATGTGGTTAGCTCTCTTACCTCTATTACTTGATTCATATTTAAATATGATTTGTTGTATTACTCAGTTACCAATGCATGAGACCAGGGCAGGAATTCATGTTTTGAGGAAAGGCGTGTTAATAAATACCTTCCATAAAAACAGCAATTTTCTGAGGAAAGAAATATTCATGTATCTGGGCATGGGATAATTAATATGTCTTAAGTGGGATAATTAATTTATCTCTGGAAGTAGCTATGTATGATAGACCCTGATGTCTGTCAGCAAAACATAACCAGAGTCATTCCTAGGAATATATTAACTATGTTTAAAAAACAAATTATGGAGACTCATTAGTTTAGTGAGAAAGCTTGCTTCTTCATACTGACACAATACATTTAATTATTACAGTGAGAATGCAAGGAAAATGGTATTTAAAGAGGGGAGTTAATGGGGTGAGGGAAATTGAGAATGCAGAATAATCATAACCTGAGACCAAATAAGGTGAAGCTTTTGAGTAAAGCTATATTTTAACAACTATTTGATATAACACCTTTTTAACACAAAAGTATTTAACTTGACATTAATTATTGATCTTAGGTTCTGTGCCTTTGAGAGAGTATGGATTATAATGTGACATACATACTTGGGGAATTACAGAACAATGGCAGTGGTGGTAGGGACCTCTGACTTCAGAGGAAGATTGAAAAGTCATTGAGTTAGATGCCAAGAGATTGAGGTTTTGAGCGAATCTTTACCAAACATTACTGACCATGGACAATTAACATTCTTTCTCTAGTGTTTCCATAGTTTAAGGAAATTGAATTAGTGAGTTCTAAGGCTGTTTCCAGTTATATAATTATATGAATTAAAACAAAATAGAAAGTTTAGAGTCACAACATGTTATTCCAAAGAATATATTTATGAAAAAACCTAGTTAAGATGAAAATAAATTTGATTTTATAGCAATCTCTGTGCAGAGGAAAAAAGATTTGAAAGCTAGAAGATAAATAGAGGGAGTGATTGTCAGAGATATTAATAAAAAAAAACTCGGAAAAGATCTGGCATTCATTGGGAAAATGGACACTGCTCCTCTCAAATGATTTTTGCTTGAAAAGAGAGTGGTCTTTTGCCCCTCATACCTCTTTTTATTGACTTTAATAACTGGAATTTAAGTTCCACCAAATTTGAATTTGATTTTTAAAATTGTAAGAAAATTCCACTTCTCCAAATGCCTCCTTCCCTAAATCGTCACTGTGTATGATAGTTCACCATTGACATGAGTCTCAGATATTTGTTCCTATAATTTAAAAAAAACTGTCATCATAATTGAGGAAATTATTTTTTATCTAATCCTATTTTTGTATAGCCAAGAATAGGCAGTATTTTTTCTTTCATTGATACCAATTACTCTGTAATAAAAGGACAACCATTTTGGTATTATAATTTGATGTTAAAGAAATATGTCAAGATTTTTTCTATTGCCCTATTCTACCAAATAATTGTTTCTGTCTGAAAAGCTAATGGTTTATCTTTATAACTTAAAATGTTTCACAGGGTTTTTGCTTCTTGGTATTAACCCTGCTGTGTGAATTATATGTACTTGACAAATATGTTAATCTAGAATAACATATTACAATTTTAAAGTATTTTCAAGAAATATTTCCTCTTTCTTTTTCAAATATATTAGTATTTCTCAAATACATTGATTTAACTTTTAGACATGACATTTTACCCTTCTGGAAAGCTATTCTAGTTTGGGATGCAAAAAAATCAATGTTCATACTAACTTTTAATAATTTAGCAGTTATTTAGACAGCTAAGTTTTAATAGTGTTAATTGATTTATATTTTACACTATTTCCAGTGTGATCAAATACAAATTTTAACTTAGTAGGTAATGTTTCTGCAAACTTCCTCATAAAAAAATAACAAAACCATAATCTTTGTGCCTGCTTGAGATTATACTGAGACTTTTACCTATTGGCTTTTCTTTGTTACAGGAATGGGTAGGGAACACGTATATAGTAAGCCTAGAATGGAACAGAATGAGCTGTATGTTAACAGCTGTCCTGAGAAGCAGTCTGATTTCCTGGGCCTGTTGCCAAGGAGAATCATCTGGAGCCCTGGAAAGTGACTCTGGGGCTTAACAGTATAAAAGTTTGGGGCCAGCTAAGAGTAGCATAACATCTGAGGCCCTTCATGATCTGACACCAACTTACCATTTTGCTTACCACTTATTTTGTTTGCCTCTTCACTATACTTGACTTTACATTCTTACTGCATGGGACCATTCACCATTTCCCAAACAAAACCATATTTTTACTAACTACAAGCACTTTGGCTTATACCATCAGCCTGAAGCACCATTACTTCTCCCTCTTCTCTCTCCAGGTGCTCAAATTCTAATTCTTCATGGCCTTGTGCTTTAAACTAACAAGTAGATATTCCATACACTGCAACAGCCCTTTACAATGTTGAAGAGCCTTTCAAATCTATTACCTTATTTGAGTCTTACAAGAACCTTTTCAGGATTTTAGGTTACAATCAAATTAGTTTAAAATATAATTTTTCAGATGAGGAAAAAGAAAACATAGATGCGTTTTGACCAACTATAGATTACACAGATATTTGATGAAGAATTTGAACTTAAGTAACTTGTCTTAAAGCAAAGATTATTTTTCTTCAATACCATACATAACCCCATGACATCTTTCATTTTACAGAATAATATAACTTAAGAATTGGAATAGCTCTGGTAAATTTAATTTAGTTAAATTTACTTTCTTGCTTTCACTTAATTTTTTTTTCTGATAGGCTTCCTTGAAAGGTAAAATGGCCCAAGGCTGTCATCAGTGAATTAGAGTTCAAAAGGTATTCCTGGTTGAATACATACCAAGTCTGCACTTCATGCTATTGAGAACTGTGGCTTTGTGATTAAGTTTGTCACATGGTAACCGTGAAAAAGAAAACAGTCTCCATGGAGTTTCAACATGATTGGCAAACACTGGTTTTTGAAATAGCAATTTGCTGTTTCCATGTGATAGAACAACATTTAATTTATCCAAAAATGTTAAAACAAGCTGCAATTCCAAAGGGGTTAGGAATTATAATGTAGGGTAAGAATTGATTTGTCAAAAGTGCTGATTCATATTTAGCGTTTCACGAGAAACTTTGATTCTCCCAAAGTGATACATGAGCCTTTGGAACAGCTTTGCTCTACTCAGTCATCCGATTTCCCTGTGGAGCATACAGGCTTTGTGGTAAGTATTTTGATTCCCAAAGGAATGCCTTTGGGAAATGCCAGACCAGCACAAATCATAAAGCTTAAAAGTGCCTGACTCTCCACTACTACTATTACTACTGGGTGTCTTGCTGAAGTTTATGTACTGCAAAAAGTTGAAATGAATCAGAAAACTGTAGCTGCGGGTGAAGGAAAAATAGAAGAGATTACATTTTGTCAATTCTTTTATTCTTTATCTCTAGTTTCTAGGTTTTGGACAAGTAGAGTAAGATGAAAGAACGTCCCTGCTGTCTTACTGAAAGACAAAGTCGTGGTTCCTGGAGCTCAGGTACAAGACTTAGGTTGAATATGTCACAGTTAAATCTTGGGAATGACTTAGTTCTATGCTGGCGGAGAAAAATGTCGCTGTACATTTTTTAGGGTTTGCAAGTAGGACAAGAGAAAAATAATTAAAATGACTTGAGGATTATTGTGGCCACAGAGAGATTTGAGAGGGCAACTACAAGTCTTAAGACTTGTATTTGCTCATTTCCACTCTTGTTGCCATATATATTTTGAGGCTTGTTGAGCTATTCTTCACTGTGTGTTTGAGAAAAGAATGTTTTATAGGATTTATAGAACTTGGTTTGAATTATTGCTTCAATACTCTCTACCTCTGTAACTTTAGCCAAATCATATAGTTCCTTTACTTATCTCTTTTCCTTTTCAATAGAACAAACTTGACAATATCTATCTTTTATAACTCACAAAACTATTGTGGGGCTCAAATAAGATAATAAATAATGAAAGCCTTGACGTCTCATAAAGCAGTAAAGAAATGTAAGGAGTCATTGAGATTACATCATAGAAACTGAGTCTAGCAAACCGTCAGTATTTTTTACATTCATGTAATCACATTGCCCTACCATACTTTATGTAATAAGATTTCAGCTTTCAAAAGGCACACTCACAAAATTGAGAATCTGAGACTAGGACAGTAATCTGGCACTAGATTTTTCCTGGTGGTTTAGGATTTCACCAAAAGAACATTAAGATTTCAGGTGTTTGTTTCACTTTGTTTACACTTTGGGCTGGGTACAAAGTTCCAAAGAGGCGTGCCATATCCTTATAAACCCCCATAATCTGCTAGAAGGCCCTTCTGCAGGAGCCCACTACAGAACAGTATGGCAATGCTTTTCTCCCTTCCTTCTTTACTTAATTCCTGCCATAGGTAGCCAAGTACTTACGATTTATCTATATGAACAAAGAAAATATTTATTCTAGTGCCCAAACTTGTTTGTAGAAGTCAGAATTTCGTTATCACGTTTCTTTTAAGTCTTCAGAAAATGATATATTTGATATCATTTAATTTTTCAATTTATACATTTCATTTAAAAAACTCACTATACTGAAAGGGAAGCACCACTGAAATATGAATGAGATTTGGTGCACTAATTTTTAATTTGGCCATTCATCTCCTCGCTAAAGTGGGGGGACAGATGAAGATATCTGCTTAAAATGGACTAGGAAACCTCTTTATTCTGGCACTGGGGGTCAGAGGAGAAGCGTTCTCCTTGCTGTGGGCCTCACACAACTGAAAACCCATTTTTTTCCTGGCACTGGGCTTGAAATGGGAAGGACTCCTCCTTTCTGTGGGCATCACACCTCAGAAGACCCCTTTATTCTGGCACTGCATATGAGAGAGGAAGGGCTCTATACTGCTGTGGGCATCACTTCTCTGAAAACGCCTTTATTCTGGCACTGGGGGTGAGAGGGGAAGTTTTCTTCCTTGTTGTGTACATCACACTTCTGAAGATCCCTTTATTCTGGTACTGGGGTTGTGAGGGGAAGGACTCCTCCTTGCTGTGTGCAGCAAAACTCTGAAAACCCCTTTATTCCGGCACTGGGAGTGAGAGGGGAAGGGCTGGTCCTTGCTGTGGGCCTCACACCTCTGAAAACAACTTTATTCTGGCCTTAGGTTGCCAGGCACATTATTATTCTGGCACAGACGAATGGATAAAGAAGATGTGGCACATATAGACAATGGAATATTACTCAGCCAGTAAAAGGAACGAAATTGGGTCATTTGTAGACACGTGGATGGATCTAGAGACTGTCATACAGAGTGAAGTAATTCAGAAAGAGAAAAACAAATATCATATATTAATGCATATATGTGGAACCTAGAAAAATGGTACAGATGAACCGGTTTGCAGGGCAGAAATAGAGACACAGATGTAGAGAACAAATGTATGGACACCAAGGGGGGAAAGCAGCAGGGGGTGGGGGTGGTGGTGTGATGAGTTGGGCGATTGGGATTGACATGTATACACTGATGTGTATAAAATGGATGACTAGTAAGGACCTGCTGTATAAAAGAATAAAATAAAATTCAAAAATTAAAAAAAAAAAAAGAGACCAGAGAGCTAGCTCTTTCTCTCTCTCTCTCTCTCATTCTCTCTCTCCTTCTCCCTCTCTGCCCACCATGTAAGGATACAGCATCTGTTAACCAGGAAGAAGGTGTTCACCAAGAACCTGATTGCACTGGAATCCTGCTCCTGAACTTCCAGCTTTCAGTCCAGAACTAAGAGAAATAAATATTTGTTGTTTAAGCCATCCAGCCTATGGTAATTTTGTCATAGCAATCTGGATGAATTTGTGTCAGTTGCAGTTGACCTCAATTTCCAATTCGATGATCTGTTTTGGGCTTCATTCTATTGATACATATCATTAGACCCTACTGATCAACCCCTAAAACTCTCCCCTACGTATCATCCAGGCCTTGCATCACTCTCTGACCATCCTTCTCAGTCTCTGACCAACTCCACTTCCTTTACCTGCTCCTTAAACCGATGATGGGTTCCACCATCATCTACTCCTTTTCTTGTTCTGTTCTGCTAATGAGGTGATATTATTTTCTGTCATAATTTCAGCTGTTACCCATATGCTCCTGATTCCAGATCTATATTTACCACCCTAACATCTACCTTACACTTATATTTCCAACTGGAGATATTTGTCATTTCTCCCTGGATACCCTTCCAGCATCTTATATCTACCAATAAGAATCAAACTTATTATGCCCCGAATCCACCAAAAGAATGAATTAAATAAATGGAACAAAATTAAGACATACCACTAGATCTAAAAAAAAAACAAAACTATTTACAAAAGTATATAAAAAAATAAAGATTCAAAAAGGACATGGAAAAATAACAAGAGGAAATACAGAGGCAAATTTTAAAAATCAAAAAATGTGAAACTATCTGGGAAATAGTCTTCAATGTTTATTTCATATGCTAAGTACACACAGACATACACACACATACACAATCAAAATGTTAGCATTGGGCATTAAATATGCTTAAGATGGCACTTTTACCTTGTCTTAGTAATCAAGGAAAAGATCTGGATTCTCTTAGAGTTGATTAAAAAGTTATTATGGAAAAGACTCAACATAGATGATTTTTAATCATTCCTTTATAAACTCTGTATTTCTTAGCTAATGTAACTCCTTGATTTTATGCCCACTTCTTTTTTAATCTTTAATTTTTTTAAACATCTTTATTGGAGTATAATTGCTTTACAATGGTGTGTTAGTTTCTGCTTTATATCAAAGTGAATCAGTTATACATATACATATATCCCCATATCTCCTCCCTCTTGCATCTTCCTCCCACCCTCCCTATCCCACCCCTCTAGGTGGACACAAAGCACTGAGATGGTCTCCTTTTGCTATGCGACTGCTTCCCACTAGCTATCTATTTTACATTTGGTAGTGTATATATGTCAATGGTATTATCTCACTTTGTCCCACCTTACACTTCCCCCTCCCTGTGTTCTCAAGTCTGCTCTCTACGTCTGCATCTTTATTCCTGTCCTGCCCCTAGGTTCTTCATAACCAATTTTTTATTAAGACTCCATATATATGTGTTAGCATACGGTATTTGTTTTTCTCTTTCTGACTTACTTCACTCTGTATGACAGACTCTACGTCCATCCACCTCACTATAAATAACTCAGTTTGGTTCTTTTAATGGCTGAGTAATATTCCATTGTATATATGTGCCACATCTTCTTTATCCTTTCATCTGTCGATGGACACTTAGGTTGCTTCCATGTCCTGGCTATTGTAAATAGAGCTACAATGAACATTGTGGTACATGACTCTTTTTGAATTAAGGTTTTCTCAGGGTATATGTCCAGGAGTGGGATTTCTGGGTCGTATGATAGTTCTATTTTTAGTTTTTTAAGGAACCTCCATACTGTTCTCCATAGTGGCTGTATCAATTTACATTCCCAGCAACAGTGCAAGAGGGTTCCCTTTTCTCCACACCCTCTAAAGCATTTATTGTTTGTAGATTTTTTGATGATGGCAATTCTGACTGGTGTGAGGTGATACCTCATTGTAGTCTTGATTTGCATTTCTCTAGTGATGTTGAGCATCCTTTCATGTGTTTTTGGATTGGGTTGTTTGTTTTTTTGATATTGAGATGCATGAGCTGCTTGTAAATTTTAGAGATTAATCCTTTGTCAGTTGCTTCATTTGCAAATATTTTCTCCCATTCTGAGGGTTGTCTTTTTGTCTTGTTTATGGTTTCCTTTGCTGTGCAAAAGCTTTTAAGTTTTATTAGGTCCCATTTGTTTATGTTTGTTTTTATTTCCATTTCTCTAGAAGGTGGGTCAAAAAGGACCTTGCTGTGATTTATGTCATAGAGTGTTCTGCCTTTTTTTTTTTCCTATGAGTTTTATAGTGTCTGGCCTTACATTTAGGTCTTTAATCCATTTTGAGTTTATTTTTGTGTATGGTGTTAGGGAGTGTTCTAACTTCATTCTTTTACATGTAGCTGTCCCATTTCCCCAGCACCACTTATTGAAGAGGCTGTCTCTTTTCCATTGTATATTCTTACCTCTTTTATCAAAAATAAGGTGACCGTATATGTGTGGGTTTATCTCTGGGCTTTCTATCCTGTTCCATTGATCTATATTTCTGTTTTTGTGCCAGTACCATACTGTCTTGATTCCTGTAGCTTTGTAGTATAGTCATAAGTCAGGGCATCTGATTCCTCCATCTCCATTTTTCTTTCTCAAGATTGCTTTGGCTATTCAGGGTCGTTTGTGTTTCCATACAAATTGTGAAATTTTTTGTTCTAGTTCTGTGAAAAATGCCATTGGTAGTTTGATAGTGATTATATTGAACCTGTAGATTGCTTTGGGTAGTATAGGCATTCTCACAATGTTGATTCTTCCAATCCAAGAACATGGTATATTTCTCCATCTATTTGTATTGTCTTTAATTTCTTTCATCAGTGTCTAATAATTTTCTGCATACAGGTCTTTTGTCTCCTTACATAGGTTTATTCCTAGGTATTTTATTCTTTTTGTTGCAGTGGTAAATGGGAGCGTTTCCTTAATTTCTCTTTCAGATTTTTCATCATTAGTGTATAGTAATGCAAGAGATTTCTGTACATTAATTTTGTATCCTGCTACTTTACCAAATTCATCGATTAGCTCTAGTAGTTTTCTGGTAGCGTCTTTAGGATTCTCTATGTATATAGTATCATGTCATCTGCAAACAGTGACAGCTTTACTTCTTCTTTTCTGATTTGGATTCCTTTTATTTCTTTTTCTTCTCTGATTGCTGTGACTAAAACTTCCAAAACTATGTTTAATAATAGTGGTTAGAGTGGGCAACCTTGTCTTGTTCCTGATCTTAGAGGAAATGCTTTCAATTTTTCACCATTGAGAATGATGTGGGCTGTGGGTTTGTCTTATATGACCTTTATTATGTTGAGGTAAGTTCTCTCTATGCTTACTTTCTGGAGGGCTTTTTATCATAAATGGGTGTTGAATTTTGTCAAAATCTTTTTCTTCATCTATTGAGAAGATCATACGGTTTTTATCCTTCAGTTTATTAATATGGTGTATCACATTGTTTAATTTCCATATATTGAAGAATCCTTGCATTCCTGGGTTAAACCCCACTTGATCATGGTGTATGATCCTTTTAATGTGCTGTTGGATTCTGTTTGCTAGTATTTTGTTTAGAGTTTTGCATCTATGTTCATCAGTGATATTGGCCTGCAGTTTTCTTTTTTCGTGACATCTTTGTCTGGTTTTGGTATCATGGTGATGGTGGCCTCGTAGAATGAGTTTGGGAGTGTTCCTCCCTCTGCTATATTTTGGAAGAGTTTGAGAAGGATAGGTGTTAGCTCTTCTGTAAATGTTTGATAGAATTTGCCTCTGAAGCCATCTGGTCCTGGGCTTTTGTTTGATAGAAGATTTTTCTTTCTTTTTTTTTTTTTTTTTTTTTTTGCGGTACACGGGTCTCTCACTGCTGTGGTCTCTCCCGTTGCGGAGCACAGGCTCCAGACATGCAGGCGCAGCGGCCATGGCTCGTGGGCCCAGCCACTCTGTGGCATGTGGGATCTTCCCAGACCAGGGCACGAACCCATGTCCCCTGCATTGGCAGGTGGACTCTCAACCACTGTGCCACCAGGGAAGCCCTGTTGGAAGGTTTTTAATCATAGTCTCTATTTCAGTGCTTGTGATTGGTCTGTTCATATTTTCTATTTCTTCCTGGTTCCGTCTTGGAAGTTTGTGCTTTTCTAAGAATTTGTCCATTTCTTCCAGGTTGTCCATTTTATTGGCATATAGTTGCTTGTAGTAATCTCTCATGATCCTTTGTATTTCTGGAGTGTCATTTGTTACTTTCTGTTTTCATTTCTAACTCTATTGATTTGAGTCTTCTCCCTTTTTTTCTTGATAAGTCTGGCTAATGGTTTATCAATTTTGTTTATCTTCTCAAAGAACCAGCTTTTAGTTTTATTGATCTTTGTTATTGTTTTCTTCATTTCTTTTTCGTTTATTTCTGATCTGATCTTTATGATTTCTTTCCTTCTGCTAACTTTGGGGTATTTTTGTTCTTCTTTCTCTAATTGCTTTAGGTGTAAGGTTAGGTTGTTTATTTGAGATGTTTCTTTTTTCTTAAGATAGGATTGTATTGCTATAAACTTCTCTCTTAGAGCTGCTTTTGCTGCATCCCATAGGCTTTGGGTTGTTGTGTTTTCATTGTCATTTGTTTCTAGGTATTTTTTGATTTCCTCTTTGATTTCTTCAGTGATCTCTTGGTTATTAAGTAGTGTGTTGTTTAGCCTCCATGTGTTTGTATTTCTTACAGATTTTTTCCTGTAATTGATATCTAGTCTCATACCCTTGTGGTTAGAAAAGATACTTGATAAAATTTCAATTTTCTTAAATTTACAAACGCTTGATTTGTGACCCAAGATATGATCTATCCTGGAAAAGGTTCCTGAGCACTTGAGAAGAAAGTGTATTCTGTTGTTTTTGGATGGAATGTCCTATTAATATCAATTAATTCCATCTTGTTTAATGTATAATTTAAAGCTTGTGTTTTCTTATTTATTTTCATTTTGGGGGATTTGTCCATTGGTGAAAGTGGGGTGTTAAAGTCCCCTACTATTATTGTGTTACTGTTGATTTCCCCTTTTATGGCTGTTAGCATTTGCTTTATGTACTGAGGTGCTTCTCTCTTGGGTGCATAAATATTTACAATCATTATATCTTCTTCTTGGGTTGACTCCTTGATCATTATGTAGTGTCCTTCTTTGTTTCTTGTAATAGTCTTTATTGTAACGTCTACTTTGTCTGAGAATTGCTACTCCAGCTTTCTTTTGATTTCCATTTGCATGGAATATATTTTTCCATCTCCTCACTTTCACTCTGTATGTGTCCCTAGGTCCGAAGTGGGTCTTTTGTAGGCAGCATATATATGGGTCTTGTTTTTGTATCCATTCATCCAGTCTATGTCTTTTGGTTGGAGCATTTAATCCATTTACATTTAAGGTAATTATTGATATGTATATTCCTATTACCATTTTCTTAATTGTTTTGGGTTTGTTATTGTAGGTCTTTTCCTTCTCTTGTGTTTCCTACCTAGAGAAGTTCCTTTAGCATTTGTTTTAAATCTGGTTTTGTGGTGCTGAATTATCGTAGCTTCTTCTTGTCTGTAAGGTTTTAATTTCTCCATCAAATCTGAATGAGATCCTTGCTGGCAATCTTGGTTGTAGGTTTTTCCTTTCATCACTTTAAATATTTCCTGCCACTCCCTTCTGGCTTGCAGAGTTTCTGTTGAAAGATCAGATGTTAACCTTATGGGGATTCCCTTGTTTATTATTTGTTGCTTTTCCCTTGCTGATTTTAATATTTTTCTTTGTATTAATTTTTGATAGTTTTATTATTATGTGTCTTGGTGTGTTTCTCCTTGTATTTATCCTGCATGGGACTCTGCACTTCCTGGACTTGATTGACAATTTTCTTTCCCATATTATGGAAGTTTTCAACTATAATCTCTTCAAATATTTTCTCAGTTCTGTTCTTTTTCTCTTCTTCTACTGGGACCCCTATAATTAGAATGTTGGTGCATTTAATGTTGCCCCAGATGTCTCTTAGACTGTCCTCAATGCTTTTCATTCTTTTTTCTTTATTCTTGTCTGCAGCAGTTATTTCTACTATTTTATCTTCCAGGTCACTTATCCGCTCTTCTGCCTCAGTTATTCTGCTATTGATTCCTTCTAGCGAATTTTTGATTTCATTTATTGTGTTGTTCATTATTTTTTGTTTGCCCTTTAGTTCTTCTACGTCCTTTTTAAGTGTTTCTTGTATTTTCTCCATTGTATAAAATGATTTTGGATCATCTTTACTATCTTTACCATGACTTATTTTTCAGGCAGACTGCCTATTTCCTCTTCATTTGTTTGTTTTGGTGGGTTTTTACTTTGCTCCTTCATCTGCTGTGTATTATCTCTGACTTCTCATTTTGTTCAACTTACTGTGTTTGGGGTCTCCTTTTTGCAGGCTGCAGGTTCATGGTTCCCATTGTTTTTGGTATCTTCCCCCAGTGGGTAAGGTTGGTTCAATGGGTTGTGTAGGCTTCCTGGTGGAGGGGACTGGTACCTGTGTTCTGGTGGATGAGGCTGCATCTTGTCTTTCTGTTGGGCAGGACCATGTCCAGTGGTGTGTTTTGGGGTGTCTGTGACCATATTATTATTTTAGGCAGCCTCTCTGCTAATGGGTGGGGTTGTATTCCTGTCATGCTAGTTGTTTGGCATAGTGTTTCCAGTACTGTAGCTTGCAGGTTGTTTAGTGGAGCTGGGTCTTAGCATTGGGATGGAGGTCTCTGGGAGAGCTTTCACTCTTTGATATTACGTGGGGCCAGGCAGTCTCTGGTGGACCATTGTCTGAGCTCAGTTCTCCCACCTCAGAGGCTCAGGCCTGACACCTGGCTGGAGCACCAAGACCCTGTCAGCTACACAGCTCAGAAAAAAGGGAGGAAAAAAATAAAGAAATAATAAAAAATAAAGTAAAATAAATAATGTTATTAAAATAAAAAATATTATTAAAAATATAAAAATAAAAGTAATAAAAAAAGAAAGAGAAAAACCAAACCAAATAACAAATCCACCAATGATAACAAGCACTAAAAACTACTAAAAACAAACAAACAAACGAAAAAGGACAGACGGACCCTAAGACAAATGGTAAAAGCAAAATTATACAGACAAAATCACACAAAGAAGCATACACATACACACTGACAAAAAGAGAAAAAAGAAAAAAGAATATATATAAAAATGAAGAGAACAACCAAATCAATAAACAAATATACCAATGATAATAAGTGCTAAATACTAAACTAAGATAAACATAAAACCAGAAACAAATTAGATGCAGAAAGTAAGCCTCAAGTCTACAGTTGCTCCCAAAGCCCACTGCCTCAATTTCGGGATGATTCATTGTCTATTAAAGTATTCCACAGATGGAGGGTACATCAAGTTGACTGTGGAGGTTTAATCTGCTGCTCCTGAGGCTGCTGGGAGAAAGTTCCCTTTCTCTTCTTTGTTCGCACAGCTCCCGGGGTTCAGCTTTGGATTTGGCCCCACCTTTGTGTGTAGGTCGCCTGAGGGCATCTGTTCTTCTCTCAGACAGGGTGGGGTTAAAGTAGCAGTTGATTAGGGGGCTCTGGCTCTCTCAGGCCAGGGGGAGGGAGGGGTACGGAATGCGGGGCAAGCCTGCGGCAGCAGAGGCCAGTGTTGCACCAGCCTGAGGCACGTTGTGTGTTCTCCTGGGGAAGTCGTCCCTGGATCACAGATCCCTGGCAGTGGTGGGCTGCACAGACTCCCGGCGGGAGGGGAGGTGTGGACAGTGACCTGTGCTTGCACACAGACTTCTTGGTGACTGCAGCAGCAGCCTTAGCATTTCATGCCTGTCTGTGATGTTTGCGCTGATGGCCACAGTTCACTCCCGTCTCTGGAGCTAGTTCAGGCGGTGCTCTAAATCCCCTCTCCTCACGCACCCTGAAACAATGGTCTTTGCCTCTTAGGCAGTTCCAAACTTTTTCCCGGACTCCCTCCTGGCTAGCCGTGGTGCACTAGCCCCCTTCAGGGTGTGTTCATGCAGCCAACCCCAGTCCTCTCCCAGTGGTCTGACCTCCGAAGCTAGAGCCTCAACTCCCAGCCCCGACCCGTCCTGGCGGGTGAGCAGACAAGCCTCTCAGGCTGGTGAGTGCCGGTCGGCACCGATCCTCTGTGCGGGAATCTCTCCGCTTTGCCTTCTGCACCCCTGTTGCTGTGCTCTCCTCCGCGGCTCCGAAGGTTCCCCCCAGCCTACCGCCCGTCCCCGCCAGTGAATGGGCTTCCTAATGTGTGGAAACTTTTCCTCCTTCACAGCTCCCTCCCAGAGGTGCAGGTCCTGTCCCTATTCTTTTGTCTCTGTTTTTTCTTTTGCCCTACCCATGTACGTTTCTTGCCTTTTGGGAAGTCTGAGGTCTTCTGCCAGTGTTCAGTCTGTGTTCTGTAGGAGTTGTTCCACGTGTAGATGTACTTTTGATGTATTTGTGGGGAGGAAGGTCATCTCCACGTCTTACTCCTCTGCCATCTTGAAGGTCCCCTGTATGCCCTTTTTGGTCAACCGAATAATAATTGGTGATATTGAGCAGTCTTTCATGTGCTGTAATCCATAGTAAGTTTATATGTAGAACGTGAACCCAAACCTGTTGACACCACTTGTGGTATATTTTACACTGCAGTATAATTTCTAGTAATTTGGTAAGTTTCTGAGTAAGAAGAGCTCATGAACTAGTTGGCAAGACTATGTGAAAGCAATTTCTTGTCCTCAATGGCCTCATTTTTTAGACTTTGGTTAAAGGCTATTTTGAAGAGGGATAAGGTCTGCAGAAGAAGATCATTGACTAAATGGGTAGTAGTGTGCTGTTTTTATCTAACAAAAGTGGCAATTTAGCTCTACGAGCTATAAAATATAATTCTGGACATCTTGAATATGAGACGTAGCAAGTTCCTAGAAGATGTGGAATATGGATGCTTAATGGACTTAGAGCCCACCAGTGTCATGTTCATGGGGACTCAAATAATTCTTTTTTGATAAACAGTTATTGAAAACAATACAAACTTCCAGTAGCAGAGGTTCCTAGTTGAGCCCAAACTGAGTTGACATATAGCAGGGTATTTGCGTTTGAGGACTAAAATCTCTGAAGAGAGCAGGCTTCCTCCTTTCCTACCTTCATCTGTCCTTTTCGTAAAGCGAAACAAAGGAGAGATGAGGAAATGGGAGAATTGACATAGGTTCTACCTACCCACTCAAAATGGATTTAATGCCCAATAAAGAAAAAGATTAGTTTTGAAGTTGAAGAACATACCTTTATAAAATATTTTATGTCTCTGGGTATTAATTCCTAGTTCAGATGACAAAATATGACTCACTTGAAAGAGGATGTTCTCTCTTTTATATGAGGCCAAACATACTAGAGCATTCTCCTAGAAGGCTTATTTTCATGGCGGTTTCTTGGAGAGCAGAGATTGATATGAAAATGGGTTATATGAAGCAAGAGAATAAAAACATGGGGACCATCTCATGATGATTATTGCTGACTTTCATTGTGAGACACTCATTTATGAGTGCTTGAAGGAGAAATAAGAGTCAGGACAGGAAGGGGAGGTATGTATGTGAAAAGAACTGGAATTTTAGTTTATTGATGAGTATAGAGCTTCATTAATAGCTATAGTCTGAAGAGGCCTGGAAGCATTGTTAAACACTTAAAATACAGATTTTTCTTAGGCACAAATGGGTCAGCAGGATATTGTTGTAGTTTTCTACTATTTTAGAATGAAGAGAGTGCTTAAACTGTTAGAGGTTAAAAAATAAACTAAGAATCTTAGTTCTCCTGTTTGAGAATATTCCGAACAAAATGAGAAGAGACTATTCTTCTCATTAACTAAATATCTATTTGTTTACTTCTCTGGGTAGAAGATTGATCTTTAGGATGGACCAAATAGAACAAACAATCTAAAAGGAAAATTTTGCCCAAGATAGGTAAAACAAGAATAGCCAGCTATTTTTAGAAAAATTTAGGTTACCAGTTGTATAAAGTTATCAAATAATTTATCGAGGATGTGTAGAGAATCAGGTGGGTGTTTGAAAACTGGGTTTATCTGGAGTAGTTTATGACTAAATGCACTAAAGAAGAGCCATCTCCTAGAAATCATAGAGAACTCAATAGAGAAGGGCCCTAAACATCAGGTCTGAGCTCCTTTTAGACATGGGGAAACTAAACCAAAGAGAGGGAAGTTAATTTGGCCCATGTGACTCCTAAACAGAAGTATCAAGCTCTATTGATTCTGCTTAATTCTTTTTTTTTTTTCTCTTTGTCGTATTCTTATTCTTAGGAAAATAATTCCAAGGATGCTATTAAAAGATAAAATATACAAATTCCTAAAATCAAAGCTAATCATATTGATGCTACAGTGGGGCAACTGATCATTATGGAAAGAATTTAATTTGGTAGATCTAAAAATTACTATCTCATTGACACTTCTAATTTTGACTTAAACAGCAAATAATCTGTATCTGTCTCTAAAACATGTATCACCTATATAACTGCTAAACCAAGTGGTAAGGATAAATTTTCATCACATTAAATAAAGAAAACTGGAGAGGGATCAGGTTTATTTATGAACTTTATAACACAAAATAGGAACTAGCAAGTTAGGGATGTAGATGCTTTTAGGGTTAAATCCTGTGTTAAATTCCATGAAGGAATAAAACAAAAGGAGAAATCAGTTTGCTAGAGAAGAGCTATTAATTGGTTAAAAGGCATTTGACACTGGGAGCAAAAAGAATGTAGTTAGTATAGGATTTTCCTTTACTTGAGTGATATATTTCCTTGCTGCTTTAATAATAACATTGAAGTAATTGTATTTCCTCAGGAATGTTTTATGCAAAAGATGTTGCTCAATATGAATGCCTGTTAATAGGCTATAGCTCATAAAGCAATAACTTATCTTGGTACATCAACAAAAGGAGTATAAAATTGTATAGTAAAACCTTCTGGTTGGACTGGCTATCAAAGAACATAGTTTATGGCTTTGAAAATGGAAAATGAATTTATAGTTTGAAGTGTAAAAAAGATAAGCTTGTGTCTGAATATTTTGTCCTCAATTAACTGATAGCATGTTTTCTATTTTGGGTAAAAGTCTAGAATAAAATTTAACATATATTATAAAAGACTGTCTTACATATACATAAAAATCAAATTATTATAGAGGCCTGATCTGTGCTTTGACAAATTTATTAAAAATATTCTTCAGTTTAAATTCTATTGACCAAATGTATACATTATGTGCCAAATATGGTCACAGGGACTATTGAGGATCTAACTATGGTGACTACCCCTGAAGGATTTATCATCTATAGGAAAAACACATGCTAACTGACATAAGGTTGACAATGATCTGTTGAAATAGATGTACAGATGGTACTATCGAAGGACAAAGGAGGATTAACCTCAACTTGGGTAGCTTGGAAAGGCTTTAAGAAGTGGCTTGAAAAGTCAATTCTGAGGCAGGACGTGAACAGAGCATTCCTGAAAGGAGAACTAATTATGTCCAGAAACAGAACGTTAAGAATAAACTTGGAGACAAAGAAAGTAATTGGATGAGGCTGCAGAACTGGGAGGAAGAGAGAGATGGAGAAGGAAGGGAGGCTTGTGTGTGGTGCTTCATATGTGGTCACTGTCAACCCAGTGAATTCACTACGTGCAGGTTGTAGGAGATCACATACGTGAAAGCTCCAGAGACAGCCTGCAGACCGGAGCACTGAGCAATCATGCACTTGAGTCCTGTAGCTAATCAGCAGCAGAGACTTCTCTATATCACTGGTGCCCTCCTTTCCATTGCTCTATCTACCTTTAGGCAGCAGTTATCTAAACTCAGTCTATCCTAGTTCCTGGTAATATTCAATTTATTTCCATTCCCTATATTTGCCAAATAGTCCAGTCCTTGACGTCTTATGTTCACACCGCTCCCAAGTCATCTTTCACTGAAACATATTTCATCCCTTGCTTTATCTCTTTTTTTATTTTGCGGTACGCGGGTCTCTCCCGTTGCGAAGCACAGGCTCCGGACGCGCAGGCTCAATGGCCATGGCTCACGGGCCCAGCCGCTCCGCGGCATGTGGGATCCTCCCGGACCGGGGCACGAACCTGTGTCCCCTGCATCGGCAGGCGGACCCTCAACCACTGCGCCACCAGGGAAGCCCTGCTTTATCTCGTTTCATCCCTTAGGCAGCTACTACTCATGCTTCAAGATTCATTTCAAATGACAGTCTTTTGTGAAGGATTTTCTGACAGCACATAGGTAGAATATGTTTCTCAGTCTACCCCAAATTCTTAGACATTCTGTATCACATACCTGTATAACATGTGTATTTGTGCCAACTCAAAGAAGAAGGTATTTGATCCTTAAGATCAAGAAGAAGGTATTTGATCCTTAAGATCAAATGCCTCATAAAACATGTTAACATCATCAACCTGTTTTAAATAAATCATGGAACATGTTTACTTTGTCAACCCCTGTTAAGTCCCAGAAGAGCAAGTCTTTCCATATATCTCTGTTGCTAGGACAGAGCCTGGTTTAGCCAGGCTATGTATTAGCTAAATAAATGATTGAAAAAGGGAATCTGAGGATTCACTCTTATTAGGTTTCATATTATATCTTAGGAATATTTCCTCACATAGTGTCTATTAAGCTGCAAACTGGTATTTAAAAAGCTTCTGAGTATATAATATCCAAAAATCGTTCCATCACAAGAAAAAGCACACTTCTTTAACCTCTTGTACATCTGTACAATCAAACATACACAGTAATACATATGCGAAAGCATTCCATTTTATTAACCTCAACGAAGGCTGTGGTTCGTTTCCATTGCAACATTAATCTCTTCTTATCACAAAGAATGTAGCGTTCACACACATGTACACACACTTAAAGCAGGGTGATATTTTACCTACCTGCTTGGGAGGAAAAGCAGAGTAGCAAGTCTGTGATGATTTATTATATGACTGTATGGTGTAAGAAGCAAGTTACTATCATATGTTTAAAATATTTACTTTCCTCTAACGAGTTGCTTATTCCTTCAGAAATGGCTTAGAAAAAAAGCAATGTGTTTAAGTTGTGTTGACACTACTTTTTTATCTCATACATCTAATATGTGGAACATTCCATTAATGCCCAATAAGTTTTGCATGGGAAAGAGGACAGATTATAAGATTTAAAAATGAAAGGTTGGAGCAGGAGAAGCAAGTCACAATCTACTATAGTTCTAAGGCCTTTAGTACACAATTAGAAGGGCCCCAGGATATAAGACTATGAGTGTGACTGATTCATGAGTTAATGGAATGTAGATGATGCTTTAGATAATGGACCAATAAGCTATTGGACACATTAATTCATTGCCACTTTTTCCAGCCACTTTTCTTTTTCCCCAGCCAGGGTATGTTTCTGATGCCACAGTCATCTTTTCCCTCTGTGCCTACTTTGTGGAAAGCAATCACAGGGGAGAGAGCTTTCCCTTCAGCCACACTTCCTTTGCTTTATCTTTTCCTGATTATTCCACTTTAAAAAAATGTCCTAGACCCTTTAAATAAAGAGTAGGAAGTAGAATCAAAGTGCTCCTAGAGAACATATTTTGTATCACCTTCTGTGTAGTAAAGAATGTGGCTGGGCTTTGTCTCCACTTCCTGGGATGTAACCTGTAAATCTCTGGAATTTCCCAGAATGTCTTTGTTATTCATGGTGAATGCTTTAGGCCACATCTGATAGTTTATACTAACAAGGTGACTCACAGTGGGCCCCTAGATAGTTTATGCTAAGGAGATGACTCAGGATGGGAGCTGGCCATGCCAGAAAGACCAGCCATGTGATTAGAGGGTTGGGGCTTTGAGCCATGTGATATCAGCCCAACCTAGATGAGAGGGCGCCTGAAGACTGAGTTCAACTCTGTGGTTAATGATTAAATCAATCATACTTATATAACAAAACCCCAATAGAACCTTTGGACACCAAAGCTCAGGTGGGCATCCCTGGTTAGTAATACTCCAAATATTTTGACAGATCAATGTGCTGGGAAGGTAATGCAACCCTGGGAAAAATGGAAGCCTTACACTTAAAACCTTCATAAGCTTACCCTATGCATCTTTCCCTTTGACTCGTTCTGATTTGTATCCTCTTTGCTATAGTTCAACTGCAAAATTAAATATAATGTTTCCCTGAGCTCTGTGCATCATTCTAGCTTATCATTGAAACTGAGAAGATAGCAGGAGGCCCTAAATCTGTAGCCAGCTGGTTAGAAGCAACGGTGACCCAAATTTATGGCTGCTGTTTGAAGTGAGGGCAGTCTTATGGAGGGCTTAACCTGTGAAGTTTGGCGCAAAGCCAGGTGGTTGGTGTCAGAAGTCATTGTATCCACCTTATTTTTCCATAAGGGTAAATTTGAACTCAGGCAGGGTTAGTAATGTTCTCAGTGTCATATTGTATTAGCAGAAAACCTTGGATGAGAGTCAGGTCTCATTTTCCTCGTGCCAGTGTTCTTTGTTATACTATGCTAGATATCAACTCAGATTCCATCTTCATCTCCACAACAGAAATGTGATAGAGAAGAAATCAAAGCAAGCAAAGGAATGGGATGCCAATGTGGGCAAATCTAATATTATGATGCCATCTGATAGCAGCTGTATTTCCTATTTACAAAAGGCTGAGAAGGTGCTGGGCCCTTGGCTAAGTACTTTCCAGCCATGATCTTATGCCATCCTCACAATTTAAATATCTCCATTTAACAGATGAAAAACTGAGGCTCATGGAATCTAATAACTTGCTTCAGGAAGCAAAGATAATATGTCATGGAGCCAGAGTACTGGGGAGACAACGTGGGGTCTTGACAAAACAGTTTCTGGAGGCAGCCAACTTTGATTCCTTATATTGGTTTGAGCTGAACTGTGAGATGTCTTAGGATTTATTTTTGACCCTTTCTACAGAAAAATATCAGATTTGAAATTAAAAGTATTTCTTTAAAACTAGCTAGGACATGAATACAAGGCAATCTCTCCCTCCCTTACCTTTTCCAACTTAATTTTTTAATAATTGTATTTAAGAGATGAAGTTTAAGAAATACAACGTACATGAGACTTTATCTTGTCAATTGCAATTTTTTTTAATAATCAAAGAAATAACACTCCATTCAAAATAAAAATTTAGACTGAAAGTTATGTGGCCTTGAGCAAATATCTTAACCATTTGATGAGTTAGCTTTTTCTTCTTAAATGGGGATAATAATGGTATGGGCCTCACAAAGTTGCTGTGAAATATGAACTCCTTAGCACAGTGCCTGGCACATAGCAAGTGCTGACAATAATTATTATTCGGGTTTACATCATCAGTAATCATTATTATTAATAACACTCAAGTGACACCACTGTTATTGCTTAGTAAAATACATAACTCTTGTTTTGTATCCTTGTTTGGTAGAAGAAAGACTATTAAGAAAGGAATCAAATGATAGAGGACTTAGCATGATACTAAACTAGCTGAGTCCAAACTAGCTATGTGTCTGAAATAAGAAAATTCCCTAAGTCAGTGTGAGTTCAACTCCAGCAAGAAGCTCTGTCTTCATGAAATCCTTAAAGTCAAATGACTCATAGAACACGTTAACACCATCGATTCAGTTTAAATAAATTGGAGATGTAGAAATCTTCCCACTAACTTCACCAGCATATGCAGTAAAATGGTGAGATTTGGCTAATAAGAAAAATCATTTTAAATTGGAGCAGATGCAAATTGATAACTTGAGGCGTAAACATATGTGAAGGAAACATTAAAGTACCGAAAGGGCTGCATTCAAAGGCAGTTACAAGGGAAAACAAAGGAGCCAGGATTCTTCCTCACTAAGGCCAGATCCTCACTGCACTGCTGCTTTACTCAATTCCTTCTGGCATCTACATTGTCATGATTAAGTAGAATAAATGTTTCACACTGAGTTTTGGAGTGTGCAATAGAGAAACAAGGCTGAATTACCAGGAATAGCAAAGAGCCACTCTAAATTACTTTGTGTCTCAAGGACACAAGTCTGTGTGCAGAGGTGAAAAGCTGATAAAAGAAAAACAGACTACTCACACAGCAAACACTAGTTGTGAAATTTAACTTTTTTCAGTTGATAGAAAGAGCTAAAAAGAAGACCTATTCAGGCTTTTAAATAGCCTGATGTCTTTCTTCTTTTAATGATATGTGTGAGTGCTAAATCCTTATTTATTTATAAAAGCCACAAAGCTATGAGCAGCATAGTGCGGGAAATAAATATATATATTTTAAAGAAGGCATCCCATTAATTAGAAGATTCCTTAGACAGCCAGATGGTTCAGTGAATCAGCTTATGGTTAATTCAAGAAAGATAATACTGTCACCTGAAATGTGGATACATCTGAGGGTAAACTTTATAAATAAACAAACAAAATGATCTGGATAATGGGATTCATTAATCACTGGAACTGTGTGTGTGTGTGTGTGTTTGTAGGTGTGTATGGCAAGAGGGTCAAAGCTGTCAGCCTGGGAAGCACATTATTAATGTTGAAATTAGTGTGTCAGAACTTGTGTCATAATAAAATATACCTGTAAAAAGTAGCACGGCTACTCCTGGTATAAGATACCACTAAGCACCTTCTCACAACTTTTCACTAAAATATCCATGAAGACAAAAAAAACTGTAAATTAAAAATGATTAAAAAAACCAATAGTATTAATTGAGGAAGATGCAAATGAATAATAATAGTAATAAATTATCTAAATTTTAGCTTATGGTATGTCTTATTTTCTTCTTAAAATACATTGTTCCTCCAAATATTAGTTTATTCACATTTATTTATCTCGGTAGAAGTTAAACAGCCCAGAATTCAAGTAGGCAATTAGTGTGAAAATAAATGAAGACCATTTAAATGAGAGCAAGCAAAGACTATTTATTCAGGGCTTGCAACAGCAAGGGAGTTAGCTATCATCATTTGTGTTTGGCAGAGACTCAAAGGCAGGCAGAGGAGTGTGAAAGCTTCATAGTGGATGTTGGGCTGCACCCCATAGGTATGCAAGACCTGTGCTTGCAGCAGCTTCAAGACCAAAGATAGAGCCCAGAGTCAACAACAGAGGCATCAGTGGTTTAGTGGATGGGGGAGCTTACACATCTGGAGCAAGGTCCTGGAGTGACACCCCACCACCTGCGGTGGACGGACAGGACAAAGTGTCAGTGTTAGCTGGGGTGGGGGTGGGGGGAAGGGGAGATTACCAGTTATAGGGAAATTGAAGTCAGGTGGGCTCGTTGGTTACCAGGGAAACCAGCAGAGGGGCACACCCCTCACCACCCCTTTGATAAGCTATTATTAGCTGGGGCCTGGGGCAAGTACATAGGAAGGTCAGTCATGTGAGTAGGGTGTAGGTGAAGCAGGTGCTGGTTGGGCTGGGGATCTACAGAGATCAAGAGAACAGCCATCTTGAGTGGCCTGACAATACAACAGAAAAAAAGGAAGGCTTCAGGTATGCCCTGATTGGGATGCTGTTGGCATAGGGAAACCGGACGTGGGCTAACTAGAAGCAGGGTGTCCTATGTGATTGGTTGGGCTGCCTATTTGGCTTTCTCTGGTTGATCCTAAATTAGAAGTGGGAGCAAATATTAAGGAAGCTAACAGTTATTAATGAAGTCCTGGCCTTTTTGGCTGATTGTTACAGGGGTTATTGTTTGCCTTCCTGGATTGGTTGCTGTAGTTAGTAGTCGGCCCTCCTTTATCGATTACTGTGAATAATAGGTTGGCTTCTTGGCATGGTTGCACTAGGTTGTGGGTCAGAATTCTATTTTTACACATAGACTGGCCATGATGCGTGTGTATATTCAGTCTCTTATAAGTATTGGATTCCAGCAGTGGCATGTGGCAGTTGGGAGGAATTATCCTCACAAGAAAAGTACCATAGAAGTCAACAGAAATGAGCAGGCCACAGTAGCAATGCTTGCTAGAAATTGTGCTCTTCATATGTTACATCAATTTAGATTAATGAAGAACCAGCCCAAAGGAGGTGGAGAAAGTTGCTACCTCAGTAGTGCAGCGGTACATTGGGTGAAAGCCCGCTTGAGATGCAGAAGCTATATACATTAATCTTTCCTCAGCTTAGTATTTGAGGAAGGTTGTGTCACCTCCTAAGTGGACTGAGAGAAATACCAAGCGTTGTCCAGTGACAAAGGCCTGGTCTTTTTGAACATGAGTCAGAAAAAAAAAAACCTTTAAAAATCATGATGTTCTTCATAGAAAATTCTAAAGAATAAGAGAGCAAACACAGCATCCAGGAGACCCACAAGAATAACATATGCTACTGCAGGATCCAAAGGAAACTTCAAGAATCTGTTAGGATCTTCATTAGAATCAAAGAAAACATGGCTTCTGTGAAAATCATCTGAAAGTCATAAGGGAATTAGACTGATGGAAATGGAGATAGAAGAGATGAAAAAAGATGGAAAAGGAAAAGAAAATTGAAAGCAAAACAGTAGAATATGAATCTTCATTGAAAGTATCAGATCAGGGGCTTCCCTGGTGGCGCAGTGGTTAAGAATCCGACTGCCAATGCAGGGCACATGGGTTCAATCCCTGGTCTGGGAAGATCCCACATGCCGTGAGCCACAACTACTGAGCCTGCACTCTAGAGCCCGTGAGCCACAACTACTGAAGCCCACGTGCCACAACTACTGAAGCCCGCGTGCCTAGAGACCATGGTCTGCCACAAGAGAAGCCACCACAATGAGAAGCCCGTGCACAGCAACGAAGAGTAGCCCCCGCTCGCCAGAACTAGAGAAAGCTCGCAAGCAGCAACGAAGACCCAACGCAGCCAAAAATAAATAAATAAATACATTTATTAAAAAAAAAGAAAGTATCAGATCAATGATGTAGGTCACAAACTTGAAACTCTCGTAAAGTGAGGAGAAAAAGGCAACTTTCTGTAAAAAATGAAAGATATTATTGTTATGGCCAGTGAAAAAACCAACAGTCTGTAGATAATTGACCATCCTGAGGGAGAGATAGAAGCAAGGAAAGAAGAAAGTTATCAAATAATAGTGATAATAATAATAATATGAAATAATTGCAGCTAACATTTTTTGACTATGCCTCAAACTACATGCTCTGTATTTTATTGGGATTATTAAATTTAATGCACACAATGGACCCATAACTAGTCTTATGTTAACTCTATTTCACAAATGAAAAAACTGAGCTTAAAAGGGTATACAAATATTCCCCTAGGTTATAAAATAAAGCTTTCCTCATAGAAATTTATTTTTTATAAAGTCAATACAAACATATATATATATATATATAAAATGTATCCTCTCAAAATAAACCTATATATCCTGTCAAAATGTTTGTATTGTTGTTTAAAGAAAAATAAGATACACGTATTCTAGCTTCGTTTACTCTCTCTCACTCTCTCTCCCTGTCCCTCCATCAGTAAACACTTCTAACTTGATTTGTCTCACCACCACAACAAAATAGTCATTAGGAAAGACCTCTATGTATCTCTAACCAACAGCTATTTTCCGGTGTAGTTTTCTCGACCTGTTGCCTATATTTGACACTGTTGATCAACCCTTCTCAAAACTCCCTGTTTCCTTGGATTCTATGGTGCCATACATTTCTGCTTTTCACATGCTATCATCTTTTTTGAGCTTCTTTTTATTTGAGAGCAGGGGTTGGTGCTCTTTCTTAGCTTAGGCATTTTATCTAAAAGCCTTTTCCATTTTCAATCCCCATCTCTCCCTGTGGGAACTTATTTGGCCTTTGCCATTTATATGCTGATGACTCTCAAGGTTGCCAAGTCTCTTCTCTGAGCTCCAGACTCCTATGTCTTCTCCGATGTCAATATGCATCTCACACAAAATGGACTTCTAGATTCTTGTCATGTTTTCCCACCAAAAGCTTGCATCTCCTTCAGGTTTTCCTGACCCAGGAAATGGCATTGCACCATTAAGTGCAACTGTTCAGGCCAAACATCTTAGAGGCATCATTATTAACTCGCTTTCTCTGACACCAGCATCTAAACTGGTGAAATTCTTTCCTCACTATGTTCAAATAACCCAATTAGAACCACATCTCTCCTCCTCTACTGCTACCACTTCATGCTGAGCCACCTGGATTACTGTATTGGTTTCTCAACTGTTCTACCCATTTCTACACTTACAGGATCCTCTCCCATCCTCTTAATATCTACCATTCAGCACCCGTAGGAATTATTTTAAAAGATAAATTAGAGCACGTCCCATCTTGATCTCAAGTTTTCAATGGCTTTTCATCACACTTAAATAAAATCCAAAATCCTTGGTCTTTTTCCTAAATATCTCTCTCCCCATCTCCTAGATGCTTCCCATTCTCCATTCCATTCTAGCCATCTTCACATTGCTGACCCACAAATATCTCACCATGAGGTCCTCAAACTCCCTGTTCCTCTGCCTAGAATATTCATTCCTCAGGTATTTGCCAAGTTCATTCCCACTGCAGTTAGGTCTCTGTTCAAATATCATTTCAAAAAACTATAACTTTCTCCCCTAGTACATAAGCTCTATGAAGTCAGTAATGACGTCTTTTGTTCACTGGTATATTGTTTAGAACTTAGTGTATATTAAATAGAAAAATGTTTTTTGAATGGATGTGTGACTGGACCTCAGACTCAACATTTCTACCAACAGGCAACCATCACCTTTTGTCCAGATTTTAAAACTCTCAGTCTTTATCCTATCACACCCTAGTGTGTAGGTAGTTTACTAAATCTTACCACCCTCCACTAAGCCTACTGGAATGTATATATTTTTTTGCATCATGTCTTCAGGAGTCTTCTTCCTTCCTTGGTTGATTTATTCGGTGTATTTATTATGTACCCAGCACCCAGAGTCTCCTATTAAAATGCAAATACTCTAGGTTAGTGACAAAGTAGGCCATGGTGAGTCCTTCCTTTCTAGGAAGTCTTTACACGTGAGAGTGAGAGTTTTGTTCAGCTGGGACCTCAGGAAAGTAGGAGCTAGCTATCAGGTCCTGAATACAACCCCATATGGGAAGTAGCTCTCAATTTTTAGTCCATCAGAATCACCTGAAAGATTTTTTTACAACACATATATCTGGGCTGGAATCTCTAACTCCTCTGATACTATAAATCCAGGGTGGGCCCAACAATTTGCATTTCTAACAAGTTTTTAGTAATACTGATGATGCTGGTTCAGGGACAACATTTTGAGAATAACTGCCCAGGAAGGCATTACTGGGGGAAAAATAAACTTGTAAAGTAGAAGGAAAATAAGACATCTACCAAAGATAAAGCTCCCCTTGACATATCCACTCTCTTCTGTCTGACACCAAGCTGTATCTGAAGAGAGAGGGACAGAGAGACAGACAGACAGACAGACAATGACGTACTAGAAGACAGGTACTCTAATCTAAGCTTCACTCTAAACTGGTTGCGTGACCTTAAATAAGTCTTTAAACTCTTTGAGCCTCAGATTGTTTTTGTGTAAAGGGACAAACTTTTGTTTCACTCACATTAGTTGTAATAATTAAATAATGTTTCTCTGTAAAAAACCCTGGCACAAATTAAACTCTCAAAAATATGTGCACTATTTTCATTTTATACCTTCCCCAGAGCTTGCACTTTCTATATACACACTCATTATTATTATTCATACTCTGATCTTTTACCTCTAGCCAGAACTAAAAAAGGAGTATCTTAGTGTGTCTATGTCCAAGTATTTATACCATTTCTCTTCCAAACCTGTCATCACTGCGATAATTTTCTTTGTCTTTATTTATAACTTCTCAGGCATGACAAAATATTTCCCAAGAGTTTCCTAAGTGAAATTTTAAAATGATAACGCATTGCATCTACATGATGTTTTAACCTGGGGACCTATAATTTTGACTGCAGAACTGACTCTGCCAAATAGGTAGCTGCATGACTTGGCCAAATCACTTTACTTCTGTGTCTGTTTTACCATCTGAATACTTGGATAATACCTAGTGTTCCAGTATCTCAGAATGTTGGAGGTGTATCAGTTAAGAATGCTTTTAGCTGTGAGTAATAAACACTGCTGGCCTGGCTTGAATAAACAGGGGCTTGATGTTTCTCTTACTTAAAAAAAGAACTGAAAAAAGGCAGTCCACAGTAGTATAGATAATCAACAGCGTCATCAAAGATCTAAGTTCCCTTTATCTTCCTGCTCTGTAATCCTTAGTATAGGGAGAGGTTGACAATTTTTTTCTGTAAAGGAACATATAATAAATATTTTTGGCTTTGTGAGCCATAAGGTCTCTGTTGCCACTACTTAACTTTGCCCTTGTAGTGTGAAAGTAGCCATAGGCAATATGTAAATGAATGAGCGTGACTGTGTTCTAATAAAGCTTTATAAACAGGCGATGGGCCAGATTTAGCTGACAGCTTCTAGTTTACTGATTTATCTGACCTCAATATGGCTGCTGCACCTCCAGCAATCACATCTACATTCCAGTTAAAAAAAAAAGTGTACCTTCAAGAGGGTGAAATGCAGAAGGTGCATGTCTACCAAGTCTATTCCTCTCCTGGAAGACCCCACTCCTGACTTTCTATCATATGGTATGGTCAGAACTGCATGTGTGGTGGTCCTTATAGCTGTTCACTAGTATTCAGATTCATTTCTTTCCAAGCACCTTCCCCTCTACCTGCCCCCTCCCCCCACACTCAGAAATTAAGTGTAGTAAGTCACTTGTATCAGTCAATGAAATTTAAGCAAAAATGATGTATGTTATTTATGAGCTGTACTTTTAAGACCCCAGTGTACAGGTTGTTATATCTCTTTCCCTCTGTCACTAACTATAGGAACATTCCAGATAACAACTGTATATGCCTGGGTCCCAGAGTGAGGACCCATGGAGCAGAGTTCATGATAACATATATGAAACGAGTTGAGAGACATATCTTTGTTCTTTTAAGGCACTTATATTTGGTATCTTTGGTAATTGCAGCATAACCCAGCACCTCTTGGGAGATGCAATTCTATTTGCACACTAAAGAAGGTAAAGGTGGCTTTTCAGCCTCTGTTGTAAGGCAGTAGTTCCCAATTTGTGATCCTTAAACCAGCAGCAGCATCATTTAAGATCTCACTGGAAATATAAATTTTCATCTCTGTCCCAGACCCACTGAATCAGGAATCTGTAACTTAACAAGCTTTCTAGGTGATTCTACTTTATATTTTACTCTCTCTGTAGTAAAGGAAGGAAAGGGAGAAAGGGATTATAAATGACTTTTGCTTCAAAATATAGTGTGTACAAGAATAATGAAGGAAGAAATAAAAAATGCTACATTACTATGTCATTAGCTACTATATTATATTACTATACCCAAGGGAAAGGATATATAGATGCAAGTAGCTACTAAACATGCTGTATAACCTTGTTCAAACTGTCATTGTAAACTTTTCTCCAATGAACATTTCATTTGCAGTTATGGGTATATATTTCAGAAAAAAATACATTATCCTGCTTATATGAATGCAAAATATGCACAAGACATCAGATGTATACTTTCAAAATAATTAAATTTTATTTTAACAGTCAATGTGCAAAATGCTAGTTCTGCAATGCCAGTGTTCATGTCACTTAATAACTTAAGAAAGCCTCTGGTTGAATGTGATTTAGTTCAAAGAAAATATTTGTTGAAGTATCTCAAGACTTGAGCCCAAAATAAACCACTATGGAAGACTGAATCCACTTTCATTCTGTTTTAGTTTTTTAAATCTGTGAAAATAACAAAACAAAATCATGCTTTGGAAAGTTAAATACATATGAAAATATTATCTTTAAAAGTTACCTCAATGAAAGTTGGAAGAAATGAGGAATAGCTATGAATTGAGAATGACCATCACTGCTTGAATATTCTTTCCCTTCCTGACAAATTATTTGGTGATGTGGAAAGGAAAATGGAGCGTGAAGAGAGAGTAAGAAGCTTGTCCCTTCCCCACATCAGCCTCACTCTCCCCATCTGAAAAATAGAGCAGTTCTACATATCACACAAGGCACTGCATATAAAAGGACATAGCAAGAATACGTTTCCATATGAGATTGTTTCATGCATTTATTCATGTACCTATTGGATATAAAAAGTGATTACTATGTGCAAATCCTTTGAGAAGCACCATACATACACATGGTGTAAGGTAAGTATAACGTGTTCAAAGAGCTTCTGTTCTGATGAGGAAGATAAACAAGAAAACAAATGACCTCAGAATAATAACTGCTATGAATGAGACATGAATAAGTGTCTCAATCTCTTCTTTTCACTTTTCCAGATGTCCTATCAATATCTCATGTCTGATCCATACCACTTCTTAAATGAACTAGCATAATTGCACCCTTATTTCTCTGTCAGGGTCTAGTGTATCTCACCTCCAATATATCCTCCACTTGATTGATAAGACAGTTGCAGTGAAAAGCAAAGCTGAACATTTAGTTCCTTGTCTACAAATTCTTTCACAGCTTCCCTATGTGAGCAAATAAATGCCAAGCTCCTTAGCTTAACATACTCTCTCCTAAAATGACCTCTCTCTAGCTCACTAGTAGTATCATCTCTCTTCACTCTAGAAACTTCCTTAGCTCCAGCTTTATTGAACTGGTTGAGCTTTTTAAAAACTGGCAGATTATTTACCACACTGGGTCTTCATTCACCCTCTTTCCTTCTATGGGCTTAACACATAATTGCACATCATTTTAGCTTAAACATTACCTCTTCAGAAAGACCTTCTTGACAACTGTACCTGCTTCCACTCACACCCTAGTTTCTCTTTATCACATCACCCTGTCATTGCCTTCTTGCTTGTTTCCCTGTGATATAATGTTAGTCTCTCCCAGCAGGATATTCCTCCTTGAGGCAAGGAAATTATCTTGTTCACTCCTTTATTTCCAAAATTTAGTGCAGTTTCTGTTACATAATAGCTATTCCATAAATACAGGTTGAATGAATGAAGCATGCCCATAGAGCAAACAGATTCAAGGGCTCATTCTACTTCTGCATGACTCAGCTGCACTAGGGAGAGGAAAAATTGAGGGCATTTGACCTTGATCCTAAACCTAATATTTCCAGTAAAACTGTCCTAGCAGGATGTGATGATAGTTTAAATTGAGACAAGGTACACCCCAAATCCCAAAGCAGACTCCCACATTTTATGATGTTTGACCTATACTCGTGCACACATTTGCTATGTTTCTTGGAGTAAGGCTCTTAATTTCTTGATTTTCTGCTTCTCTCAGGTTAATATTTAAAATTATATTCCTGACTGTTTTGTTTTTCTATAACAAACTATCCTATATCTTCAAATTAATGTTGTGACTTCACAGTGATAAACGTGATAAGGACGTTAAAAAATTCTGGCTTGTTTAAATTCTTAATAATTTATGTTGGCACTGTTTATTTGGCATGTGATTCATATACTTATTTAATCATTCAATATTTATTTACTTGAAAGGTGCTCTTTTCAAAGCACTAGGAGGCACTAGGAGGAAATATATTCTCTTTCTTCTCTGAAAATGCTCAGCATAAAGTAGGGGATATAAACATGATTAAACACAAATATAATGGATAACAGCATCATGACATTGAAAGAAACCCAGTTGAAACTAGAGGAGAGACACCAGGGTTCTCCTTTCTGGGTCGGAAATTAAATGACTGTGTGGGATTTGGCAAGTAATTCTACCTTTCTGGGCCTTACTTTTTTATTTGTAACAGGGGTTCAAATCATATAAACACCAAGTTAGCTTTCCAATCTATACAAGTTATTGAAGTTAGGAAATTAAATTTAAGCAATAAAGTGTTTGCCTCTTAATTTGGAAAACACTAAATAAATGATAATTCTCATTTGGCAAATTTTTTGAAATGCACATTCTAGCAGATATGTGAATTAATTAATCTATTTATTTAAATAGATTTAAAATGTGATCTGAACATGCAATTCTAATTTATAAGAATTTTTATTACAATAGAATTTTAAAAATAGTTTAAAACTGCATAAATCTAAAAAATTAGGAGAGTAGATTAATATTTCATGGTCCATTCCAACGCTTAATTCTATTTTTGGAAACTGTTCAAATCACTTACAAAGTGTTAGATCCTGTTCTGAGTGATGCACATGTACAAGCTAATTTAACTCTTACCTCAAATGTGTGAAGAGACATAGTACTCTAACCACACTGCAGATGAGATTATAATTAAATGACTAATTTCATGTCTGACTAAACCATAGTAGAGTCAGGATCTGAATCGAGACAGTTTGACTCTGCAGACCAAGCTCTTAAGAACTGCGTTAAGCTTGTTCTGCCATGGCGTGCAGTAGTATGGCCTGAAGCAAAATATAGAGTATGAATCGAAGATAAAATATAACTGGAAATTTCAGAAATAATACATGAAAGTGTGATGACAGTAGAAATGGAAAAGCAGCACAGATAGTCAGATATGTGGCAGGCATCGTGGAGAACCAATGAACCGAATGTGGCGAGACATAGAATAAATTAAGGGGGTTAATTAATAATGACATTAATAACTATAATAATGACACAACTACTATTTATTAGGAACCTACTATGTTTCAAACATTCTGCTAGTCATTTAACACTCCATCTCACAGATTAATAGGATTTGATTCGTAGGGACATGGTAACGGTTGAGATGTCTGTACGGAAAACAGATTGGCGTGAAAAATGCAGAATGAATCAGAGAGGAACCTAGGAGGAAATTCCTCCTCACGAGGAGCACAGGTCTCAGAAAGCATAGGGTTTCAATGGTATCTCTCTCCCTTTCTCTCTCTTTTTCTATCTATCTCCAGTTTTATAAGAATTAATTTTTTAAGTTACAAAAGAACTCACACTATACCCAAAAGAAGTCACCTCTTTATTTTTTGTATAACTGACCTGCTTTCTCTCATGAGCCTTCAACTCACTGGGTGGTGACAAAACAAACACACAAAAATACCCAAACATAAACAGGCAAACTAGTTTAAACCATTCCTATTATATGAACAGTCTCTGTATGATTTTCAGTCTTATTTTATAAAAGTTTTCAAAATTATAGAAAGAAGTAAAAGAAAAGTCTAACCTCCATTTACCAATCACATACATTTAATAATCATTAGCATTTTACCAAGTTGTTGTTTTTACTTTTTTCTTGTATTTTTAAGTTAATCACTATGATTACATTTCACCTCTAAATATTTTGTATGCATCTCTAAAAATCAGGACTTTTTAAAACATCTTTTTTTTATAAACTATTGTATCTTAAAATTAGTTATATTTAATACAATCTAATATTCAGTCTATTTTTAAATTCCCTAATTGTCCCTAATGTGTATTTATCTTTGGTCAAAGCAGGATCAAATCAAAGACCATCAATTGCATTTTGTTATGCCCCTAAGGTCTTTTTAAATCTAGAAGGGTCTTTTCATACCACTGACCTAAAGACACCAGGGCAATTGTACTGAAGAGTGACACGACATTTAGCTTGAACCCTTTCAATGAGAATACTTTGTAGATGATTCTGTGTGCCTTGCATTGAGTTATTTCAGAAGGTGCCAGACTTCTGATTGTCTCACTCTTAATGATACTAAGATTGTTATTTTAAACAGTTTGTAAAGTTACACTTTCCCATTGCAACAAGATATTTTATTGGTTGATACTTTAGATCCATGCAAATATCCAGTTCTCTGTCAACATCTCATTTTATAGTTTTAGTTTCCATTGGTGATCCTTGTCTGAATAAATTGTTTTATTAGGGTTACAATATAATCAATGCCTTTTGGACACATATTCAATCTTTCAAACATTTCCCATCTCACACACACATATATACTTTTTTTTCCCTCTTGAAATGATATTTAGGTGCGTGAGATGGCTTACCATGTCCTTGAAGGAAAAAATAGAGAGCCTCAAATCTCTATGGAATCTGCTGGATTCTCTTAATTATGGGTAGTCTTCATCTGTGGGCTTACTGTTTGGTCTGCTGGTGTTGGAAACTCAAAGCTGTCTATTCTCTTTTGTTGTAGGGAACTTGTACAGCCACCTATCCCATTTTGTCTCATGTGAGTCATGTAGATGTAACATAATTTCTGCATGTCTGCCACATACCCCATCCTGCTTCAGCCTAAACTATTCATACCAAGATGCTGCCATGAGGTTTCCTCACTGCTTTATCATGGTCCACTCCATGGAAGGACAAGTGCTATTAAGTCAGCTATAATCTGTGCAGCAGACCCCCATGGGAACACAGGAATCTTGAGTCCTTTCTACACAGAGAAAATGAGTGTGGCTTGGAAAATAAGATGACCAATTGTTTTGGTTTACCTGGCCCTGAATGATTTCTCACTAAGTGGGAATTTCAGTGCTAAAACTGGGATAATTCTGTGAAAACCAGGACAATTGATCACTCTATTGGGAAAGCCAAAAAGAAGTCCTCTCTCTGTCTAGTGGTGCCATGCTACAGGGAACACTTGGCTGGGGTTGCTCCAGGCTGGCCGCAGACTGACATGCACAGTGTCTCCTTTCAGAGTCCCTGCTGCCTTCAGTATCCCCCTCCGTATCTCTAACACATCTCTCTCCTCTGGCACTTTGACCTGGAGATGGAAGATGCGCAGGCCTGCCTTACCCTCTGCTTTGCTGGCAAAATGAAATCCTTTTTTTCTCCCACAAACTCTTAGGCAGAAGATATACATTTTTCTTTGTTCTTTCCTCTTTTTGTATAATCAAGATTTTTTCTAGACCACTGAAGAGACAGGCTAGGTATTTCCTTCTTCCAGGTCACATCTTTTCTGACTCCAGCCTGACGGCTAAGCCTTAGTAGAGACGAGGGTACAAGAGATAAAGGTAGCCTTCATGATAAGGAAACCTGGATTGTAAAGTGTTTCACAATCATTTTATCTCAAATAGCCTTTCTTCCACATAGGAACTAATAGCTCATACATGCTTTAAAATCTAGTGTTAAATGTATTGTGGCTTTGAAAATCATGTTGTATTAAAGGAGAAAAAAGCTCCTGAAAAGACAGTACCAGAAAATTCTTTTATTGCTATTTTCATTATGTGAGTTGGCTTGATGATGGATTAAATGGGATTTGAAAGCATCTAGAGAATATTCTGATATTGGTACTTGTAAAGTCTTTGTGAACATTTTTATTTCTCAGTCAGGCTTATATCAGCACCTTGCCTGACGTCTATTTATATGGTAGATGGTATGTGGCTAAAAAAATTCCCTAATATTCTTTAAGCCATATGGCATCTATCTCTGTTAAATTACCTCAAGTGTTATGACTACTGGGGGTATAGGTACTGTAGGAAAACTGCGTGAGAAGTAGAATGATTTACTCTATATAGCTTGTAGGAATGGGACATAAACTCAGTTTTTCAGAGTTTCTGTCCCACATTACTTTCTGTTATAACAAACTGTTGATTATATCCCTATTAGATTGAAAGCTTCTGGAAGACAGTGTATCCCCTGGAAGAGAAAGCACATGGAAGGAAATGTAGTTCTTTTTCATCTCTTTCTCTAAAGAATGTGGTAGAGGAAGAGAGCTGGGAGTAGGGTGGCAAAATGTAAGGGTGGGGAGTGCCAAAAAAATTTGGTAACCAAGATAAATATGTTAATGCAATAGTTTTAAAAATCAGAATGAAGGCAGAATGCATGATGTACCAAATACTAACATTTAAAATAAAGATGGGATGAGTATTATGAAGTTTTTCTTTTGCCTCAGCCTCTAACAAGGCTCTGCATGGCACTATACAGAGAAAGAACCATTCAAGGGAGGACTTGCTACCCAGCTGCAGCGAGCCAGTTGTCAACTGCTGCAGTGCCTGCCTCAACTGCAGATCCCAGCTCATAGGAGGCCTCACATTCCCGGGTGCCCACATGCATAACTGAGCAAGGCAAGGGTAGAAATGCCCAGGAATTTTGACTCTATCAGAGAACATTGTAAGGCACCACTCTCTTAAGAACTCCCCGTTGCATTGGCCAGGCTTGATCTCATGTGCATCTCAGTTTGATTTCTTCCTCTGAACAATCCTGCTTCCTCCACCTTCCTTCACAGGTGTTTATCCTTAAAACATCTTGCACCTCAAACTCTGATCTTAGCATCTGTTTCCAGAGCCCAATCTATGACTGGGATACAGTCCCAAAGCCTGCTTCATCTATGTGTCATGGTTTTGATTAAAATTTTGATAAATTATCAAAAATTGAATTAAATAAGTCCTGGTCATGTACTGTACAGGATGTGAACTCTAGTTAACAATACTGTATTGTACATTTGAAAGATGCTAAGCGAGTACATCTTAAAAGTTCTCATCACAAGAGAAAAAATTTGTTACTAAGTAGTGATTGATGTCAACTCACCTTATTGTGGTAATCATTTTGCAGTATAGACATATATCAAATCATTATATTATACACATAAAACAAAAAATGATGTTATATGTCAATTATATCTCAATTAAAAGGATAAAAATAAATAAAATTTTAAAATGTTGAGTTTTCTTGCTGCAGTTTCTCTTCTTAAAAATCTGGAGATTGTTATATATAAAGCTGTCAGGACAACAGGAATGGGCTACAGACAAGTTTTAAGCAAATTATAAATAATACTCATAGCGTTACAGTGTGGTTTTATTTTTGACGATCAGTCCATCTCAGGGTAGAGTTAAAGCCCTATGCTTAGATTTGTTAGAGTACTGATTTCTCATGGTTACGGTTCATATTCTTCTTTTTTGTTCCCTTGATTTATCACAAGAACCTGTATCAGACTTGTTACATCCTTATATGACTCACTAGTTGTAGAGAGTTCCCAAGGCTATGGTCAAAATTTACTCAAAAATTTTTAACAAAAAAAGTCTTTATGTCACAAATACAAGACTTCATCAACTACATTTTTATTAATCTAACCATTTCTTCTTCTAAGTAACTATTGCACAGATCTGTACAAATGCTGAAAATTCAGGAGATATTTCCCCCTAAAATGTAAATATGCTTAGCTAGCCAAGAAGCTGTAGCATCACTCTTTTTATGAATTACATGCAAAGGGATTAAACAGGCTTCCAGGGCTTCCCTGGTGGCGCAGTGGATAAGAATCCACCTGCCAATGCAGGGGACACGGGTTTGAGCCCTCGTCCGGGAAGATCCCACATGCCGCGGAGCAACTGAGCCCGTGTGCCACAACTACTGAGCCTATGCTCTAGAGTGCGTGAGACACAACTACTGAAGCCCATGTGCCTACAGCCCGTGCTCTGCAACAAGAGAAGCCACCACAGTGAGAAGTCCGCACACCGCAACTAGAGAAAGCCCACATGGCAGCAATGAAGACCCGTCGCAGCCAAAAATAAATAAATAAATTTATTTAAAAAACCCCAAAAAACAGGCTTCCAAGGAAATGAAAATGTTTCTTCCTGGGTTTGAGGCAGGAAACAATACAGTTTGGGTTGCATGTTACCAGACATGTTGTCTTTCATTAGCTAAAATTCTTTCCACATATAATATTTTCCCCTCCCTCCTTCCCTACTCCCTTCCTTCCTTCCTCTTGCTCTTCCTTCCACCCTTCCTTTCTTCTTTACCTTTCTTCCTTCTTTTCTGTCTCAACTTCAGAGCCCTACCTTACCCAAGATTCTTACTTTCCCAAGTTGCCCACATTTAGGAAATGCTGCATTCTACCTTATACCTTCCAGTCTCAATGGAGTTTCACTATTACTTATTTTGTGCTCACTACATACAAGTTATATTTGTATCTAGGTAGAAATAAGTTTTTTTTTTTTTTTTTTTCTATCACAAAACCAAAAAAATTACTGGTCTGGGACCCAGAATACTTTGGTTCTGGTATTAGCCTTACTGCAAACTTGATATTTGACAGGGAATAATCACTTCTCTTTTCTAGATTTCAACTCTTCCCTCTGGTATATGGAGACATTTGCTGAAATATTGTTGACACTATCATTATAGATGTTACAAAGCTGAATGGGTACATTCTAGGGAAAGTTTTGGAGAATTCCATGTACAATTTTACAGATTTAGCAGGACTATGGATGTGTGTGAGAAATATGGAATAAGCTATGGACATGAATTCTAGAGTTACTATTTAGTGCCTGGAAAACCTTGAACATTTTGCACAACCTCTCAGATTCTTAGTTCATTCATCTGTGATTGGAGATAATAATAACTAACTTGCATGGGTATTGAGAAGATTTGGGGGCCCCTTCTCGTCCAAAAGTAATACAGGGCTTATAGCAGTTACTCTGTGATTGTTAGCTATCATTATCACTGAAAAACCTACAATATTTCTGTCAGACCCATTTTCTTCTTTAAATTAACATTTTTGCTTGATTGTGTTTAGTTCTGAGCTTATACATAGGTATTAATTTGCACAATTTTGTAATATGTAAAGTGCTTTGAGCTCGCAGAGAAAAAGTATTATGCAAATAGAGGACATTATTATGCACTGCACTGATGTGCGAATGCTCAAGTCTCCAGACACATTCATCTTAAAGGAAGTATTAACTTCCAAATCTACATGAACTAGAGTAACTTCCAAATCTACATGAACTATATACTACATGAAGTATAAATGCACACTTAATAAACACTGACAATTTAAGATGTTTCACTTTTCTGTTAAAAGTGAAAAGACAAAAGTTAATGTAACACAAAATTTATGACATGATTATAAAATGCTAGAATTCAATCTTTAAGTTAGTATTAACTTCTTGCAAATAAAATGTAGACAGTTATAATAAGAGATCTTGCCAATCATTGCCATGGACAAAGTCCTGTCTGTATATATTTGAACTAGGTACACTTCTTTTTTTTTTTTTTTTTTTTTTGCGATACGTGGGCCTCTCACTGCTGTGGCCTCTCCTGTTGTGCAGCACAGGCTCCGGACGCGCAGGCTCAGCGGCCATGGCTCATGGGCCCAGCCGCTCCGCGGCACGTGGGATCCTCCTGGACCGGGGCATGAACCCGTGTCCCCTGCATCAGCAGGCGGACTCTCAACCACTGCGCCACCAGGGAAGCCCACATTTCTTTATTATTCTATTATCATCTTACAGTTGCATTAACTTGGCACAGCATTCATATATATTTTTTAATGCTCATAATTATTCTGTGAGAAAGAAAGCTTGGGATAATTAGTGAGAAAATAAAGGCTGAGAGAGCTTAAGTCACTGGTCTATGGACACTTGAGAGTCTAAGTTCACACCATATTCACCCTACTGGTGGGTATGGATAGAGCATGTAAGGGGAAATAACGACTATTCCAATTTGATTGGAGTGTAGATTTGAGGTGAAGGTTGGAACAGGTTGAAAGGATCCTTGAAATTAATGCTAAGACATTTGGGTATTTTTATGGACAGAATTAGAGGAAAAGTTTAACGCTCATAAAAGACTCTCCTCATCAGAACTGTGCTCTGAAGAGATTAATATGGTGGAGCATGAAGATAGACTAGAAATGGATAGGAATAGAAGCAGAGATTAACTGGATGCTTGGCATAGTTCAGAAAATAAAACAATCATGAGCAAAACCATTAAGGAGGTAGTATGAATATAAAGAAGGCAGAGTTGTAGAAAGTCTTGGGAAAATAGGGGTTATAGAGAGTAGAGAGGATACAATGATTAAGTGCTTCTCCTTTACTTGTGTTCTGAACCAATGGTGAAATAGGACCCAGGAGTCTAAAAGATGTAGATTAACAAGTCTGCTTAATGGCTGAGGTTTGCGGTTTAGCCAAATCACAGCCAATCAGCTTGCTATAGTTGAATTAAACAATCTTTCACATTGAGTCACTGGCATGAATAGATAATTTTAGGCCTCCCTGGTATGGGCTACCTTGGTAACTAGGCAAGGAGAAGCAGAAAATTCCTAGAATATATACATCTGTAAGCAATCTGTTTCTGAAAAAGGAGGGATAGTAGAGCTGAAATAAGCATATTCAGTTCCTTCTTCCAAACTTGCTAATCAGAAAATCACCTCTCTTCCTGTGAGGAATGAAGCATAAAGAGTAATGAAGGATACCAAGGTTTGACCAAGAGATAATTCTAGGAAGGTTCCTTCACAGGGAGACACAAGTACTTGACAATAAGTAAAATAAAACAAAATTATCTTTAACTGGCTTCTATTTACTTTAGTCTGTAGAAAATAATCAGTAATAAACTCAGCTTAAAGTGAGTTTCTCAGTCTCAGCACCTAATGACATATTTGAACAGAGTTCTTTGTTGTAGGATATTATATTGAGCATGGAGGAAGCTGAACAACATCTTTGGCCTCTACCAATATCACATTCCTAGTATTGACACTCACAAATATCTCCACACATTGCCAAATTTCCTCTGGGGAGGAAAATCTCCTGCTCCCTTCCATTGAGAATCATTGGCCTAAATAGAAAGGACTCTGACCATGGCTTTTTGGTCATCTCAAGAATCTAAGTTTTAATCTTTCTAAATTAATCATGCATGAGTCTCTGAATTACCTGACCTTTATTTTTTTTTGTAGGTTCAAAAGAACATGTCAATCTTTATGAGGAAAATATAATTTACACTAGACCTGACATTTTAGAAAAGACATTGATAACTAGATAGCTGGGAGAGTGCTAGTGGGAACTCACTACATATAATCCTTTCCTTAGTTTGGAAGGATATTCTTTGGTTTGTAAAATGCTTGAAGAATTCTCTTTGTCAGAGATAGAAGACTACATTTATTGTACAAGGAAGTACGTAGGAATAAAGCATATGGGTGACACTATGATTAACAACATCCTTGTCATTATTGTCATTCTTTCATAGGAATCCACCTATGTGGTCTCTGGAGATATTATTTCAGCATTGGGCTATACTTATATCCATCTAGAACAGGGAATGCTATTGTAGGAGATATGAAATTGTTTTAAAAGCCATAAAATATTCTATAATCTTCCACAATTTAATTAATGCAAACAGCATTAAGATTAAAAAGCAAGACTTGGGTTTAAGAACCACTTTTGCTCCTGACTTGCTTCTTTACCTTGAAAAAGTCATATCATTTTTCTAGGACTAAGGTGATACATGGGCACCAAAGCAAACCTCCACAATGCTGTGTAGTGGGTTAGATGGGTTGGAGTTTTGTTCTTTTTTTTCTGATTCATATTTGTCCTGAAGGCATAATTTTGTCACTTAGGGGACTGTCTATCAGATTCCCCAATTTTGGTAGATCTTGGGTTTTGGCCTTTGTCCTTCTGGCTGCAAAAGTCAGTTTCTTGTCAAGTTAGATAAATGTCCTCAGAGTAAAAGCAGCTTCCAGCCTCAACCTACCACTTTAGTTTCTCCCTTTCTCTCAGGTTCCAGCTTGGTCATTTTTTCCTGTATTTTCAGCTCTTTGTTCTTTTTCAGAACTTTTTACCATTTTCAATGACAGACTAGTTTGCCATTATCAGAAATTGGAAATATGATACATTCAAGATAAATAATTGGGAAAATAAATTGAGCCATAGAACAATACGAACTACTATAATGTAACTATCAAGAGCAATCCCCTGAAAGCTATTTCTTTCTGTTTTTAATAGAGCATTAAAAGTATTCATATTTTTATCATACTCAATGTATCCCTTTATATTGCATTTTGTCTTTAAACTGATTTATAAAACATTTAATAAATATAAATAAATGTTTATAGCATAAGTGAGAGTTGTAAATCATGGTAGTGAGATAAAGAACCTGTATCCAATGTTCAATTTAAATAGAATACTATAAGCCATAAAAAGAAACGAAATTGAGCTATTTGTAATGAGGTGGATAGACCTAGAGTCTGTCATACAGAGTGAAGTAAGTCAGAAAGAGAGAGACAAATACCTATGCTAACACATATATATGGAATTTAAGAAAAAAAAAATGTCATGAAGAACCTAGGGGTAAGACAGGAATAAAGACACAGACCTACTAGAGAATGGACTTGAGGATATGGGGAGGGGGAAGGGTAAGCTGTGACAAAGCGAGAGAGAGGCATGGACATATATACACTACCAAACGTAAAATAGATAGCTAGTGGGAAGCAGCCGCATAGCACAGGGAGATCAGCTCGGTGCTTTATGACCGCCTGGAGGGGTGGGATAGGGAGGGTGGGAGGGAGGGAGACGCAAGAGGGAAGAGATATGGGAACATATGTATATGTATAACTGATTCACTTTGTTATAAAGCAGAAACCAACACACCATTGTAAAGCAATTATACTCCAATAAAGATGTTAAAAATAAATAAATAAAAATAAATAAACAGAATACTATAAATCCCTTCTTCAATCCAAGATAACTGTTATTCTGAGTTTTCTGTTTTTTTGCGGTACGCGGGCCTCTCTCACTGTTGTGGCCTGTCCCGTTGCGGAGCACAGGCTCCGGACGCGCAGGCTCAGCGGCCATGGCTCATGGGCCCAGCCGCCCCGCGGCACGCGGGATCTTCCCGAACCGGGGCACGAAGCCGTGTCCCCTGCATCGGCAGGCGGACTCTCAACCACTGCGCCACTAGGGAAGCCCTGAGTTTTGTGTTTTTATTCCTTTCCTTGCTTGCATTATATTTGTTTCTCATTTTGTCATATTTTATCACATTTTTTGTAAAACTGCAAATTTGTATTAATACACAATGATTGAGTATTTCATACATTGTGTATCAAAATTTATTTAACTATTCTAATATGCATTTATTTTGTTTTACTTTTTAATAAATAATGTGTTATTCATCTCTATGTCTAAGTCTGTTCATATTTTTGGATACTTGGGTAATAAATCTAGAAATTAAATTAAGAGATCAAAGAATATGTGTTTTTTAAGATCTTTGATACGATGCCCTTAAAATCTCTTTTCAGAAAAGTTTGTACTAATTTTCAGAGTAGTGCTGTGATTAACTAGGTGAAATGTTTAATCAGACCACATGAATTAAAGCCCCAATTTACCTCTAGCTAACTGTGTTCTTGGACAAGTTCTTAAGTGCTCTGTGCCTCTACATTTATTTTTTTTTTTTAAAGTGATGTTCATCAGTACCTACTTCCTAAGGTTGTTGTGAATATTTAATAGAGTAATATAATTTATACAAATATGCTGTATGAAAAAGATTGAATAAACTGATAAATACCAGTAATAATATATGAGTGTGCTGTACTAAGAGCATACACTGTGAATATTAATTTATATATTTTATAAAATATTTGCCAATATCTTTTTTGTAAGATTTATGTATTATTTATTAATTTATTGAATTTATTTTTGGCTGCATCGGGTCTTAGTTGTGGCATGCAGGATCTTCGTTGTGGTGCTCAGGCTTCTCTATAGTTGTGGCGTGTGGGTTTTCGCTCTCTAGTTGTGGTGCACAGGCTCCAGAGCACGTGGGCTCTGTAGTTTGCAGCCCACGGGATCTAGCTGCCTCGTTGCACATGGGATCTTAGCTCCCTGACCAGGGATTGAACCCTTGTCCCCTGCATTGTAAGGTGGATTCTTTACCACTGGACCACCAGGGAAGTCCCTATTAATATCTTAAGTAAATATATTCTTATTTTATCTTTCATTACTTTGATTACTATTTATTTTCATCTGTGTATTAGCAGTACTTTTTAAAATAAACCATAAATCCATGACTTCCCCATTGATATGACGGGATATTTTTGATTCCTGTGAATTTGTATTAAGTTCCTAATTACCAAGAAGTTTAGTCTTTTCATTAAACATTTTTCAGTTGTTTTATTTTATAATTTGCCATTTTCTTTTTTGTTCTAGGATACATATTTTTAAAATGTTTTAGTGTGAAAAAAATGTTTGAATCTTATCCTTATTGACTTCTCCTATTGATTTTATGTTTAGAATGTGTTTCCTCATTTTGGGAAAAATTAGTCTACATTTTCTTTTAGTTAAGCAGTTTTGTTTTCAAAATTCAATACACCAGGGCTTTATTTTGGTGTAAATTAGCATATTATTTATGTCCCTCATTAATTCCAGGGGCTTCTCAGAAGAAATTCTAGGGTTTTGAAGTAAAAGATATTACTACCAGAAAATGAGGACAGTATCCCTCTTTCCAATAGATAGAGCTCTTATTTACTTGTCTTATTGTTGTTTATCCAGACTTAAGGGTGTGCCACCAGTGTTTCTCTGTTAAGTGTAATACTGGCACTGGATTTCAGAATAACAGACATTCCTTATTGCATGAATAAAATTTCCTTCTATTTCCAATACACTCAACATTTTAATGAAAAATAGTTAAATCATATTAAATTTCTTTCTAGCATTATTAGCTCTCTCTTCTTGGAGGAGATATCTGAAGCTATGTACTATTACAACAGGTTTCTGAGGAAGATATGCAACATAAACAGTCCAGGTAATTGCACATTTATGTTATTAACTAGGGCTTTGAACCTATGTCTTATGTTGTAGGTTCATCACGTTTTTTCCTCTTACTAAGCTAAATTTTTGCTATTAATTTTTTCTTACAATAAATAAAGGGAATGATAATGATGGGAATGGTGATGGGCTAATAAAGGTAATGATGATGGTAATGACCATGACCACAATTTACAGTTACTGAATGTATACTATCCTGTGCTAAACTTTTCACATGCTTTGTCTCATTTTTCTTCTTATTAAATGAAGAAAGTGACAGAGAGAAGAAGAAATACAAACAAAATGTACCTTGTAAGTGGAATGGGGTATAAGAGCAGACATTTGGAACTTTGACTCAAGACCCTCAACTTTATTTCTTGGTTATGTCTTGTTTCTATAATTCCTTCTGTTAATGACCCAGTTTACAAGATTTTGTTTCTTTGAGTTCTGTGTTCCAAGACACAATATGCCACCTTCCATATATTTCTATGTTCAGCAATTTTTTGGAGAGTTGCAATCTCTACTGGGATTTTGAAAGAGAAGAATGATGGATGTAAGGGGAGTAGATGGGAAATGAGCTCATTAGAGAGCTCCTGTGCTCATTAGAGAGTTCCTATGCAAATAAAGAGCTGCAGTTTATTTCTCAAGCTAGTTAAGCCTTCTCGTCCCAGAATTACAGAGTGTACAGAGTTTAATGAATGTCTTTTTCTAGCTTCTTTGATGCTGTTCATACAGTTTTCCATCAGAAGATGGAGCATATGGTTACTAGCTTATGATAGTGTTTTTAAACTTTTCCTCATAATTAATGTAATTTGGGTAAAGTCCCTCTGGATTTTGGCATATGTCTTCTTCCATATTTAGTTTATAGTTCCCTTGCTCTTTTTTTTCTTTGTTTCTCTTAATATGCATTTTGATAGGAACAAGGGCAGAGCTCTACCAAATTCCCTGGTCGCATAACCTAGAAATCTCTATAAATCTAGTTTATTATTTAACTAAAAAGTAATACTGGATGTGTTGAGTCTTATATCTTGTATTATTTGGACAGATACAATAATTTTTTGAGTATATTGAAAATCAGTTAATGCAAATAACTTTCCAGTACAATGTCCAAAAATAAGGGATGACTAAAGATTAACTTTTAACTTCTCCCCCTGCTGGTATTAGGTGAGTCCATAAGACATCTCAATAGCATTATAATTTTTAATTTCAAATTGAAATAAAATATTAACTAATTTACAGTCATGGAAATGTTAATGATTGAACTTAGGTTGACCTGAAAATGGCACTTATTTGAAATATTTACAGATATGAATAATGGACATAGTATTTCCCCTAAGTTATGCTTTGTGACCACCTAGAGGGGTGGGATAGGGAGGGTGGGAGGGAGATGCAAGAGGGAAGAGATATGGGAACATATGTATATGTACAGCTGATTCACTTTGTTATAAAGCAGAAACTAACACACCATTGTAAAGCAATTATACTCCAATAAACATGTTAAAAGAAAAAGAAGTAGAGTAATGATCACTACATGTGGATGAAAAAACTACTGGAGGCTGGGGAAAGATATGAGCAAAAGAAGTAGAGGCAATAGAACCTATGTCAAACAGGCCCAGGACTAGGGACTGTTTTCACCAGCCAGATCAGAAAAGTTCATAACGGAGGGAGGGGAATGTTGGGTAAAGTACTCAGAAAGGTCATGCCTCAGTAGTGGGACTAAGTAGCCCAGACTTAATACTGCTCAGGAGCCAACTAGCAAATCATAAAAGCAAGATCAAAGGATTAAAATATTCCTGAGTATCTTAACTGTACCTCACAACAAAGCTCAGGAATATTTGTAGGAATACAAAATACCTACCTAGCAAAGTAAAGTTCACAGTGACTGATCCATTGTAAATTATCAGGCATACAAAGAAGCATGAAAACAAAATCTGTAATCTGTAATAAGATCAATCAATAAAAACTGACTCAGACCTGCCACAGATATTAGAATTAGCAGTAAAGGAGATTAACAGACTCTCTACTGAAGAATATATACAGCACTTGAAAAGATGCTCAACATCATCAGTCATTAGGTAAATATAAATGAAAACCATGACAAGACACTACTACACACCAATTAGAATGACTAAAATTAAAATTACCATATGATTTGTTAGTGAGGATGTATTAGAACCATATTCTCATTTCCTGCTGGCAGGAATATAAACTGATATAATTACATTGAAAAACAGTTTGGGAGTTTCTTAAACCCTATCATATGATTCAGCCATTCTACTTCTTACTGGTAAACAATAATGTTGAATAGAGCTTAATACCAGTAAAGCTTTTATGAACATTTGTACATAAGTCTTTGCGTAGACATGCAGCTTATTTCTCTTGGGTAAAACTATAAACTCCACAAGGGCAAGGGGCTTGTCTGTCTTGTTCACTGTCCCAACTCAGTGCCTAGCTCTGTGTCTGACCATGGCAGGAGTTCAAATAGTGGTTGACTAAAGTAATATGATTTACTATGGACTTTGTCTTAACAACAAGTAAATGAATAAACAAATTATGGTGTATTAATACCATGGAATATTACTTCACATTAAAAAGGAATGAACTATTGATCCATGCAACAACATGAATAAATCTCAAAATAATTATGCTGAACAAAAGAAGACAGGCCATAATGAGTACATACTATGTGATTCTGTTTATGTAAAACTCTAGAAAATTCCAGCCAATCTATAATGACAAAAAGCAAACTAATTATCTGAGGAGTCAGAGGGTCAGGAGAGGTGAGGGGAGAAGTGAGAAGGGAGAATGAGGGAAACTTTGGGAAGATAAACAGTTTACAATCCTGATGATGGTGATGGTTTCACAGGTTTGTACACGTGAAAGCATATCAAATGATACAATTTAAATATGTGCTGTTTAACGTGTATCAATTATACCTCAATAAAACTGATTTTAACAACCTCCTCTCCCCCAGAACAAAGCAGTGTCTGTCCGATCTTATGGTATTCTAGGAACAAGAATGTATTAGAGATATACTGCTATCTGTCCATGCTTTCCTATATTTTTGCTGCCTCATCTTCTGCCTTTCCTTTAAATTATGGTTCCTCCTAGGCTTCTTCTCTCCTTGGTCCTCTTATCTCTTTGCTCTATATGCCCTCCCTGCATGTTATATCTTTTTTTTTTTAACATCTTTATTGGAGTATAATTGCTTTACAATGGTATGTTAGTTCTGCTGTGTAACAAAGTGAATCAGCTATACATATACATATATCCCCATATCACCTCCCTCTTACATTTCCCTCCCACCCTCCCTATCCTATCCCTCTAGGTGGTCACAAAGCACCAAGCTGATCTCCCTGTGCTATGCAGCTGCTTCCCACTAGCTATCTATTTTACATTTGGTAGTGTATATATGTCCATGCCACTCTCTCACTTCATCCCAGCTTACCCTTCCCCCTCCCCGTGTCCTCACCCTTCCCCCTCCCCGTGTCCTCAAGTCCATTCTCTACAACGGTGTCTTTATTCCTGTCCTGCCCCTAAGTTCTTCAGAGACTTTTTTTTTTTTTAGATTCCATATATATGTGTTAGCATACGGTATTTGTTTTCCTCTTTCTGACTTACTTCACTCTGTATGACAGTCTCTAAGTCCATCCACCTCACTACAGATAACTCAATTTTGTTTCTTTTTATGGCTGAGTAATATTCCATTGTATATATGTGCCACATCTTCTTTATATATTCATCTGTTGATGGACAATTAGTTTGCTTCCACCTGCATGTTATATCTTGATGTCTTAAATCTGCCAATTTTTTTTCTAATTCACATAAATTTCCATAGGTCCTGATCTAAATATCTAACTATATATTGGACACTCACCTAAATGCCCACAAGCACTTTAAACTCAATATGTTTAAAGATAAATGTCAAAAAAAATTAAACATCGCACAATAAAACAAGTTCTCAGGTGAGTTCTCAGGTGATACCACATGAATTACATACCATCACTAATGATGTTTTCTCTCCCACATTTTAAACTTGAATATACTCAAAACTTTTGAACTTGTATTTCACTGGAAATTTAGGTAACAGAGGAACAAGTTAAGTGAATAGAGCAATCAAATATTGTATGACAATTGGCTCATTTTCTTCAAGTTCATATCATTTAAAAAAAGTGAGAAGTTTGGAAGTGGCTTTTAGATTTAAAAGGACTAAGAAGATATAACAACTGAGTGCAATGTGTGACTATTGGATCCTGGTTTGAACAAGCCAACTATAAATAACCTTTGGGAATAACTAAGTAATTTTCATTCTGGATATTAGAAGTTATTTGGAAATTTTATTAATCTTTTTGATGTGAATACGGCATTGACATTATGAAATAAATATTTGTTTTTAATTTTAAGAAAGATATATTTAAAGGATATACTTTTAGGATTACTCCTATCTTTTCCTGCTCAGCTTCACCTAGGTGTGCCACTTACTATTCTGGGAGCTGTTTCCTACTGAAGAGACTTCAGTCAATTGCTCTTTGTATGCTTATGAGAGAATCAAGCAGATTGAAAGAAAAAAAATATTCTTGCGTCCTCTATCTTAGCAAGCAAATATTAAACTTTTAGCCCTGACAATCTGATTCCAGTGTTTCTTCCTAATGAATTGAAGCTTTCATCCAGGAAAAGATATATCTTTGGGGTTTGAAATGGAATCATCTGGGAGCCACTACATGATATTACAGGGATTTATTTGTGTGATGAGGAATTCAATTTAAATTATGATCGACATTAGAAACAGGTGAAATATTTAAACTCACTCTTGTTCTTCTTCCTTCCCTCCCCCATCTCCCTCTCTCTCTCTCCCTTTTCTTCCTCCTTCTCATGGATATAATAGCTTTAGGAATTGAGTATAATAACATACACTTAATGTAGTATTTATTTTAACAATAAACTTTCTTGCCTATTATCATATTTCATTCTTCTGGCAACCCTGGTATCTGTAGGTGCTTGTATTTTTTTTAATCACTCACATTTTAGAGAAATGAGATTTAGAAATCCCTGATTCTACCAAGTTCTAGAGCCAAGGTTGGATTCTACATATCTGGATTCTAAATTCATTTTACTTCCAAAATTCTTATAAATATTTGTTCTATTTTTTCAATTTCATATTGAAGAGTTTTATAATAATTCTAATTATTTCCATGTCTTAGCAGAAATATGTATTTTTGCATGTTTCTTAAGTGACTTTAAATCATATTAAATGTCATATTGCATTTTGAGAGCTTCTGTCATAGTTGGTTATAATCTTAAACCATAATTATAATATTATAAAAGGCAATTTACACTTTATCAGAAAAAGAGGTTGTAAAAGACATACTTTTCTTTTCAATTAAAAAAACTGTGTCAATTTGTGTAGCTAAAAATACGACTATTTCCATTGTTTCCAAAATGAGATAGAATCCATTGGAAGGTTTAAGGTGTTATTATAAGGAAATAACTCTCTTCATCTTCCTGTTCCCCAAATACTTAAGTCTGTGTTAGAATGTCTAAATGAATGAACTCAAGATCACATGTCTACAGGGCCAGGTGATATGAATAACTGAAATGATAGTAGATGTACTCAGTGTCTCATGATTGATTATAAGACAGAAAAGTAAGTATGGAATGTGATATTTTTAATGAATTAAAAACAAGTCAGAAGAACTTCTGGTTTCAGCCCTGGCATGTAAGGAGCTTGGAGGTAGTCACTTTCATTTTCACAAGAAGAAAGCTGAACAAATTGAAAATCAGCAACTTTTCTTAAATCCAGCTGAGAATTGATGTCACTGGGAAAATGGCTAGGGAATTGTAATATATGTCCATGTATAGCTGATTCACTTTGTTATAAGGCAGAAACTAACACACCATTGTAAAGCAATTATACTCCAATAAAGATGTTAAAAAATGATAAAATACTACTACATACCAATTAGAATGACTAAAATTAAAAAAAAAACAGAAACAAAAATTTGACAGTACCAAATACTGAAGAGGATGTGGAGCGACAAGAACTCTCATTCATTGCTGGTGGGAATGCAAAACAGTACAGCTACTTTGGAAAAATGTTTGGCAGTTTGCCGCAAAGATACGCATAGTATAACCAGTGATCCAGCAATAGAACTCATAATATTTACCCAATTGAGTTGAAAACTTATGTCTACACAAAAATCTGCACACCAATGCTTATATCAACCTTATTTATTATCACCCAAATTTGGAAGCAACAGCCAAAATGTCTTTCAAAGTTTAGAGGATAAACAAGCAGTGGTATATCCAGTGGGGTATTACTCAGTGGTTAAAGGAAATGAGCTATCATGCTACAAAGAGACCTGAAGGAACCTTAAATGCATATTGCTTTGTGAAAGAAACCAGGTTGAACAGGCTACATACTACATAATTCCAACTATTTGGTATTCTGAAAAATGGCAAAACTATAGAGACAATAAAAAGAGCAGTGTTTGCCAAAGGCTTGAGAGGAAGAGGTGAGGGATGAATACGTAAAGCACAGGAGATTTTTAGGGTGGTGAAACTATTATGTACGATACTATAATGTTGTATCCATGATGATATGTATCTGTCAAAATCCACTGAATTGTACAACACAGAGTGAACATTAATGTAAACTATTGATTTAGCTAATAATGTATTTGTTCCTTTGTTGTGTTGGTTAATTACTTGTAATATATACCATAATAAAGAAAGAGGGCTTCCCTGGTGGCGCAGTGGTTGAGAGTCCGCCTGCCGATGCAGGGGACACGGGTTCGTGCCCCGGTCCGGGAAGATCCCACATGCCGCGGAGCGGCTAGGCCCGTGAGCCATGGCCACTGAGCCTGCGCGTCCGAAGCCTGTGCTCGCAACGGGAGAGGCCAAAACAGTGAGAGGCCCGCGTACCGCAAAATAAAATAAAATAAAATAAAGAAAGATGTTAATAATAGAGGAAACTCGTGTGTGTGTGTGTGTGTGTGTGTGTGTGTGTGTGTGTGTGGTGGGGAGGAATTGATATGGGAATTCTGTACTATCTGCTCAATATTTCTGTAAATCTAAAACCATTAAAATCTATTAATTAAAAGTCTATTAAGTAATTTAATAATAAAAATCTGTTAATTTAAAAATATACCAACTAAGAAAAATGAATCAGAAATTTTCTTTCAATAGAATCAGTGCAAAGAACAGTGTTCATTCTATAAGAACAATAAACAGTTATAAAATAAATTTAAAATTAAAATATACTATTTAAAGTAGCATAAAAAATAAACTGCCTGGGATGATTCGAGAAAGAGATGGGTATGTTTTCATACAGAAAAGTATGAAATTTTGTTGAAATATATTTACTAATATATAAATAAATAGAAGGATAGATCTTGTTCATATATTGAAATATTCAACATGATGAAGATATCAACTCCAGAACAATCTATATATTCGGTGAAATCTAACAAAAATTGTAAAATTTATAGGAAACGTAAATAATGAAAATAACCATAGTAACAGATTTCCCCACAAATTTTCACAACTTCCTATAAAACCATATTAATTAAGAGTGTGTGTTATTAACCTAAGTTTAGATCCTTAAACCAAAGGATCAGAATTAATAGCACAGAGACAGAATTACATAAACATGCATGCTTGATCTGATAGAGGTAGTTTTACAGGTCATTGGGGAAAGGTTGAACTTGACAGTTTATGTGAGAATGTAACAGAGAAGAACAAAACTGACTTCATATTGGATCCTTTAGCTCTAACCTTTGTTCTCTGTTGCCTGTGCTTTAGTCAGGTTGGCTCTGCACCTTTGTAAAAGAATGTTGCCTATATAGCCTGAAATACACTTGATAGCCTATTCTCAAGGCTCTGCTTCCCAGGCTTGACCTTTAAAGGTATAACACTTTTCATTCATATAGAGATAAAAAGTTACAGAACAGAAAGTAACATATGTCTTGTTGGAGTCTTACAGGAACATGGTGACCAGACCTACGTTTACAGCTGCAAGAACAAAGGATTCAGGCACCAAGAAGTTTGTAACAACCAGCCACATCCCCTCCCCTTTAAGTATAAAAGAAAGCTGAATTCTAACTGGGTGAGATAGTTCTTTGGGACACTGGTCCACCATCTTCTTGGCCTGCTGCCTTTCCAAACAAAGTCGCTATTCCTTGCCCCAACACTTTGTCTCTTGATTTATTGGCCTGTCATATGGTGAGCAGTATGAGCTTCGACTTGGTAACAAAAACATGTTATTTATGTTAAAAAATAAAATTGAACCCCCTACTGCAGATTTTATATAAAAACCAACATTATTTACATTAAATTCTTACATGTAAAAGATAAAACTATAAATAGTTAGAAAATCATATGGAGAATATTTTATTACCTTAGTGTAGAAAGTATTTTCTACACAAAACACACACAGCCACAAAACAAAAAATCGTAAAGGAAAATATTGGTAACTTAAATTTGGTAATTAAAATTGTGAACTTTTTTAATCCAAAAAATGTCTTAAAATATAAAATATTGAGTCATAAACTGGGAGAATATAGTTTCAACATATAAATCTAGCAAAGAATTAAAATTTGAATACATGAAGTAAACTTATCAATCAATAAGGATAAAAAATAAAACTGAAAAAATGTACAAGAGAAGTTGCAGAGAATAGAACTAATATCCAATTACTGAATAAACATATGAAAAGAAGTTAATTATCAATATTAATAGAAAAATGTAATTGGGAACTGCTTGGAGATACAACTTCACAAACATTTCTCTGATTGGTCTAAAAATGGTCATTGATTTTTCAGTTTGTTCAGTTTTTTCTTGTAAGGATGAGAATGACAGTTTCCAAGGTCTTTACATATCAGAGCTGAAACTGGAAGGCTTGTTCTTCTGTTCTTTAAATCACACTTTTAAGAGAAGGAAAAACAAGCAAAACTTTGAGAAAATATTTATATACCATATATCTGATGAAGGACTTTTGACCATAATATATACAGAATTCTTGAAACTCAATATTTGAAAAATTAAGCAACTCAGTTAAAAAATGGGAAAAAGATTTTAACAGTTTCTTTAAAGAAGATACATGAGTGGTAAATAAGCACATGAAAATATGCTTGACATTAGTCTTAGGGAAATGCAAATTAAAATCACAATGAAGTACCACTTCATACTTGTTAGAATGACAAAAATTAGAAAGCCTGCTCTTGCCAAGTGTGAAAAGGATATGGAGAAGATAGAATTTTCATGCTGTGCTGACAAAGAATGTAAAACACTACATTTTGGAAAACAGTGTGGAAATTTCTTACAAGGTTAAACATATACTTGTCATATGATCCTGCCATTCCACTTCTATTAATTACCCAAGAGAAATGAAACTTTATGTCCATACAAAGATGTGCACAAAGCAGTTTTGTTTGTAATAGTTCTTAACTAGAAACAACCCAAATGTCCATAATTATTGACTGGGTTAACAAATTGTATTATATTCAGGATTATTGACATATGCAACAATATGGATGAACCCCAAAATAATTGTGCTGAGTTAAAGGAGCTTGATGAATAATACATTCATATGTCAAAATTATCAAATTTTATACTTTAGAAATATGAAGTTTATTGTATGTCAATTTTGCTTTTAAAATGTTTTTAATGCCAAAAATAGTGAAAATACCAATGAAATGGAAAAATTCTTATAAGTTAACTTATGAAACTGACTTAAAAAATAGAGTGAGCAATTTGTCCTCTATTTCTTTTTTAAATGGAGAAATTGTTTTAAAAATCCTTATGCAAAATTACATAGAATGTTTACATGGTTTCATCAAAAGTTCACAGAACTGATCTCTTGATCTTATATAAATTCTTCTAGGGAATATCCAAAGAGACAGTACTCAAATGATGAGGCTTCTGCATTCTAGCCTAATTATTCTAATCTATTATTTAACTACTCTTATTTTGTAACTTAATTGTCTTATTTATCTTTAGATTAAAAATGCATTAATACCATGCTTGTACATTTATGATTATTCCTCATCACCAATTTTCCCACAAATTTCTCACCAATTTGTCTCACCATTGTCTTTCCTCAATGTATCAGTATTCCCAACTTTCCGATAAGTAGAAGTCTTTTCTTCTTATATGGCATATATGTCACTTTTATTTAAAAAATGTGATTTAGCTTATATTTGTCTTGAGCTGACTGTCACTAGTAACAGCAAAGTTAGTTAAACTCACTGCTTTCTCTCTTTCCTGCCACAGTTAAATCTGATATCCTGAAAGATTGCTTGTCTGAGCAGTTTAGCTTGTAGCTCCTTGTCTCTGCCAATAATTAATGCAGAATGTGCCCTTGGGATTTTTCACACCTGGGTGTGCCTCTGAGACTCTGCTGTTTCAATAAAGACATCATTAGTTGGGCCTACAAAACTATAGCATACACTTTTGAAAGCACTCTACACAATCTTCACAATATGATTATTCTTCCTCTTCTTTTTAATTAGTCCCACATTCACTATATCTGGAAGTTATCTTTCACAATTTGTGATTACAAGGAGTAAATATTTGGTAACTTCATTAAATCTGGTAACATTTACTCTGTATTATTCTTTTTGTCTATTCAGTTGTTCCAGAGAGGAAAGGATGAAAAATGTTTTAAGAGCTTTTTCGTCCAGGTATTTGTGAGGATATTTTTATAATCTTAGAGTTGAGAAAATCTTAAACAAGATATGAAACTCGAAACCCATAAGGCTAAATTTTGACAAATTTCTCTTTGGAAAAAGGAAAAAAAAAACTTACATAGAATAAAACATAAAATAATCAGATTTGAAGGACCAAAGAGAACCAGGATGAAACTACAATAATAACTGTAATAGACAAAGGCTTAATACTAAAATTAATGAGAACAAAACAAAGATCTAATACAATCAAAAATTCTGCACAGGATATGAATCAATTTTTTAAATGTGTGGCCAAGATGGCAGAGTAGGAAGACCCTGAGCTCACCTCCTCCCATGGGCACACCAAAATGACAACTATTTACAGAGCAAGTATTGACAAGAAATACCAGAAGACTAGTAGAAAAGATCTTCTACAACTAAAGATAGAAAGAAGGAACTACAATAAGATGGCTAGGAGGGGTGGAGACATGGTATAGTCAAGACCCATACACCCAGGTGGGTGACCCATGAATGGGAAGATAATCACATTTGCAAAGGTTCTCCTCAAGGAGCAAAGGGTCTGAGCCCCACATTGGGCCCCACAGCCTGGGAGTCCTGCATCAAGAAGGTGAGCCCCAGAACGTTTGGCTTTGGGGCTTACTTTCTGGAGAGCCTGAGGGCTGTGGAAAATAGAGACTCTATTCTTAAAGAATGCACACAAAATCTCATATGCTCTGGGACCCAGGGCAAAAGAAATAATTTGAAAGGAGCCTGAGTCAGACCTACCTGCTGATATTTGAGAGTGTTCCAGAGAGTCAGGAGGCAAATAGCTCACCCTGGGGACATAGACAATGGCAGCAAAAATTTTTGGGAGCTCGTCTACCATAAGGACACTGGTGCTGGTAAGTGCCATTTTGGAATCCTTCTGCAAGGTTATGAGAGCTGGGACCTGACCCCGTCCACCAGCCTGTCAGCACCAGTACTGGGATATCTCAAGCCAATCATCTAATCTGGCAGAGATACAGCCCTACTCACCAGCAGGCTGGCTGCCTTAAGACCTCCTGAACCCACAGCCACTCATCAATTATATCTCAATAAAATGGGTTGAAAAAACACATCATACTATATGTAATACTTTAAAACTGTGTAATTTATCATATATCAATTATACCTAAATAAACATTTTTTACAAATAAATAAAGACCCCCCCCCAAAATGCATTAATAAATGCCAAGAAAATGTTCAACCTCACAATTAAATGGGAAAAATAAAATTAAATAATATACCATTTTCATATTTTGTAATTTCATATGTTTAAAAGATTAACGTATCAAATGTATGGAAATAGGCACTTTTGTGAGATTATAGATAATATGCATATAATATTTTTTGGAGAGTATCTTAGTTTGGACTGCTATAAAAAATTACAATAGACTGGCTTAAAAACCAGATATTTATTTCTCGCAATTCTGGAGACTAGGTAGTCCAAGATCCAGGAGCCAGCAGATCCTATTTCTGATGAGAACTTACTTTCTGGTTTGCAGATTGCCCTCATTTCCTTGTGCCCTCACATGGCAGACAGCAGAGAGAAAGAGAGAGAGAGAAAGCTCTCCTATCTGTTCTTATAAGTGAACTAATTCCATTCATGTGTGCCCCATCCTAATGGCCTACTTACCTCCCAAAGGCCCCACCTTCTAATACCATCACATTGGTGATTAGAATTTCAACATATTAATTTGGGAGGACTGCTAACATTCAGTCCATAACAGAGAACATTTTGGCATTATCTGTTAAATCCAATAATTTTAACTCAACAGACTTTGACCTCCAAATTCTATATCTAGAAATTCCTACTATAATAATACTGACACAAGTAAAAGATGGATGGATATATACATACTTATAAATTAATATCATAGCAATTATGCAACAGTGAAAATTTAGAAATATCCTAGAATGTCCACAGATAAGAAATGATTAAATAAATTATCATCCCATATGCTATAAAATAATATAAAATTCCTTGGAAGGAATGAGGTGGGTTTTTTGTTTGTGTGTGTGTTTGGGGGGAGCTAATACAGATGGATCTCCACACTTTAAGTGACAAAAGTAAGTTTAAAAATACTTATATGTTCTTAATCACTTTTAAGAAAGTAACCAAAAGTGTGGGGGAATCTCTCTTATATGTATATCACATATGTATACATACTTAGAAAAGTTCTGGCATTAAACATATTAAATTGATAACAGTGGTTACTTCCAAAGAGTATGTGTATGTGAGATGGGAGCTCAATTTTCATTTCACATATTTTTGTGTTTGAATTTTTGATTTTGTACGCTTTGTATTTGTAATTAAAATAATAAAAATGTGCATAAATATTTTAAATCTCCCTCAAATAGACACACATGAAACACATGCCCCTTCTTTTCACAAGCTGGCTGCTATAATGTACCCTGTAAGCCTCCACCTGTTCCGCTGAGCTCCAGAACTCTATTCTAGATATCCAGAATATGCTGCAGTGCTCTAAATATACTTATTTTCTTTCCACATTAACTTGTTACAGTTTTTCTTTGTGCTTGAGTGCTGGGTCCCACCCTACCTTCTACCCATGTCTGGAACATAGTCCCACTTTCTTGTAAATTCCTAATTATCTTGTACAGCTTAAATGTAACAAGTGTAAAGGTTTCTCTGATCCAGATCAGAATTTTAGAAATTCCATTTCTCTCCAAACCTGTGTTGGACAGAGGTTTACTATGGTAATTAACACTTACTTCCTAACTTTTTCATTTGGCTTTGCTTCCACTGACAAGAGGTATGCACTCTAAGGAGACTGAAAAAAGAAAGGAAGAAAATGGGCAAATCATAGGTACTAGAAGTTTTAAATTGAAAATTTCAATAAATCCTGACAATATGAGATTATTATTTTTCCCAAATCCCATCACAAGATTCAAAGTGTGGCCCCTAATACAAATAGTGTGTAGCAGATTTAGGATTTGAGACCTTGACTGTCTGATTTCAGAGGCTTTCAATTCTTTTCACATAGGCTAACTGCCCTTACTCTGTGTTGTAACTCTTTATAGTTTCGCCGTCTATCACAGTAACTGACTCAAGAGGTTCTTGACATATCTTTAACAGATGAGCAAATAAATGAATACTGTGCTTCATGGTATTGTGTTTTATACAAAGACAACTGAGACAGATTACTGTTCTTCAGAGTCTATAACACAGATAACCATAACACAAAGCCTTCCACATAGCATGAGAGATGCAATTATGCAATGCAAGATGAAAAATCTATATAACATAATTTGTGAGGAGTGGAGAAGCACCTAAAAAGGTGTCATAAAAGTGGCACTTGAATAATCACTTGACAGTTAGGTAGGATTTCACCACATAAAAATGGAGGAATTGAGCGATAAGATAGATAAACAGCAAGCAAGCAATTCTATCTAAGGAAAGACACAAAAACACTTAAGTAAAGGAGATGTTTACAAAATTGTGGATAGTCCAGTCTGTTTGCAATAACTTTAAAATCAGGTCAGGGAAATAGAACCTTGTTCTACTAGTAAATGGGAGAATTTAAAGTCATTTGTACCTGGGGGAATACGAGCAAAGGCTAGGTTTTAGGATGATTATCCTAGCAGGAGCATGTTGTGTGGGCTGAAGGGGAAGAGAATATAGAGACTGAGAATCTACTGAGGAAGTATCATTCATTCGCATAAGAAGTAATTGAAGCTTAAACCAGAATGTGGGTAGTAAAAGTAGTGGGAGGGAGACTCAGAATAATTAGAAAGGGATTATGAAAATGTTTACTTTAATATCTTCATTGCAAACTTTTTATTAAATCTTAGAATGGTGTTCAGTATTAGTTATTACATAAACAGTGGTTTCTGACCAAGAATACAAGAATCTGGGATACTGGGCTGAAAGAGTCAATATTTTTCATCTAATCATACACAGTGTGAGCTTACTTTCTGAAATATTCTGTCTCAAGAGTACAGGTTTTCTAATATCTAACCAAAAACTCGTAAAAACAAAGACAAATCAAGATGTTGCTTGTGTCCACAAATGAGACATTAAGTTATTTTTAATTAATTATTAAGACAAAGTCATTAATTTCTATATTATGTGGTATTTATATCAAATGTGCTTGTTTCAGACAGTCAGACTTATGATAAATTTCATAAAAAATCATGTTTTGATAATAACTGAGTAAAAACAGATGGGCTGGAAGTTTTCCAAAGGCCTTGCACAAAATATTTGTTTTAGGAGCATGAAGAAAATTTGCCCAGAAAACTGATTTAAAATTTACTGCTTTGTTGATGCTTAAAAATGGCAGATTTTAGAATTTAAATTTCTTTGTGTTTTCTCCTATTTTCCACATATTTGCCAGACTTAAAATGAAAAACATTCTAATTGGTGATCAGCCTGCAGTACTAAAGTATTAATTTTACCACATGCACTTTTCTTATCAAGGGTAGGGTAAGGAAGAAGAGGAACAAATGAGACTATTCTTTCAGTGTTAAAACATTAGAAGACACATGCATTTCATCCTAGTTTTCGGCTACTGGATCCACCAGAGACATATACTAACAAGTGATTGCCAACATGGGAAAGAAGGAGTAATATGTGTTGTACTCTCACTGAGAAATGTGACTAGTTTTGAGAACACTATCCTATAGCCAGTACTTAGTTTAGGTGATGGGAATTTAGTGAAACCCTACGTGGACTATTTTGTCTCAACTGCCCAGAAAGGTGATTCTTTTCTTGCATTTTAGTGTGGATAAGAGCAGCATCATATAGCAGCCCAGAAATGCTGATTTCAGGGAAATTTTGCTTTTGTGAATACTGGTTGTTGTGTCTAGGAGAAATTTACAGTGAACCTTATCAAATAAAAAGTTAATTAAATCACTTTGGTTATTAAAAACCTGTTGGATGGGCTTCCCTGGTGGTGCATTGGTTGAGAGTCCGCCTGCCGATGCAGGGGACACGGATTTGTGCCCCGGTCCGGGAAGATCCCACATGCCGTGGAGCGGCTGGGCCCATGAGCCATGGCCACTGGGCCTGCGCGTCCGGAGCCTGTGCTCCGCAGCAGGAGAGGCCACAACAGTAAGAGGCCCGCGTACCGCAAAACAAAAAACAAAAAAAACCTGTTGGATGTCTCCATCACTTCCAGCTAAAATATGCTCTTGTAGTCATTGCTCTCAGTGGGGTCACCTCCATGAGATGAAGCCTAGAAAAGTAATAAATGAGAAGAAAAAATGAAAAGAACGAGGGTTCTAAAATGTACAGAGGGAAAATCAAGCTGAAGATGAAGCACAGAGGTGACTCCTCTTCTTCCTGCCTGTCTTAACCTGTAAACATCTCAATTATAACTGAAGATTTTTCTCTTCTACACCCTGCTGGAAACACACTGAGACTGATTATTTATTTATGTGTATGTCTATATGTATTTATGTACGTACTTATGTATTTATGTGTATATGTATTTACTTAACAGGTAATTAAAAGGAGCTTACTAGGTATCTGGTACTGTTCTAAGCACTGTATAATTTAATTCCCATAACATCCCTAGAGGTAGATAATGTTATTATTCCCATTATATAGCTGAGGAAACTGAAGGACAATAATTTAAGAAACTTGCCCACATCACAATCACACAAGTCAGGTATTCTTTAAAAGAGGCTTTCAAATTTATGTAGAGAACTTCTTTGAAATAACTACAATATAATTATTCATTCTAGCAGCTGAAACATTTCAAACCACTCTATACTCTATGTAGTTATATTCTTTGACTCTAACAATGCCCTTTGAGGTAGGCCAGGAATTATTATCTCTATTTGAAAGATGAGGAATCTGAAGCTCAGAGGATTCACAGCTTTGCTCAAGGTCACAGCTAGTGACAGATACGTCATTCAAACTTAAGCTGAGAGTTGCCATTCAATTTTTTTTCACCCCAAGTCCAAAGTTTTTTCTACTATACTCACAATAACAGCATGAAGTCTGTTGCTGACAATTACCTACCTGTGAGTATCCCACTATCTCCTTGGGCTTTGCAATAGAGACCCACCCCACGTAATGTTACCCTTTCACATGGAAGATCAATAGACACCGATTCCTCAGGCTGTCTCCCATTGTCTGTTGCAAGCCAAAAGCAGGCCAGCTTTGATATTATCATGTCCCATGCACAGGATTTGTCTGAATGATCTGCCCTGTGCAAGTCAGTTTCAAATCTTCCCCTCTTTGATGCCAAGTCCTGACCTTAAATCTACAGCAGATTTTCACGGGCTCCACTTCCCAGTGGTTTTGAGCTCCACAAAACCAATCATTTATATCTAATGTTTTGATTGATACTAAAGTAATCAGTCTACTTTCACTGGAGAAAGTCCTTAAACTTAAGACATGAAAAATAATGAATTGTATTCTTTATCAAGGCTATCCTTAGGGGCAAAAAGAAAAAGGAAAACCTATTATGATTGCTTTCTTAATTTTTAATGAGCCAAAGTCCACAGGCTTTCTCTCTTTTTTTTTTTCTTATTTGAGTTATAAATAACATACAACTTTATGTTAGTTTCAGGTGTACAACATAATGATTTGATATCTGTATATATTGTAAAATGATCACCATAATAAGTCTAGTTAACATCCATCACTATGCCTAGTTACAAAAAACTCTTTTCCTTGTGATGAGAACTTTTAAGACCTACTCTTTTAGAAACTTTAAAATATACAATACAGTATCATTAAACTATAGTCACCATGCTGTATATTATATCCCCATGACTTTATTGTATTTACTGGAAGTTTGTGCCTTTTGACCCACTTCACCCATTTTGCCCACCCCCAGCCTCCCACTCCGGCAACCACCACCGGTTTTACTTCTTTACAAACTGAAAATGAGAATTTTAAGTACAGAATAGAAATAACAGTCATCAACTTATCAAAGTAGCAGAGAAATTTTTCTTTCTGGTCCAATTTTCCTAAGCATCACTCTACTCAAAACCCAAAGACATGTGTTACCTTTACAAACTACGTTTTTCTAGTTCTGTGGGTTTTTCATTGTTACTTAGTCTATCTATAACGCACTCTCTATCTTTCCCCCTTTAAATGTTTGAATCCACACTTAAGGCACTCCTAAATGCAAGCTGTCATCTCTGAACTCTTAAAACATTCGCACAACCATTTTTGCGGTCGTTATCATTTTCACAGTCATTTTACACATGCCTTCTTTCTCTCTTAAACTTGGAGCTCCTTAAGCACAGAAATTGTCTAGGCATTGCTCTCAGGATTTGTACAAGACCGCATTCAGTTTATTGACTCCAAGTGGGCAGTAAAGTCAGACATTTAACTGATCCAGGTTCTTTGGATTATTGGACTACTCTGGATTCAACATTTTTCAAAAAGGAAAAAAAAAGGAAGAAAGAAAAGAAAATCAACACACATACAAAACCCTAAATTCTAAATTTTCATTCAGAATATTACTTCATTCATATTGTCAACAGTAATCCATTATCTGAAGACCAGCTGGCTATTGTGGATATATGATTTAAGATGTATTTTATTATTATTTCCTTTTTGGACCTAGAGGAAAACCATATAACTAACAAGTGGCCGAGCACATAAATTAATTTAAATCTAATCAAAATGGTTTAACTGACATTTAAAAAAATTTTTCACAAATACAGTCTAAATTTACTAGCAACTTCCAAGATATAAGCCAAGATGATTCAACCTCTGACTGTTATGAAACATTAAGGATCACCAATACTCATGGCGGATTAAAAAGCAAGGTTAAAGAAAATTTGAAGCCTATCCTGAGAATTCATATTAGTGCAATCACTGCAGGGCTGGGCATTATTTTATCTTCTTCTCACATTTAGAAATAGGTTGCCATTGGGGAGAAAAGAAACTGTAATGAAGTTTGATATTGATTTCTACTGAACTCCACGGAGCATCCCTCTAAACATCCCATTAAGATAAGTTCTTCAAAGGTCAGACTTTTCTCCCAATTTCTGAAAGTCAATATAATTCAATCTAGTAATTTCCACAGGTGTTCTCTACTGTAAGACTCTTCTTCTCAAGTGGGCTGTGTATCGAGTGGAAATTTTTATCACACTTTATTTGACTAGGAGGCAAAAATCATAAATCAGCGAAAAAAATTAGGGCATATCGTTTAATGTATATTAAATATTCTCTTCAAATGATTTGTATATTTTAGCATTTATATAATATTTTGCAAACAGAAATTACTATCTAATTTTTATTCATTATTCCTAAAACACCCCACGGTATTCCAATTCCCTGATTATTGAGGCAGTTTAGTCATTTATCTTAGGGGACACAAATAACTGGCATTAAAATGTTAAGTCTCTAAACTCCAGTCTGCTTACCCATGCTGTCTCTCATTTATATTTTAGCATTCAGGAAATCTCTTATTTTCTCTGAAATAATAAATTTGACCCAGATAGGATTCTTTTCTTGATTTTAAGCAAAATGGTCTTTTTGTGTTTGTGTGTGTGTATGTGTTTTGGTTTATATTGCAGCATGTTAGTGGATATACAGAGGAGAGACATATAAATACAAGTATAGACTGTACTCACAAGATGGAAATTTAGAAATATTTGGATGAGTCCTTTCCAAGTGTTAGAGAAAAATACAGAACCAGCTTTAAAAGAGTATCATTTTCTCTGATTAAAGTAAATGTCAAATGCCTTCGCATTTTTGCCAATTAAAGCAAACTTCTTAAAAGCTAATTGTGACATATTCAGGCCTTTTGAATTTGCTCTGTTGTTTTCACCTTCTTAGGGAATGGAAATATATCTTCAGGAAACTCAGACTACCAAATTAAAATAAATTAAAATATGTACATGCTGGGCACCAAGCACCTACCCATGAGAACAGAGATGAAAGAGAAAACCTCCCTATCTTTGAGGTGCTTTATGACATTTGTGGAAAATTAAAACATGCATGTCTGAAAATTAAATAAATGTATAAATATAAAAGCATTATTCTACTAAAAGAACTGTAGCCTGCTGTCAACTCTTAGAGTCCAAGTTTCCACACCTCTGAAAGGCAGAGGTTCATGGTTGCTTATAGAATTTTTATTATACAAATTTTTATTATTATACATTTTTATTATACAAATGTTAACTGTATGCATTGGAAAGTTAATTTTGAATGTTATAATTTCCAGAGTATCACTGAATGATTAGTAAATGCATAAGTTCCAAACCAGCATAGGAAACAATGGGACAGTAACGATAAAATGATCAATCCAGAAAACATAAAAAACACGAAAAGGTAAGAAAGGAAATGAAAAGCAGTATGCAAAAGAAATTAAGATAATAAATAAATAAACTCAAATATGTGTCATTACAATAAACGGAAGTGGAAGTGTTTTATTTAAAATTAAGAAATTGTTATATTGGACTGAAATAGAATAAAAATAGTTCTAAAAGTAGAACTACCATATGACCCAACCATCCCATTCCTGGGCATATACCCAAAGAAAACCATAATTCAAAAAGACACATGCATCCCAATGTTCACTGCAGCACTATTTACAATAGCCAGGACATGGAAGCAACCTAAATGTCCATCAACAGAGGAATGGATAAAGAAGATGTGTCACATATATACAATGGAATATTAATCAGCCTTAGAAAGGAACTAAACTGTGTCATTTGCAGAGACATGGATGGACCTAGAGACTGTCACACAGAGGGAAATAACTCAGAAAGAGAAAAACAAATATCATTATTAATACATATATATGGAATCTAGAAATATGGTACAGATGAACCTATTTGCAAAGCAGAAATAGAGACACAGACGTAGAGAACAAACATATGGATACCAAGGGGGAAAGGGAGGGTGGGATGAATTGGGAGATTGGGATTGACATATATACACTACTATGTATAAAATAGATTACTAATGAGAACCTACTGTATAGCACAGGGAACTCTACTCGGTGCTCTGTGGTGACCTAAATGGGAAGGAAATCCAAAAAAGAGGGAATGTATATATACATATGGCTGATTTACCTTGCTGCAACTATACTCCAATATAAAATTAATTAACTAATTAATTAATAAATATAACAACAACAATAATAGAATTCCTCCCAAGTCATTGTTTCTTAGAGTGTTCTATGCCCTCTTTGGAAACCGTTTGAAAGCGGGTGAACTAGGATTGAAACACTGCATAACTCCTAAGATAGTATCTATCACTAAATCTCTCTGTTCTTTCCCTAATAAGAGAGAGAAAAAGAAAAACATTGACTCATTTGTTCGTGATGCCAAAATCCAAAAATTACCAGCTTTTTGAATTTCAGGAGTCACAGAGAGCATTAAGGCTGAGATGTTTAAAAACTATCAAGGATATAGGGTTAAGTATATAATTTAGGAAAACTGCATAACACTGAGGAAATCAAATGGCTAGAGGATGTTTGGGTACCTTTGTTAGTCACATGATAGCAGTTTTATTGTTGTTTAAAGTCTAGAAGTTATTTTGATCACAGGCATATATGTTATATCATTTAATGATAAAAAGCAGCAAAACCCAGAAGAAAATCAGGTGCTTCCACCACTCCTCTGTCTGCCTTTAGCTAAATCACTCCAAGCCTCTATGTTTTGGTTTCCTCATGAGCAGCATGATGTTCTTAATATTCCTTTCCAGTTCAGCATGCTATAATTCCATGAAAGTCAATTTGAAATAAAATGAAAGTCAATTTGAAATAAAATGAGCAACTGAACAGCAAAAAACAGGAGAGAGAGGAGAACAGGAACGACATTGAGGAAAACTTGTGTCCTTATCCAATGTAGTATGTCTAATTCCAGGATGACTTGCTGATTTTCATAATTATAGTAAAACTCATCAAATGGATAAAAAAGGATTGGTAATGTTGTGATACTGTAGCCATAAATAATAAGGGTTTTACACTCACTGTGATTTCCATTTGAAATGACCTTGTAGAAAATGGCTTGCCTTCCTTCACCCTAAATTACAGTACATTCTTCTACTGCACAAAGGGTATATTTTTAAAGTTGAAACTCCCTCTGGGTGATTGAACTACAATGCATCTGTAAGTTTCAGAGACTGCCACAAGGAATGCTGTCACTGAGAGAGGAAGATTAATAGCGGTAATAGCAGTTTAGACTTGACCCTCTAATAATCTGAGATCTCAATGGAATATCTATCTCAAAATTACTTTTCCTAAGATGTATTTACAGAGAGGAACTAGGGCAGCGAGTAGAAGTTTCATACTCTAACAAAGAGGTCTGGAATTTAAATTTATTTAAAATTGAGGGATGCAAGTATATATTACACCATGTACCTTTTCATTTGAATCACATGTTTAAAAGTAGTAGACAGATTATAGTATTATAGAAACTTCTAAACAGTGTAGTATTTTATCAGACTTTTATTTTGAGAGTCTATAAAAAATAGTCTTATCACAGCAGCCTCTAGTAACATGAATAGTGAGAAAAAGCCAAGGAACATCTCTGTCCAAAAAAAAAAAAAAAAAGATTTTTTAGGCCTTTTGGATGCACCATATGTCACTGCGGAATCTGTAGCTTTCAAAATGTTCACGGGCAAGATATAAATAAATACGGCTTATTCATTCCAGCAACAGGATTTTTTTTTTTTATTTGTAGTAAAACATTTTGTGTGGATCCTCAAGCTCCAGATTTGATCCTCGGTTATAGACATTCGTTATTGACTGGAAAGCTTTCCTCCAAATATCAAACAAGTTCCTGTAAAATGTTAGTCAATACATTTTGGGGAAGGAAGTGAATATTCTGCAGCCTGCTGCTACTTTTGGAACTGTCTTGCTTTTCAGAGCATTGTCACTGTAGGACTGAAACATATGTGAAAATTCTTACTGTGGTACCTAACTCTCCTCCCTGTTTGTTACTTCTGTTTTTCAGACTGCCTTAGGATAGCTCCCCGCTGAAGGAAGATGCACACAGAACTGTTAACAGCTTGACTTCAAGGTAACAGACAAAACACTTGCTTTCACAATCTCTCTGACGTTTGATAGGATACAGAAGTAAGAGTAAGGGTGTGGAAAAGAGGAAAGTTTTGTCTATCATGTGTTTTTGGATCACATTCGGAAACGGCAAGGAAATGGTGACTATTTTTAAGCATTTTCACAATCAGATTAAAACTAAAGGAGCTTTTATTACCCTTGATTATATTCATAAGCATCTGATGATTAGAACACATGCAAAAATAATACCTTTAAATCGTATAAATTAGATGGCTTACAATATGCTTTGAATACTTTATAAAATTGGTGAAAAAAAATCTTCAGAAAGTAATACTGCCATTTCCTATGTGTTGGTAACTATAGCTGTTTAAAAAATCTGTTTGGGGGAATAAGTAAAAGAAGTTTTACAAATAAATAAAATAAAAGCATACTGAAATATTTGTATGGAGAGAAGCATTTTGGAATGTAGATGGTGGCAAGATTTATGTACTATATAAAGCAATGATTTTATTAGAGCTGGAACTGAAAGTGAGTGACATTCAGCCTTTGTCATTTGGGATCTCACATCTGTTTTGACTATTAAAATGCTTGGAAAGAGACCCAAAAGTCTCTACCACCATAACAGTCTAGAGCTCTATAAAAAGTGTAAATTAAAAAAAAATTGTCTATATTAACTGGTTTCTCTATTGTGGGCATCATTTTCTTTTTTGGCTTCTTTATCTGTAATCCCTATTTGTTTACATTATTATATACATATAAGCACTATTATATGAAATACGTTTACAAACAGTTATAACAATATGCACACATACACACATTTTATGTTCACTTGGAATCTGGCAGTATGTTGACATGTTGTGTAAATTGTTAGCAGTTTATTAGCTATAATATTTATACTTTACATATAATTAAAGGAAAAATAAGAAATTTCCAAATTTCTCTGTAAAATTTTAGCCGATTATTTGCAATGCTTGTAAAAGAAAGGATAACATTATAATTCATCTTATTATTAACTTCTATTTCCGAAATTAATCTTCAAATGTAAATCTTAAAGTGTTAGATACAACCATTTTATTTAAGGGACCCTCTAAATAGTAGTTTCTTAGATATGACCTTCAGAATAATCTGAGGAAACAATACATGTGAGTCTTCTCCCTTAAGTTCCCCATATATTGAAACTGTTATGGAGCATCTGCTGTGTATGAATAGCACTCATCTCATGAATAGATTTGACAGGGAACTCTACTCAATATTCTGTAATAACCTATATGGAAAAGAATCTGAAAAAAATGGATATATATATATGTATAACTGAATCACTTTGCTGTACACCTGAAACTAACATAACATTGTAAATCAACTATACTCCAATATAAAATTAAATTAAATTAAATTGAAAAAATAAAATAAAAAGTGCTTTGACACACTCAAAACAGTTAACCAACAATCCCTATTCATCAAGACACCACATGGAGAAGAAGAGAGGTAAAACCGATTATTCTAAATGCACTAGAATTTTGTCCCAACTTGTATAAATGCAAATCCTTGAAAAGGAGGATAACAACCCATGAATAAAATGTTTATTTCAGAGATTGACTTAGAGGAGAAATGCTTCTAATGGTAACAGCAAAGCAAAGGGAATAACTAAACAGATAAACTAAACATTTTCAAGCAATATTTTCATTTTCAAGGAACTCATTTCTCCATGCATCCCCTCATTTCATTTCTTTTGTTTTGCCTTACTTGCAGTGTTTACAGGGCAAGAATTTGGGGAGACAAAAGTTGCTGCTTGCTTCTAAAAGTCTGTCTTGTATAAGCCTTTGGATTTCTCATTTGTGTTTTCCTCTCACCTCCCCCCGCACTTAAATACTCTTAAAGTGAACAAAATATATCCCATGCCCCTGAGTTTACAGATCATTTTATTCAGAGATAATTATCTAAGGCATCTTCTCTTTCTACATATTCTAAGTTTTAATTTGATTCAAATTATATGATATATGTTTACATGCTTGAAAAATGTTGGTTTTTCCTCTCAGCTAATATTTTTTGTAGAAGCCTCCACTGAGATATTTTAACTGTATTCTTCAGCTTCATAGAAATCATTAAAAAATGTAAATAAATCAGATTTTATATTTGTTGTAAATTTGTGGCTGAGAATTTCTACTCTCAGAAATAGATTATATTACATACCAAATAAAATATAATTTCAGAATTTAGTTTTAGTAAAATCTTTATCTTCCTTGAAGACATGATAAGTTACCTCTTTTGTGATACAAATCTATCTAGTTTGCTGTGTTCTTATTTTTTGCATAGAATACCAGGATATTCAGATGTAAATTAGGACATCAATTTCTTTCTTTCTTGTAAATTAGGATATCAATTTCTTTCTTTTAGCATTGGCTCTTATTTTCTATGTCCCTTTTTATATTTTTATTGTTTATATTCTTGAATAAAACTTTTCAAGAAATAATTGGAAAATTATTTATGCCAATATGTATGGGGTAAAAAATCAACCTTAACCTATAGTGATATGCCTCTAGTATTATTATAACTCTGATTTCCCAATTTTGAAAATGCTTATTTTCCATAATTCTTCAAATTAAAATGCTCTACATAATATTACCACGTTGTTTGAATATTTGTCAATTATAGTAAATATACATATTTTAATGTTTAATATCTGTGCTCATTTGAGTAAAATCTTGTTTCAATAACGTTGAGCTGGCATGTTCTGAATCTGTTTTTAGAGTTATTTTCTGCTCTTTTCAATCTTTTTCAGAAAATGAAATTTCTAACTATGCTAATACACATTTAATATAAGAAATGAATAGCAATAGTTAGGCTTTCCTTTAACAACTGTGGGAGACTGGGCGCTCTATGATCCAATGGTTTAATTAATGAACATTTCCTTTTGTTTGTCCCTATTTCCCCTTGCAGCCTTTGAGAGGCAAGAGGAAATTCTAATAGGGTTATAATTTGATATGGAGAGCACACGGTATTTATATATAAATTAAGAATACAAATTATTTATATATAAAGAATCACTTATATGTAAATAGAACACAGGTTTTACTGCAAAGCAACACAGAGTAGAGTAGCAGGGGTAAAATATATGGATCACAATAGTACTCACTTTAAGGATGTTAGCAGAAAAAAGTGTTAACAATTTGGTCTCTAGAGACAGATGGTCCAGGCTTGGATCCCACCCCTGCCAATTTCAAGCTGGGTGCTATTGGGCAAGTTATTTGACCTTTCTGATCTTCACTTTTCTTACTGTAAATAAACAGAATGCTAGTACTTTCTTTTTAGGGTCTATGCAAGTATTAAATGAGAAAATCTTTTTAATATGCTTAGCCCTTTCCTTTTATTATTATGACAGAGAAAATAAGAGTCACTTAAAAAGACTCAGGCAGAGGACCAAAATTATTATTAAATGTTGAGGGATTCAAGAGGCAGCAACTGAACTGGGCCATAGAGCTTTAAATTTTTGACAGGTGCTGATGGTGACTCTGGGCAGTATGCTCAAGGGCTTGGAGGCAGGAGAACTGGCAGTCAAGATAGCTGTTTACTTGGACTATGGGAGTCATCTCAGGAAATACTGAGAAATGGGGCTGAAAACATAAAGATCAGAGTGTGGAAGACCTTATCTGTCACTCTGTCTCAAAGACTACTTAATAGTGGCTATCTCTTAGATATTGGGCTATTTTCCCTGCAGAATTTTAAGCAGGTTGCTATTTGATTTCCAGTCATATAACTTTACAATATTAAGTAGACTTAAAGTGCCACTAAATGTTATGGGTCTTATACACAAACATTAAGAAATTATTACATTAATATCCTCCAGGCACACACACATGCACACATTTAATTAGTAGCATTGTTTAGCAAATACTGCAAATGAAAATGATATTATGAAGACAACAGACTGCATAACCAATTTTGTGATGGGCAGGATGAGTCTGTTGAATACTCAGAATAATGACTGAGTAGATCATGACAAGCTTAGGCCTTATTTTGCCTAAAAGGCCTTATTGTTGATTTGCCCTTTTCTGTCTACACACACTATAAACAGCAGTAAAGATAGATTAATACCATAATGTAGGCAATGTTCCTCTGTACTGTTCAAGTCCACAAAGTAAGAGAGACAGCAGAGTAAAGAGCTATCAACCAGCAATTGATTCTGTCAGCTATAATTTCTACAGGGGATAAGAACATCCTAATTTGTATGTATCTGCCTAAGTATCAAGTTTCTGATGGTTTAAGTCTAAACAACTCACTTCTATAAACCTCTATGGAGTGTCTATTCTAAGCTAATTACTATGCAAGGCTCTGGTGGAGAGAACAAGGATGCCAAAGTGACAAAAGCTATGGTCTAGCCCTCCATGAACCCATCCATTTCATACAAGGCAGACTATGGTCAGTGTTAAGAATAAAACCAGTGGATTCAGGAGGGAGGCTTACTCCTCAGGGAAGAGATGGGTCATGGAGTCACAGAGGGAGTGAAATATAAGTTGGAACTTGAAGGATGGTTAGGATTTTGATAGCTTAAAATGTTTTCCATATAGAGAATATTTTGAGAAATGACTTAATTTGAAAGATCTTCCAGGCAGAAGAAAAAGAGTAAGAAAAGACCTAAAACCGGAGAAGTTCAAGTGTATTCAGGAAACAGAGCTAAGGTGGTCCTTTTGATTAAAATTCCATTTTTATATATTATATTATTTAAGCCTCACAACAACATGCAAAGTGATTATTTGTCTCCATCACTCTAAAATTGGTAAAATGGCATGCCGTGGGTAAGACAGGAAAAAATTTGGACCTAACTGTATCTGTCTTCTAAGTCTATGCTGTTATCAGTACCCACAGACTGCCTGGATGGGATAAAGGGAGCAGTGTGGGAAATGGTCGAAATCCAGAAGAAGGTATCCAACCTGAGTGTGAGAGCTCTCCCCTGGAGTACATAATGGACAGGACTGGTCTTGGAGAAGAATGGGGATTCTGGAAGCTGACTGTTGGGGTGCATTCTTGCCACACCTCTTGCTCTTGTGTGATTTTTGGCAACTGATTTAACCTCCCTAACCCTCATTTTATCTTTTAATGAGGTGATAATATTAATAGCTATCTCAAAGGGCCATTGTGAGAATTAAATGTGATAAGAAATGTAAAATGCTTAGCACAGCGCCTGTAACTTTCTTAGAGATGAATAAATATTACCCATTATTACTCTTATTAAAATTGTGTTATAATTATTATTACAACTCATTTATGTATGGTGTACTAAACCCAGCTTATACTAGGTTTGGTGCTGCCTTAGGAAACTCAAATGTGGAATGGCCTTAGATGAGGAATTCCAGGACCATCTCCAATTCCAGTGGACATATGCTTAGTCATTTAAGAGCCAAGTTAGCTTACGTGCTATTTGTAGATCAAGGACTCAGAAGAGTTTTCTCATTAATAGCAGAGCATGATTCCTATAACCAATTACATCATATGTTTAATTCTTCCTTTTCGTACAGTTCTTATAAGAGTAAGGCTCTAGTTAATTATGTAAATATACTTTGCCTCACCCAACCCCAATAACTGAAAACTCATTAGTGGTATGGACTAGGCTGAATTCACCTTTTATGCATTGTCATGATTTGTTTATTGTAGACCCTTAATAGGTGTTTGCATAATTTCTCCATGCACTTAGGTGAATGGAAAAATTACAAAATTTTAGAAAATTTCCCAAGGATCTCATCATATTTTCACTTATATATATTTCTTTATTCTCCATAAATAATTATAAAGATCTTTGTAAAATAGTAACACTGTTTCCTGAGCTCTTGCTGGGGCAGATTTTATTCTTAAGGATGGAGTACTCTTAAAGACCTTCTCATTTCAGCCTACAAAAATAATGAAGTTGAGGTCTTAGTTCAAAAACAATAGCTTGAGTTGGGCGACTTTTCAAGTGATGGGGACTTAAGTGTGTCCCTCACATCTCAGCTGAATAACAGAGAAATTCTCCAGCTTCAATGACCCTTTTATCTAATACAGGAAAAATGCCAGAATAGGTCATTTTTTGACAGAAAACTAACAGCACAAGAGAAAAAGTGAATAGAGCATTGTGAGTGGAAAGAAACATTTCAGAATATGGATTTATTATTCTTGCTGTTCATGTGAAAAGACTGAATTTTTTCATTAAGGATAATTTTTAGAGCAGTTATAAGTTTACAGCAAATTGAGGGGATGGTACAGAGATTTTCCACCCTGCACATGCATAGCCTCCCTCATTATCAACTTCCCCATCAGAGTGGTACATTTGTTACAACTGTTGAAGCTACACTGACATATCATAATTACCCAAAGTCCACAATGTAAATTTATAGTTCATTCTTGGTGCTGTATATTTTATGTATTTGGACAAATGGATAATAATATGTATCCATCATTATGTTATCATACAGAGTATTTTCACTGCCCAAAAAATTCTCTGTGTTCTGCCTATTCACCCTTTCACCAACTCATCAGTCCTTGGCCACCACTGATCTTTTTATTGTCTCCATAGTTTTGCTTTTCCCAGAATGTCAAATAATTGAAATCATATAGTATGTAGCCTTCTCATACTGGCTTCTTTAACTTAGTAATATGCAGTTAAGCTTCCTCCATGTCTTTTCGTGGCTTAATAGCTCATTTCTTTTTAGCACTGAATAATATTTCCTTGTCTGGATGCACCACAGTTTATTTACCTATCCACCTACTAAAGGACATCCTGAATGCTTTCAAATTTTAGCAGTTATGAACAAAGCTGATAAAAACATTCATGTGCAGATTTCTGTGTGGATATAAGTTTTAAACTCCTTTAGGTAAATACCAAGGAACACAATTGCTGAATTATGGTAAAAGTATGTTTTGTTTTATAAGAACCTACCAAACTGTCTTCCACAGTGGCTGTGCCATTTTACATTCCCAATAGCAATGAATGAGAGTTCCTGTTAGCATGAATCCTTGCCAGCATTTGGTGTTGTCAGTGTTCCAAATTTTAGCCATTCTAATAGGTGTGCAACAGTATCTCGTTGTTTTAATTTGCGTCCCCCAGATGACATATGATATGGAGCATTTTTCACATATGCTTATTTGTCATCTGCATATCTTTTTTGGTGGGGTGTCTGTTAAGGCCTTCAGCCCATTTTTTAATCCAGTTGTTTGTTTTCTTGTTGTTGAGTTGTTTTTTAAAAAAATTTTATTTATTTATTTTTAGCTGCATTGGGTCTTCGTTGTTGCACACAGGATTTCTCTAGTTGTGGCTAGTGGGAGCTACTCTTCAATGTGGTGCGCTGGCTTCTCATTGCGGTGGCTTCTCTGGTTGTGGAGCACAGGCTGTAGCTGCACGGGCTTCAGTAGTTGTAGCACACGGGCTCAGTAGTTGTAGCTCGCGGGTTCTAGAGTGCATGCTCAATAGTTGTGGCACACGGGCTTAGTTGCTCCATGGCATGTGGGATCTTCCTGGACCAGAGCTTGAACACGTGTCCCTGCATTGGCAGGAGGATTCTTAATGACTGCGCCACCAGGGAAGTCCCTTGCTGTTGAGTTTAAGGAATTCTTTTTATATTTTGAATGTCAGTTCTTTATCAAAAGTGTCTTTTGCAAATATTCTCTCTCAAATATTCTCTCAAGTCTATGGCTTGTCTTCCCATTTCCTTGACATTTGTCTTTTGCAAAACAGAAGTTTTTGAGTGTAATAAAGTCCAGCTTATAAACTTTTTCTTTTACGCACTTTGCCTTTGGTATTGTGTCTAAAAATTTATCATCATACAAGATCATATAGATTTTCTCCTGTGTTATCTTCTAGGAGTTTTATAGCTTTATGATTTACATATAAGCCTGTGATCCATTTTGAGTTAATCTTTGTAAAGGATGTAAGGTCTGTGTCTAGATTCATTGTTTTTGCATGTGTATGTTCAGTTGTTCCAACGCCATTTATCGAAGAGATTATCTTTGCTCCTGTATACTGCCTTTAGTCCTTTGTCAAAGATCAGTTGACCATATTCACATGGGTCTATATCTGAGCTCTCTATTCTGTTCCATGGGTATATTTGCCAGTTCTTTCACAAATCCCACACTCTGTTGATTACTGTAGATTTATAGAAAGTCTTAAAGTCAGGTAGCCTCAGTCTTCCAACTTTGTTTTTCTCCTTCAATATTGTATTAGCTACTCTAGGTTTTTTGCCTCTCAGGATAAACTTCATAATGTTTTTTGATATCCACAGAATACCCTGCTGTGATTTTGATTAGGATTACATTGAATCTATAGATCAAGTTGGAAAGAACTGACATCATGACAATATTGTGCTTTCCTGTCCATGAACATGGAATATCCGTTCATTTATCTTGTTCTTCTTTGATTTCATTCATCAGATTTTTGTAGTTTTCCTCATTTAGATCTTGTCCCTTCTGAATGGAGATGCTACATACTGGCCTCCAAATCTAAAGCCAACTTCACTTAGATAAATCTTGTGTAACTAAAAAAGCCAGAACCAATTCAAAGCCATATTTGAAGAGGGGTATAATTATTGTGCCTAAGTGACTATTCCATCCACTGCTTCTTTCTTAGCCCTTGAACATGAATGCAAATAAAACCATCATAGAGATAAATAAACTTGGGGCCATTGATCAAGTACTACCTATTGATGCTCAGTTCTACCCAATTAACATACTTTTGCTCTGTAGAGGCAGAGAACATTGCTGTGTCTGAAGTTTAAAGCTGCAACTTTTGGGTGTGCCTGAGAATCATAATAAAACCATCCAAATTATCTCAGTCATCAGAGTCTTGAAGTTTGTATATATCATGACTATTTTGAGGTAAGCCTTACAAAAAATTAATTTTAGTCAACTTAAGCCAAGTCTGCTGAGGTAAAAGCTAGTCTAGTCTGTATGAAGTAAGATGAGAAAGTTCACATACAAGTCAACAGTAAATTTTTGTTGTGTCTTCATGTGACATTCAACTGGTAAAAGGCAGCCACTAAATTGTAAAGAGCATCAGTAAGCTGTAGACACTACAAATCACCTAAGTTGTCAAACATAAGTACATGGGTCATCTTACTAAGTCTTAAGGGTCAACATGCACTGAGGTCATACTGGGATTCTTAAACACTGCTGGTTGGTTCAAAGAGCTGGTCCCATTTCCCACATTCCTAACACTTGCACAGATTTTTGTTTTAGTTTTTGTTTTAGGAAGCTATTAAATGATATTCCTCTCTCCATCCTCAGTTCAGAATCAACTGAGCAAGAAGGCAAAGCAATTAAGCAGACGTAAATGAAATGACTAGATTTACTACTGATAAAAGATAGACTGGAAAATGTGACATTAAATCTGTGAAAAACACTCCCCAGAATTGTACATACTCATAACCCTCTAATCTTTCCCATTGGAGAACTTGCATTTTCTCTAAGTCTAATATTGCTAAGCTTAGAACATGGAAGAGCAGATAATGCATCTGTTCCGTTAACATGCTGGCTCCTCAAAAAGAATATCCAGAGCAAAGCCAAACATGCTCAGTTATTTCTCTTGGAATGTGACCTTGAGGAACAAACAGGAGCAAAAGGAGAGAGACGTTGATTGATTTTGCTGCAGTCTTGCAGTGAGATCATTCAAGAGTTCTTGACTGAGATATTTGTACTCTCCAGGTTTCAGCCCTACCCAAGACCTTTGTATTCTATTTTTCCCCAAATTTGGCAATATCTGGAAAACATATTTATGTTACCCAGAGTTGACTGAATTACTTGCAACAAAATAAACCTATCCGTATGTTTTGTTTATCTGTGTTTTGTTTCTGTTTATCTTTTTAATTCACTTGGAATGTCTTTAGTGAATGCTGTGAATTGAGACTCTGATTCATATTTTTCAAGTAGCTAAACATTTTTCTCAGCACTACTTATTAAAGACTTCTCATTTATGCCACAATAATTTTTCTTATATTATAAAATATTTTACAGGAATAGACTACTGATAACTATCCTTAGAATTTGGTATTATGATGTTGTACTCCAGCAAACTTGAAGACATGGAAGTAAGTTTGATCTCTGAGAATCAAACAGAAACTATACTATCTAATGAATCTGACTGTAGGTCCATGAAAATGTAAAGCCATCTAGAAGAGACAAGATTTTTTCTCAGATCAGCAGAATGTACATAATCTTCTTTGATATATTAAGTATATCTAAATAAAAAGTGGGATTCAGAAGGAGTCTTTCTTAGTCACAGAATCTAGAAAAATCAGTCTTTGAAGCAAACGTAACCAATTTCTATCCAAATACTGTTCAGAGACTAGGAAACTTTGGTCATTGGACTAAACACACTTCTGCTCTTGAGGGTGAAGCTGTATTTTTTCTGGGAAGGTACATACACAGCTGTGGCTAACAGAGTTGATGCCAAAACTTTCAAATATTTCTAATCCGTTGCAAGAATAAACCAATAATGAGATAGTCCAAATTCAGTGTACCAAGCTGATGCTGTTCTGATTCCTTGCTCATCAACATAAATTCTGAATAGAATGTGCCCCTGGTATGTCTACACTCAGAAATCCTGTTGATCAGAAGGATTTTGACTACTGTCATTTCCTGATACAGTGATTTCTTCTCATAAATAAAAATTATTTCTTTCTGGGATTTGTCTTTCTATAGAGCTTGACTATACAGCTTGAAAATAATATTTTTTTTCTGTCAAGGAATGACAACCAACCACCAAATCAACGAGCCAAAAAACAAACTCAACGTACTGGGAATAAAACAAAAAGTGATAAGTCAATACTTTGAAACAAATAAGATATCATGGAACCTCTGCATAACATTGCAAACTAATGATTCAACTGCAAAGCTGATAAGTGGGTAAAGATGTTATCTCCAGAGATCATTTTTGAAAATTATTATTTTCAAATAATAACATTGTTTTATTCACAAAACTGCTATTGAATGTAAAAATATGCCAGTATACCTTTTCTCTATATTAAATACTATATTATTGAGACTAAGTTATACGAAAGTAAAAACAAACTAAAAAATTTCAGTGTTTTAATGTAATCTGATGTGAGTCAGACATTCCAAGAAAAGCAAATTTCACGTCAATATCACTAAGGTACATAAACATTAAAATCCTCAATAAAATATTGGAAATTTGAATCCAGTAAATAATTTAAAAGCATAACACATTGTGACCATATGTAATTTATGCCAGGAATGTAAAATTGATATAACACTAGATAATCAAACAATGCAATTCAACGTAGTAACTGAGCAAAGAAGAATAATTGTATAATAACCTCAATAAATGAAGACAAAAATAAGGAAGAGAAGCAAAGTAGTCAAATCTCAGAAAATAGTAGGCCTTACCTTATTTTTTTATATTTTCATGATCAACTAAGAGCCTTAGAGCCACAGAGCTAGAAAAACTATTCTTACCCATCCTTCTCTATGAAAGTTCAGGAAATTTACTTGATTTAAATACAAGCAGCAAATAACAGTTATCATGTTCAGGGAAACTATACAGGAGCTGAACCGGAGAACTTGCTAGCATAACAATCTTTTCCCCTGATACAGTAATCTAGTGATTACCTTGAGCATATACCATGAAATTCTAGATCTGTTATTATAATGAAGAATTAAATGGTTGTAAAGGTCAATGCTAACATTTTCTATTACTGTCCTTAGTGTATACATATCTTTCATCTTAAAAGATTCCAGTATGCACTTTCAGATATGCTGATGTACCTGAATTAGAAAGAAGAATCCATATTAATAAAGTATTTAAAGTTAGACTTCATTTTTATTCTTGAAAACATAGTCAACTTTATAACATGTTTTGACAGTAACTATGGAGTTTGATGTGCCCTTAAACACCTTCCTTACAGGATGGTCATTTTATTTATCTTCTACTAGAATATCTAAGTTCACCATTTAAAGATCATTTCACAGTTAATGAAAGTTAGAGCTGAGAGGTATTCTGAAGACTATTATCTTGTCTATTCCTCTAATTTCTCTAACTGGGATCATTGGATAGCCTTTTCTGAATAATAATCATGAAATCCCAGTAGAATATAACACTGATCTCTGGGTTGGTTGAGGCTTGGCTGAGCCAGTTCTGCTTAACACTGTGTCAGGTATCCTGGATCTGCTTATCCATTGTCAGTAGGTCAGCAGAGCAACTCAGCTTCCTGCGTCTAATTTGACCGATAGGCTAACTGAACATGTTCTCACAACAAGGGCAGAAGCAGGAAAGGTCAAGCAAAACCAAACATGTCTCTTAAGGCCTGTGCTCATAAATAGCATGTTTTTGCATCTATCCATACTCTCTTGGCCAAAGCAAGTCATGTGGCCAAGGCAACAGTCAGGGGGCACAGCGAGGCTGCGGCATGGATGTGGATGCATGCAGAAATGGGGCCAATAATTAATTCTGGGAAAATGAAAAAGTCACTCTCCCAATAGCACAGGGAGTATAGTGATTAGAGTAATATATTTTTCTAAATGGTCTTTTAAAAATGCATGTCTCTAGGAATGCCTTAAGGAGAGGTATTACTTAAAGAGCATAAGCTTAGGTAGCTCATAACATTACACAGTATATTTTTTGTTCCATTTATTTAAATTTCCTGGCCTTGGATGTCTAGGTTCAAGTCCTAACTCTCCTAACTAGTTACCTCTATGATTTAGGACAAGGGTTCTCAAACTTTATTATACATCAGAGTCATCTGACAGGCTTAAGACACAAATTGCTAGGCTTTCCTCCCAGTGTCTGATTCAATAGGATTGGGTTGGGGCTTATGCTGATGGACCAGGTACCACACCTTAAGAAATACTGATATAAGAAATCCAAAAAGTGGATCACTAATAAATATGATAGTTGGTTTCTGTTTTAGAACACCCCAGGATTCCTTTCTCTTTATTTTCATGGCTTTCAATTTTGAAGGTAAATGACTCTCCTAGCCCTGTTCTATGTGTTCCATCTTTTATTCACAGGCATCAATAAATCTGAGAGGATTTTGTACTTCAGCTGAATATCAAATAAACTTGTTTGCCTCATCAGCGAACTGAGGAAATTTAAGAGAAAGAATCTGCCTCCATATTAATTAAAATTTTTCAGTATTTAAATCCATCAATCTAAATGTGATTCAATTCAGCAAATAAAAATTGAGTTCTCACCCTAAGATTCTCATATAAATGTTCTTGGAAAAACAGGGAAGGTTAAGAAAAGGACACTACTAATATTTATATTTATTGGTGAATTCCCTAAAGTAGCAGACATTGACTATAATAAACTATTGAAGTACAAAGCCAAGAGGAAATTATTCATTTCTTGAGGTACATCTGGGGCATGACAGAGGATGAGCTGTTGAGCACAATCATTTTTGGAAGGGAGTGAATAAATGCAGCATGAATAGTATGGAAATGGCAGTGATAGGAATTGATTCACATCTTGTTATTAATGTTGCTCAGAAAAACAAAAACAGAACCCAAGTTTACATAGGGCCCAACTCCCCTCTGAATTCAGAGTGTCTTTAAAAAATATTTTCCATTTAATCTTTGCATAACATAACTAAATCTAATATTCAGGGGCTGTAAAAGAAACAAATACTATCCATCGTACAAATGGATAAATCAGGTCATTGAAAAACTGTTCTCAAGGTCACAGACCAACTCAGCAAGAGAGATGGGACTAAGATAATTGATTTGTGACTTTCTATCATTCTTAGACTCATTGCTGAGCAAAATTTGTCATCTTTGTCCTTTAGTGAAAAATGAAGATTATTTAAAATATTAATGCCAAAAGATTTATTAATTAATCATGCTAATGAATAGAAGCTGCATTAGAAAGGGTACACATTTTTTTTGCTGTAGCATTATTGCTATTCATAAAAGTAATCAGATTGTGCTTGTTTTAGTTTTGCTTCTATGCTCTGATTTATTCCTAGTGCACAAATTTTCATAACGCTCATAGATAAATGCTAAAAGTAAGAATTTACATTTATAAGGCAAAACCATTCGTAGAAAAAAACAATTTTTTCCGATTACATGGAGATGGTAAACTTTCTGTACTCCAATCTTGGAATAAAAAAGTAAAGATGTACAAAGTTTTTTATTGAAAGAAAATATGTAAACTTTAAAAGATTAGAGGCTGAAGAGGCATTAAATATATTTTAACTCAATAATATTAATTTTATATTGAGAATAATAAAAGCCTAAAAAGGAAAAAATGACTCACCCAAGATCACATAGTCAATTTGTATTTTATTTGGGACTCATATCAGAGGCTTCTGCATGAATTAAATTTCACAAAATAATACTTAATACTTTCTATGTTTCCAGACTACTAAAGGATGCAAATATCAAGAAAACATTGTTTACTCTAGAACATACTCTCCAGTAGGCAAGTTAAGACACATACACAAGTGACATTTTTGTTACAAAAAAGTTACACTGTTTTCTTTGGATGAAACACAAATGATATTCATTTGCTGGGCACGGATGTGAAGAGAACAAGGAAATCATGGGGAGGGGAAGACTTTTGAGATGCCCTAAAAGTGCATCAGATTTTGGGAAAACATGTTAAGAGAAAGCATGAGCAAAATCACAGAAACAAAACTTTGGGCATATATTGAGAAAACAAATATGTTCATATGGCTTGTGTATAAAGGAGTAATAGAAGACAGGCTTTAAAATAAAACAGAAGAGAGATCGTAACAAGCAGATGGAAGAGTTTGGCTTTTATGAAGTCATCTCTTGCATCTCTCCCTATCTCCAATTTCCATGCTGTGCTTTGGAAATTGGGCTCAAGAAATCTCAATTAATTATTCAATCAACTCATCTGTTCTTTCTATAAATTTTCATTTCATATTCAAAACTATTTACTATCTGTCATTTGATAAGCATTTTGTGAAATGCATTAGGTTAGGTGATGAGAATTTAAAGATGTATAGAAGATGGTTCTTTTCTTTAAGGAATCTTACACTTAAGCAAGATGCACAAATATGTAAGCACATAGCTAAAATACAATTTAACAAAAGCTAAGATGTAAGTCTTTATTGGCTGCTGAGAAACTATTTTTTTTCTGGGAGACTTCCTAGAGAAAGGTACATGCTTGAAGAAGGAAGAGAAGTTTCCGGTTGAATAAAGGAGAGGAAGAACATTCCAAAACAGCACTTATAAAAGACGTGTGCTAGATGCTGAGTGAAGTCAGGATATTCTATTATGATGATCACAAATATTTAAATCTATTAGAGAAGTTCTAGGAATGTTAGGTCTGCCCTTATCCAGAAAGACTCCTTTTTCCTCTTAAGGTCCCTGAAGAAAAGAAATACACAAAGGAAACAAAGGGCAGTAAATACAGCCTTTCTTATTAGCTAGGCCTGTGATCTCACACCGCAGTAGTCTTTTAAACTCTCCTTTATCACATAGCATGGTTTCTTTACCTGACATAGAGGTTGAAACAGTTTTCTTCCCCTTAAGTTCAAACCAGAATTTTAAAATTTATCCCCTCAATGAGACAAGAAACCATCCTGTTTTCACTAGGGGAACAGAAATAGTGAACTATATAGAGGGCTTAATGGGAACCCCGTGCCCATGGCTTAGCACTGAATTGGCCAATAAAGCCTGCTCCTGGGCTTTTCGGGCAAGGCAGTTAGCTTCAAGCCTGGCTGGGTACCAAGGAGGAAGAGAAACCCATCAGAAGAGAGGGAGCCTGGTTTGCTAGGGGTTCAGGGTTCTTAGTGTAGCTACACAAGAGGTAGGAACTGAAAAACAATACAGCTGATAATCATCTCTGGATTTGATCTGTTCTACATTTATTCTGCAATGATCAGAATTGTACTCCAGAAAAGAAGTTTAGGTGCCAAAGTTTTAAAAGTATTGGTAAGTAACAGCTCTTTCTATAAGGAATATTTCAAGTTTTCCACAATGTCAGAATATCGACACTTTTGTCAAGGGGGATTTCTACACCTCGTACCAAGACAGAGTGCTGCAGGCTCGTGTCTCAAGGTATCATTAGCCTCTTACAACCCCATGAGTGTATGGGAAAATCCTGAATAAATTGGTATGGGGCCATCACACCACAGCTAATTTAGTACATTACAAAAATTAAACTGTTGCAAAACCCATCAGCATTTACTATAAATATGACTTTGTAGAAAGCCTTACAATTTTTTTGGCTTTTCTTTGTTTGCCCCAGCTTTATTGAAGTATAAATGACCAATAAAATCGTAAGATATTTAAAGTGTACAATGTGATGGTGTGATATACATATGTATTGTGAAAGGATTTTCCCCAAGTTAATTAACACATCCATCACCTCACATATTTACCTTTTGTGCGTGTGTGTGAGAACATTTAGGTTCTACTCTCTCAGCAAATTTCAATTATACAATACACTGTTATCAACTAGAGTCAGCATGATATATGTTAGATCTTCAGATTTGATTCATCTTATGACTGAAAGTTTGTCCTTTGACCAATGCCAACTAAGGAATGTCACTCACTACCTGGTTCTACCAGAATTGAGTTATCAGCCACTGCAGTCACTGACCTACCATAAAACCTGGAGAGAAATCAGGGCAGAGATCAGGAAGCAAGTGCCTGTACTCTGGGAAAACTGACAGAACAGGCCCTCAGGGAGTTAGATATTTTCAGGAGATTTTTTATGAACCCAGATTCTTGTATCTTTCCCATACTTAGAAAAGCACAAAACTATTAACTAAAATATCTGTTCCTCTTGACTAGCAGCAACTTTTAATCAAGATGTGTGCTTGATTGCACGTACCCAATCCGTGAGTATGGAACATCTTTTCACATATTTGTGTCTTTTTCATTTTCTTTTCATCAATGTTTTATAGTAGTGTACAGATCTTTCATTTCCTTGATTAAATTTATTCCTAAGTATTTTATTCTCTTTAATGCAATTGTAAATAGTAGGTGGGTTTGTTTTACTAATTTCTCCTCCTGACAATTAATTATTTATGTATAGGAATGCAACTGATTTTTGTATATAGATTTTGTATCCTGCAACTTTATTGAATTTGTTTATCCTAACAGTTTTTCGGTGGAGTTTTCAAGATTTTCTATATACAATATTATGTCATCTGCAAACAGAGACAATTCTACTTCTTTTCTTCTGATTTAGATGTTTTTTATTTCTTTTTCTTGTCTAATTTCTCTAAGATGTCCAGTACTATGTGAAATAAAAGTGGCAAGAGTGGGCATCCTTGTCTTATTTCTGATCTTAGAGAGAAAGCTTCTAGCTTTTTACCATTGAGTATAATGTTAGGTATTGGCTTGTCATATGTGGCCTTTATTATGTGAGATACGTTTTCTCTATACCCAGTTTGTTAAGAAGTGTTTTGTTTTTTTTTAATCATGAGTGGATGTTGAATTTTGTCAAATACTTTTTCTGCATCTATTGAGATGATCATATGATGTTTGTTCTTCTTTTTCTTAATGTGATATATCACATTGATTGATTTGTGGATGTTGAACCATCATTGCATCCCTGGCATAAATCATGAATATCTGAATCATGGTGTCTGAACCTTTTAATGTGTTGTTGAATTCAGTTTGTTCATGTTTTCTTAAGGTTTTTTGCATCTATGCTCATCAGGAAGACTGATCTGTAATTTTCTTTTCTTGTAGCATCCTTATCTGGCTTTGGGAACAAGGTAATGCTGGCCTCATAAAATGAGCTTGAAAGTATTACCTTCTCTTCCATTTTTTGGAAGCATTTAAGAAGGAGTCATAGTTATTCTTCTATGAATGTTTGGTAGAATTCACCAGTGAAGCCATCTGGTCCTGGATTTGTGTTTATTGGGAGGTTTTTGATTACTGATTCAATCTCCTTACTAGTAATTGGTCTATTCAGATTTTCTATTTCTCCATGATTCGATCTTGCCTGCATGTTTTGATGTGGTTACTTTCTCATTCTTGTTATATGTAGGATTTTCTCAGCTAATTTCTTGTTTTCTTTCAGAGGAAATTTTTTATGTGTGGCTATACAATCAGTGTATCCTTAGGAGGAGAAAAATTCAGGAGACTCTTATGTTGTCATCTTGGCTGACTCCATCTGAGAGCTTTTTAAATTTAATAGACCATAATCTGATTTGTTCTTACTACTTAGCTGAATGTTTTCAGTTTGAGTGAGTTTGAAAATTAGGATAAACATTTACTTCTTAGTTGGTGTCAGTGAAAAACTAAGTGCACTATTATTTTTTGCCAATTATAAGAGATCAATAGAGTCTATTCTTAGGGCCAATTTTATTTCAGCTCATTGGGAATTCCTGCCAACCTAAAGGAGAATTATAGATTTACTTCCTATTAAAAAGAAACATGTAATGGGAATTCTGAATTGTAAGCTTTGCTTACCATTTTTGCTTTAGCAGCAGCACTTCCTGGATTAGATTTATTGTTTACATGGGAATTTTATTGAGATATTTTCATATTTTTTAGAACATATAGACTGGTTTAGCTCTAATTTTAAGCATTTGGGATGTTTATCAATTCACCTTATCATCTACTTTTAATTATTTGTTTTTTATTGATATTTAATTCTCATATGTAATATTCACTCTTTTTTTAAAAAAAAAAAGCAAGGGCAGAATGGAGGAAACTCGTATGAATAATTTGGTTGTGTGAGACTTGTTTTGGAATGTTTCTGTAGTTTGTAATCAATGTTATATAATGCAAGCTCCTGTTTCATAATGTTGGAACTACTTCAGTAGGACAGTATGCTTTGAGTTTTCAACTAACTGGTCCTCCTTAAAATGGAAGAATAGCTGAAAGATTCCCATTGAAGTATTCCATTGTAATATGCAATAAAATATTCAAATACTTATTAATCTTTGATCTGTTGATTATCTTATATCCCATCAAATCTCATTCTTCTCCACAAAACACTTCACTTTGTTCCTGAATAATTAAGATTTCAAGATTCGTTTTGTTTTTTCCAATTAAGACAGTACATCTTTGAAATCTACATAAGTAAAATTCAGGCTGTTACAGAGTGAATATTCTTCTGTTAGCACAGAGATGTACAGGAATCTTGTAAAAGCCAATTAAGAGAAGACTATAAACTAGGAAGATACTTTTGTAATTTTGTCATTGAATTAGAATAGAAATGAGGCTTAGATGTTTAGATACTACAATTTATTTCAATATGTTTAATATCCATCATTTCTCTCCACATATCCTTCTTCTCTTTGTCCCATCTCCCACATGATTTTAATTGAATACATATCTGTGTGTATACATATATATGTATGCATTGCTTCAGTAGTAGCAATAACTACAGTTCAAGTCCTGAGTCTGGGATTGTAACAAACATTCACACTGTTATATATCTTGAAACACCAGGATTCTCATATTTTGGAAACAAATCTCAGTGCTGTCACTTTGATAAATTAAATGAAGATGTTACAATTTTGTGACCTTGCAGAGGTCGGTTGGTCCCTCTGGTACCTGTTACTTCATCTATAAAATTAGAAAATATAAAGCAATCCAAACAAGATAAAGATCTAGCTTTTTCTTTATCAAAAATCTATCAACAAATGATTCTTTTTACTCTTAGTGATACTGAGCAGGAAAGTCTGTCATTTAATAATCATTTTCAGGCTGGCATGAGTCCAAGGTAATTTTGAAAATCATCAGGAATTTCATTGAAATTCAAGTCATTTGCTTTGGATTATGGATTATAAAGTACACAAAAAAGAATGAATATAGCAAGCTTATGTGGTGATGAACTCTAAGTTTTGAATTACTTTAGAGAAAAATCTTAAATCTCATGGCAATAATTAATTTAGATTACATCTGTGATACAAAAATTGTCTGCTTATTTAAATCAACTTTAAAAAAGTCTATAATGCGAAAGTTTGTTTCCATGACTCCAAAAATCTGACTGAATGTCTTGCATGGATTGATCTTCCCTTACCTTCTTTAAATAGATTTACTACACTTATAGGAAAAATAAATTTTGCCATTTTACTCTATGGAAAACATAGTGAATGAGGACCCTTATTTAAATGCTGATAAAACTAAAACACATTGGAAAAAAATACCTAAACTCTTTCAGTAACAAAAATTAGAAAAATTATTAATAAATAACACTTTGGCACAATTACAGTTATTAAAATGATCTCTACAGAAATAAATAAGAACATTTATTTGCTAGATTGCTAAGATATTGATAATAGAGTATAAGAAAATGTCTTACCTTTATAATGTCATAAATTCATACATTTTGTTCACTTTAGTTTTTCTTTTATATTTTACACACCTGGAAACCTAAAATTCAAAGGAGAGGTTACACTACACATTGCATTCTCTAAACTTCTATAAGTATTAGTCAAAGTCAACTTTATGTAATCATGATAAATAATTTTAAGAAATTAAAAATAAAAGGCAATTACATTGATCTGATAAAGGGAATCTTAAAAATATCATACAGCGGGCATCATATCAATGATGAATTATTGAAAGCTTCCCATAAGGCAATAATGCCAGCTATAAGCACTACTTTTCAACAGTTTACTGGAGATCCTAGTGACTACAATTAGAAAAGGAAACAAAAGGCATACACATGGAAAATGAGAAAAAAACTGCTGTTATTTATGGATGACATAAAAAATATTATTTTGTACATAAGAAATTCTAAACACTCTACAAACTAAGAATTGATAAACAAATGTAGTAAGATTGGTGGACACAAAGTCCATTAAAGTTAATTGTGTTGAAATACAGTGGCAACATTAAAAATTTTTTTAATGAATACTATTTTCAGTGGCATAAAAATACTCAGGAATATACTTAACAAAGGATATGCAAGACTTTTACCAGAAAACTACAAAATATTATAAGCAAAAATAAAAGAAAACCTAAAGAAATGTAATGAAATACCATGTCCATGGATTGAAAGACAATGCACATAAAACTGTCGATTTAAAACAAATTGATGTATAGATTAAAAATTCAGTGTCAGTCAGAAACCCAAACTCCCAAAAGTTAGTTTTAGTGGGGAATGATTAAAACCTGATTCTAAATTTATGTGGAAACACAAACAGCAATTTTAAAGACAAACAAATTTGGAATATTTACATTAATGGATATCAATAATTATTACAAAGCTATACTAGTAGTACTGTACTGGTACAAGGATAGATAAATAGGCAAAAAATAGAGTCCTGAACATACATATATAGTCACCTAAGTTATGACAAAGGTAACACTACAGTGTAGTTCAAGTACACTTCAAGTACAATGTAGCGGGGGAAAGGTGATTCTTTTCAGTTACCAGTTCTGGGACAATGGGGTACTCCAAGCCATATACAAATACTAACTTATCAGAGATAAATTACAGATATAAATATAACATAAAAATATAAAAATAAAGATTTTGAGAAGAAAAAACAGGTGAATTTATTGATGAATTGAGATATGCTTTCATAAACAGGAACACAAAAATTGGTAGACAAAAAAAGATTAATTAGACAAATTAAAATTAAGGGCATATATTCTTTAAAAGACAACTTTAAGATAATGAAAAAGGAATAAGTAGAGTGAGAAATATTTGCAAAACATATATCTCTCACAAAGGCCTTATGTCTAGAATATATAAAACAAAACAATGGTAAAATGATAGGCAAGCCAATAGGAAAATGATAAGCAAAGACTTGAAAGGCATTTTACAAAAGAAGATAGCCAAATGAAAAGATGGTTAGTATTTAGCCATAAAAGAAATGCAAATTAAAGCCAAAATGCAATACCACTACATAACTGCCAAAATGAATTAGTTTTAAAAAGGAAATAATACAAAATTTTTGTCAGGTTATGAATAACTGGAAATCTATGTGTGTTGGCGGTCAAGACCGTTGTTAATCTTGTGCAATGAGGGGAGCTTCTCAGGTGCTTGTAATGTTGTGTGTCTTACTATGGGTGCTGATTAAATATATGTGTTCAGTTTATGAACAAATTAATTGTACTTATACTCCTTATCTTTCCACTTTTCTCTATTACACCTCCATAGAAGTATAGAATAAAAAGTGATCTAGCTGCATTAAGAAGATATAGCCAAAATGTCAGCACAATGCATACATTTATCCATTTATTTTTATTTTTTTTGAATTATTTATTTAGGATAATTTACTGATAGTGAATTCCTAGACGAAAGATATAAAATACTTTGCAGTTTTTAATGCAATATTGCCAGAACTTTCCTCATAAAGAAAGCCAAATTTCTATCAAATTTACACAGGAAAAAAAGAAAATACGGTGGTATTCCTGTAGCCTTAACTATATTTGATTTTATCACACTTTTTTCTGTAATTAAAAGTCATCTATTACATTTTAAAATTTTTATTTCATTTTACTTTACTGACTTACCTTTTGTTTTTCCTTTGGAAGAATTATCTATTCATATCCTTTGACTACAAATAGACTAGGAATTTAGCTCCATGTTTAAATTTCAATCTGCAGAAATATTCCTGCCCTCATCTCCAACAGGTGTACACTGTGTCACACGGTTACCAGATAGTCATAAACTGAGCAAGCAATCTAATACAGATTCTGTGCTGTGTAATTATTAGCTCCTACCTGCTGAGTCTGAGTTCATTAGAGAAAGCATTAGGGGGCTGCGTGTCTCTCACTGATTGTATGCGCAGCATCTATGAACTTTAATGGAATTTACATGCACACGTTCAGGAGGGTTTCAATAGGCACATTTTAAAATAACCATTTTCTAACTGCAGTGATACACTACAGGTTTTCCAGTTATATGGAACTCTTGGGGACTAGATTCATTTAGGCTTTGACTTCAATTAGCACAGTGCACCCACAGGAAACCTTTATGGCATTTTAAGTGTGTTTGCTATCCTGTGTTACAGCTTACACAAGCAGAGCTATGCTTGCATGCTCAATTTTTTGAGCCATAATATTTTTCGGTTTTTCAACAGACTTTGGCTTTATGTGGTTGCTTGGATAAAGGAAAAAAAATTGGTTTTATAATTGAAGTTGGTCTCAGGTTTACTGGAGACTTTTTTTTTTTTTAATCAGAAGGTTTTTAAAAAACTTTTCATTGGAAGCTTCTCATTAAAAAAGCATAACCCCCTTTTCTTAGTCATGTCTTTCTCTGCACATTTAAGTGCTGGATCTGTGGAACTGGCTGAGAAGCTCACTCATAAAATCTGGGCCTCTAATTCTGTTAGGTTTATTAAAGGCAAATCGTTCTTTTTGTGTTCAGTGTGATAGTTGTACAGGAAAATCATGATTGCTATGTGTCTCCTCTTGTTCTCCAGTGGTTCACTTCATCAAGGAAAACAACAGTGAATTTCAATTATACACACGAAAAGAGGATGGTATCTACATGGGTCTATCCAGAGTTTTAAGAAGCATAAGTCAATTTTTCAGAGAAATAAAACTAATAGTGTTATATGTTTAAATTTGGCACATAAATTCAGAAACACACTTTGCTTTGTAGGTATGTCAATGTTAAAAGCATCTGCAACAGGCAACCACTACAGACTTATAAATCAGGGGTTCTCAAACATTTTAGTGCATCCGGATCACCAGGAGAGTTTATTAGAGCCTAGATTGTAGATCCCCACTCCTAAAATTTCTGATTCATAACACCTGCCTGAGACTCTGAATTTTTAACAAATTCCCAGGTGATGGTGAGACAGGCTGGGACCTGGGACCTGGGACCTGGGACTCTTTACTGCCCTGCTTGTACTTGGACAAACGTCTCCTAGAGGACAGAATACAAAGAAACAATAAGGAACTAATAATAACTGCATGCATGCACAGTTGGGGCAAATTATGAACAAGATACGAAAAGGCCAAAACCCAACTGCTACTTCTGGGGTGCTGGGAGCAAAAGCAGGGTACTGCACATGATCCCTGCACACAGGTGGGCAGACCACCTAAGCCACCTGCCTGCCCAGCCCATGGTCTGCCCCTACCCTCACTGCATTTAAGGGACCAGCTCACCTCGCCTCAGGGAGAGGGCAAGGACACCTCTTTCTCCCTGTGCTACAGAACGAGTCCCAGTAAAGCCTTGCCTGAATTCTTTGTTTGGCCTCTTATCAATTTCTATTGATTAAGGAGTCCAAGGACCCTGGTTGGTAAAAAATGATGCTGCTGGTCTGGATACCTCATGCTAAGAACCACTGATACAGATAAAAGCAGTATTCCAGATATAACTCTGCAGCCTTTCCTCCATCCTAGAAACCCTACTAGAAGGCAAATTTTTGAGTGTGATGTTATTTTAAGAATAAGCATATATCTACTTTATTTACAAAATAAATTTAATAAGTTTGGTACTGTATTGGTAACAAATTTTGGCACACCCCAAGTGTACCTGAACACAGCAGTTGAGGCTGGCTTCTGGAAAGGCTCCCCAGTAGAACAGTTTCTAGTTGCCCCTCCTCCACTTGCCTTTGCTGCTGTTTTCATCCAATGTCTCAATCTTTTCTAGGTCCACCACTCACTGCAGTCACGCTCTGACTCCTGCTTTTCTACCTCACATAGTCTCCATATGCAGAATGTTTTAAACTTCTACTGTGCCTTTCTGTATATTCCGGAACCTTCTCTGCAGTTTCTCCATTAGGTCACTCCTAAACAGGGTGCCAATCAATTTTTGATACTTCCATGTGTCAGTAACCTACATCCTCTTATGCTTCCTGGCCATGGCAAGAACTTCTACTTCTCCCGAAAACCAGAAAGGTGTTCATCATCCCATTTTGAAGAACTTAAATTTAGTTTAAATAGTAAAGGAAGAGGGAGGTTTCACCCTGTGCTTCACAGAGGTGCCCACCCTATACAGTGCTTAAAGCATGAAGTCAAGCGTGCATCATAATTTCCACTACAGACATTCAGTTTAAGCTCTAATCATGACTTTGAATTATGGGTACAATTAATAACATAAATTCATGCTGAAGGGTGATTTTATGCCCAGCTACTTGCTGTTTTAAATGAGAGAGGCTAAATAAAGCATGCCAACCCAATGCTATTCTCTTTTCCGTGACAACTTATTTAAATTTTTGTACATTAAGTTAATTTCAAACTGCACTAAACACATTTGGGCTCTCAGAGGGTAGTCGCTACTTTTAATCTGCTTTAATCCTTTATGCATTGTTTTAACGTCGTGCAGTTTTATTTACATCTAATAGAGTTTACCTTTAATTCACTTCAGGAAAGCTTCCTATGGTAACCTGCTGTTTGCTCATTCTGGAATGGTCTTGTCTCTGCCACCCCTCTCCTCACTTCCTCTCTGTTCATGGAAATTGTCATATTTTGAGGCACAACTCAAGTTCCTGTTCCAATTATTCTTTCCATCCTTGTATCCCTTGTCCCCCTAATGAAAGCTTTTTACAGAATTTGGTGTTGTTTGAGTCATTTTTAATTTTCTATTAGTGCCTAGTAAGGTGCTTTGTGTATAAAGGTTATAATTTCTGTTATTAAAAATAACCAATTCATTAAGTAGTTACTGAGTATTAACTATGTGTTAGGTCCAATGGAAGAGACTGGCATTATAGACAGAAGGAGTATAAGACCCAGTGGAACTCATAGTCTAAGGGGAGCACACAGGCATGCATGCAAACCAAAAAGTATAAAACAGTTTTATAATAAACAGACCGCCAGAGTGCCCTGACAGCACTAAAAACAGAATAACTCTCCAGTTCCTGGGAATTAGGGAGGACTCTGCATAGGACATAACATATGAGCTGTCTTAAAATAAAAAAAAATTACTGGATAGAAAAGGGAAAAAAACCTTTCTTCCAAGAGTTAATGGCATGTACAAATCACAGACTTGCAAGCTGACACAGAAGGTGGCACACAATATGGTTGCAGAATATGAATTTGTGTTTCCATCACTGGTCAAATACTTGTGCCTCTTATTCTTTTTTTAAAAATTTTACTGAAGTATAGTTGATTTACAATGTTAGTTTCAGCTGTACAGCAAAGTGATTCAGTTATATACAAAATCTTCTCAGATTCTTTTCCATTATAGGTTATTACAAGATATTGCATATAGTTCCCTGTGCTATACAGTAGGTCCTTGCTGTTTATATATATTTTATATATAGTAGTGTGTATCTGTTAATTCCAAACTCTTAATTTATCCCTTCCCCTCTTTCCCCCTTGGTAACCATCAATTTGCTTTCTGTGTCTTTGAGTCTATTCTGTTTTGTAAATAAGTTCATTTGTATCCTTTTTGCCTTTTTGTCTTTCTATTCTTGCCTCTCTAATGGATGTGCCCACGATAAGAACTGAGTGGAAAACAATCCTGCTACCTCAAGAAACGACTAATTAACCCCTCATAAATCTCATCACTAAAAACAGAGATATCAATCAGTCTAGTTGAGATTCAAGCAATAGTCATAAATCCTAGAAGTATGACATCATTTCTCATATTCACACACAGGGTAGACACTTTTTGAGGATCAACAATTTGCATGATACTGGACTGGTTACCAGAGAAGGTATAAATAAGTCAGTCAATGTAGTAGAGGAAAAGACAGACACAAGTAATAATAAACATATTCTCTTGTACAGAGAATCTGCATAGTGTGTATTTTGGTGAGGTGGCTGGGTAGAGGAGAGAATGATGACACATAGCAGGGACAGTATGGGCGTGTTCATGAGGAAGGCAGCAATGCCAGTGAATTTTACCTGCAGGGTAGCACTTGAAATGGGGGAAGGGAAACCTAGCCAGAGAAATTGGAACAAAAATAACCAGCAGGTTGTAACTATTTAGTATAATAAAATCAACACTCTAGAAGGCCCATCTTGATTTGGGAGTTTCTTTTCTTGCCCTTCAGGGCCATACACCCTGGTAAAAACAGAGTAATATTTGCCACTGACTAATTTTACAGCGTCTGATGTCTGATAAAATAAAGAGCACCTGAAAGAAGGATCAAATTCAATATGGTTCATCCATAATGTCATCCAACCAAATATTAAAGAGACATTAAATAAGCAGCTTAGGGCTTCCCTGGTGGCGCAGTGGTTGAGAGTCCGCCTGCCGATGCAGGGGACACGGGTTCGTGCCCCGGTCCGGGAAGGTCCCACATGCTGCGGAGCGGCTGGGCCCGTGAGCCATGGCCGCTGGGCCTGCGCGTCCGGAGCCTGTGCTCCGCAACGGGAGAGGCCACAACAGTGAGAGGCCCGCGTACCGCAAAAAAAAAAAAAAAAAAATAGTTGCTGTGAATTTTTTAGAGCATCATCTAATCTGTTCATCACTGGTGCCATGAGAGATCAGTTATGTAGATCTATCTTAATAATAATAAAGGAGGACACCATTTCAATGGAGCAGGAGTCTTCCATAACTGGTGCATCAGCATCATTAGAGTTCCAGAGGAGGCATCGCTGGGTAAGCCTTGTTTAGGATGTTATTTATTTATGGTCAGGCTTCCTCAGATTTGGAAGCACTCAGGCAATATGCTGACAGGTCAGATCAAGAGAACACACTGAATAAGCTGACCTTTGCTCTTTACTGGAGTGAGAAATATTTATGAGGCTAAATTTTCTCTTAGAGTGCAAAGCCTAGAGGAGAACGGTTACTCAGGCTCTGTCACTCAATAGAAAGAACAAGGGCATGGAATTTGGAGTCAGAAGGTCTGAAATCAAGTTGTAGTTCTATAACTCACAAGCTATTCGACTTTGACCAAGGTACTCTATCTCTCTGAGGTTCTGTTTCTCCCTTCGAATCCATGTATAACTAATATCGGCATTATCTACAGGTTTGCTATGAGGATGATGAGAAAAAATAAAAGTGTTTTATATAACATATATAATTGCCAATTCATATTATTATTACTTTTATAGTTGAAACCTCAATGTGCTATATAACTATGTTGGAATAAACCAGGGGTCTTTCATCTTTCTTTTTTCACTGCATGTTAAGATTTTCTACCCAGAGATCTCATGCGATTTTGTTTGCTTATACTCATGTTTCCTCTTTTTTTGTTGTTGTTGCTATTAAGATTTCTTTTAAAGAAAGGCCACTTAAAGTGACAATTTCTAACTCTTCAGACTTCTGCCATTTCCTCAAACTGAAAGGCTTTTCACATTACCCCATCTGGTATTTGATGTAAAATATACAGCCCCATTATGTGCTAATTTGTCTATAGAATGTGGCCTTACAACTGTAATTAGTTCTTTTAAGTTTCTTCCTGCCATGGATGGTATTTTTTCTGAATAAATGATAATATGGGATTGTCTGTGTCAGAACAACAGCCAGGAGCACAGACTAGCACCAATCTCACTCCCAGCCCCCCGAAAAAGCAATCTCTGGGTTTGTTTGTTTTTGTTTTTTTTAATTCATGATGTCTATTTATTCCCCACATGTTACGTTAGGCTCGTCACCATGGCTAGCTAGCTGTATATTTCCAGGAATACACAGCTCAGAAGCCAGGAGAAGTTTTGTCTTCTATAAAGGGTAGCACCTGCCCTATCACTCTATTGCTACACCCTTTGTGGAAGCAATGTCAAAATGTACCCAGAGACATGATCAGGGAGACCTGCTTCCTAAGAAGAAAGCAATTAAGATTCCAAACCATTCTTTATTTAGACCTAAAAAAGAACAGCACAAGCTGAATATAAATAAATTACCCAAATATTAATGCAGTGGTAATTAGAATTGTGAATTTAGCAGGTCTGGAAATAAGATTTTAAAAATCGTGTAATTACATATAATATTTACATCCTATAGGTCTTTGTGTAACATGCAACTCAACATGTACTTTAAATTATGATTTGTTATTTGCATCATAAAAAGGAAAATATTCTGGCAATAAGCACAAGACCTTAGCAATATTTGGGATGTTACACAAGACCTGGGAGGAAGCTCTCCAGGGACTTGAGAAACTCATCTTTAAAGATAGTTCAAAAGGGCCAAGGTAAAGCATTAAACACAAAATTACAATATGTTAAAACAAGCGGAATTGGAGATATAGACACATTTCTAGAGCAATAAGATATTGTGAACTAAGGAAGTGTCAGTGAAAATGGTGAGAAGAAATACATTTTTAAAAATTGGGGAAATACAATTGACAAGAATGAGTAAGTGTTTTAATATGGAGGTAAGGGGTTAAAAGAGTAAATAGTAAATAATAATTTCCAGGCTTTGAGTTTGAAGTACTAGGTGGTACCGATATTTCATATGGGAATTATAGTGGAAAATGAGCTTTAGAATAAGGACAGGAAGTATATTGATAATTTGAACATTCTGAAATGGATATGTCTTTGGGGTATTGAGAAAGTAGTATCCCGTAGGCAGTTATAGTACACATGTATAGAGCTTGGAGGAATGTCAGGGCTAAACTTACAGATTTAAAAGTCATTTATACATAGATCCTAATTAAAACTATGAAGTGGAGGAGAAGTGAGAAAAGCATAGAAGACGGAAAGTAACTCTGAAGGATACCAAGGATATGCAGAGTAAGAAAACTTAATGGCAGAGACTTAGAGGGAATAGTTAAGAAGGTAATTGAGAAAGAAAGGATGTTATTGAACCCAATGGAACAATAAGTTTTAGGAGGGAAAAATTGGTCAATAGAATCCAGTACAGCCAACGTGGACAAGGATTATAGAGTGTTCATTGGATTTAGCACCTGGGATGACTCTGATGCCTCTGTTGACATAATGAAAGCTATTTGTTTCAACGGAGTAGTTTTGGTAAAGCACCAAGTAGGCTGTGGACTGTTGGGGCCAGAGTGGGGGTGGGGTGGGGGGATTACTAGAAATTCAAGGTGTAGGCATGGCTGGCAAGAGAAAGAGAACAAAGAAGATGACTACATGGGGAGGAGGATGCAGGTTCAAAAAAGGTTATTTTTATTTTTTGGCTGAGGAAGGGAAAACTTGAGGATTGGTATGGTCAGAGGAAAACAGCCAAAGGAGAGAAAGGGCTTGGAGGTAAAAGAGAGGAAGGAGAGACTCTCTGGAACAGGAACCCTGCAGTATCAAGAGAGGTTGGCATTCAGGAAATTGTTTAAAATTCATCTTAAATAAAAAGATAGTATTATTTCCTTGGAGAATGGAGTGAAAGAGATAAAGCTGAATTCCAGTGTAGATAAGTTTAGGAAAGTTGGATGGGAAACCAAAGCAGTCCAAATATGTCTATTCATGTCTAGATAAATTTACATGTGAGAGAAGCTTTTGTTTATGCCTGCCTGTACATGTACACAAAATTGGCTTTGGGGGAAAAATATGTGCAAACTATGGTTGATCGCATAAATAAAGAATGGTTTTATCCATCATATCCATTAACACTATCTGTGAACTACGTGAAGTACTTTCCTGCCACTGCATCTATGATTTTGGACCTGAATTATGCAATGCACAAAATTGTATCGTATCTTCTGCTTTTTTTTCACCTAAGTCTTTATGGAATTGATTTCCTTAACAAATAAAATACGTGGAATAAGAAATCCAATAGTTTCTGATTTAAAAGACCTCTCTAGCACATTAAAATAATATTGGCAGATAACTTTCTAGAGATAAATTTAGCATTTTCAAGAGGAGTAGAGAAGCATTTGTTTTTATATCAAGAAGAATGGCCCTTCAGAGAGGTCTATTGATTTCATAGAGATTTGAAAAAGAATAATGGCTAACTGAAAATAGCAGCGGGGGTGAGAAATGATACTGCTCTAACTCCTTAGTAAACATAAGAAATTAGATTAGGCAATTAAGGCCAAATGAGCCTGATTCTTATATCCTGCAGGGAAACACCCTCTGCAGTGCATTCAGGGCTGAGACTGCAACTTGGGTATTTCTAAAGCTCCAGAACCTAGCACAGGGTTTGTCACAGGAACAAAAGAAAGAAAGTGTGGAAAAACAAATAGAAGGAAAGAAATTATTTGAACTGAAGAGGTTAGAATATATAAACTAAGTAATAATAAAAGAAAAAAACATAAAAGGGTTAAGTAAACAGTAAGAAAAAAATTAAGGACTCTTGCTTCAATAAATGTAAAATGTCAAGATGAGAAGATTGCAACTGGTCAAACCACATTTAGAAATTATACACAGTTCTGGATGCCAAAGCACAAGTGAGATGTTAAAAAATTGTGTGAGCAGAGGAAAGATTTTCCAGAAGATTAAAGAGTCTAGAAACGATGTCATGGGAGTAGCAATGGGAGTTGAAACAATCATAGTTGTATAACCAGAAGAGAAGAGCAAAAACTGTTAAGACAATTATGTGGAAGAGTTAGAATTTTTCTTGTGACTTAGGAAGGATAGAACAGACTAGATTTCGTTTCTTTTTGAGGAGATTGCAACTAAGGGGGTTGAGTCAATTGCACTATTCAGTTTATGATAACTTTTCATCATTGGCCTTTACAGTACTTTATCCATTTATTCTCTTTATCTCTATAACATGACGCACTCTATTCTATAGGCAATTATGTCCAATTTAAATAATTTTTCTTTGTTTTGTTCTCAAAAAGAATATGTTAAGTGGCGTTATAAGAATATGTTAAGTGGTGTTATATATAATCCTGTTATTAAACTTTTTTCAAGCTTTTTGTTTCTAATAATTATTTGCTATGCTATGTATATATCTAACTTTTGCTCCTAGCTGCTGGGTAATGCCCCATAGAGGATATCCACCATGCCTTACCTCTCTGGTCCCTGAATGATAGATACAAAGATTGCCTTAGGTCTCCATTCCCTGCAGCACCATCATGGATAAAGCTGTAAAAAGTATTTTTGTATTATAATATCGAACACTGATATTATCCAATGTTCTAGTTTTTATCAGTCTAATAGGGAAAACTGCTTTTTCATCGTAGTTTTTAATTTGAACGTTTTCTGGTTACTATTGATTTTGTGCATCTTTTCTCATGCTTTTTAGTTTTTGTGTTTCTTTACCTGTAAGCTGCTGATTTTTATCCATTGAGATTTCCCCCACTGAAGTTGCATTGCTTTTCTTGCGTATTTGCAGGACCTCTTAGTCACATTTGACATCAAAAATATTTTCTCTCATTCTGTCATCTCTATACTAATTTTCTCTCTGGTGTCCTTAGTTGAACTAGAAATCATTATTTATTATGTAAACAACTTTATTACATTTTTATTTTATGGTATGTTACTTTGAAATTTTAAGAAGTCCTCCCCAGTCATTGCATCCCAAAGCTAATTCTCTAAATTTTCCTTACATCGTAGAATTTATGGGAGAGTAAAGTTTGGCCTTTTCATGTTGAAGAAATGTCTCAAGGGAAAAAAGCTACTTTAATTATGTAGCATATGTAGAAGCATATTTTAATGCTAAAACTCATATGTAAATAATATTAATGGTAGGGCATGTCTTCTTTGTTTATAATGTATCCTCGTGGTGTAAACCAGTGCTTTCACATAGAGTTTATTCGATAAATATGGACAGGATGAGTGAGTAGGATTGGATTGAAAACATGAGGGACTTAGGAAGTTAAATCAGTTATAATATGACAAAAATTTGTGATTAAAACAAAAAAACTCACTCAGAATTGTAATATTTTGGGTCTTTGGAAAGCAAAATTCTGCTTAATTATAAATGTACACATAGCAGAACAAATTTTCAATTGTACCAGATCTGCTTGTTCTGATTAAGTAAAGTCAAATTTAAAACAGATAAAACTGTTTTAAACCAGAAGAGTACAGTTGGTACCCACGGGTTGTATGTGTTTATGTGTGTGTATGTTAATTGAGCTCATTCCTTAAAAATAATCAGGAGATATCACACAAAAATATGACCTCTTTAGAAAAACCTGAGGATCTTTAATACCGGATCTATATTTCTAGACAGACACAATTTACTGAAAGTCTAGTTTCAATAAAAGAGATCATAAATGCAACAATTTTCCAAGGTCCCCAACAATCATTGCTACCTTTCTGACATTTTATCTGGCCTTGTCATTAATTTAGTTTCTCTGTATAGCCCCTACATGAACTTCAGTTGATCTTGCCTCAAATGATCTGAAAATTAATTAGCATGCATGTTAACCAACCTTTATTTCTAAGTTCCAATTCTACCCACCAAAATCCTTTGCAGGCAAAGACAAAATTGTATCCCTTGATAATGTGGCAGAATCCAAGTGTATTAAAATTAAATATTTTTTCTGTCACTCCAATGACTTCAAATGCTAAAAAATAGGCATTATCAAGTGCTGACTACTTATCATTTAAAGGAATCTCTAATGTAGAGAATTATCCCTTTTATAGAATAATTCAAAAAAAAACACTGAGCATCTAATAGAAACTCTTATCAAAACAGGACACTATCATATAAAACAGGAGAGCAGATAGACTTTGGAGAATTCAATAACTTGACTCCAACAGCTTTATTAAATTTTACTTTGAGATGAGAAGAGTCATATAAATACACTTAAGCTGAGAAAGTAACTAAACCATAGCCAGAAATAAATTTGATAAGAATGAAATAAATCAAATAAATAAAAAGACTGAAGTTTTTAGTGCATTAAAGCAGCTGACAAATGAATGGTCTCTAAATTGGAAAAGATATTAATGAATAAATATCAAAATATTAGATATACATTGTCCAAGAACAGACTGTATGCAATCTACATAAATAATGTGCCAGATGTGGCCAAAAATATTCTAGAAAAGGAGTCCCACTGACGGCCTCATATAAACATAAAAATACCCTCATAGGCCTCTGCAGTGATAACCTACTTGAGGATAGGACTTCCTTTCAGGAGCTACCAGGGTCACCTAATTCAGCACTGTGCTCATTAGGGAGCTGTCACCTAGTATTATGTAAAGCTTACTTTAAAAAAATGCTTCCAAAGGCTTTAGATGTATAAGTAGGCAAAGTCCAGCATGAAAAGAAAGGCACACTTACAGAGAGTACATAGCAGGGAGACCTTCCCTTCTGCCTAGGATGTCATAGGTCATGGCAGACCAACACTCTCACTGTGAAACGAGAAACTGGTGAATAATCACAAGGATTATAGTTTTAGAGGACTGGAAAATTTTAGGAGCAAGGGCTAGATATACTAAAATTTCACACAAAAAAGGAGCCCTTCTGAGATGGATAAACCTCAGGTGTTTTCTTCTCTGAGCTCATATTCTGATTCCAGCTAATGGATAAGGATAGGGCTTGGTCCCGGCAGAAGAACTTGACTGTGTGAAGGAGAAGCCAGTCAAGTTTTTACAGGTCATGTTGGGATGCTATGACACACTGGAAACTGGGGGAGCTCCGAATATGTGGCAAGTTCTGACCATGAGACATTTACTGAGTTTTGGGGCTGCATGCAAGAGAATGGGGAGAGAAGAATTTCTAAACAGTCCTGTAGCTCTCGTTACTTAGAGACAAAGATCGTTAGAGGAAGGATAAATCCTAGACTGAAATTTCCCTCAAGAGATTTGACAAAACTTAAGCTACGTGGGGTAAGGGACCAAAGAAATAAACTCAAAATCTCTTGAGTGGAATGACTGTAAAGCCCCTGCACTCGTTCAGGAATTAGGAGAAGAGAACTTCCATTTTCTGGCTCAAAAGTCCAGCAAGATCTACCTGTAAGGAATAGGCTTGAATGAGAGTTGGACTGAGTCTTAAAATTACAACCTATTCCATACTCAGAACAAGGTTGATTGGATGGAGATGATCAGATATAATGCCTTGTAGCCTAATAAAACTAAGGCTTCTGAGACTCCTGTTCTCTCAAATTTTTGACTAAAGAATTGGGTAGGGTTGAGGATTTCAGTGACTCTAGTAGGAGGGACTTGAGCAAAGGCAGTAGCCAACATACCTATCCTTCAAGAACCTGCTCAGAACCCTTGGTAAGAATGACTGTCACTCTCATTTGTGTTCCTGGAATTCTTTAAACAAACTATCTTATATAGCCCTTATCACATTTCATCAGGGTCATATTTCTGTTTTCTAAACTGCTACAGTTTAAACTTAAGATTTATTTCTTGATCCTTAGCAACAAAACAGGTGTTCTTAGCAAGGGATCCAGGAATAAAATTCAGAGGGCAAAAAAACTTGGGTGTGATAAAAAAATCTATTTTCATTAACTTCTAATTGAAATATAAAATTTTCCTCAATCGGGAATATAGTTAACTCATCATGGTAAAATTAGCATATCTATAACATGACTAATAGAAATCACATAGAGTTTCATACTGCATTACTAGTGCTTTGCATACTGAAAATATCATTTGTGCTTATTAGCACTTCAAAATAATGATAGTTATTAAACCCACTACTAGATCCTATTAAAAACCTAAATATATGTATATATGTATAGTATATATGTATATACACATAGATACGTATATATGGATATATACATGATTCTGTATATTTGGATATACATATATGTATACTATATATGTATATATACCATATACATGTGTGTGTATGTATCACTTTATCACAAATGTGCTTTTCAATATTGGTAGCTGGTTTTCCGTATAGTTGGTTTCCTTTTTACATCTTTTTATTTTATGTTACATATTTTAAAATATTATAAGAAGGTATCGAAAAGCTTCACCACACTGTCAAAAAGGTCTCTATTAGTTTGCTATAGATATTGTAATAAATTATCACAAATTTAGGGACTAAAAAACAGCACAAATTTATTACTTTACAGTTGTATAGGTTAGAAGTTTGACAGTGGCCTCACTGGGCCAAAACCAAAATATTGGCAGGGCTTCATTCTTTTCTGGTGATTCTAGAGGAGACTCCTTTCCTTTGCCCCTCCAGCTTCTAGAAGACACCCATATTCCTTGGCTCATGGCCCCCTTAATCCATCTTCAAACCATCAGTGTTGTATTTTTCTGACCATTCTTTCATAATCACATCTCCTTCTAACTCTGATCTCAGCCAGAAAAGATTCTCTGTTTTTAAGGATCTATGTGATTAGATTGGGTTCACTCAGCTACACCAGGATAATCTCACTATTTTAAAGTCCTTAATGTAATCACATTTGCAAAGTCTCTTTTGCCACCTAAATTAACATGCTCACAGGTTCAGGATTTTAGGATATGAACATCTTTTTAGTGGGGTTGAGTCATTCATTATTCTGCCTACCAGAAGGTCCTTGGCACACAAAGAATAAGAACGTCTGAATACTTAGCAGACTAAAATGAGGACGCAGAATAACTTAATGAATAATCAGTGATGAAAAATTCTCTTAGGAAATTCTCTCAAGAAATACTAGATGCTGATGGTGAGTCAAGTCATCCACTTTTTAAATATGACACTGGACATTAGAAGGTCTAGATGAGAGAGAAACATGATTATGTATGGATAAACATTTCTGACAGGGTAAAAATCAAGTTGAGCCTCATGATACCTACATATAACTTTGCCTGATATGGTCCTATTAAGAAGAAGAAATTAAAAATACTGATAAAAGGACTTCCTTACGTTCATCAGAAGTTGGCAGTAAGTAGAAAGATCAAATTTTAGATACATTCTCTCCTACTCCACTTACACTTCTGTAAGAGAAGTTAAGGTTCGTCCCACACTCTATCACAGTGGTAATCTTAATCTCAAAGCAATTAAAGCAAACAAAACAAAACCCCCAAACTATTGCTACCGCAAGTTTTAAGCAACCAAGAATTCAATTAGTTGAAAAAAAAGTTTAAAAGTCTATTTCAGGAATGAATAAGAAAGTTACATATTTGTGCTATTTAATTTTAAACATAATCTTATTAATATAGATTGGAGGAATAGGTTGATTTTTGTACAAAGATCTAAAAAATAATCTTTTTGAAAATTCATATTGGGAGAGTCCTTGGATTTAAATATTATGCAGAATGTATTCACACTACTATAATATTAACTTTCATCTGAGATCAACAAGAAATTACCTTTACTTTTGTTTTATTGATGATGAACCAGAGAAAGAAAATGACTGGTTCAGAGTTATCAAGCAAATGATAAGGACTTGAAAAACATTGGAAAAGTTTTACGAGAATTTGCAGGCTAACACAGGACCCAGGATTTCCATGTTCTATGATTAAGATTTGGGAAACACCTTGGCATAGAGGGCAATATTTAGGCTTTAGGGTCAAAAGATATGACTTCAGTTCTTGTTCTGTTTACTGATGTGTAAGACCATTCCATCACTCAGAAATGATGCTGTTCTTTTCCTCCCAAATGTAAAGTTTCACCCTACTCCCCTCCATTTAGCCCTGCCTAGCTTCACCCTTAAAAAAAAAAAAAAAGAAAAAAGAAAGATTGAGAAATACAGTTTGTCAAACTCACAGGTTTACTGAGGGGATTTAATTTAGGTAATGTTTGGGAAAGGACTGTGAAATATAAAGGACTACTCAAAATAAAACATTACAATTGAGTTGTTAGCAAGATATTACACATTTGTGATTGCCTTTTCTCTAATATATATTTGTTATGTTATATGACATATTTAGTAAAATGCAAATATATTAAGCTCAATAAATTATTTATGTGCAAATCATGATAAATAACCAACACCCCTGAATGTCTCTCATGCTTAATTCCAGTTGATACCCAAAGATAATCACTATGGTGACCTCCATAGTGAGGTCATAGGTTAATTTTGCCTGTTTTCAAACTTTATAGAAATGAGCTCATATATATTATCATCTTAATATTTTGTGTCTGGCTTCTTTTGCTCAAGGTTACGTCTAGGAGATGTATTCATGCTATTGCATATAAGAGTAGCTCATTATTTTCCATTGCTCTGTAGACTTTCATTGTATGAATATACCACTGTGTATTTATTCTACCACTGATACATGTTTGTGTTTATCTAATTTGGGGCTACTGTGAATAATATTTTGCTATGCATGCACATGTCTTTTGGTGGACATAAGCACTTATTCCTCTTCAGTTTGATGTGTTCTAAGGTATACATATTATTAATTTTAGTAAATACTAGCAAACAGCTTTTTTTTTGAGTAGTTTCACAAATTTACACTCAAACCAGCAGCCTAACACAATTCTATTTGTGCTAGCACTTTTTATATTTTCTGTTTTTTTCATCAGAGCCATTCTCACTGTACCTTCCTGTAGTTTTAATTTTCATTTCCCTGAAGACTTTAGAGTTGACCTATTTAGGTATCCTATTTTGTAAAGTGCCTCATTAAAAAAAATTGCCCCATTTATTTATTTTTTTGTTTTGTTTTTGCCTTTTTTTATTGGGCTGTTTATCCTTTCTTTACTGATTAGTTGGAATTCTTTGTACATTCTGAATGAATCTTTTGTTGGATATATGTATTAAAAATATATTGTTCCCATCTCTGTGTTGCCTTTTACTCAATGCAAATTTAATAAAATTCAACTTATTGCTCTTTTCTTAAATGTTAATTTCTTTTTGTATCTTATTTAGAAAACAATTTTGTTCATCCCAAGGTCATAAAGATACTCTTCTTACTTTCTTTTAGACTTAGTCTAAGGTCCAGAATATGGTTTGTTTTGACAAATGGCTTATATATATTTGTAAACAATTGTATTCAGTAGTTGGTGGATGAATTTTACCATACATGTCAAACAGGCTAAATTAGTTGATTTGTATTTCTATATCTTCACTGAATTTTGCCCCTTGACCTGTAAATTATGCAGTTTTGTTAAAATCTCCAACTGTTCTGAGACGTATGTGAAAAATTTCTAACTAAGTCATTGATTTGTCCATCTCTCCTTTCAGTTCTGTCAAAATTTGCTCTTAGTTCTGTTCAAAATATTTTGAAGGTGTTATTCAATACATACAAATTTAGAATTATTATATCTTCCTTTTGAATTGACCCTTTATCTTCATGATATATCCCTCTTTACATTTTATTTCCTTAAACTATTTACTTATTTAAATTTTCTCTGATTTTGATATAGCTTTACCAGCTTTCTCTCAGTTGGTATATCTTTTTCCATTACTAACAACTTTTCTCTGTTCTTACATTTGAAGTATGTCTCTTAAAAACAGCATATAGTTCTCTTTTAAACATCTGTAGAATTTTATATTCTTTATTTTTTGTTTGAAGTGTATAAATAATTTCCAATTAATGTAATTACCAATGTAATTGAATTTAAGCTCATGACTGGGCTATCTGTTCTTTTTTTAAAAAAAAATTATATTTATTTAATTTTTATTGGAGTATAGTTGCTTTACAATGTTGTGTTAGTCTCCACTGTACAGCAAAGTGATCTGTTCTCTATTCCATCATTCCTCCTGTCTCATATTTTGAATTTATAAACCATTTTTACTCTTCCATTTTTCATTCTGAATTTGCTTTTAAATTATACCGTATTTTCGTATTCCTTTAGGGGTTACTCTAGAAATTACTATATGCATCCTTCATTATTACTGTCTGCTTTAAATCTGTACTTTATCATTTCCTCACCATAATAAGAGTGCTGTATTTTCATACTTTTATCACCTTTGTGAACTTTGTGTTCTTGTTTTCATATATTTTGCTTGTATGTTTGTTCATAGTTCCACATATCACTATTTTAACATTTCTAACCTTCAATCTTTTCCTCAGCTCCATGGTTCAATCTGGGATTATTTTCTTCAGGCTCCTTTTAATATTTCTTTTTTTTTTGTGGGGGGGTACGCGGGCCTCTCACTGTTGTGGCCTCTCCCGTTGCGGAGCACAGGCTCCGGACGCGCAGGCTCAGTGGCCATGGCTCATGGGCCCAGCCGCTCCGCGGCATGTGGGATCTTCCCGGACCGGGGCACGAACCCGTGTCCCCTGCATCGGCAGGTGGACTCTCAACCACTGCGCCACCAGGGAAGCCCTACAATTTGCTTTTAATTATATAAACAGTGAAATTCCATTTATTCAAGAATTATGTGCCCATAATCTGCAATAATCCAGAATGACTGCAATCTCAGGAGTTACTGAAGGAGACATCTGTTCAGAGGTCTACTTGGAAACTTTGAAAACGGGATTAGTTACATCAACAGAAAGTGGTACATTAATTCACTAAATAGGAGAGTGAATGAAACTCATCGATTGACCATTACTTGTGAAACAGAGTGGGGCCCTGTGGGGCTCCCAGGCCCTTGAAACCATGTGGGGCCTGGGCACGTAGGCCTCCTTTTGTCCACCATTTCTTACAGGCAAAACTCCAGCCTCCAGAACTTTCCCAGAGTCCCAAATGTTGGATGTGAACAGTTGCAAATCAAGGGAGGAGCAGCCGAGAAACCACCTGAGGCAAGATTAAAGGGACCAGAGAAGCTCATCAAGATTAAGAGACCACCTGAGATGAGATTAAGGGAGTGCAAGCCCTGCTCACACCCTAGTCTTGTCAGAACCCCCACCTTTGAACCACTGCTATAAAACCCTTCATCAAAGCCTCTGGGGTTGAGACACATAGTGTTTTGAAGCAGAAGCCTTGTGTGTCTCCCTTTGCCTGGCAAAGCAATAAAGTTATCCTTTTCTACTTCACCCAAAACTCTGTCTCTGGGATTTGATTCATCACCAGTGTACAGAGAGTCTGAGCTTTCGGTAACACTTGATCATACAATACATGATTATGACTACATTTTATGAATCAGACACTGCAGAGTGCATGGGAATTAAAAATGGAATAAAGTATCAGTCTTTGGTAGGAATGAGCAAAGTATAGGAAACAAACACATACACAAATGCATTAAACAAATACCACCATGGTAACTGCAACAGAATTTCCTGGAGACACAAAGGAATAAGTGAGATATTGTGTCTAAAGGGTAAAGGAAAGCTAAAACAAAAGAGGGTGTGTAGGAGTTTTACAGAGAGTGGGGGAAAACATTTTAGGAGTAGTAAAAAAATTGCAAAAGGTGGATGCTTAAATCATCAAGACATCATGAGTCATCTGCTAGTAATCCAGTATTCCAGGGTAGTAGTCTTTGAGGATCAGCTTTGACAGAGGAAGAGACAAATGTGTTAGGCAAGATCCATGCTATCAAAGACTTTATATGCCTCACACTGGGGAGCCTGGACTATATTTCCTAGGAAATGATGAGCCATTGAAGGCTTTGAGGAAGGCAGAAATCATATACACTTTTCAAAGTTCCTCTGTTAGCTCGGTTTTCTACCAAAGCAGGGACTGAGAGAAGGACTTGGGATAGATTGTTCATTTTCAAGATGGTCCCAGAGAACCAGAGTGGGATTCCTGGGAGAGTGAGGCAGGAAATGAAGAAAAAAGGACATAAAGATTTAGTATTAAGGTCACCATTCTGGGCAACAGGAGTTTGTTTCTCCACATACCTTTTGAGAAATGTACAAATGTATCCCAGAATTGTCTGCCTGAAAGGTAGGAGGTAGGAGCTCTTATTCCTTGGCTTCTGTCCATAATGGGCCATGGGTTCCCCCCAGCAGTTTTAAGTCTCCCCACTTTAGTACCCTGCTTGCACTCCCAGAATGAGCTCCTGAGGACAGCTCTAGGGCAAAAAGTAAAGATGCACTTGTTGTGAAATACTGCCAGGAGACAACTACTTCCCAGAGGATAAGAATAGGGACATTGAAGGCATCTAATACAGGTCTTGGAGGGCAGATTATCTGATGGCTGAGTAGTAGCAAGCATAGTACTTGAGATAGAAATGTCAGAGAAAAATGGTAGGTGCCAGGAAGGAGAGCAGCCTTCCTGACACTGTAACATATTAATAAGCAAGCTTTATTTTTTTTAGAAAACTTTACCACATGATGCTTTTGGCTGTGTACTTGTTTGGGTCCTGTACGTTGCAAATTTCAACATATAATATCATTGTCCTCGAGTAATATTTGAAATGTTTTTAGTGGAATCCAGGCACAGGGATTGGCCGATGTCTAAAGGACCTTTTACATGGTTTCATTTCAAAAGTTTCTATTTAATTTGCATTATATCTTGGAATATAATTCAATATGTGCTGAAATTTTAGCAGCTTTTGAAGTTCTTTGTTTGGTGCCTTTGTTCATTTGTCATTAGTGTTGTCCAAAGCAACAGTGGTTTCCTATGGTTGAATGTTTACATAAACATTTCTTACCATTAAGGGCAAGGCTTTTATTTGTTTTTCTGGTTCATTTCTTTTATTTCATAAACATCAATATGGACAATTCTTCAGAACTTGCCAGAAAGACATTCAAACACATGAAGGACATATGTGTCTTTTGATAGTGGATACTTATTCATTCAAGATAGAGTTTTGATAAGCACCTTCACTGTGCAGATATGAAAAATGAAACATAGGCAAGGTAATTGGGAAGTCTCAAAAAACATATGTTTCCATAAACACAGTGACTTAGCTCTCTAATATCATAAGTTTTGGATATTGGTAGTGCTTGATTCTCTTGCTCTGAAAGTAAATCATCAAAACATAAAAAACTCGTCAAAGCAATGAACTGGTATTTCAACACTCAGTGTTTTTTCCAAGTTCCGTCTTCTTATTTCTTCACCATTCTTTTTAAAGTTAGAATCAGTTTCTACGCACCTTATACATGAAAGAATTTTATGAAATAAGACAGAACATTGTGCTGCATCAGAATAAAATGCTTATTCTTAAAGCCTTCTCTTTAGACAATGGATCCTGGTGAATAATTCTCACCATACCCTACGCTGGATCAAAACTCAGAACTGGCTCTCTAATACCTACAGTTTAAAGATTTCTTTATTAGAATCTCAAAACTCTCCATGACATATCTTTCTTAATTATTTTCCACTAGTTTTTGAGTTACTTATCTCATGTACTGTCTACTTACTATTCCTTATAGGTCACATGCATTATCACTACTTTCATGCCTAGCATATACTATCACCAGAAACTTAATTGCCCTTATTGAGGTCTCAATATTATTTATCTTTGAGAGAGCAAGACAGGGATCAATCTACCCTTCTCCATTCCTCTCAACATATAACGTTAGGTCCAGAACTTGGAAACAGAGTCTCTTTCTTCTAATACATTCTCTTCCTTTCTGACATTTATAATATCTTCTGACATATTCAAATCTTCTTCTTTGTGTAAAGAAAAATATGCAAATAGTTTTATCAGTTGTATCTGATTATTTCTACACTCCAAACTGCAGCATTGGCTATACCACCTATAATTATGCTTGATAGATACTCACTGAACAAATGGATGAGTGGAGGAGTGTACTATAACCTCCCAGCATACATTTCAACTTTGCGAAAAAGAAAAATCGCTATTGCAGTTGGCTGGACAAATGCAACTATTAGCTCCTGTTTATCATCATGACCAAAACTCTCTACATACATTGAACTTATATGCCAACCTCTATACAAACATGAGGAATTTAACAGAAATAAATCAAACAAGGTCCTGTCCTCAATTTACTCACAGCCTCGTAGAATAAACAGGATATGTACAAAAGGACATATAACAGCCCAATCAAGACCACCTTGATGTGGAATTAAAGGAACAGACAATCATCACTGTTGCTCTTCAGAACTGGATGTGAGCTCTAGCAGGGACTGTAGGTAGACTGTGCTTCTCAAATTAAGCCCAAAGAATACAATCAACAATCAAATTTCTTTTTCTTTTTTTTTATAAATTTATTTATTTACTTATTTTTGGCTGTGTTGGGTCTTCATTGCTGTGCACGGGCTTTCTCTAGTTTCAGAGAGTGGGGGCTACTCTTCATTGCGGTGTGTGGGCTTCTCATTGTGGTGGCTTCTATTGTTGCAGAGCACAGGCTCTAGGCATGTGGGCTTAGGAGTTGTGGCACACGGGCTCAGTAGTTGTGGCTCATGGGCTCTAGAGTGCAGTCTCAGTAGTTGTGGTGCACAGGCTTAGTTGCTCTGTGGCATGTGGGATCTTCCCGGACCAGGGCTTGAACCAATGTCCCCTGCATTGGCAGGCGTATTCATAACCACTGGGCCATCAGGGAAGTCCCAATAATCAAATTTCTAATGCAACTACTCATAATAATTGTTTAATTTCATTTTTGGTTATTATGGGTTAAGCCAGGCAGTTATTACTAAACATTTAAAATGAGGAAATAAAAGCTCAAAATGTTTTCTTGATTTGCCAAAGCCCACTTGGCATGAAGTGTTAGATATAGAGTTTAGGTCTGTTGACTCTTTCTACCGGTAATGTCTGCACACGTCCCTGCCATACGATTTTTTGATATGTTTTTCAGTGGCTTGTTTCTTTTTTTTCTGTATGTTTTAAATTTTTATTTAAAAGCTATCATTAATTTTTCCACACAATGTAAGTAATAAATGATTGGTTAATATTGTTTGAGGTAAATATAGTCGTTTGGTGGGCATAATTATTTAACATCTAAAATGTGGAAATATTTAGAAAAAGACTTAACATTCACTGCACACAGAGGTATGTAGCCGATCCAGGACTCCAAAGTAGATACCTCCCTTTAAATCCATTGCTTCTTCCACTACACCATGAGTGCAGAGAGTTTCATCAGCCTGTATAGGGACAGTTCTTCTGTACATCTCTGAATAACAGAAATCACCTTCAAACTATTGTTGAAATGACGTCTGATTAATTAAAAAGCTATAAGCACTTGGGGAAATAACGAAGTGAGTGCCACAGTCACACTTACTAATCCTAACAAAGATATTTTCCAATAATGCCTTTCTGGGTCTTAGCTACTAATGATAATACACCCTGAGTTCTATTATGTCTATGTCACCAAATATAATTTCTTTTTTTGATTGTCAGATGGTAACTCTAGGGCATGTGTTGTTAACAATGGTCTTGGTTCACTAGGTCTAGTTCTGAGTTTAAGTTTCATTTTCTAAAAATATGAAAAGACGATTGAATGATCTTTAAGACATATATTTTAGCTCTAATTTCCTCAATTTACATTCTTTCTTAACTCTCTTCTCCCTACTCACTCTCAATTCATTACTATCTTACCTTTCCCTAAAAATTCCTTGTCTCTTTCAAATGAGATTTAGAATATTAAAGAAATAAGACAGACTTCATTCAGTCCCCTCATGATAGGTATAGGGACCACTGCAATGGGACTTTACCAAGGGGGAGAGAGACTGGACTCAACTCCAAATACAACATGGGAAAGGGGCAATTTGTAACCAAGGAGCAGTTTAGGAGTCAGTGGTTGGAAAATTACCAAGAGGAAACATCAGGGGAAGCAAGATTCTATCTAAACTTACCTAATAGGATTCTTTGCTAAAGACAGGCCAGGGTGACCAGACATCACTGGGATATGGTAGAGAATAAGAAACCCCATCATATATAACGCGTGATCAGATATTGAAGATGGAAGGTTCTGGTTAAACTTACCTAGCAGGGTTCTTGCTAAAACTGTATTTTTCAAGTAATTGCACAGATGGGTTTAGGAGAAGGTTAAGGAGCTTAACTAAAGTTTAGTCAAGCAAAGAATCTTTGTCAAGAGGAAATGGTATCTTTCCTGTTGTCAAACATGAATCATTATTTTTATTCTATGTTCCATTTCTTGCTTCTTAAATATCCAAACCCTGCCACTTCCTCTTCTTTTGAGTCTCCAACAATTTCCAACTTTCTAGTTCTTTTCTTAAAAAATCATATTGAATCTGTAATCTTATAATGGTGACATTTGGAAATAGTTTTTTAATTTTTAAAAATTTTTAATTTTTATACAATTTTTAAAGGTTACTTTCCATTTACAGTTATTACAAAATATTGGTTATATTCCCTGTATTGTACAATACATCCTTGAGCCTATCTTAAACCCAATAGTTTGTACCTTCTACTCCCCCACTCCTATATTGCTTTATGCCCCCCACCCCTCATAACCACTAGTTTGTTCTCTATATCTGTGAGTCTGCTTCTTTTTTGTTATACTCACTAGTTTGTTGCATTTTTTTAGACTCTGTATATAAGTGATATCATATAGTATTTATATTTCTCTGTCTGACTTGTTTCACTTAGCATAATGCCCTCCACATCCATCCATGTTGCTGCAAATGGCAAAATTTTATTCTTTTTATGGCTGAGTAGTATTCCATTGCATACTTATACCACAGCTCCTTTACCCATTCATCTGTTGATGGACACAGGTTGTTTCTATGTCTTGGAAATTGTAAATAATGCTGCTATGAACACTGGGGTGCATCTAGTTCTTTTAAATTCGGCAAATATGGTCACATTTCTACCATGCTAAAAAAAACATTCCCCCCAGGAAAACTCTTTCCTGTTATTTACCAGTGCTAGATGGATCTAGATTTTGTGAGTTTTGAAACTTATTACAGTTTGTGCTTCTTTAAGGAAAAAAAACCCCAGAAAATTATAAATACAGGATTAGGTGCAAGTAAATGTTTATTATGGAACACATAAATGTCTACAAATGAACAAGGACTAGAATACTCAGGCCTTTTATTCTGAGATATTTGGGGGAATTTATCAGAAGTGTTTACATGGAAATGTTCCATTTTGCTACTGGCACAGAATATTCCATACCTCTCAGGGATGCCCTGAACTCATGGGACCCAAGCAAATGATAGTCCCTGAAGCTTAAGCTCATTACTTTCATGGAAAATCAGCTTTTGCTACTGCCTTGTTTTTCTCTCTCTGTTCAGAGCCAGGCCTCTAAAAGGAAAATCTGATGCTCTGTTTTCATTTCCTCCTATCCTATTCATTCTTCCACTCGCTGCAAAATGGTCTCCACCTCTGCTGCTCTGTTGTAATTTTGCCTGAAAGTCATTTGTAATTTCCTTCTTGCCAAATAAACTCGATACTTTTCAATACTGGCTTTTTGCATTTACATTTTGTATTTGACCATCAGTTCTTTTTCCTTTACTTCCAACACATTCTCCTAGTTAGCCTTCAGATTCTTAGATATCTTTTTCTTAGTTTTTGATTTTGATTCTTTTGATTTTATTCTTGGGATCCCTTTGTATATTCTTGGGATCCTTTTTTTTTGATTTTTATTCTTGGGATCCTTAAGTATAGTTTTGCCATAGCCTTATTTTATTCTTGGGATTCTTAAGTATAGTTTTGCCATAGCCTTATTTTAATTCTATATAGTATACACTTATTTCTCTACATAACATCTTACTTATTCAATATCTTCCCTTTCTGCCAAATCCCTATCACCAGCCCATACTTCTTTCTAACTTTCAAGTGTTTATGTCCAAATGCTTGTGCAAAGTCCCTGAGGAGAGAGCATGCTTAATTTGTTCAAGGGCCAGGTTGGAGGTTAGTATGTTGGAACTAATGAGTTAGTAGAAAAGGAGTAGGAGGGGAATTAAGAGAATTAGTTAGTATAGTATTTCTCAATGGAGTACTTGCAGCAGAGTAGTTAACACATTGCTTTCAATTGTTTATTGCTTATATGACTTCACTCCTAAACTGAACTCCTTGAAAAAGGAAACTGTACTCTCCTTGTTTCTGCTGTCACATTACCTTTTCACTTGTATAAATTTTACTGAATGAATATATGAATGAGTATATGAATGAATAGAAGGATTTCCATGAAACTTGTACTAAGCGACATGATTCAAAAATAAATGACTCCTGGTGAAATATCTGTAACATTCATCTTATAAAAACACGATAAAGAGTTCTTATGAAATTTCAGATGAGCCTGCATATCTTTTTTTGATTTAAAAAAGTCAGTGACAGAGCTAAGTGAAGTATTGACATTTGGAAAGTAACGTCTTTCTATTTGCTTTCTGAGTTTCATTTAACATGCCATTGTTTTATAAAATGATATTAGATAAATGTAAGCTTTCTCAAAGTGCCTATACTATAAAATTGGTAAGCTGAAAATTTCAGCAATAAAGTTCCCTCTTATCTAAAGTGCTAAATGAAATATTTTCATTTGATAGTCATTTATATTTGGTCACTTAAGTGGTTAGGAAGAAGTATCAGGTACTGTCTACATGTTATACATTTTCAATAGAAAAATAGTGACACTAAAGTTCCATAATAATTCATAGGAGATATAAGCATTTCTAAAATTATTCTAGCCTTATAAAACCATCACTTATACTACAGTTGCCTTCAATATAACTATAAACCAATTGAGCACCAATCGTTTTCACCTCCTTATTTTTTTATGGATTCTGGCAAAGTAAAAATGTGATTATACTATCGCTGTAGTATTTACATTTGCTAAATTTCTCTTGAAAGCCAAGAAGTACAGATACTATACTAAGAGTAAAAAAATCCATGACATCATCATTAACAATCTAGGAGTCAGAATATCCCACGGAAACCTTGAATGAAAATAGTTATGACCAAACCATAAATAGCAGCAGGACTTGCACAAAATCAGTAGCTATGTGGTAGGAGCAGCTAAAGGAGGAGGAAAGCACTCAAACACAGTTTCAAGATGGCTTAGCTCAGGACCTGGGTACAAGCCAGAAATGGATGGTGGCTCCCAAGGGGCAGAGCTGCAAGTGGTGCACCTTCTACTTTGTACAGAAGGAAAAGCAGCGTGAAGTGAGAATATACATAGGTTCATGGCAGTGGTCAAGGGCCTGGTCATCTGTTAAAGAGCTGGAAGGAAAAGGACTGGATAATCGGTGACAAGGAAGTCAGGGGTAGAGGCATGTGGATGGACTCAAGAGAGTAAGCATAAAGAGTAAAATTTTCATACCACCTCCTAACAGCCATCATAAGAGTCACTGTACAATCAAGTGGATAAAATGACTTGCCCAGTTGATGTTATCCAACATTTGTCATTAGCCACCCCAGAACTGGCAATGATCGATGGTCAAATAAATGGAGTGGTCACAGTGGCAGAACAGAAGCTACACATGGGTCCAACAGCACGGACTCCTACTTTCAAGACACATCTTCTTCTGAACAGTCAAATTGTTAATGATAGAGACCAATATTGAGCCTCTAATATGATATAAATCCTCTAGGAGATCAATTGGCCACTTGGAAATAAATTCCATAAAAATTTAGCAGCATTCCTTGTCGATGAAATTTGTGGAAAATTAGTGATCTAAGACAGGTTGAGATGTCCCTTCCCAGGTAAAAGATAAGTTCCTGCATCTGGCAACTAAGAAAAAAAGGTACAACATCTAATGACCTTCTTTAGATTTTGGAGTTAAAATATATCTCATTTGGGCATGTGGCTTATACTTTGATAAAATAATTAATCCAAAAAGCTGCCAGTTTTGAGTAGGGTTCGGAACCAGAGAAATATCTGCACTAGGTCCAGGCTGCCATGCAAGTTGCTCTGACACTTGGGCCATGTGACCCTTCAAATCTGATGGTCATGGGCTGTCTGTGGCAAATATGAATGAGGTATGGATTATTTCACAAGCATTTATAAATGCATCATAGCACAGACCTCAGAATTTTGGAGAAAAGCTATACAGTCCTCTACAGATAACTATTCTCCTTTTGAAAAACAGCTTTTGGCTTACTACAGTGCTTACTAGAGACAGAATGCTTGAACATAGGCCCCCATGTTACCATGTGACCTGGGATGCTCATTACAAATTCAGTATTTTCTGACCTACCGAGTCATAAAGTTTAGAGTGCAAAGTAGCATTCCATCATCAAATAGAGACAGGCTTGAGAAAGTTCTAAAAGCATAAGTAAGTTTCGTGAAAAAACATGGCAGAGATGACAATGGCCCAAGCTTATGCCCCATATCTCCTCTCTCTTAACCAGCATCTATGGTCTCAAGGGGATCCCTTGTGACCAATGACTCAGGAAGAAGAAATCTAGGCCTGGTAGCATATCTAGCACTATATAGTCTCACCAGGGTGTCCCTGAATGACAGCTCTAATGGAAAATTCTCCAAGTAGGCAAATTTTTTTAAATTAATAAACATTTCTAGAGCAGTATTAGGTTTAATAGAAAATTGAAGTGATAGTAAAGAAAGTTCCCATATAACTATTCTTCCCTTACCCACCAACCCCCCTCACAGTTTACCCTATTATGAACATCTTGCATTTGTGTGGTACATTTGTTTCAATTGATGAACCAATATTGATACATTATCATTAACTAAACTCCATAGTTTACATTAAGGTCCATTCTGTGTTATACACTTCTGTGGTTTTGCCAAATACATAATGTTATGTATCCATCATTACAGTATTATATAGAAGAGTTTCGCTGCCCTAAAAATCCCCTGAGCTCTGCCTATTCACCTTATCACATGAAAACCACTGATATATTACTGTTTCTATAGTTTAGTCTTTTCCAGAATGTCATATAATTGGAATTGTACAGAATGTACATAGCCTTTTCAGTACAGTACAGTATGTACATATCGTTTTACTAGGCAATATGTGTCAAGAGCTGAGTTGAGCTGAGCTAGAGAAAGTTGAGCTGCCAGGTGTTAAGGTGGTCAGTTAAGGCAATGAGCCAAAATGAAAGAACTGTTACTTTAATCATTTAATCATGCCTTTAATCATTTATTACAATGGATAAGCAAGAGGCTAACCAGGATAAAGCACCAATTCCTTCAATGTTAAATTTTTCCCATGGAATCGTGCCAGAGAAAGGTCAGATATATTAGTGCAGATGGGAGAATACACCAAGGGAGCCCTGAACAAAATGCTCCTGCTGTTTTTTAGATCTAATGGGGAGGAGAGGAGAAGGCAAAGGCTAGGAATGGAAAAGTACTGAATACGGAGTCAGAATGCTGAAAAATGCCTCACGGCCCTCCAATAAGGTGGTCATGGCAGAGGCATCTGAGAAAGGCCGCAGGAGAGGGCTCCCTATAAGAAAGTCTCCAAGTTGAGGCATTTAGGCTAGGAATGCATACATGCATAGAGCAGACCAGCTAGGGTGGAGGTGGGAAGGCACTGAGTACTTGACTACAGCTTCCTTCAGACTGTGTATTAAGTCTGATATGAGGAGAGCAGCTTTCTCTTATGAGGCCTGCCAGATAATGGCTTTGTAACTGCTTATGGTCAAGACTGAAAGATAACACATAGAATTTTAGCTTGGAGATGGACTCAATATGCACTTAAAGTCCCTCCACGTCTTTTCTTGGCTTGATAAATCATTTTTTTTTAATCGTGGAATAATATTCTATTGTATGGATGTACCAGTTTGTTTATCCGTTCACGTTTTGAGGAACACCTTAGTTGCTTCTAGTTTTTTAAAATTACGAGTAAAGACTCATGTGCAGGTTTTTGTGTGGACATAAGTTGTCACCTCATTTGAGTAAATACCTAGGAGGGTGGTTGCTGGATCATAGGTTGAAACTATTCTTGGCTTGCAAGAACTGCCAAACTGTCTTCCAAAGTGGTTGTGCCTTTTAAAATTTTCACCATCAATGGTGTCCTATAATGACAAACACTCAATTTTGATATATTCTCTCCTTTTTTGTCTTATGGTTTATACTTTTGGGATTTTAAGATGTTTTCTCTCTCATATTAAGGTAATGAAGATATTTGCCTGTATTTTCTTTTATTAGGTTTATACTTTTACCCCTAGCTTTACTTTCTAAACAATTTCTCATTCCTCCCACCTCCCTCTCACCACTCTCTCTTAGTGGTGGGAGAGAGAGACTGACATTGAAATACTAGAGAATTAGTTCTATTTCTCATGAGAACCTTAATTAAAACATTTATCAATATCTATTTCCACCTCTCCACTGTCTCCAAAGAACAAGTACCCTAGCTTGCTTTCACTTTTCTTTGATCCTTCCCAACTGACACCTTTATAACCACATCAGACTTCAACCAAGCATACCTCTAGTACTGACTGAGAACCAACTTTTTTTTTTTTGAATTTTACTTTACTTATTTTTTTAATGCAGCAGGTTCTTATTTGATATCTGTTTTATACATATTAGTGTATACATGTCAATCCCAATCTCCCAATTCATCACACCACCACCACACCACACCCCCACTTTCCCCCCTTGGTGTCCATTTGTATGTTCTCTACATCTGTGTCTCTATTTCTGCCTTGCAAACCGGTTCATTTGTACCATTTTTCTAGATTCCACATCTATGTGTTAATATACGATGTTTGTTTTTCTTTCTGACTTACTTCACTCTGTATGACAGTGTCTATGTCCATCCACATCTCTACAAATGAACCAATTTCATTCCTTTATATGTCTAATATTCCATTGTATATATGCACCACATCTTCTTTATCCATTCGTCTGCAAGGGGCATTTAGGTTGTTTCCATGACCTGGCTATTGTAAATAGTGCTGCAATGAACACTGGGGTGCATGTGTCTTCTTGAATTATGGCTTCCTCTGGGTATGTGCCCAGTAGTGGGATTGCTGGGTCATATGCTAGTCAGATATTTAGTTTTTTAAGGAACCTCCATACTGTTCTCCATAGTAGCTGTATCAATTCACATTCCCACCAACAGTGCAAGAGGGTTCCCTTTTCTCCACACCCTCTTCAACATTTGTTGTTTGTAGATTTTCTGATGATGCCCATTCTAATTGGTGTGAGGTGATACCTCACTGTAGTTTTGATTTGCATTTCTCTAATAATTAGTGATGTTGAGCATCTTTTCATGTGCCTCTTGGCCATCTGTATGTCTTCTTTGGAGAAATGTCTATTTAGGTCTTCTGCCCATTTTTGGATTGGGTTGTTTGTTTTTTTAATATTGAGCTGTATGAACTTTTTGTATATTTTGGAGATTAATGCTTTGTCTGTTGATTCGTTTGCAAACATTTTCTCCCATTCTGAGGGCTTTTTGTCTTGTTTATAGTTTCCTTTGCTGTGCAAAAGCTTTGAAGTTTCATTAGGTCCCATTTGTTTATTTTTGTTTTTATTTCCATTACTCTAGGAGTTGGGTCAAAAAAGATCTTGCTGTGATGTATGTCAAAGAGTATTCTTCCTATGTTTTCCTCTAAGAATTTTATAGTATCTGGTCTTACATTTAGGTCTTTAATTCACTTTGAGTTTATTTTTTTGTATGGTTTTAGGGAGAGTTCTAATTTCATTCTTTTACATGTAGCTATCCAGTTTTCCCAGCACCACTTATTGAAGAGATTGTCTTTTCTCCATTGTATATCCTTGTCTCCTTTGTCATAGATTAGATGACCATAGGTGCGCGGTTTATCTTTGGGCTTTCTACCCTGTTCCATTGATCTATATTTCTGTTTTAGTGCCAGTGCCATACTGTCTTGATTACTGTAGCTTTGTAGTATAGTCTGAAGTCAGGGAGTCTGATTCCTCCAGCTCCATTTTTTTCCCTCAAGATTGCTTTGGCTATTCGGGATTTTTTGTGTCTCCATACAAATTTTAATTTTTTGTTCTAGTTCTGTAAAAGATGCCATTGGTAATTTGATAGGGATTGCTTTGAATCTATAGATTGCTTTGGGTAGCATATTCATTTTCACAATGTTGATTCTTCCAATCCAAGAACATGGTATATCTCTCCATCAGTTTGTGTCATCTTTGATTTCTTTCATCAGTGTCTTATAGTTTTCTGAGTACAGGTCTTTTACCTCCTTAGGTAGGTTTATTCCTAGGTATTTTATTCTTTTTGTTGCAGTGGTGAATGGGATTATTTCCTTAATTTCTTTCTCTGATCTTTAGTTGTTAGTGTATAGGAATTCAAGAGATTTCTGTGCATTAATTTTGTACCCTGCAACTTTACCAAATTCATTGATTAGCTCTATTAGTTTTCTGGTGGCATCTTTAGGGTTCTCTATGTATAGTATCATGTCATCTGCAAACAGTGACGGTTTTACTTCTTTTCCAATTTGTATTCCTTTTATTTCTTTTTCTTCTCTGATTGCCATGACTAGGACTTCCAAAACTATGTTGAATAATAGTGGTGAGAGTGGACATCCTTGTCTTGTTCCTGATCTTAGAGGAAATGCTTTCAGTTTTTCACCATTGAGAATGATGATGTTTGCTGTAAGTTTGTCATATATGGTCTGTATTATGTTGAGGTAGGTTCCCTCTATGCTCACTTTATGGAGAGTTTTTTATCATAAATCGGTGTTGAATTTTGTCAAAAGCTTTTTCTGCATCTATTGAGATGATCATATTGTTTTTATTCTTCAATTTGTTAATATGGTGTATCACATTGATTGATTTGCATAGTGAAAGAATCCTTGCATCCCTGGGATAAATCCCACTTGATCATGGTGAATGAGCCTTTTAATGTGTTGTTGGATTCTGTGTGCTACTATTTTGTTGAGGACTTTTGCATCCATATTCATCAGTGATATTGGTCTCTAATTTTCTTTTTTTTGTGATATCTTTGTCTGGTTTTGGTATCAGGGTGATGGTGGCCTCATAGAATGAGTTTGGGAGTGTTCCTTCCTCTGCAATTTTTTGCAAGAGTTTGAGAAGGTTAGGTGTTAGCTCTTCTCTAAATGTTTGATAGAATTCGCCTGTGAAGCCATCTGGTCCTGGGCTTTTGTTTGTTAGAACCAACTTTCTTTTAATTCAAGGGTATCTCTATTGATTTTAAAAATTAGTTTATTAGGGCTTCCCTGGTGGTGCAGTGGCTGGGATTCCGCCTGCCGATGCAGGGGACGTGGGTTCATGCCCTGGTCCAGGAGAATCCCACGTGTCGTGAAGCGGCTGGGCCCGTGAGCTGTGGCCGCTGGGCCTGCACGTCCGGAGCCTGTGCTCCACAGTGGGAGAGGCCACAGCAGTGAGAGGCCCGCGTACCACAAGAAAAAAAAAGAAATTAGTTTATTAGATTAATTTACACTCAACTGCTTTTAAACCGTTCATACGTCCTGAGTTTGGTTTAAGAAGGGAGCCTGTAGATTTCATGAGGTCACCATATTGTCAAAAATTCTTATTTCTCTTCTGATGTTTAAACATCTTTTGTGATGTTTAAAATTTAATATCATCCAAATTCTAAAACTTTTCTGCATCACTTCATTCAGCTTAATGTGAGAATAATTCTACCACTTATCAACAATCAAGTCAATGAGATTAGGTTAAAAAATTGGTAAAATAATGCTATATAAATGCAAAGTACAGGTCAAGTTCTAATAAAATCATAGAGACTTGCCAAATTTGTTGTCATGTTCTTGAAGTTTGGGAAAAGTATGCAGATAATGTTAAGTACAAAAGTAAAACCAAACGTGAAAGTGTCATTTTTTTAAACTTTAAAATGTTACATATACATTTAGAGTGATGCATGTCACCAATTCTTTAATGCATGAATAGAAGAATTAATAGCATGGATCAAAGAATATTTGAGGAACAGAGATTTATATAGTCTCTTGGGAAATTCATACTGGAATAATTTTGCTAAGTTAGAGTCCTATGGGCCAATAAAATATATGGAATTATCTTTTCTACAGAGCAGAACTCATTTGTATCTCTACCTGATTAAAAAATAAATAAAAATTAGTAGGTTACTTCTTAGAATCTGGGCCCTAATCAAAGGGAAAAGTCCCTAGGATAGTTAAAAAAAATTCCTATGAAGGCCTGTTAGACAATGCTCTAATATCACAATGAAAAGACATGCAATCATATTTTGCCTTATTTCCAAATTTTGGATATTTTTTTCAACAATATAAAATTCTTTCGTAGTCTTATAAATCAACCATGTTTTACTCCTCTTTATTTGTTCCCAATCTCTAACATTTTAAAGTATTTAATTCAAGCTTAGACTATAAGAATCTCTAAATAATAAAGGTTATTAATTTTATCCCTTACAAATTTAGACAGCTAGAGATAGGGCTTTTTCCAAACCTTTTTCTCTGATCTCATGAAGAGATATTTGTGCAGTAAAAATTATTTCTCTACTCTATTTCTAGTTCTCTGTCTTACTTCTCCTGCAACTCAAGTCTTGACTCTTGTACAATTTTCGCACTCTTGAGGTAAGTTTTTATTTTTCCTACATTGAGCTAATTTATTTTTTCAAGGCACTAATCTTACTGATGATTCTTTTTCTTACTTTCTCTTAATATTGCCTCTTTAAAATAAAATGCATAAAAAATTTAATTGCATATTTAACATCTGCTTATCATAAAATAAATATGCAGTGATTTTAACTTGCATCTTTATTTAATGAGAAATTATAGTCTCTTATGTAGCTTCAAAGAAATATGATGATGATGGTGATGATGATGGTGTTGATGTTGATGCTTAACCTCAATAGAGTACTCAGAGTTTATCAATGCTTTCACTTTCCATGTCTTATTTAATTCCGGTCAATTCTCCCTACAAGGCTGATAGATGAAAGAGGCATATGGATCCTCTTTAAAAAGCCAATAACACCAAAGCTTATGAATAAGTGATTTTGCAGCTTTACTAGTAAACTCTAGATCCACTAATAAAATATAGCTTTCTCTGAATCCACATTCTATCCACTTTCTAGTATGTCACACCCTGTGAAAGTACTTTGTAAACTGCAAACTGCTATACAAATGTGCAGGGTTATCAATACCACATTTATTATTTCTTCCCTTTTGTCTATCCCTATACTTCACTCAGCAGAAAGAAGTTAATAAGACGTGTTTTTATGGGTGGAGTGTATATGAGGCTAAAAGTGAAGTGTTCCACTTAATTAGCTGATCAAGTAAATTGGACTTTCCAATTTATGAAGTTATAACTAAAAATGCAAGCCCTGATACTACTGATGCCTAGCCCAAGTTGTTTATATAAGGAGTAAAATGGGTCTACCAGATGACTCAGCAGACCACTCCTTGGAGGGACCCTTATGTGAAAGAGGCTTTTCCCACTAGACAGCATGTCCTCTTTATAAGACCTGTGGTAGATTATATAATTTCTGAGTGATTTAATAGATTTCATAAAGGAGAAATCTAAATGGTGTTTGACTGTAAGGAAAACAAAACGAATAAAAAGCAAAGCCATTCTAAATTGCAATTAGCATAGTAATCACTGCCATCTTCAACAGCAGGAACAATTTTGACTCTTAAAATGAGGATCTAGCTTTTTCTGCAAACATGGTGTTCTATAGCTCATCTTTAGCTTGGCATTTACTGCTGGGATTACCATAGGCAACCAGCTGCTCTCTAATATAGGGAAGGAGGCCAGGACTCAGTTGGAAACAATCAAAGACTGAAATCCTGCTGTTTAAGAATAAGTGAGCTAACAAGAACTTTCTGTACTAAAAAAAAAAGGAAGAAGAAGTGAGAATCAGAGAATAAAGAAAACTTCAAAGAGTTGTTGTGAATCAATACACGGACAGTTTTGAATGAGTGACTGGGTTTTTATCCTCCTTCGCTCTGGACTTTACTTAAGCTGTATTTAATAACAGATCAGGCATTGGCATTTATAAGGCTAGTTTGTACTGAGTTTGGAGGCATAAGAAAATTCTATTACTTATTTTTCAGAAGAAAAATTAAACTCCAGAGTTTTTAGATTTTAAAGTATAGAGTGAGCAAAATCGGACTATAACAAACAAATTTTTACTCCCTAATTATGCTCTGGCTTTTCCACTTTTTGTTTTTACTCATCTTCTTATCTCAAACTCAGTCATTCTTAACTTTTTATTGTGACACTGACACCTTTGAGAGTATGAAGAAAACTATTGTGCATAACCTTGGGAACAAATGCATAAACACATAAAATTATATAATTAGTTTATGAGTCCCTAGAATCCTATCCTTTAAACCCAGATGAAGAACCTTTACTGCACCAGTAATGTTCTTTTATCCTTTGCATGTCAATATCCAATTCAAGTTTCAAAACTCAATTCAATATGCCACTTCTGAGAAGTCTTCTCTATTTCTATTCCTCCATGCAAGTTGACATTTATTATCCCCGCCATTATGCTTATATCTTTATTACAATCATTTATTCATTTTTCTTACATTTTCTTCCTTCCTTCAACATTTATTTATTAAATAGGCTTCATAAAACTGAAATGAATAAAACAATTTCTGCCCTCAAGGAACTCTTGCTTCACTGATGAGACTTATACAAATGTGTGATCATGTGAGATAAGTGCTTATATACAGTGCAGGAAATGCATTGAGAGTACCGTGAAAAGGATGCCCAATGTTTCTTGTAAATATACTGCACCTTATTTATGAGACTTTTGCAATTTACTAAAAACTCTCCAACAACTCATCTTCATTTAATATTCCCAACTTTGTCAGCTGCAATATTATTAACAATTAAATTTTACAGTTGATAAAATAAATTCAGAGAAGAAAAAATATTACTCAGAATGACCCAACAGGTAATTAATGAAACTGGGATTCAAAGTAATGTCTTATGACTCCAAAGCCAGTACTTTCTTCCATACTATGCTATATTTTTAGGATGGTTGAAGTTAGTGTAAATCATGTGTCCATTTCCCTACTACATTATAAGGTTCTTGGATTAATATAACGTATCTTTTTCATTTTATATTTTCTCTCTCTCTCTCTTAATTTCTTTCTTTCCAGCCAAAAAAAAAAAGCCACCGTATATATGGTTGGTACTTAGTGATATGTGTTTGTACTGAGTTTCCAGGTTGTATTTGCCCCAATGTACTTGACTCAATCTCCAGTTGGGAAAGTAGAGGTGTGAACTAATTTTATGAAGCTCCTACAATGTAGCAGGCACTGAGCTATGCGCTTTACATGTATTACATCATTTCATTCCAACACTGAAACTTAAAGGTAGGGCTTTTGATGTTCACTGTAGATGGGGAACTTAAAACTTCAAAAGCTAAGTAATATGTCTAAAGGCACAACATTTATAAATGCTTATGCTAGACAATATATTCCTGCTTAATGTCGCCTGATGGGCCTTTTGTATGCTTTCAATGATTATTTAGATGGATTTCTGTTTTTGAGAATAATGTAAACATTAACTAAAGAGTGATTCAGAAATGGGATTACATTTATCCAACAAGTTATTCAACATAAATATACTGACTGCTACTATGTTTCAGGCACTTTTCAAGATAATGTGGATATAGAAATGAATAAAATGAGTATTCCTTTTCCTCAAGAGAATTTCCATTCTAATAAATAAATAATCATCAAATATATAAGTAAATATGTATGTCATGTGGTGACAATCGATGCAATGGAGATAAAGAAAGTAGAATATGGGGTTTAGGAAGTGTGCAGGGGAGAAGGTACCATATTATACAGGTGAAGTTTGATTAGAAACCAGATGTGAAAAAATAATCCATATGAACGTCCAGAGAGAGTGCTATAGTTCGATTATTTTACAGTTTCTGTGATTTCAGTTTAAACATTTTTCTAATAATTTTGGAATTCAAGATTGAGATCTTATTGATTATTGACACAGATGCATGTGCATCTTTTTTTTTAAAGGAAGAAGCTTGCTGTCGAAAAATAAATTCAAATATGTTCAGTCCTTCTAAGTCATCCAAATCATTTTTAAAAATCAATTTAGGCTTATTATTATTATTTTTCTTCCTGAAATTTAAAAATAATCCTAAAATGCAATTTGAAAATTCCTCCAAGCACACGTTGTGACCCACTCACAACTGTCTAGACATTCACTTGCTTCATTATCCATATATAGAGCACATTTATATACAACTCCTTTGGGCCATATAAGAAGAATGAAATGTGATTTGTGCTCCTGTGTAGATTACCATCCAGTAGGAATGATAACCCAGCACTTGAAAAACTACTGTAAGTCCTGCTATAAGAGCTATGGATAGTTAGGGAGTTTAGGATTGACATGTACACACTGCTATATTTAAAAGGACCTACTTATAGCACAGGGAACTCTGCTCAATACTACGTAACAACCTAAATGGGAAAAGAATTTTAAAAAGAATAGATACGTGTATATGTATAACTGAATCAGTTTGCTGCACATCTGAAACTAACACAACATTGTTAATCAACTGTACTCCAATATAAAATAAAAAGTTAAAAAAAGGAATAAAGAAAGAGCTATACAACAAAGAAATCTGAGGGCAGAAAAAGAAAATATTTCTAATGGAGGAAGAAATAATTCAAAAAAGAGAAGGCATATCTACTGGCACTGGAAAATCAACAGAATTATATAAAGCAGTGTAGGTGAAGGCATTATAAGCAGACATCAGCAGATGTCAAGGCATGGAGGTGAAAAGAGACAGCCTAAAGAGAAGAGTGAGTAGTTTGACATGGTTTGGGCATGGGTATTTAAGTGGTGGAAAGAGATGCATGATGAGATGTGGCCAAGTGTAAAGTGATATAATATTGGAGATCTTTGAGGACCTTAATTTTAGTATCAATCCATCAAAGCCAGACAACTGCCTGAATAGGTCGAACACATTTTCAGTATGCGAGACAGTTGGGAGTGATTCTTGAGCTTGCTGGAATCTTGTGAGACATTACTAATGGGGTGGACAAGACACAGCACCTGGCTGAGCAGGCTGCCAGCTGAAATTAACTGTTTCATTCCTGGAAGAGAGTGTGGCAGACCATAAGTTTATCCAAATAACATTGAAGTTAGTCGAAATAATTTTTTACAAAGTAATTACAACATTCTAGCCATTCTACTGGTCTCCTCTGAGCAATGTGCATGTGCATACATACATAAAATATACACAAACATACATATATGTAATTGCCAAAATTCATCATATTGGTTATATGTAGACAGGGTATGCTTCAAATTATTACAAACATAGTGCAAAAAGAATTTATTCAACATAGAGACAAAAAATATAATTTTTTTTTCATTCTTAGAAAAAATTACCCAGAAGAAGATACCCAACAGTTCAGTTAGTTTTTAGCAGGTATGCTGTGGCACATTATTGTACAGCAAGCCCTCCGCAAGTGTTCTATAAAATTTAGATCAAAGTGCAAAATTTATTTTTTCAACTTCATATAACTGACTGTATCTGTCATACAGAATATCGATCTTAGCAGGCTTTATCACACAAGGTGTCTTACAACCAGAGAGTAAGAAACGCAAGTGGAGGCTGGCACTCTGGCAGCAAAGAAAGATCACTTCAGTGAAAGATGTGAACATTTTAAAGGGGAGCATGAGAGTAATAAGGAGTTTTATTCAAACAGAGGCACAATATGGAAGAGCAGATGAGTAAATTGTGTGGTTCCTGGAATAGTTTTTGTAGACCCTGAAAGACATTGTTATTTTTTATAGTGATTGTATCATAGTAACTGTTGACTTGTTTGGTGCTGACTTGGGTCTTTAGCACCTTCAGGTGGGTGCTGCCACAAATCCTAGTATTAGAAAGTGTGTCATGACACCCAAAATGTTGACGACACCACTCTTTTAACATTGGGGATTAAGGCCTAATTTACTCATCTCTTGAGAGCTTCAACAAAGAGAGGTGAAGAAAAAAAGTTTGTCAATTAGTGCATCACTTGAAGCACTGTCATAATTATTCCCTGGCTGATGCATTAACATATGGGTTCTGTATTTAACCATCTGAGTTCAAATTTCACAAGCATATCCAAATTCTCAGTGGCTTAACATAATAAAAGTGTATTTCTCACTCCTTTAATAGTCTAATGAGGGTAGGAAGTGAGCTGAGGAGTCTCTTCTGCATAACTTTATTCAGGGATTTAGAATCATTGCATTTTATATCTTTGCCATCCCAATGGGCCTCTGAGGGCTCTGCTGGATGCTCTCCCTTAAACCAAGAAACAAGGGGCAGAAGAGAGAGAGAGAATTCACAGAGAATTCCATGAGAAGAGTTTTAGTAGTTTTAGGCCAAACCTAGAAGTTAATATATGACCTCTATATACACTCCATTGGCCAGATCTCAGTCATATGTGTCTACCTGACTGCAGAGGAGTCTGAGAAATGCAGCTTAGCTAGGGGAGAAAAGGTAAAAGAATTTGCTTGCACCAATTTATGGTCTCTGTTTCAAGTGGAGTATGGCCACTTCCATAGAACTCTGAGATCTAGAATATTGGGACTAAAACATACTCTACTCTGAACTGGTCAGAGTTTTGTTAAGCTGTGGCTAGCCTTCAGATGGATGCTAACAACCCAGAAAGGGCCCTGAGGAAATCTACCAGGGTGATGAGAGGCAAACAAAAGTACAACATACATGATGAAGAGCTGAATAGACTGAGGATTCTTAGCACTGGGAGAAAAACAAACTAGAAAGGCTAGCATGTAGAAGAAGTATTGGATTTAATACATGGGGCTTTTAATTCTGAAGTTATAAACAGTGGGTAAAAATTCCGGAAAGATAGATTTGATGAAAGCTGCATAAAAATAAAAGATTTATAAAGGTCGAACTATTGCTTTGGAGCTTATAAAGCTCTACATCATTGCAGGTTGGAATTTGTCATCAGGTTTGTGTGGTGAAGGTGGCACTAGATGGAACATTGGACCAACCAATCTCTTAAGTCTTTTCTAAGCCTGAAATTCTAGGTTCTGGGGCTGATTTTTAAGCTGTGGTTCCTTGCTGTAAATCTTGACCAAAGACGATTGCTGCAAACATCTTCCCATCCCTTTAAATCTGAAAATTATTTAAACACATTATCCCCTACCTTGTACCATTTATTTAACATTACAATAAAGATGTCCCATTTTATTTGAAATGTTTTAAAGTTATTTTAAAATGTCAGCCAAATCATTGTCCTTTCTTTAATTTTATATTTGGAATAACAGAAGGAAGAACTTGGCTTCCTATAATAAAGAATGGCCCTATGTGATTTCAAGAGGCAATTCATTTGTGGGCTGGCTGTCAGCATTCTGCAGCTGGATATTTAGTGCTTCCTGTATTATGGGAGAGACTAGGGAACCCAAAATGACCTGGCAGCGTTCAGGGTGATCAGTTGTCTCAGTGAAGTTGTCTTCAATCCAGCAGCTGTCTCCAAAAAATCTTTCTAGCTGCTTAATTTTTCAAGGTTTGATTCCATATCCCAATATCTTATACTTTGGAAAGTTTCTGATAAACCTGTTTGGTTTTTTTTCTTCCAAGGTATTGCATTATCTTTGTGAAATTGAATATTGATCCCTTTCACTCAGACAGTTTTGAAGTCAAGGACAATTCTGAGCCTTGGGTCCTGGTTTAAAGACACAGTATATAATTTTACATGTCTTCTTGGACACTCGCCAATGGATTTAGATTTTGTAATCAGTGCACCTAGTTTGGAGACTGGTTTGTCATATATCATTTTAAATATAAATTCTCATGTACCAAATAGCTTCTGAGAAGGCGAATCAGAATGAGGGATTTTTTAACATTTATTTAGGCATTAAAAATTAAAAATTTTTAGACTATGACCAGCCTTCCAATTAATATCAAATATCTTTAGTCCCCTTTGAGGGACTAAATCTTCAAAATCAGCACAAAATCGGGTTGTACTGGTGGAAGCTTAAGATTAAAGGGACTAATGCTACTTTTTGCATTCACAGTATCATGCTGTGTAATAAACTGGTAAGGCACGTGCACGGGGGGAGGGGAGTGTTAAATTTTACATCGTAATTGTGGTTGAGTTGTGATATTTTTCTGAATGTTATACAACTATGAAATTATTGATAAGATCTTAGAGGAAAGGTACCTCTTGTACATACTGCAGAAAGCCTATGGCATAATCTACAAAAGTCTATATAAATAACTCAGACAGCAGCCATTTCACAGCTTCCAAGGTAGCTCATTACTGTGTCAGGTAACTGAAGTCTTAGAAGGCTATTCACATTTTAAACCAAATTCTACTGTAGCTAGTTCTGTCCCCTAAAGCTACACAAGACAATTTATAATTTTCTATCCAAATAATAGATTTGTAGGAACTGAAAGGCTGTAATTAATGTAGATTAGTGCAATTTATTTAAAATAGTTACTACATTATAAATTATGACAACCTATTAAAAGTTTAAAAAAAAACTGGACAGAAACATAGCTTGAAAACATCTTTGTAGCCTGTAGCATGGTGTGGTTGCATCTTCTGTAAGCTCTAAAGGCAGTTCATAAATTAAATGCATGGATGATGCAACTGCTATATTTCCATTGAGGAGATAAATAACAAAATCTGGGTACAACTGCCTATGTTAAACAAGGGTAATTTTTCTGTAACTTTCAGTATACTTTCTTTACTACACTAAAGATTTACTGTTTTTTAAATCTTTCTTTCTCTCTCCCACTCTCTCTCCCTGCCTCCCCCTCTTCTTTCTTCATTCTTATCTGAGTTATAGCTCTGCCCTTTTCCTTTTATGTTTGACCCAAATGCAATCAGAATCAGAAATTTTGCCTCTCCTTTTAGTTTACATTCTGAATTGATAAATGGATGAATGAATCAATAAATAAATGTTCCACGAAGGTCCAGAACATTGGCTTCATAGCAAGAGTTCCTTCAGTTTTCTTCTCTTCATTTTTGTCCCAGGATAGTTTGCCTTTTTACCTCAAATATGGTAGCTTGGCAACTCATGTACGTATCTTTCCTTTAAAGATCGCTGACCTATCCTGAGTCTCCAGTAATGAGAGTCCCCAGTTGCCAGAGAACCTGTAATGGAAAACCACTTGTTGGGAAGCCTTTTGAGCTGAATGTTCTCAGAATTTTGATGAAGACTTATATTCCTTGGACACCAGGCACACCCTGACTTCAGTCCCAGAATCAGCTTCTGTAGGTGGGTTAAGTCACTGAGTGATCATTTGCTCCCTGTAGGTACACATTCTTCGAGGTGTTAAATGTTGTGTTTGATCTTTGTGGTGCAAATCATGAATTTATAACGTATAAAAACCATTTGAATTATGTGGTGACTCCTCAAGTAGTCTGAATAATTTTTATTCTTATTAAATTTAAAAAATTAACACAAAACAGACCATTATCTGCCTGCCATAATATAGTATGGTCATTATGTTTTTTTGTGTGAAAAGGAAGAGAATAAATTTGTGAGATTTCTCACATAAAATGAAATCTCTTATTATAAACTTTTAGACTTTTTTTACATGTTTTCTTTCTGAATAAAACTTCAGGCAAAAGAGTTGATATTGATACCAATTTGATAAAGTTTAATCTGTGTCTCTTTGTGGTGGTCAGTATTTTGCTGATATGGTTATATAAAATGTTTTGTTGTAACCTTGTATAGTACATTACATGATAATCAAATTGAGATTTCCTTCTGGGGACACTGTCTCCTAAGACATTTTATGTACCCTGTCAAGACTGTTAAGCACTGACATTTCATATTTACCCTGAAGAGTGATATTTCCAATTCTGCTTATTCTTTTGAGAATTTATTGCAGCTCATGTAGAGCAGTTGATTGTCATCAAACACCTTGCAAAAGAATTGATGTAAAAGTTAGAGGGAAGGACACAGAAAAAGATGGATCAATGTGACTCTGAAAGAAAGACTATGAAAATAACCCCTGTCAAAATTCTCAGCATCTTCTTTAATAAAGAAATTGCAGCTGGTTAAATAAGCTGGGATGAAGTGAGAGAGTGGCATGGACTTATATATACTACCAAATGTAAAACAGATAGCTAGTGGGAAGCAGCCACATAGCACAGGGAGATCAGCTCGGTGCTATGTGACCACCTAGAGGGGTGGGATAGGGAGGGTGGGAGGGAAACGCAAGAGGGAAGAGATATGTGGATATATGTGTATATGTATAGCTGATTCACTTTGTTATACAGCAGAAACTAACACACCATTGTAAAGCAATTATACTCCAATAAAGATGTTAAAAAAATATATATATATATATTTTAGAACTATTTTTACCACACATGCAAAAAGAAATGTAGTCTTAAAATAAAGATAAGAAGTTATTTATTTCTAAGCCCGAACCAATCCCAAGGCATCTTGATCCATTAGTAGCTTAAATTATATGATACTTTTTGATCATCAAAGGCTCCAAATAGTACCTAATAACCTCATGAAAGTGGATTGTAGAAGAGGAAAATTATATCCACATCCAGATACCAGGACAAAGGTAAGTCATAGACCCAGATGATTTCTGAGCTGAAAGATCTCGATGTAGGACTAGTTGCCAATATTTAAGTTTTTATTTGTATACAAGATCTTTATCATTTATTAACACTAAAAAATTAAGTGGCTCTTCCATCTGGATGCAAGTTAAAACTGTTAAAAGTATTTCCATGTTGATAAACAGGCACAGGCATTCTTAAGATCAAGTATTTATACCTTCTAATAATATCAATTTTTTGTGTGTATGGGTACCTTTAACTTTTATTATAAAATAGATTTCTTTAGCATCCATTATGGAAAATTTCAAATGTACAAAAGTAGACAGAAAACCCAGCTTCATCAATTATCAATTCCTGAGCAATCTTGTTTCACCTCCAGCTCATTTTCTATTTGTCATATTCTCAAAGGCCTCTCACTTGGCCAAGTGAATTATTTTGAAGGAAATCCTTTCAAGCAGTTTTTGCTTGGCTGTTTGTTTGTAAAGTATATCTTTTAAGTAAGACTACTATATAAATAAGTCTGATCATTATAGATTTTTTAAAAATGTGTGTTTCTTAAAATAGTTTTACAGTGGTCCTGCTCTAGTTTAACACCTGTCACAGATTAAGGGAATATTGTCAGAAATGTCTTTTTCCCATCAGTGAATAAATAAATAAAGATGCGGCAGATGCTAGAAATTCTCAGAACAAACACAGAGGCGAACTTCGTCAACAGGCTAATCAGGAGACGTGAAGGCTGATGAGAGCTAAAATATTAATATGTGACCAAGATGAGGGCATTTTAAAAATTAAGATATTCTTGGAAAAGTGAGTAAGAAAGCTCTCCACTTAATTCTGAGAAAATGCAAATAAATTACAGTTAAGATGTACATCGTGTTCTATTGGCAGTAATTTTGCAGGGAAACAATCTGGCTCCAGCAACAACAGGGAATTAATGAATCTAACGGGAATCTTGGCCTATTGAATTCTCACCTTCAGTCTTTGGTTAACCTGCTGCTTGGAGCCTACCTGTTCTTCAGTTTTCTCTGGAAAAAGAGGAATGCTGCTGCTTATATATTCATGTACATTAAAATAGTTTGGGTTATTACTCTTGGTAGTAATTTGCATCATTCTTTATAACTCACAAAATACATTCATTTCATTTTCAAAATAATCCTAAACAAGTAAGGCATGTATGTTTCCCTCTGTGACAAAGTACCAGAGGCTGAGAAAGTATGTAATTTACCAAAGGTAAATAAGGAGAAGGACTGCAGAGCCAGTACTTGAATTCCCACCTTCTAATTCTAGTTCAAGACTTATGATAGCACACTGCTGCTGTTGCTACTATGGAGAGGTAGTAGATAGGCTCTTTCTACCATAGAAAGACGGCAAAGCCATGGTTTTTATGTCTGTCAGCCCCTCTACTGCTTTTGTTCAGTCCCAGATGGCCAACTCGTTACATTTTGAAAAGTTTAGTGTCAGCCACACATAAGAGCAGAATCACTCCACCAAAATGAGAAATTCTCCTCTAGGATGTATAAATAGGATCTCAGCAGGATATCAACTGAAAAGGAAAGGAGAAAAAGTCTTCAGGCTACAGGCAATTTGGTAAATTAAGGTGGTATCTAAGAAGCACACTGGGGTTTCTTGGGACTTGAGCATGACTGCTCACTGACGCATTTAATGGAAGAGAGTAACAGATTGCTCAGCCCTGATTACAGATAAATCAAGATTTTAAAAGGCCATTACAGAAGCCTATATCTTCTTCTTTTACTGAAAAAAAATGTTTCCGTAAAATGCAATAAAAAATCCATGTCTATAAATGATGCCCAATTCTTGAGTAGGGGGTGAGAGTTGGGGTTAACACAGCCATGTTTCCTATTCTGTCACTCCTTATCTATCAAAGGAAACTCCATGGTGCTGGCCTTAGCATTTGTGTATGCAGACAAAACATTGTGTTTATGCAGACAAGCTTGAAATAAAGGAGCAAAGCACACCGAAGTTTGAGAGACAGCTTATTATTAAAAAGAAAATACTGGGCTGAGAGTCCTCTTCTAGCTCTGGTTCTGCCCCATTTCTGCTTTTACTGTGTGACTTGGGTTATTCCATTCAGTTCACCCAACTTTCATAGGGCCCCAGCTATATTAGACACTAAAGGGATAAAATTATGACTAACCACCATTAGAAGGGTCTTAAGAATGAATAAGAAAATTAAGGCAATTACCTAAATAACTTTAATATAGGTGGATTAAGGTAAGTGCGTGACCAGAGGTACTAAGAAGAGATATGCGGTTTCTAATGCAGATGAGCTCACTTTGAATGGTTTTTCAGGAAAGGTTTTGTGGCAGGCAGAATTCTGGTCATATGGCCTTGTTTCCCCCAACTCTTGAGTCATGCCCTGTGAATATGTCACATTATATGAACATAAGGAACTTTGTAGATGTAATTAAGGTTGCAAAAATCAATTGACATTAAATTGGGGAGATTATTTTGGGGTGTTCAGGTGGGCCCATTGTAAACACAAGTGCTCTTAAAAGTAGAGATTTCTGCAAGACGAAGGCAGGAGAGGAAGTTAGAGAGATGCAGCAGAAGGGAAGGCAAAGAGATTCAAAGTGTGAGAGACTCAACCCACCATTGCTGGGGGTAGGTACATGCAAATCATGAATCCGGGTGTCTTCTGGGAGCAAATATCAGCACCTTAAGAAAATAAATTCTACCAACAACCTGAATGAACTTGGAAGTGAATTCTTCCCCAGAGACTCCAGTGATGAACACAGCCCTGCCAAAACCTTGATTTTGGCCTTGTGAAACTTGGAACAGAGGACTCAGTTGAGCCATCCAAGACTTCTGACCTATAATACTGTGAGATTAAAATTTTGCATTGCTTTAAGCCTTTGAATTTATGGTAACTTGTTATGGCATCACAGAAAACCAGTACAGGCTTTATAGATATGGACTTTGATATATGGTTAGGATTACAAAAAGAAGAGATTAAGAGAATGGCATCCAGGCAGAAGGTAAAGGATAGGTAATAGCACAAAGGCAGAATAATTCAAGTGTGATACAACATCAATTGTTTGTCTCATAAAACTGAACCTAACAGCTTCAGTTAGCTCATCTATAAGTGAGTTATAAACAGTATTCTTTGCAGGTCTAGAAGGTCTGCAGAAGGTTCCCCAGAGGAAACTGGGGGAGGGAGGTGATTATTAAAAGAAATAACCTTGTTGATTCATTTGAGACTACTATACTCCTCACCCTTATAATGTCTCAACCATTAATGTTTCACCTTTATCCATTCTCTATATAGGACTCAACATACTGCTATTTGAAGAAAGGAATCTGCAGCTTAAAACTTTTAAAACCCACTAAACTTGATGGTTCCTTCCAGATCAACAATCTACAATTATTTCTTGAGCATGTTATGAGGATCAAATTAGATAACCATGAAATGTTATAGCTTCACATTTCTGGTAGTTTTCCTATGGTGATGTGCATTGAAATAAGTATGACCCAGAACAACTACCACTCAGGATGCCATTTGGCATTGCTGTTAGAAGTAAACATGCTTTAGTAGAAGTATAATGATTTCAATACAATACAACTCCCTCCCCCTTCTTTTGTTATAGTTCATAGTGGCTGTTCAGGGTCAGGGAGAAGAAAACGCTGTTCTACATAGTCATTCAGGACCCAAATTGACTGAAGTTTCGCTGTCTTCAATATGTGACTTCTAAGTCTTCTCAAGTCATCATTATTGTCAATCTAGCCGAAGAGAGTGGAAAAGAGCAGGGAGAAACACTCGAGGGAGCTGTTATGCTTGAGGCCAGGAAGTGGTACATATAATGTCTACCTTCATTTGATTAGAGAGCACTGAGTTAGTTGCAAGAGCACAACCTAATTACAAGGCAAGCTGGGACATGTAGTATTACCAGTGGGCAAATGGCCAACCACTATGGAAGGAGTGGGGTTGAAGATTTGGACCAATGAGACTGTCTTTGCCTCAGGGTCATGTTCAAATGAATTGCCTCCAGGATAGGCAAGAAGTACTGTTTTTTTCAATAGCAAAAATCTGTTTTTGGGTAGAGGGTGTGTACAGGTGGAGGGACAAGAGTGAGTCCAATGTCGGTACCAGGTAGAAGGAAAGACTGCAGTAAGAGAAAGGTACTGGGATTTTCTCCCATATTTTATGAAACCTAAATTATTCTTCTTGTGGTAAGAATTTGTGATATTTCACAACAACAGAGGAGCACACAAGTATCCTGAATAACCTCCAGGGCCACAAGAGGGCACAGACCTCTAAAGAACTGGAAGCAGTACACCTACATGAGGCTTCATAAAATTGGAGGGACGATCGGTATGGGAGCTATGCAGAGTACGTATGCTACAAAGGCAATGAGCTCTAAAAAGGGAGATCTCAAATTTTCACCATTACAAGGGAAGTGAAGGGCAATGAGAGTTGGGAACTTGATGGCAAAGAACAAAGAGTTTTATCAAGGTCATATTTGGGTAAGTGAATTACCATTTAGGGTATTCTGTACTATGCAATAAACTTGTGAGTATGACTCTGTGCCAAGAGTGCTTTCAAGATATGTTCCATGCCAAAATAAATGATACGACTTCTCTATAATAGGCCTGTATCTTATAACTAACAGTAAGAGATTCATGGAGAACATCACACAGCCTTTGGTGAAAGAGAGAGTTATCAAAGAGTTAAGAAACAATACCAGGTGTATAGTGAATTACTGGTGAGTGAAATGGAAGGCAGCATGCAAATTGTGTTTTTAAAGACTTGAAAGCCCTTATATAGGAGACGAATTACATTTGCTCTTTTGACTGCAAAGGATAGAGCCACCAAGAAAAAGTGGAAACTTAGAGGAGTTGAATAAGTTGTTTTACAAACAACCCTCTCTTTGTGTTTCAAAGTTAGAGAGAAGCCTTGGGAGGAAACTTGCACTCCTCTTAAGCAAAAGATTGCAAGCAAAATCTAGTTGACCAGTTGGAAGGAATAAAGCAGCGAGGGAAGATAGATGCTAGGGTATCGATAGTTATAGATGCTTTTAGGTTCTTTCAAATCTTAAAATGGTCACTTCATGACAGAAATATAACAAAGACAAAATTCATGCAGGCCTTAAAAATAATGTAAATGTGCTGGGTCATATTTATTTTTTGTGAAACAAGCATTTTGTTTTGTTTTATTTTTCTTTCCACTTTTTGAGAAGTTTGTACAAAGATGATCCAACATAAATCAACCTACTTTAATGACATTAGACACTATAAATCTACTGTTTAATCCTTACTTAGTAAGGATTAGTATTTCCTTTAGAGAGTAGAGATATTCCTACAGGCATTACTTAGTTCTAAAAATCAAGGCAAGAGTATAGTTATTAATGTAGCAACTTTATACAAAGGGCATAAAGCATGAAACTATTTGCTTAAGGCAAGACACCAAGTCAGTGGAGGAAGCAGAAAATACCTCACCTTAGACTCTGTTTTGCTATTCTGAGTCCTCATAGCAGCTGTCTCTTAAAAATGTGACTTTTATCTCGATTAGTGTTACTTTAAACATTCCACTATGAGTTCAAAATTACTAGCCTGAAGCTTCAAACTAAAGAAAACACACAAAAATAAAGAGAACTTTCACTGTCCAGGGAAAGAAAAGTCTTAAAGAAAACAGAAATTGGAATTTTCCAACAAAAAATGTCTGTCTTATAAAGCATATTGATTAAAAGATGCCATCTTTGCTTTTGTTATTCTACAGTAATAAAATGCTTTTTCAAAAAGTTTTTAATTCACATTTATTTCAAAAGTTCAGTGGGTTTGCTTTCAGATCTGCTTACACTGAGGTTACAACTTCTGCTGCTACTAACCTAGTTTAAGACATCATCTATACCCTGGACTATTGTCACACTCTCTTAAAGAAACAAGTCTAACTCTACAGTATTCAATCCATGAATGTTGCCTGGAGAAACATTCTAAATTATAGCCTGGGATATGTGACTCTGTCCAAGAATCACAGATGCCCTTTTACTAAATACAAAATAAGCCCAAATTCCTTAGCCTAACATTAACATCAACAAGTTGGTACCAAAATAACATTTTTTTGATTAAAAAAATTTTTAACATCTTTATTGGAGTATAATTGCTTTACAATGTTGTGTTAGTTTCTGCTGTATAACAAAGTGAATCAGCTATATGTATACATATATCCCCATATCCCCTCCCTCTTGCGTCTCCCACCCACCCTCCCTATCCCACCCCTCTAGGTGGTCACAAAGCACCGAGCTGATCTCCCGGTGGGATGCAGCTGCTTCCCACTAGCTAGCTATTTTCCATTTGGTAGTGTATGTATGTCAATGCTACTTTCTCACTTCGTCCCAGCTTACCCTTCCCCCTCCCCGTGTCCTCAAGTCCATTCTCTACGTCTGCATCTTTATTCCTGTCCTGCCCCTAGGTTCATCGGAACCAATTTTTTTTTTTTTTTTTTTTAGATTCCATATATATGTGTTAGCATACGGTATTTGTTTTTCTCTTTCTCACTTACTCCACTCTGTATGACAGACTCTAGGTCAATCCACCTCACTCCAAATAATTCAGTTTTGTTTCTTTTTATGGCTGAGTAATATTCCATTGTATATATGTGCCACATCTTCTTTAGCCATTCAACTGTCGATGGACACTTAGGTTGCTTCCATGTCCTGGCAACTGTAAATAGAGCTGCAATGAACATTGTGGTACATTGCTCTTTTTGAATTATGGTTTTCTCAGGATATATGCCCAGTAGTGGGATGGCTGGGTCGTATGGTAGTTCTATTTTTAAGGAACCTCCATACTGTTCTCCATAGTGGCTGTATCAACTTACATTCCCACCAACAGTGCAAGAGGGTTCCCTTTTCTCCACACCCTCTCCAGCATTTATTGTTTGTAGATTCTTTGTTGATGGCAATTCTGACCGGTGTGAGGTGATACCTCACTTTAGTTTTGATTTGCATTTCTCTAATAATTAGTGATGTTGAGCATTCTTTCACATGTTTGTTGGCAATCTGTATATCTTCTTTGGAGAAAAGTCTATTTAGGTCTTCTGCCCATTTTTGGATTGGGTTGTGTTTTTTGATATGGAGCTGCATGAGCTGTTTATATATTTTGGAGATTAATCCTTTGTCCGTTGATTCATTTGCAAATATTTTCTTCCATTCTGAGGGTTGTCTTTTCGCCTTATTTGTAGTTTCCTTTGCTGTGCAAAAGCTTTTAAGTTTCATCAGGTCCCATTTGTTCATTTTTCTTTGTTATTTCCATTACTTAAGGAGGTGGGTCAGAAAAGATCTTGCTGTGATTTATGTCAAACAGTGTTCTTCCTATGTTTTCCCCTAAGAGTTTTAGAGTGTCCTGTCTTACACTTACGTTTCTAATCCATTTTGAGTTTATTTTTGTGTATGGTGTTAGGGAGTGTTCTAATTTCATTCTTTGAGATGTAACTGTCCAGTTTTCCCAGCACCACTTATTGAAGTGACTCTCTTTTCTCCATTGTATATCCTTGCCTCCTATTTCATAGGTTAGTTGACCATAGATGTGTGGGTTTATCTCTGGGCTTTCTATCCTGTTCCATTGATCTATATTTCTGTTTTTGGGCCAGTACCATATTGTCTTGATTACGGTAGCTTTGTAGCATAGTCTGAAGTCAGGGGATCTGATCCCTCCAGCTCCGTTTTTTTCCCTCAAGACTGCTTTGGCTATTCAGGGTCTTTTGTGTCTCCATACAAATTTTAAGATTTTTTGTTCTAGTTCTGTAAAAAATGCCATTGGTAATTTGACAGGGATTGCATTGAATCTGTAGATTGCTTTGGGTAGTAGAGTCATTTTCACAATATTGATTCTTCAAATCCAAGAACATGGTAGAGCTCTCCATCTGTTTGTATCATCATTAATTACTTTCATTAGTGTCTTATAGTTCTCTGCATACAGGTCTTTTGTCTCCCTAGGTAGGTTTATTCCTAGGTATTTTATGCTTTCTGTTGCAATGGTAAATGGGAGTGTTTCCTTAATTTCACTTTCAGATTTTTCATCATTAGTGTATAGGAATGCAAGAGGTTTCTGTGCATTAATTTTGTATCCTGCAACTTTACCAAATTCATTGATGAGCTCTAATAGTTTTCTGGTGGCATCATTAGGATTCTCTATGTATACTATCATGTCATCTGCAAACAGTGACAGTTTTACTTCTTCTTTTCCAATTTGTATTCCTTTTGTTTCTTTTTCTTCTCTGGTTGTTGTGGCTTGGACTTCCAAAGCTATGTTGAATAATAGTGGCAAGAGTGGATATCCTTATCTTGTTCCTGATCTCAGAGGAAATGTTTTCAGTTTTTCACCATTAAGAATGATGTTTGCTGTGGGTTGGTCGTATATGGCCTTTATTATGTTGAGGTAGGTTCCCTGTATGCCCACTTTCTGTAGAGTTTTTATCATAAATGGGTGTTGACTTTTTTCGAAAGCTTTTCCTGCATCTATTAAGATGATCATAAGGTTTTTATTCTTTAATTTGTTAATATGGTGTATCACATTGATTTAATTGCATATATTGAAGAATCCTTGTGTCCCTGGGATAAATCCCACTTGATCACGGTGTATGATGCTTTTAATGTGTTGTTGGATTCTGTTAGTATTTTGTTGAGGATTTTTGCATCGATATTTATCAGTGATATTGGTCTGTAATTTTCTTTTTTTGTAGTATCTTTGTCTGGTTTTGGTATCAGGGTGATGGTGGCTTGATTGAATGAGTTTGGTAGTGTTCCTTCCTCTGCAATTTTTTGGAAGAGTTTGAGAAGTCTAGGTGTTAGCTCTTCTCTAAATGTTTGACAGAATTCACCTGTGAAGCCATCTGGTCCTGCACTTTTGTTTGTTGGAAGATATTTCATCACAGTTTCAATTTCAGTGCTTGTGATTGGTCTGTTTATGTATTTTATTTCTTTGTGGTTCACTCTCAGAAGGTTGTGCATTTCTAAGAATTTGTCCATTTCTTCCAGGTTGTCCATTTTATTGGCATATAGTTGCTTGTACTAATCTCTCATGATCCTTTGTATTTCTGCAGTGTCAGTTGTTACTTCTCCTTTTTCATTTCTAATTCTATTGATTTGAATATTCTCCCTTTTCTTCTTGATGAGTCTGGCTAATGGTTTATCAATTTTGTTTATCTTCTCAAAGAGCCAGCTTTTAGTTTTTTTGATCTTTGTTATTGTTTCCTTTATTTCTTTTTCATTTAATTCTGATGTGATCATTATCATTTCTTCCCTTCTGCTAACGTTGGGGTTTTTTTGTCCTTTTTTTTCTAATTGCTTTAGGTGTAATGTTAGGTTGTTTATTTGAGGTGTTTCTTGTTTCTTGAGGTAGGATTGTGTTGCTAAAACTTCCCTCTCAGAACTGATTTTGCTGCATCCCATAGGTTTTGGGTCATCATGTTTTCATTATCATTTGTTTCTAGGTATTGTTTGATTTCCTCTTTGATTTCTTCAGTGAGCTCTTGGTTATTAAGTAGTGTATTGTTCAGCCTCCATGTGATTGTATGTTTTACAGTTTTTTTCCTGTAATTGATATCTAGTCTCCTAGCCTTGTGGTCAGAAAAGATACTTGATACAGTTTCAATTTTCTTAAATTTACCAAGGCTTTATTTGTGATCCAAGATTTGGTCTATCCTGGAGAATTTTACATAAGCACTTGAGAAGAATATGTATTCTGTTGTTTTGGATGGAATGTCCTATAAATATCAATTAAGTCCATCTTTTTTAATGTATCATTTAAAGCTTGTGTCTCCTTATTTTTTTCATTTTTGATGATCCGTCCATTGGTGAAAGTGGAGTGTTAAAGTCCCCCACTATTTTTGTGTTACTGTCGATTTCCCCTTTTATGGCTTTTAGCATTTGCCTTATATATGAGGTGCTCCTATATTGGGTATGTAAATATTTACAATTTTTATATCTTCTTCTTGGATTGATTCCTTGGTCATTATGTAGTGTCCTTCTTTGTCTCTTGCAATAATGTTTATTTTAAAGTCTATTTTGTCTGATATGAGTATTACTACTCCAGCTTTCTTTTGATTTCCACTTGCATGGAAAATCTTTTTCCATCCCCTCACTTTCAGTCTGTGTGTGTCCCTAGGTCTGAAGTGGGTCCTTTGTAGACAGAATGTATATGAGCTTGTTTTTGTATCCATTCAGCCAGTCTGTGTCTTTTGGTTGTTGCATTTAATCCATTTACATTTAAGGTAATTATTGATATGTATGTTCCTATACCATTTTCTTATTTGTTTTGGGTTTGTTTTTGTAGGTCTTTTCCTTCTGTTGTGTTACCTGCATTGAGAAGTTCCTTTATCATTTGTTGTAAACCTAGTTTGGTGGTGCCAAATTCTCTTAACTTTTGCTTGTCCGTAAAGGTTTTAATTTCACCATACAATCTGAATGAGATCCTTGCTGGGTAGAGTAATCTTGGTTGTAGTTTTTTCTCTTTCATCACTTTAAATATGTCCTGCCCCTCCCTTTTGGCTTACAGAGTTTCTGCTGAAAGGTCAGCTGTTAACCTTATGGGGATTCCCTTGTAGGTTGTTTGTTCCATTTCACTTGCTGCTTTTAATATTTTTTCTTCATATTTAATTTTCAATAGTTTTGTTAATATATGTCTTGGTGTGTTTCTCCTTGGACTTATCCTGTATGGGACTATTTGTGCTTTCTGGACTTCAGTGGCTATTTTCTTTCCCATGTTAGGGAAGTTTTCAACTATAATCTCTTCAAATATTTTCTCAGACCCTTTCTTTTTCTCTTCTTCTTCTGGGACCCCTATAATTCGAATATTGGTGCATTTAATGTTGTCCCAGAGGTCTCTGAGACTGTCCTCAATTTTTTCATTCTTTTTTCTTTATTCTGCTCTGCAGTAGTTATTTCCACTATTTTATCTTCCAGGTCACTCAGTCGTTCTTCTGCCTCAGTTATTCTGCTATTGATTCCTTCTAGAGAATTTTTAATTTCATTTATTGCATTGTTCATCAATTTTTTTTTGCTCTTTACTTCTTCTAGGTGTTTGTTAAATGTTTCTTGTATTTTCTCCATTCTATTTCCAAGATTTTGGATTACCTGTACTATTATTACTCTGAATTCTTGTTCAGGTAGGCTGCTTATTTCCTCTTCATTTGTTTGGTCTGATGGGTTTTTACCTTGCTCCTTCAACTGCTGCATATTTCTCTGTCTTCTCATTTTATTTAACTTACTGTGTTTGGGTCTCCTTTTTGCAGCCTGCAGGTTCATATTTCCCGTTGTTTTTGGGGTCTGCGCCCAGTGGGTGTGGTTGGTTCACTGGCTTGTGTAGGCTTCCTGGTGGAGTGGACTGGTGCCTGCATTCTGGTGTGTGGGGCTGGATCTTGTCTCTCTGGTGGGCAGGGCCATGTCCGGTGGTTTGTTTTGGGGTGTCTGTGACCTTATTTTGATTTTAGGCAGCCTCTATGCTAATGGGTTTGGTTGTGCTATTGTCTTGCTAGTTGTTTGTCATGGGGCCTCCAGCACTGGAACTTGCTGGCCATTAGGTTGAGCTGGGTCTTAGTGTTGAGACAGAGATCTTTGGGAGAGCTCTCGCTGATTGATATTACATGAGGCTAGGAGGTCTCTGGTGGTCCAACATCCTGAACTTGACTCTCCTACCTCAGAGGCCCAGGGCTGACAGCAGGCCAGAGCACCAAAACCCTGTCAGCCACAAGGCTCCAAAGAAAAGGGAGAAAATATAAAAGGAAAAAATAATTTTTTAAAATAATAAATAAAAATTATTAAAATAAAAAAATAATAATAAGAGAGCAACCAAACCATTAAACAATCCACGAATGATATCAAGTGCTAAGAACTAATCTAAGATAAACATAAAAATCAGAAACAAATCAGTTGCAGGGAGAAAACTCCAAGTCTCCAGTTGCTCCCAAAGTCCACAGCCTCAGTTTTGGGATGATTCGTTGTCTATTCAGGTATTCCACAGATGCAGGGTACATCAAGTTGACTGTGGAGATTTAATCCGCTGCTCCTGAGGCTGCACAGAGAAATTTCCCTTTGTCTTCTTTGTTCCCACAGCTCATGGGGTTCAGCTTTGCTTTTGGTCCCATCTCTATGTGTCGCCCTCAGGCATCTGTTCCCCGCGCAGCCAGGAGGGGGTTAAAGTAGTGGCTGTTTAGGGGGCTGTTGCTCCTTCAGGCCGAGGGTAGGGTGGGGGTACGGTAGTCATAATTGGAATGTGGGGCAAGCCTGCAGCGGCAGAGGCCAGCGTGACGTTGCAACAGCCTGAGGTGTGCCATGTGTTCTCCTGGGGAAGTCGTCCCTGGATCACAGGACCCTGGCAGTGGCGGGCTACACAGGCTCTCTGAGGATGTGGGGTGTAGACAGTGACTTGTGCTTGCACACAGGATTCTTGTTGGCTGTAGCAGCAGCGTTAAATGTTTCATGCCCACGTCTGTGGTCTAAGCTGATAGCCGTGGCTCACGCCCATCTCTGGAGCTCATTTAGGCAGTGCTCTGCCTTCTGTCGGTAGACAGGGGAGGAATCCTCTCTCCTCACGCACCCTGAAACAATGGTCTCTTGCTTATAGGCAGGTCCAGACTTTTTCCCAGACTCCCTACCAGCTAGCTGTGGTGCACTAGCCCCCTTCAGGCTGTGTTCACGCAGCCAACCCCAGTCCTCTGCCTGCGCTCCGACCGAAGCTCGAGCCTCAACTCCCAGCCCCCTCCGCCCCGGCGGGTGAGCAGACAAGCCTCTCGGGCTGGTGAGTGCCGGTCGGCCCTGATCCTCTGTGTGAGAATCTCCCCGCTTTGCCCTCCGCACCCCTGTTGCTGTGCTCTCCTCCGTGGCTCCGAAGCTTCCGCCCTGCCCATCTCTACCAGTGAAGGGGCTTCCTAGTGTGTGGAAACCTTTCCTCCTTCACAGCTCCCTCCCACTGGTGCAGGTCCCGTCCCTATTCTTTTGTCTCCATTTTTTCTTTTTTCGTTTGCCCTACCCAGGTACGTGGGGGAGTTTCTTGCCTTTGGGGAGGTCTGAGGTCTTCCGCCAGCGTTCAGTAGGTGTTCTGTAGGAGTTGTTCCACATGTAGATATATTTTTATGTATTTGTGAGGAGGAAGGTGAGCTCCACATCTTACTCTTCTGCCATCTTGAAGGTTCCCCCCAAAATACCTTTTAAAAATCTTTTCATCTAGTAAGTTCTCACACTCTCTTATGTCTTCGTAGTCCAGTCATACTAGGGCACTTAATACCAGTTTTAAATAGTTGTTGTAAATAAATACTAATTTTAAAGAATCATATGTTTTGTTCTGAAAGCCCTTCTATATGCATGTTACAAGCTTCACACCTGCTTAATTAATGTCTTGTCTATGCAGCAAGCCCAATTCAAATCTATCTTCTTGTAAGCCTTCCATGGATCATTAAGTAGCCATGAAATCATCTTTCTTTTATTTCCATTATATGTTATAATCCATATCATGTAACACCTACTATTGATTACTTATATTAGAATCATTTATATGAGTATCTATGGCTGTCTATCAGTCAGGGTCCAGTCAAGAAAATGTAAAATATGCCAACTGTTTTAACAGGAAAGACTATATAAATAGCTGGTTACACAAATATTAGAAGATTACAAAGGCAAAACCAGAAACCTTGAGATAACAAAGAGCTATTTCTTTCTGGAAGAAACTACCATTCTGGGAAATGAGGTTAAAGAAGGGGAAGAGGTTAAGTGTTTTTGAAACTCTATAACTTGGAGGAGGCTCTTTTAGAGGTGGGACCTAGCCCTTTTTTGAGAAGTTGCTGCCCAGTTGTGCTGGAATCTCAACATCTCAGAGGAGAAAACGTGAAGCTGGCACTCAGACCCATGAAGAGGGGCACAGTCTGACTACTGCTGCTATCTCTCAGGGAGCACAATGAGACCGGTTCTGGAGTGAAGAGAGAAAACTGGAAAGTGGTATCAACTCCACTGCCAGAATAAAGAGATGATATTGGCATATGGGGATAAGAACAGAAAATAGCATGCTATAGAACACAGCTTCTCATTTTTCTCTAGCACTCCTTGTTAGCAGAACTATCAGGGAGGCATCAGGCAAAACAGAAATGTGGCTTGCATAACCTAGTGCAAGCATCACAAAGACAACATAGAAGGGTAGGGTTGATAGTGAGAGACAAAGTATCATAAGCCAACACATTTTCACGAGATTCTGAGTTCCCACAGGACTAGAACATCTCTGGATATCCCTATGTCTCCTGCAGAACATATCATAGTACTTCCCATGTAGTAGAAAATCAATAAATATTTTTATTTGAAATCTACATAAGTTCTTGATTACCTCAGAGCCAGAGACATCCAAATGTAAAACTGAAAAATGCAGCACCTTCTAGAATTAAAAAGTGGAGTGATATAAGATAAATTATGTCAAGGATTGAGAATTTTTAATGAAATTTTACACTTTTATTTTCTGTTATATTATAGTCAGGAGACCATTGCAGAAAAAGTACAATAGGCCTTTCCTAGTGTTAAGGATACTCTGGTTTTCCAGGGGAAAAAGATTAGAAGGACTTCCCAGTGTGTCACCAGGCCTTTTTCTCAGCCGTGTCTGAAATTTTTTGCCAGTATGAAAAAATTCCAGCTGTTCTTGCTATGGAAAAATAAAAGAGATGTCTCTGAAATGAAATAAAAGCATTAATTCTGGGCAAATAAGAATGAGCAATTTAGAAGGGGGGATGAAGTAGACAAACTATCTTAAGTATAAATTTCTAGACATGACATTAATTAACCTTATATCTCAGGAGTTAATCTGGGATAATAAGACAGTGTAGATTACATGGAATTTAGATGGGGAGTATCATCTAAAGAACAAGAGATCTAAGTAAATAAAACCTCCATAATTATATCTTTTGATAAAATACTTCTCCATATTTAAGCAGATCATGAGAGATATTCCCTGAAAAGCATCATTTATTATGGCAAAGTGCATGATATATTTGTCATCTTAGGCATTCAGAAAAAAAAAAAAGAGAGGGGGAAGCAGAGTGAGAAAAAATATGTGTGTGTGTGCACATATGTGTGGTAAACATTTGGTACAGAAGTATTGTGATTTGATACATTAATATTCCTAAATTCTTCAAGATCAACACAGAAAACATTGTTACTTCTCTTTACTGATCTTCCATGTATTGTACTTTAAGAAATAAATCATCAAATCCCTACACACAAAAATGGCTATCAATAAAATAACTGTGGACATTTATTAAGACTTTAATGCCAGTCATTTGAGGTAAGTCCTATATATAATTTTTTTTTTCTCAGAACATTCCTACGATGAAAGTATTAGTATGTTACAAGAAAAATATCTGGTGCATAAAAGTACTCTGTTAATAATTGTTGAATTAATAAATACATGAATCACTAAATTCCCATTTTATAGATGAGATTCTAAGCTGTGAAGGAAAAGTTACCTCATGTTGTTTTCTTTTAATGTGTCCTGAGGATTGAGGTTGCTTTTAAACAACAACAACAACAACAAAAAACAAATTATATCACCTTTGAGATGAAGCTTTGGTATGATTTAAATAATTAACATTTAAATTCACATGTACACTGTTGAAAGGAAAGAAACTTTTCGCTCTGTGAGATAATGCCTCACAGAATAGTAGCAATGGTCTTCACATTAAGAATGGCAGTATTATATACATATAAAGTATTTGATATAGAAAGACAACAATCAGAAAACCACTGCATCTTATTTCTCACTTAATTAAGACAAGCTGTGTCTGTTTCCAAGGATGATTTCAGCTTATCTACAGAAAAAAGGAGGATGACAATAAAAAGCTTATGTTTCTGTATGAATTTGAATACGTTAGATTAACCTCAAAAGTGCTCTTTCAAAGTCACTTTTCTGACCGCTTATCTCTTCTCCCCTTACTCAATCTATGGCTCTAAGCTATATATGTCAAACTCCCAACCACTCAGACAGATCCTCTTCAGAGCCCACCTCTTGATTCTTTGGCCCAAAATAGGCATATCTTTCCTACAAATACTTATTACCTTTCAACTCTGACTTTTGTGGGGCACATTTTACTATCTTATAGTATAATGGATAACTGGAATTGAAGCCCAGATATTAGTCAGTTCAACTTCTGAATGGCTTAAATTGTCTTCCAGAAAGAAAAGTAAATTATACATGGAGGAAGATAACATCATTCAGAGCCTCATTAATTTTTAAATTTTTACCCACATTTTCTGGCACTCTATCAAAACTAGTCAGGCACATAGACAAGAACTGACTGAAAATCAAGAGAAAATAACAATGAGAAGAAATGCACAATAAATTTAGAATTTTAAAAAATCAGAATTATACTTTAAAATTACTCATATGCAATTAATGTTTAATAAATAAGAGAGTGAATCATGAGAGTTGAGTGAAACATATAAAAAATGAATTATTCAGAAATTCTGATGAATGCATGACTTAAAGAATGATTTAATGCTCCAAGCATGGACATACTAATGTATTAGGCCCAGTTGATAAAAGAATTTGGGAAGTGGAAGATAATACAGTAGAAATATCTGAACTGAAGCATGGAGAGACAAAGAAATGATACAAAATACAAAACAAATCCAAAGATAAATGAGATATGGGGAAGAGGTTCATATAATTGAAGATTAAGAGAGAAAAAAAGAGAGACTAGGCCAGAAGGCATGAATTTTTCAAAATTGATAAAAAAATATATCAAGCTTAAGATGCGACTGGTAGAACCTTAACAAGATAAATACAAAGAAAATCACACTTAGGTATATCATAGTAAAACTTCTGAAAGCTAAGTACAAAAATAAAATCTTAAAGCAGCCAGAGACAAGAAAATTGATATCAAAAGAACTGCAGAACTTTACAAATGTTTTTAAACAATAACAATGAAAATCAGAAGACAGTGGAATGATAAATTTAATGGCTAAAAGAAAATACCTGCCAAACTATAATTATTTACCTGATGGAAAATCCTTCAAAAAAGGAAGGTGATATCAAAGATATTTTTCAGACAAGCAAGAATTCATCACCAAAAGACTACACTAAGGGAATGGCAACAAGATTCATAAATCATTATGAAAAGAATGGATTAGTCAGTAAATAGTATAGTTTGCTATTCATATAAAAATAATGGGAATCTCTACTTCATACCATACACCAAAATAAATTTCAGATGATTAAAGACCTAATGCAAAAGAAAAAAAAAACTTTAATTTTTTAGAAAAAATATGGTGTAGAATTTCTCTGCAACTGCATGACAAGGAAAGATGTCTCAAGCACAAATCTTCAAAACATGATAAATATGTTTATAATAATATTAAACCTTTCTCTGAATAAAAATTCTCCATAAATAAGTGAGACTACAATAAATCATATACTGGAAGAAAATATGTATATTGCACACACTGATAAAAAATTATTCTTCAAAACATATCAATAATTTCTATAAAACAATAAGAAAAAAGAAAAACTTCTCAATAGAAAAATCAAAAGAGAAAATAAAAAAGCAATTCAAAAACAAGGAAATCTGAGTTAGCCAAGCAAATAAACAAAATAAAAAGAGAACTAAAAGATGTCCAAGTTTATGAGAAATCAAGAAAATTCAGTTTAAAACAGTGAGGTATGAAGGACTTCTGCTTCTAGCCCAGAAGGAGTAACAAAGGTTGGGTTTACCTTCTCATGCAACAAGTGAAAAAAACAGACAAAATATATGAGATCACAGTGTAAAAGACTGTGAACATAAGCCAATGAAGGACACTGAATATTTAGAGATGGGAGCCAAAGGAGCTACTTCCTCAAACTGCCCAGTTTACTATCTTGAGAAAGTTTCTAGGTCTTGTTGTAATGAGGAGAAACCTAGGTGTAGTAGTAGAATAGTGGTCCTACAAAGATGTCCATTTCCTAATCCACTGAATCTGTGAATATGTTACCTTACATGCAAAGGGTCTTTGTAGACATTAAAAACTTTAATATGGGGAGATAATCCTGGATTATCTGGATGAGCCAAATCTAATCACATGAGTCTTTAAAATCAAAGAAACTTTCCCAGTTCAGTTCTGAGTTAGAGGGAGACATAACTATAGAAAAATGGTTAGAGAGATAGAGATGCAATATTGTTGGCTTTAAAGATGGAAGAATGGGATGTAATCCAAGGAATCTGGAAGTCAAGGAGATGGATCCTCCCCTGGGGCATGCTGAAAGGAACTCAGCCTTGCTGAATCCTTGGTTTTAGCACAGTAACACTCATGCTGGACTTTTAATCTAAAGAACTATAAGATCATAAATTTCTGTTGATTTAAGCCACCATTTTGTGGTGACTTGCTACAGTAGTAATAGGAAACTAATATACCAGGAGTCTGGAAGACTTCCTGAGAGTCTAGGAAGACCAATGTGGCTAAACTTCCTAAATAGGGGGAAGCTGCACACACAGAGATTTCCAGATATCTGCAGAGAGTCCCTTTATACATTCAGTTGAGAACTGATCTGTGCATGCATATAAGGGAAATATCTGAGGCTGAGGAAAGAAACAGCCACAGGGTTAGAGGTAATAATATCCAACACTCAACACAGGTGTGAATAGTGCTTTCTCTCACCAGCTAGAATGGAAAATACATGAAACATGAGACATTAGGTAAAGTATACAGGTGGGTCTTACTTCAATAATGGGGAATTAACAGCACTAAAATGAGCACGGCTCAGAAGTGGTATAATATCACTTGAAGTTAGAGGGTGATAAGTTAAAGATGTAAAATATAAATCCCAAAACAATCATTAATATAAAAGACACAGAATATATAAGAAAGTAGAAGGAAAACAGAATTATAAAGAAATAATTGAAAAGGCGGCAGAAAATGAGAAAAATGGGAAAAAATAAAATATGGCAGACAGAGAAAACAAGTATCAGTTTATCAATTTAAATGTAACTATATGAATGAACACATTATATGCAAATGGACTAAATATCCCAACTAAAAGGTAAACATTGTCAGAGTGGAAGAAAAAGCAGACCCCAACTATAAGCTGCCTATAAGAAATACACTTCATGTGTAAAGACATAAAGAAGTAAAAATTTAGAAAAAGATATGCCAGCACTAATCAAGAGAAAGCTGGGATGGCTATATTAATATAAAATTAGATTATATATAATATTATATTACCAGGAATACAGGAGATTATTCAATAATAATAAATAAGCAAATTCATCAAGATAAGAGAATAAGTCTGAACATCTATAACAGAGCTTCCAAATGAATGAAGCAACTGACAGAACAAGGAGAATCCACAATGATAGTTGAAGATTTCAATACCCCTCTCAATAACTCATAGAAAAAATAGACAGAAAATAAATAACCATACAGAAGATTGGAAAAAATTCTTCAAACAACTTGACCAAAAGTTTGAAACAAAAGTTTAGCAAATCAAATCCAAGAACACATATAAGCTAAAATACCTAACTACCAAGAGATTTTATGCCAAGAAGGCAAAGTTTGTTTAATATTTGAAAATCGATCTATGTTTTTAACCATATTCATAGCTTAAATAATAAAAAGACTTATGATACTCTCAAAAGGTGCAAAAAAAGTGTTTAAAAAGTGTTTAACAAAATCCAACATCATTCCTGAGGAAAACGTTATGGAAACTTGGAATAGAAGTATGTAGGAAAGAGTTAACTCAACATGCCTGAGTTGCTCAAGCCTTGCATTTCCCAATTTTCATGAATGGCCCTTGACCAATTCCTGGGAATCGAGCTCTTGGAATGTTCTAACTGATAAGAGTGTTTTGAATGCTTACAGCTTTGAAATGTACTATACTAGCTAGTCTAGATAGTTTGTGCAAACAGTGTGATTTATGTGAACACTTGCTTTCCTTAGAAGGGTCTGGAGTTTCGATAACTACAGTCAGTCATGTGGACATTATGTGCCTATATGGCAGATCCCCAATAAAATCTCTGGACACCTAGGCTCAGGCAAACATCCCTATTACGTAACAGTTTGTATGTGTTGTCGCAACTGGTTGCTGAATGTACTAAATGTGTCCTTCACAAGTCTCCTGGTAGAGGACTCTCGGAAGCTTATGTCTGGTTTCCTTCAGACTTTTCCGTATGTGCCTTTTCTCTTTGTTGATTTTTCTGTGTACCCTTATACTGTGATAATTTGTAATAGTCAGTATAATGACTACCCAATCAATCACCAGTCCTGGGAGTAGTCTTTAGGACCCCTGACACAGAAGGTAAGTAACACAATCTGCTAAAAAAGAATCTATAAAAACCGTCCAGCTAACACCAGACCAAACAGTGAAACACTGAACACTTTGTCGCTAAGATCAGATACAAGACTCTTCTAGTCAACAGTGTAATGGAAATTCTGGCTAGTATAACAAGGCAGAGAAAAGTAATTAAAAAACAACTAGGTTGTAAAAGAAGTAAAACCTTTATTCACAGGCATGGTTGTCTGTGTAGAATTCAATATAATTTATAAAAAAGCTATTAACACTAATAAGTGAGTTCTGTCAGATTGTGTATATATGAATCAATTGTTTTCTAAGTACTACAACAATTGAAAATCAAAATTTTAAAAATTCAATTTACAATAACAAAAAACTATGAAACACTAAAAAAATGAATCTGGTAAAATATGCAAAAGACCTGTACATGGAAAACTACAAAATAGTGCTGAGAGAAATTAAAGACCTAAACAAATGAAGAAATGAATCACAGTCATAAGTTGAAAGTTGAAAGATTTACTACTGTTAAATATCAATTCTTCCAAAATTTATTTATAGATTCAGTATATTCCCTATTAAAATACCAGCAGTCTTTTCTAAAACTATATATATAAATTGACAAGCTCTTTTTAAAATTGATGAAGAAATGCAATGGACCTAAGTATAGCCCCCCCCAAAGAAAAACCTTGAAAAAGAATGAAGTTTCACTGTGACTTCCTTATTTTGATGCTTTTTATTAAGTTACAGTAATAAAGACAGTTGGCTATTGGTATAAAAATAGACAAATAGGACTACTAAACCAAAAAGAAAACCCATAGTTAGACTCACATATATAGAAGCTTAATTTTCATAAAGGTGCAAAGGTAATTCCATGGAAAAAAAAGAATCTGTTCAACGATACCGCTATAACTGCTAAATGTCTATATTTAAAAAAAAAAAACAACCTTGATCCATTTCCCAAATCATACACAAAATGAATCTAAAATGATTCATAGACCTAAATGTAAACTCTAAAATTGTAAGATAACTAAAAGAAATTATCTGGGAAAACTTGGTGACTTTCTGTTAGGAGAAAAAAAAAAATTAACCTGTGAAATTAAAAGCAAGATCCATAAAAGTGAAAACTAAAGAATTTGATTTCATCAAAATTAAAAACTGCTGCTTTCTGAAAGTCACTATTAAGTGAAAGATAAAGCAAGTGAAAGACTGGGAGAAAATAATCTGCAAATCATGTAATTGATAAAGAACTTGTGTTCAGAATATATATAGAAACTTCAAAACTCTCATTCAGGTTGTAAAATTGTAAAACCCCTTCAGAAAACAAAAGTAAACACAGACCTACCATATTATTCAGCCATTTAACTCCTAAGAAATGAACTAGAGAAATAAAGTGAACTGAAAATATGCATCCAAAGATGTGTACATGAATGTTTACCGCAAATTTATTTATAATGACCAAAAACTCGAAACAATTCAAATGTCCATCAATAGTTGAATGCATAAACAAACAGTGGTCCACCCAGGCAATGGGCTATCTTTCAACAATTAAAATAAGTGAACTATTCAGATTACAGCATGGGTGAATCTCCAAATAATCAAACTGAGTGAAAGAAGCTAGACGCCCCCCCTCCAAATGCATGCACTGTTATTCCATTTTTTTTTTAATTTTAGAAAATTCTAACTAATTTAAGTGGCATAAAACAGATCAGTGGGTGCCTGGGGACAGTGGTGGGGGGCAGGGGAATCAGGAAGAAGGGCTTACAAAGAAGCATAAGGAAATCCTAGAGCAAGGAATATATATATTTGTCAAAACTTATCAGATTGTACCCTTTAAATATATGCAGTTTATTATAAGTCAATCATACATCAGTAAATATGTTAAAAATGTGAAACACCATATTGAGGTATCATTTTTCACTCCAAACCATGTATTGGTGAGTATGTGGAACAATGGGAGTTCTCATAAACTATAGTGGGAATATAATTGTCACAAACAATGGGGAGAGCAATCTGGCAAACATGACTAAAGCTAGTCATGCATACCCTACAACCCATGAATTTCACTTCTAATGATATTCCCTGTCAAAAATTTTGCACATATTCACAGGGAGATAAGATGTACAAAAATGCTTACTTCCAGGGCTTCCCTGGTGGCGCAGTGGTTGAGAATCTGCCTGCCAGTGCAGGGGACACGGGTTTGAGCCCTGGTCTGGGAGGATCCCACATGCTGCGGAGCAACTAGGTCCGTGAGCCACAACTACTGAGCTTGCGCGTCTGGAGCCTGTGCTCCACAACAAGAGAGGCCGCGACAGTGAGAGGCCCACGCACCGCGATGAAGAGTGGCCCGCGCTTGCCCGAACTAGAGAAAGCCCTCGCAGGGAAACCAAGACCTAACACAGCAAAAATAAATAAATAAAATAATAAACTCCTACCCCCAACATCTTCTTTAAAAAAAAAAAAGCTTACTTCCATATTGTAATAACAAATTTAAGATAAATAAAACAACATTCAGAACAAACAATATATTCACATGTAGTAAAAATTAAAAGCGCACATATCGGAATGATCTGCACAAAATAAGTTTTAAAGATTATTCCTGAGGATAAATGGGAGAGAACGTGATTGGGGAAGATTGTATAGAATCTCCAATATTTGTTAAGTTCTTATTTTTTAAGTAAGTAAATTGGTACCTATTATATTATCTATACTTGTTTATTTTTGACATATCTTTAATATTGGTAGGAGCTAGTCTATGTAATTTAAAGATGAAAATTTAGAATCAGAGAGGCTATGGAGTTTTCCCAAGGTCACATAACTAGTGAATAGAAAAATTCATCTAGGATCTAAACCTTCTTTCTTCTGGTCCTTCTTCTGGTTCATTTACACCACTGCTTCCATGTTAATTTTAAAAAGATAGAGAAGCTAAGAAATTACTTGTATATGAGATCATAGAAAGGCGTTAATTTTTTGTCACCATAAGGCATTAAAGTGCCTACTGAGCAAAAAAATATATGTAAAAGAGATAAAAGAGCATTCATAAGCATACTCTGGTGCCTGGATATTGTGGAAAGAATGAAACAACAGCTAAACCTATGGAAATCTGAACTGCCAAGAGCTTGTGGGAGCAGAAAGAAGGAATATGCGACACATAGGTAATAATAAAGATGTTTGATTAAAATGAGAAAAGACACACTTAAGCAAAGGAGACTTCCATGTCATTATGTGGAGAGATTTTTTTTTTTTTAAAGAAGGTGTTGGGGGTAGGAGTTTATTAATTAATTAATTTATTTTTGCTGTGTTGGGTCTTCGTTTCTGTGCAAGCGCTTCCTCTAGGTGTGGCAAGCGGGGGCCACTCTTCATTGCGGTGCGCGGGCCTCTCACTATCGCGGCCTCTCTTGTTGCGGAGCACAGGCTCCAGACGTGCAGGCTCAGTAGTTGTGGCTCACGGGCCTAGTTGCTCCGCGGCATGTGGGATCCTCCCAGACCAGGGCTTGAACCTGTGTCCCCTGCGTCAGCAGGCAGATTCTCAACCGCTGCACCACCAGGGAAGCCCTGTGGAGAGATTTTTAATGAATATGTAACAGAAAAATTCATGTTAAAAACATTCCCTTTGTGCTGCTGCAAAAAATGAATTTCTTAAGTCCATACCTTAGAAGTTCTGGTGGTATTTGCTAAAATGGACTTATATGTGGCCCTTACAAACTAAACATATCAAGACATATATTTATTCATCCACAAGTGCACAGATACTTATTTGTGCACAATATTAATTAACATAAGATACAAAACCATAACATATAACACATATATAGCTAAGCATTATCATGGTTGAACAAATTTAGATTTTTATACAAATGTTATCACAGAAGAGATCATATTACTTGATAAATTTTGCTTTTAAACTTTAGCTAAATCTTGATCATTAAATGTATTCAGTTTAGATATTAGGATCAGAATCAGAGGAAAATGTTCTGTAATTCTGACCTCAACCATTACTAGCCTATTTATTCCTTCTATGGAACAATGATTTACTCAAGATGCATTCATTATCAGTAAACATATACCAGCATAGGTAGGTGCCAGGTACTACCCAAGCATTGGCGATATAGAGATGCCCCTGCACTTAATGACAAATATTAAAAGAGTTATCAAAATATACTCTTATGAAGGTTATGACAGGATTATTTTTAAATTGCTTCTGAGAAAGGAGAGGAATGCAGATCAGAAAAGTCAGCAAAAGTTTCACAGATGTCCTTATAAATAAATGGAATAATGTCTGGAAAAGTATTTTCCAAACATTAAAGATTTATACTGTTTAAGAAATTATTATAAGTTCCCCCATCTCCATTCTCAATAAAGAGGACATTTCACAGCATGATAGAACTTTGTACATGTAAGCATTCAAATATTTCATGGGCTGCTAAGGCTCATTATCTTTTCAAACATTTCTTTTTCCAAAAAAAAAAATCTACTTATAAGTAAACATCTCACCCATAAGTGAAAATAAGCACAGTTAATAATTTACCAAGGGTAGTTTTTGCACAATTCATTGCCAGGCCAGCATATCATTTTTTCTTCTAAATATTATTGGTAGGTAAAATAATGGCCTCCTAAATATGTCCACATTCTAATCCCTGTAACCTATGAATATGTTAGTTACGTGGAAAAGAATAATTAAATTAGCAGATGGAATTAATTTTATTAATCTGCTGACGAGATGGAGAGGTTATTCTGTTATCTAGGTGGGCCCAGTAGAATCACATGGGATCTTAAATGTGGGAGTGGGAGACAGAAATGTCAGTCAGAATGATACAATGTGAAAAAGACTTAAAAGGCCATTGCTGGCTTTGAAGATGGAGGAAGGTTCCACAGGGCAAAGAATGCAGCAGCCTCTTTCTGTAGTAGAAAAGGCAAAGAGGTGAATTCTCCTCTAGAGCTTTTTGGAAAGGAAATAGCTCTGCCTGATTTTAGCTCGGTGAGACTGATTTTTGACTTCTGACTTCAGAACTGTTAAGGTAATAAATTTGTGCTGTTTTTTGCTTTAAAGTTTGTGGTCATTTGTTACAAAAGGAATTAGGAAACTATTAAAATTAACACTTATTTCATTCTCAGAAAAACAAGTTCCATAAGCCTTTATTGAAAACCTCAGCCACTGCTATTAAATCGAATAGTTTTCTATTCCTGTAATTTACTACAAATATGATGGTTTAAAACAGCACCCGTTTATTACGGCAGTTTTGTAGGTCAGATGTATGGGCAGGCTCCACTGGGTTCTATGGTCAGGATCTCACATGGCCAAAATCAGGGTTGGCCAGCCTGGGTCCTTATCTGGAAATTCTGAGAAACAATCTGCTTCCAGGCTCATTTCAGCCTCTCAGCAGATACACTTCCTTGCAATAGCAGGCTGAGTGTGCATTTCTTTGCTGGCTAACTTGGGGCCTCTCTCAGCAACTAAGACTCCCTGTACTTTTCATGTGGCCCACTTCAAGCCATCAATGGTACATCAACTCCTTCTCATGCTTCAACTCTCTCACTTCCCCTTCTGTCATCAGCTGGAGAAGGTGCTCTGCTTTTAATGCCTCATGTGATTAAATCACACCCACCTGGATAATCTCCCTGTCTTATGGTCACATAACATAACATAATCATGGAAGTGATATCTCACCATATTCATAGGTTTTGGAGATTATAGTGGGACATATTTGGGGTCTCATTTTAGAAACCCTGCCTACTACAACTATTCAATTGTCTCTTCGATTTTTAATATATTTAAATGATTGATGAATTTACTTATGTGCCTTACTTATACATTGCCCTGTATTCTGATGTATTTTTTTATGGAGACATGATTCCAATAAAACATAGGAAACTCCTAAGCACAAGAATAATATGTTGTATTCTTTCATTAATTGGCGCTATGTTAGAGCTAAGGATACAGAGGTAAATAGGATTGTCAGGAAAAAGTCTAATGGAGTAATATTTGGAAGAATTGGAAGAAGTGTAGACAAGTTTGAAGAGTATAAAAAACCTAATGATATGGATATAGTACTTGTATGATTTAAAGGCTGTGTGACTATGGGGTAAGAATATTTAATCCCTAATTATGTTTAGTTATTTCTGAATGTATTCAAAGTTTATTCAATAAACACCAACTGTGTGCTAAAATGGAGAAAAATACTATTAACCTACCTACCAAGATCTTTTTGAGAGTCAAATGAAATGACCTAAGCCAAAATATTTATAAAAGTATGAAATTTTATTCAAACATGAATTATTAAATTTATTAGTGCAAGTTCTTATTTAGCAGCTTCTATAACTACATCATCCAGCAAAGAGCAAACTCTATAATCGATACTTAAAACACTGACCACCACAGTCATTAATAAGTAAATATATGCATTATATTTTATTTCTCTTTTTTTTTAACTATCAAATTTTTCTCTAGGAAATCAAAGTAATTCTCTATTTTTCACTTCTTCCTTCATCCATCTTCATCCTTGTTTGCCCTTAGGCTGTACAGGGCTTTAGTTTTACATTTGCTTAAAGATTTCCTGCTGTGGGAAACCTTCCTAATAGGTGAGATGATTCAAGGCCAGACAAGGATGGCACATGCCACAACACTGATGAGTTGTGGCTAAGCTTGCAACAAATCAGCTGGAGAAGTTCCCTGTACTAGCTACTTAATTGATTTTAGCATGGAGATGGGGAAAACTTAAAATGCTGCTCCAAAAATTGGCTGCCATACTCAAAGGACCTAAGAAGCTATCCCAAATCTGCTGTCCAACAAGCTTATTAATGAAGTGCTGGAGGGTTAGCTGGAGGTGGTAGGGCTCTCAAATTTACTGTGCATAAGAATTATCTAGGATTACTTGTTAAAAATGAATACTCCAGAGGACTTCTCTGGCAGTCCAGTGGTTAAGACTCCAAGCTGCCACCGCAGGGGGTGTGGGTTCCATCCCTGGTCCGGGATCTAAGATCCCACATGCCACACAGCGTGGCCAAAAAATTTTTAACATATTGAATTTAAAAAAATGCACACTCCAGAGGTATATACCCTGAGAAAGTCTGGTTTCGAAGGTCTAGGGGAGAGGAAGTATGAGACCTAGAAATATGTATCTTTTAATAAATTACTCCACAGAATTCTGAAACATAATAGCAAATCAAAAAATTTGTATTATTCTTCTTTAGTCATATGACCAACAACGCTTTAAAAAAAACAAACTTAAGATCATGGTCTTTTTACATCACTCTGGATGTGAATTTTAACAATTCCAACGTGTTATTGTGTGATCTTGAATAAGTTATTAAAATGTACTGTCTCAGAAATCTCATCTGTAAAATGAATATCATTATAACTAATGCAAATATGGTGGGGATTAACATTTTAGCTATTCTAGTTATTATTGCTGTTGTTGTTATTATTATTATTCTCCCTAAAGTGCTTACAGCGGTGTCTTTAAATTACCAGGCCCCAAGGGCACAACTTATTCTTTTTGAACATCTCTAAACCAAAATGATTAGAAGACTCTTGCTGGATCTCTATGGTACACTCATACTAACAAAGCCCCTTTTTATGTTGTAATAATATACAGCATAGAAACATAAAGAGCAATGCAATCGTGCAAGAATAAATTAAACCAAAGCTATGTGATGGGGCAATAACATCTGCTGAACAGTATCAATCATTGCCAAGAGCACAATGATGATCCTGGGGCCATGCTGCAGGGGTGGCTTCATGGACTAAGAAATTTCAACAAAAATGGCATAATAGGATTCTATGCCATTGTTTTACACATCCCTTACTCAGAAGTAGGGTCAGAAAAAGAAAGAGAACTTGCAAACCTCTCATATCCACAACATTTGCTATTTTTTTCCCCCAAACATACTTCTCAGTAAGATGCATTGTATCCCTTGTATACAGATTCTTCACATATATTAGGCCGTTTTTTGGAAGAAAATGAAAATCATACATAAATAAATCCTTAAAATATGACAGACATATTCTGACAGACAGTCAGAAGAGACAATATAAAGTTTGAATTAATAGCTCTCAGAGGTGGGGCCGTCTCAATGACCCTGACCCTTTCCTGGCAGGAGGGGATCTCCAATGATACAGGCCCAGGATGGTAGCTTGCCCCTGCCCCCAGAAGTAGACAGTTATTTTCCTGATCTTTTCCTACAGCTACACTGGGTCTTCTTCTGAGCCTGAGAGAAACAGGTTTTTCTGCCTTCCCCAATGGCTTAAAGCTTTTATTCCATTGGGAAGAAAGGGCAGAGGATCCTGGCAGTTTCCGGCCTCGTCCACAGCACTGTGGCTGCTCTGCCTCAGGCCTGGACCACAGGGAGGCTCTCTGTGGTCTTGTGCCCTGCCCTCAGTCTTTCTCATGAGCATCTGTTGAGATCCATGAAGAAGAACCTGCTAATGGGTGATAATTTCCACTATATCTGTGGCTCTATGGTCTTATTCTAGACCATACTCTACGTGGCTTTCATCAATTTACAGAAAATTTTATCTGAATTCTTCCTAGTTTTTATAGCACTCTATGTCTGCCCCAGGTAAACCAGTGCTTATATCCCATCCAACCAGCGTGACTAAACTTCAGACAGGCTTCCTGCTTACTCTAGGTCCCTGACCTCCCATTTCTTATACCATTTACTTTAGAAAACTTGCAACTATAAACTGCTTCTGCCCCTTGGGGATATAAATCTTTTAAAAAATCTCTTGCCAGTTTTACAATTCAGCAGTTTCTCAAGGAAACTGGAGTGCTCCTTTTGAAATGTATTCATCAAGAAAGACGGTGCCCCTGTCCCGCAGTCTCTATGGGAGAATAGGAGCAAGCCTACCTTCAGTGGATGTTTTGCTCCAAGTTGCAAAACTACTTCCTGTCATAAAGCTATGTGAGGTTTATTCTTCCTTTAGATAAAGTCAATTAGCAAACACAGATAGCCCATGACTTCCCCTATCACACTCTGTACTTTTCCACTAGCTCACCCCAGCACTTAAAAACCCTCTTGCCCTTTGCTTCTATGGAGTTGAGCTCTGGTCTCTCTCTCCTATTCCAATACCCATAAGGCTTTCTTGCCTGTTTAACTTTGACCAGTGCAATGTTTTCCTTGACGCATCTCTTCCTTGAGAATCCTTTCTTTCCTTAGATTTTAGGCTAGTTGATTACACTGCAACCTCAATTTTCTCATAAGTACAAGTAAAGCTGTTATTTACTTGATTTCCCTGAATTTTTTATTGCTTTAATGGTGAAAGCAATACTCTTCCCAGCTCGCTACACCTTAAGCAGAAACCAGAGTACTTCATATTTTTATTACATACTTTGTTGTTTTCAATTGAATGTATGCTCTACAATGGAGGCAGTACATTAGAATGTTTGAACATACAGCATTTATAAATAATAAATGTACTTACACTGAAGATACAGCCTCAGTTACCAATAAGGAAGCAAAATCAAATACTAGAATCACTGGAAAGTATATTAGGGAGGATTTAATAAGACACGCTTTGGGAAATTATCAACAAAATTCTATTTTTATTATATTGTAAAAACACTGTCACTGCACTCCCACAAAAAAGAACTGAAAAACTAGACAAAAAATTCTTTCAGACATTATACAAAAGGAAGTACAGAACTGTGGCAACCATGAGAGAAGAAAAATGAACAATTTAGCCTCAAAATGCTCTGGATTTCTGCCTGAAAGCATTTACCAGAACCCAGTGCAGAAAAGAGGAATTCAATGCTAGCACATGGGTTTGAGACAAGGAAAGAGATTAAAGTTCAGGAAAAATGAAAGTAGGCTCAGATGAAGATGCAATTTAAAAAAAAAGAAAATGAAAATAACATAAAGAAAAAAATTAAATGATTGGAAAAAATAATGGAAATGGAAGACAGAAAAAAGGAATAATTTTCATATTATTGAAATATTTGATGAAGAAAAATAAAACAATGGACCAGAGCTAATCTTTAAAACTCTGATCCCAACCAGAATTAGAAAAAGACCTGAATCTGCATGTTGAAAAGGCTCTCAAAGTACTTGGCAAAATTAACCCACAATCATTATCTCTGAAACATATTCTAATAAAAAGGCAAAGATAAAATGTTCAAGGTTTCATGAAAATAAATTAAAAAGGCAAAACAAGGTTGGAATCAGAATTTTCAAAATCAACATATAAAGCAAGGCAACAAGGGAGCATAATTCTTTTTTTTAATTTTTAGAAAGCTTACTGTGGTCTAGCTGATAGAAAATATGTATATTTAAAGTATACAATTTGACCGGTTTGACATACGTACATACCTATGAAACCATTACCACAGCCAAGATAATGAACATATCTATCACTGCCCATAGCAGTTTCCTATGTCTTTGCATCGTCAGCAAGCAACCACAGATCTGCTTTTTGTCACTATATTTGCATTTTACACAAATAGAATCATAGTATGGACATTCAATGTATAGGTCTTGCACATACTTTGCTAAACGTATTCCTAAGAATTTATATATATTTTTTAAACCTTTTATTTTATATTGGAGTATAGTTGATTAACAATGTTGTGTTAGTTCTAGGTATACATAAAAGTGATTCAGTTATACATATACATGTATCTATTCTTTTTCAAATTTTTTTCCCATTACAGAATACTGAGCAGAGTTCCCTGTGCTATACAGTAGTTCCTTCTTGGTTATCTATTTTAAATATAGCAGTGTGTACATGTCAACCCCAAACTCCCATTCTATCCTACCCCCTATCCTTCCCCCCGGTGACCATTAGTTCTTTCTCTAAGTCTGTGAGTCTGTTTCTGTTTTGTGAATAAGTTCACCTATATCATTTTTTTTTTAGATTCCGCATATATCACAATATCATATGATATTTGTCTTTCTCTCTCTGACTTACTACACTTAGTATGATAATCTCCAGGTCCATCCATGTTGCTGCAAATGGCATCATTTCATTCTTTTTAATGGCTGAGTAATATTCCATTGTATATATGTACCACATCTTCTTTATCCATTCATCTGTCAATGGACATTTAGGTTGCTTCCATGTCTTGGGTATTGTAAACAGCACTGCAATGAATATTGGGATGCATGTATCCTTTCAAACCATGTTTTTCTCCAGATATATGCCCAGGAGTGGGATTGCTGGATCATATGGTAGCTCAATTTTTAGTTTTCTTAAGGAACCTCCATACTGTTCTCCATAGTGGCTGTACCAATTTACATTCCCACCAACAGTGTAGGAGTGTTCCCTTTTCTACAACATTCACTGTTTGTAGATTTTTTGATGATGGCCATTCTGACTGGTGTGAGGTAATATCTCATTGTAGTTTTGGTTTGCATTTCTCTAATAATTAATGATGTTGAGCATCTTTTCATGTGCTTCTTGGCCATCTGTATGTCTTCTTTGAAGAAATGTCTATTTAGGTCTTCTGTCCATGTTTTGATTGGGTTGTTTGTTTTTTTGATATTGAGCTGCATGAACTGTTTGTAATTTTTGGAGATTAATCCCTTGTGGGTTGCATCATTTGCAAATATTTTCATTCATTCTGTGGGTTGTCTTCTCATTTTGTTTATGGATTCCTTTGCTGTGCAAAAGCTTTTAAGTTTCATTAGGTCCCATTTGTTTATTTTTGTTTTTATTTCCATTACTCTAGGAGATGGATCAAAAAAGATACTGCTGCAATTTATGTCAAAGAGTGTTCTGCCTATGTTTTCCTCTAAGAGTTTTATGACATCCAGCCTTACATTTAGTTCTTTAATCCATTTTGAGTTTATTTTTGTGTATGGTATTAAAGAATGTTCTAATTTCATTTTTTTACATGTAGCTGTCCAGATTTTCCCAGCACAATTTATTGAAGAGACTGTCTTTTCTCCCTGTATAGTCTTGCCTCCTTTGTTGTAGATTAATTGACCATAGGTGTGTGTGTTTATTTCTGGACTTTCTATCCTGTTCCATTGATCTATATGTCTGTTTTTGTGCCAGTACCATACTCTTTTGATGACTGTAGCTTTGTAGTATAGTCTGAAGTCAGGGAGCTTTATTTCTCCAACTCTGTTTTTCTTTCTCAAGATTGCTATGGCTATTTGGGGTCTTTTGTGTCTCCATACAAATTTTAAGTTTTTTTTCTGGTTCTGTGAAAAATGCCATTGGTAATTTGATAGAGATTGCACTAAATCTGAAGATTGCCTTGGGTAGTATAGTCATTTTGACAGTATTGATTCTTCCAATCCAAGAACATGGTACATCTTTCCATCTATTCATGTCATCTTCGATTTCTTTCATCAGCATCTTATAGTTTTCAGGGCACAGGTCTTTTGCCTCCTTAGGTAGGTTTATTCCTAAGTATTTTATTCTTTTTGATGCAATGGTAAATGGGATTGTTTCTTTAATTTCTCTTTCTGAACTTTTGTTGTTAGTGTATAGAAATGCAACAGATTTCTGTGGATTAATCTTGTAAATTCTAAACTTTTTACTTAAAAATAATTTTAGACTCAGAAAAGTTGCAAAATGTTACTAAATAATTTACTTATGCCCCTCATGCAACTCCCTTCAATGATATTCACTCTGTAGGGTAGTATACTGGAAAGGAGACAACTGCACAGAGAGAGAATTCTGAAGATGTGCAGTGTCCTCCTTGAGTACCGAGTGGATTCCCAGTCAGCACAAGTGTATAAGCAAATTATGCAATGATGAGAAGAGACTACCCAAAAGCATTAAAGAGAACAATCACTCAGGATAGTAAGGACTAGGAATATTGCCTCTTCTTACTAGCCAGAGCATAAATGCTCATTATTCATAGGGAATAAAATAGAGAAACCAGAAGAATGCTGCCTCAGAAAAGGAATAAATAAACCTAAACTAAATGATGCAGTGATGCCATTTAACAAAAGAAAAAAGCAAGACCTTAAAAGATCAAACATTTTCCAAAAATCTTAAGAATGGCTCAGAACAAAACTCATGAATATTTATAGGAATATGAAAATATCTAGCACTAAATAATGTACAATTTACAGTATTTGGAATCCAATAAAAAATTATCAGGCATGAAAAAAGCAGGTAAATGTTACACATATTGAGTAAAATCAATCAAAACCACCCCTAAAACAAACATAAATAATAGAATTAGGAGCCAAAGATACTAGAAGGGCAGTTGCATTTTGCATGTTTCGCATGCATTGCATTTCTCATTTCAAGAAGCAAGAGAAAAGATTGACATGTTCAGTAGAGAAAGGGAAGATATAAAAAAGAAATCTAAATTGAACTTCTCCAGATAATAACTGCAATGTCTAAGATTAAAAACGCACAGAATGAGGTTAATGTTGTGTGTAATAAATGGTTAAGGAGAGCATAGTTGGATATAAAATTCTTGGTTTATATATTTTTCCATTGACATATTTTTTAAAAGCTGCTCCAGAACTTCTGCTTTTGGGAAAATGAAGCAGACATACTTTTCCCTATTCCTCCTGCTAAGTACAACTGAAAATCCTGAACATTATACATAAAATAAACATATGAGGACTCTGTAGAGTAAAAAGAAGAAGACAGAGTGGCTAGGGATATTGCAACCCTAGGAATGACATGGTATTAAATTCCTTAGTATTTGGTGTGTTTGTTTTTGTTTTTTTGCCTCATATATCCTAGGAGTCAGCAAGTCAGAACTTCCAAAGCTTGTGGACATTTCCACCCCAAGACTGCTCTCTCTAAGCAAGGGATCATTAAAATGAAAATCTCACAAGGATCATTTATTATAAGAGTGGAGCCACATGCCTACACGACCATGATAGTGATATGAAAGAACCTAAAAAAAAAAAGATTCTGAAATTATATGAGTTGGTACCATAGGAAACTCTTAGAAAATCTGGAAAACACTTTGAGAGTCCCTAATCTCTTATAACAAATATTTTCAAGGGTCATCCCATTTCTGTTTATGTTTCATTGAGATATATTGATGGAAGGTGGGATACAGAAAGCATTTTTGAATATCTATTATATTCTAGACATTGCTCAGCTACAAAGATAAATCAAACAAAAAGCTGTACCATAGGAATTTTAAATATAAAGGAGAAAACAGAGATACATGGAAGTAACTCTAAAGCAAGTGCTTTCCTACAAATATGCAGTAACAAAGACATATTCCAGGAAGTAGCCCATTTATGATGCAGACAAAACTTTAACAGCCATCCTGAAAAACCACACTTGGCAGACAAAATAACATGTTAAAGAGCCATCATCAATCTAAGCCTTTTTAAAACCATGAAATAAAGAGCATTCTCTGTGTTCACATTTGCAAATGCATCCTTCCAGTAAAGCTCAAATAGCACATAGAATTAGCTGAAGCATTCAGTTTGGAATTAATACTGAAATAGAGTCCTGGAAGCTCAAATTACCACCTTCCTTTATCCATGCCATGAGAGAATAATTTAGCTCTGCTAAGGGGCAATATGTTTCATAAAACCCCTATCTTTTTTTTTTTTATGATATAATGCAACTAGTCTTAATGGGTTTTGCTTTTAAAAAATCTCTTGGGCTTCCCTGGTGGCGCAGTGGTTGAGAGTCCGCCTGCTGATGCAGGGGACCAGGGTTCGTGCCCCGGTCTGGGAGGATACCACGTGCCGCGAAGCGGCTGGGCCTGTGAGCCATGGCCGCTGGGCCTGCGCGTCCGGAGCCTGTGCTCTGCAACGGGAGAGGCCACAACAGTGGGAGGCCCTCGTACCGCAAAAAAAAAAAAAAATCTCTTAAAGTCTGCAGCAAATGACCATATCTTCAGTTAAACATACTGTGCTGCTCTGGGGGGATTGGACTTGAATACAGTGTTTACAAGATTGCAAAGGCTGAGAGCTGCTACTACTCTATTAACTGGCTAATCTGAGCCCTAAATGAGAACATTAAAAGAGGAATATAGATCTCTTTTAATGGAAATAATACTTTATCTGATAAGCTTTTTTTCCTGGATTGCAGGCTCTACATATCCTAACCCACTCTCCATTTTTCATATCTCAAATGTAGCCTATTTTCTTAAGGTTCAGTTCAATCATCAACTTCTGAATGCCATCCTTGATTTTCTCAGAGTAAGGGGAAATCTTCCTTTGAATTTCTTTAACACTTTCTACTCCACAATTTTTAAATATATCACTACTTTCCACACATTATAGTTATATGTGTCATCTCATTCTACTGTATTTCAAGTTTTTTGACCCCAAAATATATTTTATATACATTGGTAAATTGGTATTTTCAAGATATCTGATACAGTGTCAAATGCAGAATAAATTAAGAAATTCTTAATTAAACTAATATAGAAACAACAAAAATTCTGTTCATGAAAACAGAGTTCTATTTTAAAAGTCTATTAGTGTAATTTCATCTGAAAACAAAACTTGGTCCTACTATAGAGTAAACGCATCTCTTGGAATTCCTAAAGAGTTCTGTTCTAATTTCATGATTTTACTTTACACACAAAAACAAGTTTGAAGAAAAATGTGGAGGAAGAAAGCAGCAGGGGAAGGAGAAGGTAAGAACTTGTATGATGCAGTGGAAACCAAACAAAACACTGCAGGAGGGCTTCCCTGGTGGCTCAGCGGTTAAGAATCTGCCTGTCAATGAAGATGGGGACACGGGTTCGAACCCTGGTCTGGGAAGATCTCATATGCCATGGAGCAGCTAAGCCCATGAACCACAACTACTGAGCCTGCGCTCTAGAGCCCACGAGCCACAACTACTGAGTCCGCATGCCACTACTGAAGTCAGTGCGCCTACAGCCTGTGCTCTGCAACAAGAGAAGCCACCACAATGAGAAGCCCGTGTACCACAACAAAGAGTAGCCACCGCTCATAAGAACTAGAGAAAGCCCTCACACAGCAACAAAGACCCAATGCAGCCAAAAATAAATAAATAAAAAATAAATAAATTTATTAAAAAAAATAAAACACTGCAGGAAGGAGGTGATAGAACCTGTTTTAATAGATGTGAACTGACTTGAATGATGGACAATATTATCACGGATTTATCAATATGAGTGTGTGTCAATTCTTTTATGCAAATATTCTAATCTTACTGAATGGTATAGTCATCCAAGATCTAAACTGATAAAGCCATCTGCCTGTTTGGAATATTCAGGTGACCGCCCTTGAACAGAACATTCATTTTATTCTTTCACTGGAAAGAAAAGGTATGTTTCTCAGCCAGACTGTAGGGAAAGGAAAAAATCCTAATTTAAGTAAATTGGGCTATACAGATCTAAGGAGGGTGTGACAGAACTTAATTTAAAATGTGGCCCTGGAGGTGTGTCTCTCAGATACTCTTTTAAGATAAACTGCTCCAAGGATCAGAGTTGACTGACAGTCCCACTGCTATATGACTGGATCTACCTAGACAGGAACATGGAAGCCATACTCAGGTTACTCCCAGATAATAACATGGTGGCCTTGTAGCTGGACCCCTCCTACCTGAATAAGCAACGTTTGCTTGAGGATTCTCATAGGCTGAGACATCATTAGTACTGGGCTGGGGTCTGAGAGCATAGGATGAGCCCCAGCTTTCTTCTCCTTTTTGTTTCCCGAATGTCAGACCTGCATCACTATCTGAAGCCTCACACTGTCAGCTCCTGCCTCCTTTATGATTTGCAAGCATTTCCTTCAACAAATTTCTCAGACTTCCAGTCCTGTCTTGGCTTCTACTTCTCAGGAGAGCTGAACTGAATGAAAAGGATATCCCTTTAGATGTATTTGCCCCATAGACAGAGGCTCAGGTTTAAGCCATGCACATGAATATACTTGAGATTTTCGCAGACCTCACACTCCAACTTGTGGTTCACTAAAAGATACTTTCTTCTTTGTAGTATCTAGAGCACTGATTTTCAAATACTATTCTGAGAATTGTTCTCAAGCATGCTTCATGAAAAAAAAGTTTTTAAAGCATGTTCCTACCTCAGGATCATGATTAAGTTTAAAAATAATAAAAAATGTACAAGAATATATGGTTTTAACCATCTCCTCCAGGTTAATTATGTAAATAAACATGTGTATTAGTTCTCTGTTGCTGTATAACCAATTACCATAAATTTAGTAGCTCATAAAAACACAGGAATATCTCATGGTTTATATGGGTCAGGAGTCCAGCCACAGGTTAGCTGGATTCTCTGCTCAGGGTCTCACAAGGCTGTACTCAAGTTTCTGGCTGTGCTGTATTCTCATCTGAAGGCTCAAGTAGGAAAGAATCTGTTTCCAAGTACATTCAGATAGTTGGTAGAATCCATATCTATGCAGCTGTCTACTGAGATACCCAACATTTTGCTGGGTGGAAGCTGGAGGCCACTTTAGGTCCCTAGCGGTTGCTCACAAACTACCCAATGTGTGGCTCTCTTCACAGGTAGTTCATAACATTGTTACCTATCCTATTAAGGCCAGTAGAAGAATTTCTTTTCCAGTTTGCTCAGATGGCATCTTAATACAACAAAACATAATCTTAGGAGTGGCATCCCATCACCTTACCATGTATTATATAAAACAAGTTAGAAGCAAATCATGAGTCCTACCCACAGTCAAGGGGAAAGAATTACATGAGGGCTTGGATCATCATGGGTCATCTTAGTGTGTTTCACTACTCTGGGTTTGGGAACCATCAGCCTAGATGATGAGAATATTCTTTATCTCAAAAAGTGGAACTAACATGACCTGATTACATGGGAAGTATTAAGAACGCTGCATCATCTTTCTCTTCAACTTAAAAGATAAGATTGCTATTCTCTCAGACATAAAAAGGAGTATGAAGCAGCTAAGTGACATTCAGACAATTTTTCTGTTCTCTATTTCCAGACCTGATAACAGTTTTCTTTATAGCCAAATGACTAAACAGAAGAAAACATATTTTAGATCTCTAAAAGTTTCTGTAGTAGAGGAGGACAGACATCAAAGGAAAATTCTTCCTCTGAACTGAATTCCCTATAAAATACATAAGAACCTTTTAGAAGAGCCCAGTTGTGAAGAACTTAGTACAATAAATCAGAAATTGAATTCCTGATTCAATTATTACTAATTGTGTGACTTTGAAAGAATGAATGAATGAATTTTTCTTTCTATCCTCATCTGTAAAGGAGGTAAGAGAAACTATATTAAGGAATGCTTCTGAAGGTTCTGTTTGATAATTCATATAAAGACTCAGCTCATTATTACAGATTAAGTATTGGCTATCATATTCAAAATCGATATTTGTCTTGATTGTGGTAATAGTCAAATTTATGTGATAAAAGACCTTGTGGAAAACAAAATGGAATTGTTTGATATAAATTCATATTGCAGGCAAGAAATACATGATGTCACAGCAGAGAAAAAAGTAATTAGATGGTAATCTTGAAAATAATCCAAAACTCAAAGGAAAAGAATAAGAGGATACAATTTTTTAATTAAATGATATACGAATAGAAGTATTTAAAAATAGAGCAATCTGGAAAATAACATATTAAATTTTGAAAAACAAATCTTAGACTTCTTTTCCACAACCTAAATATTAGAGACTACTAGTGTAATATCTGAAATGTTTTAAGGGGAAGAGGTTGTAACTCAGAATTCTCTTCTGAACCAAGTTGTTGCTAAAAGAGAGTTAAAAGGAATAACTTTTTATATAGTCAGGGTCTATAAAAGCATATTACTAATGTGTATTATTACTGAAAAAATATTCAAATACATAAGCCATAACCAAGATATGACTCCAAATAAATAAACCAAAAAGTGTGAAAAAATAAGATAGAAAGGAACTGGTATTTGTGACCAATGAAATAGTTGAATGTGTAGGGATATGTCTAAATAACTATTGAAATCATGATCACAATAGATGGAACAATGAGATTATACATATTTTAATATGTATTACAACCTTAGATTTTCACCCAAGAAAATTGATTAGCAAAACAAATATTCTCCTTCATATTTGATAAATGGGTACCACACTTATTTTTCTGGTTTGAAAATTAGCTTTAGTTGAATTATATGCTGAAAAAAACTTTATATATATATAAAATAATCATAGTAGTCAAGAAAATATGTGACATTAATTATGTCTTTCTGTGAAAAGTCATTTTTTCAAATTTTGTATTTTAAAAAAATCCATAATTTTTCTATGTGGTTTAAAACAACATGACATAGTAAAGTTAAAATGAAAAGCAAAATGAATATGTCAGGGAGACACAAACAAGCAATAGATCTGTATATATTATTTAAAGAGGAAAACAAAAAAGATATAAAGCTTCATTTTATGGTAAAGAAACAGACAAATTAAAAATAACCATACTAGCATTAATAAAAACAATAAAAATGTACTAGAATAAAGATAAATATATCAAAGGAAACTTTTAAAAAATGATCAGATTTAGCTCCATGACTACATAAAAAATAGTAAAAGAGAATTTATTCAGAGTACATTTTCTAATTAAAATTGAATAGAACTTGACATTAAATAAATTTAAATAATTCAAATATTTTCACCTGTTTGAAAGCATCCTCTTACATAAATATTGGATCAAGGTGGAATTTTAATATACTGTTAAGTCAATATTTAAAAAATAAAAACAAACAGACAAAAATTAATTGAATTTGAACAAAGAGGTTTATAAACCTAAATGCTCTCCTTATTTGAAAAAAAGAGAGGAAATAAATTAGCTGAGTTGAATAAATCAAATGGCAAAGAAAAAAGTAAACTAGATAAATTAAGCTGAAAAACAGCAGCATTTAAAAATATAGAGGTTGTATTGTTTTAAAGTAAGTAATATTAGAAAATATCTGGAAAGCTCGGTTAAGAGAAATGTAGAAATGAGCTTTTGGAATAAAAAGAAAGGAACTGTAGCAATATATTGGACTTGAGCAAATTTAGTGAACTATAGAAATAGTTTAATTTTAATAATTAAAAAAATAGCTTTCAAAAATGTAAATTTTCAAAGAAAAAGAAAACATAAATTTACTTTAAAGTAATTTAAAATAACAAAAGTTTACTAATGAATTTAAAGAAGATGACCCTATTGGTTAATAAAATATTTAAGCTAAGATTTAATTAAAATAGTGTGACCCTGGTGTGATATTAAGTTATAATTGAGAAATAATCTTCAGTCCTTTAAAATGCTTATGAAGACTACATAATGACATAAAAAATGCTTACAGAATAGAGTCAAGTAAAAACTTGAAAAAATATTTCCATATACTTACTCTAAATGTAAAATTCAAAAATGTATCATAAATTCTAAAAGATCTATAATAAATTCTAAAGACAAAATAATGCCCATATGTTAACAGTGATTGTTATTGCATTTCTTTCTTATATTTTTAAGTTTCTTCTAGTTTTTTGATATAGATATTATTCTAGGTCCAATGCTTTCAGCATTAAAAAGAAAGAGAGAAATAGAAAGAATGATAGAGAGAAAGAGAGAGAGAGGGAGGGAGGAAGAAAAAAAGCCCCCCTTCTGAAGCTTCTGTTCTAGTAAGGGAGACAAAGGTGTGGGGTGTGTGTGTGTGTGTGTGTGTGTGTGTGTGTGTGTGTGTGTGTGTGTCTTGAAATACTGACAGGTACTATGACTATTAAGAAAAAAAGGGGATGAAGAATGATTTGACGATACAATCATAGATAAAACTGAGGATTTGTCATTTAAGAGGAGATCTGAATGAAGAGAGAGATTGAGCCATATGAATATTTGGGAAGGTTGATTACTTTAAAAGACATTAATACAAGGTCCAAAGGTGGAAGTATGCATTGAGGTTCCAGGAAAGGTAAGAAGGCCAGTGGGGGTTGAGTGATTGAGTGAGAAGAAGAGTTATAGGAGATGTTTGACATAACAGGGACTTAGGAATTATGTAAAGGACTTTGGATTTTCCTCTGGGGTGGGAAGTCATTGGATGGTTTTGATCAGGGAACGATATGATGTGATTTATGTTTTAAAATTATTCCCTTGGCTGCTTAATAGAGACCCATGCCAAGTGAGACAGGAGGTGAGGAAAGAAGAAATAAGACCAATTAACAGGAAATAACACAAGCAAAAGATTGCACTAGTTAGGGATTTTTTGTGTGTTTTTTTTTGCGGCATGCGGGCCTCTCACTCTTGTGGCCTCTCCCTTTGCGGAGCACAGGCTCCGGATGCACAGGCTTGGCAGCCATGGCTCACGGGCCCAGCCACTCTGTGGCATGTGGGATCTTCTCGGACCGGAACACAAACCTGCGTCCCCTGCATCGGCAGGCGGACTCTCAACCACCGCGCCACCAGGGAAGCCCAGGGATGTTTTTTAATGAATATGTGTCACTCTAATAATTTAAAAATATGATTCAGCAATAAAAACATGGGAAAATTACTTGTATTTATAAATGATTAAGGTTATCATGTTAATCTTATAAAACGTCACACAAATTAATGAGAATAATACTATGACCACAACACTTAAGTCATTAAAAGTTAACACAAGAGAGATTATACTAATTAAACAAATCTGAAAATGTGCATACGTACTGGTGACCACAAAAATGCAAATAGAAACAATATAACAACCCTGATTACTTATTATGTTAGCACTTTATTTTTCAAAACACCAATGAAAAATATATTAGGGTCCTGTGGAAGAGGATTTGCATACACTGCTATTTTACTGTGTTCTTATTAGTCCTAAATATGTTTATATACTTTGACCTAGAAAGTATACCTCTCAGAAAATATCTTATGGAAATTTATACTTAACTTAAAATGTTTTCATAAACAAAATTGTCTCAGCAGAATCTATAAAAATATGAAACAGAGGGATTTTTAAAAAGCTAATTTAAACAATAGGGAATGGCCAAAAAAACCTGTTGGAATACTACGAAGCATTAAAAAAATACTGCTTCACGTGGAAAACTACTTATAGTGTTTCTAAGTGTGAGGGCCATGTTACAATATTTAACGTAAAATGTAATTATAACCATGTATTTAAAACTGCTATGGGTTTAGAAACATACCAGAAGAAAATATAAAAAGCTATTAATATTGGTTATATTTAACTCAAGTAAATATATATTTTTTTCTTTGCTTTCTTTAATTTTCACATTATCTTAATAAGGATATATTACTTGGGTGTAGGTTTTTTGGATTATATTAAATTCACTGATTGCGCTATTTAGTAGCAATCACTAAAGTGTGCTCCCTTTATGAAAAGGGAGTTATGAGGAGGACCTTCAAGATAGTGGAGGAGTAAGATGTGGATATCACCTTCGTCCCCACAAATACATCAAAAATACATCTACATGTGGAACAGCTCCTACAGAACACCTATTGAATGCAGGGAAGACCTCAGACTTCCCAAAAGGCAAGAAACTCCCCACATACCTGGGTAGGGAAAAAGTAAAAAAGGAAAGACAGAGACAAAAGAATAGGAACAGGACCTGCACCTCTGGGAGGGAGCTGTGAAGGATGAAAGGTTTCCACACACTAGGAAACCTCTTCACTGGTGGAGACAGGGGGTGGGCAGGGGGGAAGCTTCAGAGCCGTGGAGGAGAGCGCAGCAACAGGGGTGCAGAAGGCAAAGCGGAGAGATTCCTGCACAGAGGATCAAGGCCGACCGGCACTCACCAGCCCGAGAGGCTCGTCTGCTCACCCTCCATGGTGGGTGGGAACTGGGAGCTGAGGCTCGGGCTTTGAAGGTCAAATCCCAAGAAGAGGACTGGGGTTGGCTGCATGAACACAGCCTGAATGAGGCTAGTGTACCACAGCTAGTGGGGAGGGAGTCCAGGAAAAAGTCTGGACCTGCCTAAGAGGCAAGAGACCATTGTTTTGGGGTGTGTAAAGAGAGGGGATTCCTTCCCTGTCTGCCCACAGAAGGCAGAGAACCACTTAAAAGAGCTCCAGAGACAGGCATGAGCTGCACCTATCAATGCAGACACCAGAGATGGGTGTGAATCACTAAGGCTGCTGCTGCAGCCACCAAGAAGCCTGTGTGCAAGCACAGGTAACTATCCACACCTCCCCTCCAGGAGCCTGTGCAGCCCGCCACTGCCAGGGTCCCGTGATCCAGGGACAACTTCCCTGGGAGAACATACAGTGCGCCTCAGGCTGGTGCAACATTACATAAACCTCTGCCGCCACAGGTTCACACTGCATTCCATACCCCTCTCATCCCCTGGCCTGAGTGAGCCAGAACCCCCTAATTAGCTGCTCCTTTAACTCCCTCCTGTCTGGGTGAAGAACAGATGCCAGAGGGAGACCTACATGAAGAGGTGGGACCAAATCCAAAGCTGAACCCCAGGAGTTGTGTGAACAAAGAAGAGAAAGGTAAATTTCTCCATGCAGCCTCAGAAGCAGCGGATTAAAATCCCCACAATCAACTTGATGTACTGTGCAACTGTGGAATACCTGAATAGACAACAAAACATACCAAAAGTGAGGCGGTGGACTTTGGAAGCAACTGTAGACTTGGGGTTTGCTTTCTGTGTCTAATTTGTTTCTGGTTTTATGTTTACCTTAGTTTAGTTTTTAGAGCTTGTTATCATTGGTGGATTTGTTTATCAGTGTAGTTGCTCTCTTACTTTTTTTTTTCTAATTACTTTTTTTATTTTAATAATATTTTTAATAACTTTATTTTAATTTTTTTTCTTTTTTCTTTCTTTCTATTTTTTTTCTCCCTTTACTTCTGAGCCATGTGGCTGACAGGGTCTTAGTGCTCTGGCTGGGTGTCAGCCCTGAGCCTCTGAGGTGGGAGAGTCGAGTTCAGGACATTGGTCCACTAGAAACCTCCTAGCCCCACATAATATCAATCAGCGAGAGGTCTCCCGGAGTTCTCCGTCTCAATGTCAAGACCCAGCTCCACTCAACAACCAGCAAGCTCCAGTGCTGGATACCCCATTCCAAACACCTAGCAGGACAGGAGCACAACCCCACCCATTAAGAGAGAGGCTGCCTAAAATCATAAGTTCACAGACACCCCAAAACACACCACCAGACACAGTCCTGCCCACCAGAAAGAAAAGATCCAGCCTCATCCACCAGAACAAAGGCACCAGTCCCTTCCACCAAGTAGCCTACCCAAGGCACTGAACCAACCTCACTAACTGCGGGCAGACACCAAAAACAAAGGGAACTATGAATGTGCAGCCTGTGAAAAGCAAACCCCAAACACAGTAAGTTAAGCAAAATGAGAAGACAGAGAAATACACAGCAGTTGAAGGAGCAAGGTAAAAACCCATCAGACCAAACAAATGAAGAGGAAATAGGTACTCTACCTGAAAAAGAATTCAGAGTAATGATAGTAAAGATGATCCAAAATGTTGGAAATAGAATGGAGAAAATACAAGAAACATTTTACAAGGCCCTAGAAGAACAAAAGCACAAACAAACAATGATGAACAACACAATAAATGAAATCAAAAATTCTCTAGATGGAATCAATAGCAGAATAACTGAGGCAGAACGGATAAGTGACCTGGAAGATAAAATAGTGGAAATAAATACTACAGAAGAGAATAAAGAAAAAAGTATGAAAAGAATTGGGGACAGTCTCAGAGACTTCTGGGACAACATTAAATACACCAACATTCGAATTATAGGGGTACCAGAAGAAGAGAAAAAGAAAGGTTCTGAGAAAATATTTGAAAAGGTTATAGTTGGAAACTTCCTTAACATGGGAAAGGAAATAGCCACCCAAGTCCAGGAAGCGCAGAGAGTCCCATACAGGATAAATGCAAGAAGAAACACACCAAGACACATATTATTGAAATTATCAAAAATTAAATACAAAGAAAAAATATTAAAAACAGCAAGGGAAAAGCCACAAATAACATACAAAACTCAACACCTATTTATGATAAAATCTCTCCAGAGTTAAAAAAAGAAAAAAAAAACCTTTCCAGAAAGTAGGCATAGAGGGAACTTACCTCAACATAATAAAGGCCATATATGACAAACTGACAGCCAAAATAGCTCTCAAGGGTGAAAAACTGAAACCATTTCCTCTAAGATCAGGAACAAGACACGGTTGCCCACTCTCACTGCGATTATTCAATGCAGATTAGGAAGTTTTAGCCACAGCAATCAGAGAAGAAAAATAAAAGGAATCCAAATCGGAAAAGAAGAAGTAAAGCTGTCACTGTTTGCAGATGACATGATACTATACATGGAGAATCCTAAAGGTGCTACAAGAAAACTACTAGAGCTCATCAATGAATTTGGTAAAGTAGCAGGATACAAAATTAATGCACAGAAATCTCTTGCATTCCTATACACTAATGATGAAAAATCTGAAAGAGAAATTAAGGAAACACTCCCATTTACCATTGCAACAAAAACAATAAAATACCTAGGAATAAACCTACCTAAGGAGACAAAAGACCTGTATACAGAAAACTATAAGACATTGAAGAAAGACATTAAAGATGATACAAAGAGATGTAGAGATATACCATGTTCTTGGATTGGAAGAATCAACATTGTGAAAATGACTATACTACCCAAAGCAATCCACAGATTCAATGCAATCCCTATCAAACTACCAGTGGCATTTTTCACAGAACTAGAACAAAAACTTTCACAATTTGTATGGAAACACAAAAGACCCCAAATAGCCAAAGCAATCCTTAGAAAGAAAAACGGAGCTGGAGGAATCAGGCTCCCTGACTTCAGACTATACTAAAAAGCTACAGTAATCAAGACAGTATGGTATGGATGGCACAAGAACAGAAATATAGATCAATGGAACAGAATAGAAAGCCCAGTGATAAACCCATGCACAGATGATCACCTTATCTTTGATAAAGGAGGCAAGAATATACAATGAAGAAAAGACAGCCTCTTCAATAAGTGGTGCTGGGAAAACCGGACAGCTACATGTAAAAGAATGAAATTAGAATGCTCCCAAACACCATACACAAAAATAAACTCAAAATGGATAAAAGACCTAAATGTAAGGCCAGACACTATAAAACTCTTAGAGGAAAACATAGGCAGAACCTTGTATGACATAAATCATCGCAAGATCCTTTTTGACCCACCTCCTAGAGAAATGGCAATTAAAAATAAAAATAAAGAAATGGGACTTAATGAAAGTTAAAAGTTTTTGCACAGCAAAGGAAACCATAAACAAGATGAAAAGACAACCCTCAGAATCAGAGAAAATATTTGCAACGAAAGCAACTGACACAGGATTAATCTCCAAAATATACAAGCAGCTCATGCAGCTCAATATCAAAAAAACAAACAACCCAAACCAAGAACGGGCAGAAGACCTAAATTGACATTTCCCCAAAGAAGATATACAGATGGCCAACAAACACATGAAAGGATGCTCAACATCACTAATCATTAGAGAAATGCAAATCAAAACTACAATGAGGTATCACCTCACACCAGTCAGAATGGCCATCATCAAAAAGCCTACAAATAAATGCTGGAGAGAGTGTGGAGAAAAGAGAACTCTCTTGCATTGTTGGTGGGAATGTAAATTGATACAGCCACTATGGAGAACAGTATGGAGGTTCCTTAAAAAACTAAAAATAGAGCTACCATATGACCCAGCAATTGACAGATGAATGGATAAAGATGTGGCACATATATAAAATGGAATATTATTCAACCATAAAAAGAAATGAAATTGAGTTATTTATAGTGAGTTGGATGGACCTAAATTCTGTCATACAGACTGAAGTAAGTCAGAAAGAGAAAAACAAATGCCATATGCTAACATATATATATGGAATCTAAAAAAAAAAGTGGTTCTGATTAACCTAGGGGCAGGACAGGAATAAAGACTCAGACGTAGAGAATGGACTTGAGGACACAGGGAAGGGTAAGGGTAAGCTGGGACGAAATGAGAGAGTAGCATTGACATATATACACTACCAAAAGTAAAATAGATAGCTAGTGGGAAGCAGCTGCATTGCACAGGGAGATCAGCTCAGTGCTTTGTGACCACCTAGCAGGGTGGGATAGGGAGGGTGGGAGGGAGACTCAAGAGGGAGGGGATATGGGGATATACATATACATATAGCTGATTCACTTTGTTATACAGTGGAAACTAACACAACATTGTAAAGCAATTATACTACAATAAAGATGTTAAAAAAATTAAAAAAATAAAAAATAAAATGATAATAAATTTTAAACAAGGGTTCCTCAGAGAGCTCCTTACTGCTCTATTTTGCATCTTCATGCCTAATTTCATTATTACTTCCCCCTACCTTGGAGAACATTATGTTCTTCAGAAACTTTATTTTTTTGCTGTTGTTTATAAAGCTTTGGGGACCATGTATATGGAATTTTGATGCTTAATTCTTCTGGGTGCCTGTCTAACTCAAACAACTAAAATATATACAAGAACAGGTAAGCAATCAGAATTAAATATTTCTATGAAAAAAAAAATTGGCACTTAGTTTTTAAAGATTGGAAATATATTTTCTCTAATTATCAATTAAGAAATGTGGAGTTAAAAATGTTCTTATGATCCCAATAAATTCCAGAAATCAAACAACTTTCTATTTAATTTCAGAAGAGATTAAATAAATTTCTTTCCATGTAATTTCTGGTTATATGCATTGAGTTAATTTATCTAGATTTTTCAGATCAGAGACATTTCTTCCTTCTTCCTCATATAGGGGAAAAATAAAGAACATCTCTAGCTTAGAGGAAATATTTTAAAGTGTTCCACTCCCAGCCTCATTTTGATATTAGCATATTCTAGCTTACCTATGTGGACCTAAAATGGAATCCTATGTAACACCATAACCCACACACTTACATAAGAATCCTAATCAGTCTTCCTATTTAAGGAGGAAGTCCACTGATACTGAGCTATCATTCTGTAGACACAGTCACTCATAAATTATGTGGATGGATGTCCATGACTTGTGAAAAACATAGTTTGAAAGAGAAGGACTCAAACAAAGAAAGAGATGAACATTAACATGCCTCTCACATTTGGAAAGATTTGAGAGTCAATTTCATTCACTGAAAAAGAAAATGGACTGCTAAGGAAAGACATCAATTCTAGAATTGATTGTCTCTAAATGTGGTACTACCAGGCATGGTGTTCCCCTGATGTGATACCATACAAAGTATACAGTACCAGTTCTGAAGTACTTGCCAAAAAAATTGGACTTGAATATCATCAAGTTTTTATCTCTAATTTCTAATTCATAGGAAACAGAGTGGACAGAAAAATAATTTAAATTATAACATAAGGAGGCAATCAGACAAATCTTGAATTTGGGCCTTTTGACAAATGATGTGGCTTCCTCAAATGTCAATGACAGAAAAAAAGAAAGGCAACTGGGAAAAATTGAAAATGGATTTGGTATTAGAATATGTTAATGTATATTTTTAAGTTTTGATGGTGTGATAATATTGTTGTTCATAAGAAAATGTATTCAGATTTTTAAAGATGAAACTATAGTATTTAGGGTTAACATGCAGTGAAATTACTGAGATAATTATTAAAAAAAAGAGATTTCACAGTAATAAAATAAAAACGAGTTTAAAAGATAAAAATAGGGACTTCCCTGGTGGCTCATGGTTAAAAATCCACCTGCCAGTGCAGGGGACACAGCTTCGATCCCTGGTCAAGGAAGATCCCACCTGCCGTGGAGCAACTAAACCCATGTACCACAACTACTGAGCCTGCGATGTAGAAGCTGCAAACCACAACTACTGAAGCCCACGTGCCCTAGAGCCCGTGCTCTGCAACAAGAGAAGCCACCACAATGAGAAGCCCACACACCGTAACAAAGAGTAGCCCCCACTCACCGCAACTAGAGAAAGCCCGCACACAGCAACGGAGACCCAACGCAGCCATAAATAAATAAAATAAATTTTTTAAAAACTTCATAGGTATAAAATAATGACTAAATAAAAGAAAATCTATACCATTAAAAGATGAAGATATACAATAATGATCCTCTTGATCCTGGAGGATCAGTATTGAATGTTAGTTACTCTATTATCTCCACTTTTATGAAATGTGTGTTATCAAACCTTAGATGCTAGCCAATGCACCACTTAAGAAGAGAAAAGAATTAAACTTTAGCTCATCATCAACTGAGATATATTCCAACTTTAGAGATACTAAGAGCTGAAAAATTAGGTGTACCTTAGAATCAATGAAATTTTGTATGTTTGAAATTTTCCATTAAAAGAAAAAGAAGATGAAATGAAGTTTTGGAAGTTACAAATACGTGTAAGAAGTAGAGGTGAAGTGGGAGTCAGAGAGGTGAATGATCCCAATTCTTTTGGATGGGACTCCATCTGGTAAAAGAGGTAACTGTGACCCTTCATGAGAAGCCAGGTTTAAATATAAGCAGCCATAAAAAAGAATGAAATAATGCTATTTGCAGCAACATGGGTGGACCTAGAAATTAACATACTAAGTGAGGTAAGACAGAGAAAGACAAATATCATATGATCTCAGTTATATGTGGAATCTTAAAAAATGATACAAATGAGCTTATTTACAAAATAGAAATAGACTCACAGACATAGAAAACAAACTTATGAACATCAAAGGGGAAAGGGGGGAGGGTTAATTAGGAGTTTGGGATTAAAATATACACACTATTATATACAAAATAGAAAATCAACAAGGCTCTACTGTATAGCACAGGGAACTATACTTAATATCTTGTAATAACCTATAATGGAAAATAATCTAAAAAAGAATATATGTGTCACTTTGCTGTACACCTGAAACTAACACAACATTGTAAATCAGCTATATTTCAAAAAAAATTTTTTTAATAAAATTTAAAAAAGCATTATGCTTTGTGTATTTGTCTGGGAAACCAGGAGAAAGTATGTCAACCACATGGCACACTGGCTTGCAAGGAGTCACTTAGAAATTACTATCCTGTTAAAACATAATTCAGCAAACCCTGACTCCTACATTCTTGGGGAGGAAAAACCCCTTAGACAGAAAGTAACTTTCTTTGGAAAGATGCAAAATTTAAAAGGGAAGAATATGTAACAATGTTATAACTCAAAATATAAATCTAGTTTTTCTCTGCACATTCCCTTATTTTCTTTCTTTCTTATTCCCTATTTAAGAATAGTCACTATTTAAGAATAGTCACTTAAAGTGACTATTCTTTAAGTCACTGGAAAGTAAAAATAAAACTTCAAAGAACCAACCCCTCACCTCAGCTATAAACATCTAAGTAACAACGAAGAATCTTGCTCATAGGATATATATATATATATATATTTTTTTTCTCCTAAAAGGAACGTTCCAGATAGGCCTGGAACTAGAGGAAAGACGAGAGAAGTGAAGTGTGCCTGTTATTGACAAGTGTAAATTAGAAGATGGCCTAGGTGAAGTGTGTAACAGGAAAGAATAAATCTGAGTCCATATTAGATCTGTTTCTCTTACTTTAACCTTTGTATTCTATTGCTTTTGCTACAAGAGTGTTGCTAATAGCCTGAAATATACAGGATAGCCCATTCTCAAGGCTCTGACCTTTAAAGGTATAACACTCTGCCATTCATACGGAGATAAAAATTTGCAGAACAGAGAGTAACATTTGTCTTGTTGGAGGTTTACAGGAATATCATGACCTGTCCTACATGAACAGCTGCAAGAACAAAGGATTCCGACATCAAGAAGTTTGCAACTACCAACCACACCCCTTCCTCTTTTAGTATAAAGGAAGCCTGAATTCTAACTTGGGTAAGATTTTTTTGAGGACAGTAGTCCACCATCTTGGTCTGCTGGCTTTCCAAATAAAGTCGTTATTCCTTGCCTCAACAACTGGTCTCTCGATTTACTGGCCTATCGTTTGGCAAGCAGTATGAGACTGGACTTGCTAACAAGAGGACCAAGGGTAGAAGGAACTCAGAACAGTTCTTGGATGTGGGTTTTCTCCACAGAAACCTGGTACCTAAGGATAATCTTCCATTTGACAATCTGCATGGACACTTGTCAGAAGGAATGGAGTTTGAGTCCCTAAACTCTTAATAGAGACAGGTGATTTGTGCCTAAGTTAAGTCAGAGAAAGCTAAAACAGAGTATGGAGTGGGCTGTAACATACTTTTGGGAAATCTTGAGGGCAAGAGAAAGGCTAACTGCATGCTTTGGTGGCAGAACAGGAGACTGTGACTGTGCAGGGATTGATCTTCACACCCTGAGGTTGTTGGGTGAGGAATGCAGATTTGGAGGCTACCTAGAGTCCTGTCCAATGAGTTGGCTGGGGAGTCTAAGAAATCTAAAAAGAAACTGACTGAAATTATTCCCCCAGATGTACTCAGTTTCAGAAGGAACTACTGCAACTACTACTGTGAAGAAAGAAGCATCAAGAAATTGAAGGCAAAAGAGCCCAGCAGGAAACCTGTGGGAAGCCATTAAAAGGCTCTAGGAGAGAAAGAATCATCTTGAAACATCTGGCACACCCAGAGAACTCAAAGCTGGCATTTAAAAGCACAAGTTCAAGTAAGAACTCTCTCCTCCACCTTTTCCCCACTTTAATCTTTTTTTTTTTAACAACTTTATTGGAGTATAATTGCTTTACAATGTTGTGTTAGTTTCTGCTTTATAACAAAGTGAATCAGCTATACATATACATGTATCCCCATATCTCCTCCCTCTTGCGTCTCCCTCCCACCCTCCCTATCCCATCCCTCTAGGTGGTCACAAAGCACCGAGCTGATCTCCCTGTGCTATGCGGCTGCTTCGCACTAGCTATCTATTTTACATCTGGTAGTGTATATATGTCCATGCCACTCTCTCACTTCATCCCAGCTTACCCTTCCCACTCCCTGTGTCCTCAAGTCCATTCTCTATTTCTGTGTCTTTATTCCCACACTGCACCTAGGTTCTTCAGAGCCTTTTTTTTTTAGATTCCATATATATGTGTTAGCATGCGGTATTTTTTTTCTCTTTCTGACTTACTTAACTCTGTATGACAGACTCTAGGTCCATCCACCTCACTACAAATAACTCAATTTCATTTCTTTTTGTGGCTGAGTAATATTCCATTGTATATATGTGCCACATCTTCTTTATCCATTCATCTGTCGATGGACACTTAGGTTGCTTCCATGTCCTGGCTACTGTAAATAGCGCTGCAATGAACATTGCCCCACTTTAATCTTGATGGGAAAGCTAAAGAGCAGGGAGTGAGTAGGGAAGGAGGTGAGCACAGAGAAAAAAGGGAGAAGCCTACTGTGCTCTGATTTCCCACCGCAGTCTGCAGTGCCTTAAACTGAACAAGGGAGAAGACGTAACACAAGTGAGGATATCTGTGGCTCAAGGTGACAGTAAGATTGTCTATTATCAAGCACTTGGCAAAAAATTCATGACTTTGCTGGAATTCTTATCCAGAGACAGGACAAAAATAAAATTTTGCTTTATTTTGTTGAGAATCATGGTTTTTTTTGTTTTTGTTTGGTATACTGTTAAATATAATTACCTGGAGGAATCTTTTCCAGAAGCGGGGGCCAAGTAGTGGTATTACAGGATGGCCTTCCCAAATCAACACTCTAGGTGAATTTCTCCTGGGTGAATTTATGTTCTCAGGTTCTATTTGCTGGACCACTGAAGTCAACTAGCATCCATAGAGCTAAAAACAAAATTTCTTCATCTACTCTCCTTCCTCAGGTAGTGGGTTCTAGTGAGATAGGCTGGGACCTGGGACCTGGGATCCTTTGCTGCAGTGCTTGCACCTGGACAAACATCTCTTCAAGCAGCAAAATACAAAGAAATTACAAGACACTAAAAATAACTGCATGCATGCACAGTTGGGGCAAATTATGGACAGGATATAAAAAGACCAAAAAACCCCAACTGCCACTTCTGAAAAGCCGGGAATAAAAGCAGGGGGGTCAGCAGCAAAAGCAGGGTACTGAGCATGCTCCCTGAACAGAACACCACCAAAAGGGTGGGAAAACCTCCTAAGCCACCCCTCCAGCCCAACTCCTGGACACACCCCTGCCCTCACCCCACATAAGGAACCAGCTTGCCCCTCCCCTCAGCAAGCAAATAAGCTAGGGAACCGGCTACTTGTTCTCACTCCCCCCTGCTGCAGCAGGGCCCCCAGTAAAGCCTTGCCTGAATTTTTTGTCTGGCCTCTGATCAATTTCTATTGATTAAGGAGGCCAAGAACCCTGGTCGGTAACACTAGGAACAAATTTTTCCCTGATAAACCAGCCATGGCGCTGCCAATGGCCTTACTGCCTGAATGGAATAGTTATTGAATTAATGCCCTGATAGTATTGGGTGTCCCATTAATTCTCATTAATTAATTCTCTTCTGAAAAATCAGGCACATCAGAGACTAAGCACTGAACCAGCACAAACCTTGAGACCCTGAAGCTAGTGAGAGGCATCCTGAACGTATACGCTAATGGAAAAAATTCACTTTTTTGAAAAGGCATCAAGAACGCTTCTAGATGAGACTGAGTCAAATAAAGTATTCAAGAGCACTGAAATCTCTTTGGACATTTAATTCAGTAGGGCAAAATAATTGTATTTCAGGACTTTAATTATTTTAAACTTTGATGTCTTTAACTTCCAGAGACTTTTAATCTTTAGGCTTTTATTTTCCCTAGGCGTTTGATATAATACTAAAATTTGGAGTATCTTTGCATTGTTGGCTTTTATTGTTGGAATGTCTTCATAATTTAAAAATATAATTGATAAGTTAAAAATCAATAGCAGCTATTTCTAAATATAGAGGATGGAAGAAGGAAACTGTCTGGGTGTTTAAGCTTGAAATCTCTTTATTGGGTTGTTAAAAGACTAGGGCCATAAATGAATTGTTAATATTTATCTCATCACAATTGGTTTTGCAGTTTATAAAAAGTCACCTAGAAAGTGAAGAACGCATTGGAAACAGCAGAAATAGAACTAGAGAAACTAGTTGGGAGGCTGTTGCATAATCTTTGTGAGAGATGATGAAAAGAAGAACTGCAGTAAATGGCAATAGAATGTGAGGAGAGAGATTGAGAGAGAGCAGGGATTCAGATTTAGTGACTAACTGGATTTGGGTGGTGAGAAATAATTGATAGGGAATACTAAAATGATGCCCATATTCCCAGCTTGCAAAACTGGGTGGATGGTGATGCCATTCACTGAAATGTAGACTATTAGAGAGATATGGATTTGGGTGGGGGGAGAGATAATTAGGTCAGTTTGTGACTTACCGAATTTGAGTTGTTTAAAGTGTTTATGAGACTTTGTTGTGAAAGTCTCTTATAGGCATTTGGATATAGAGGACAGGTATTCAAAAGAGAAATTCATCTTGAAGGTATTAATTTGGAATTTAAATGACTGAAACCATAGCAATAGCTGAGTATGAACCACTCCAAAGCATAAAGTGATAAGAGAAAAGGAGTCTCAGGATTATAAGGAGACAAATGTTTAAGGGAAGGGCAGAGGAAAATGGTTAAAGGAAACAACAGGAATAACCAGAAAAGAATATATTTCCCTTGTGGCTTGATAAAGCTTCATCTCAGGTTTCTCTCCTAATGTTCCTACAAAGTCCACTCTTAGGAGTTATTCCCTAATCTTTTTTTTTTTGCGGTACGCGGGCCTCCCACTGTTTTGGCCTCTCCCGTTGTGGAGCACAGGCTCCGGACGCGCAGGCTCAGCAGCCATGGCTCACGGGCCCAGCTGCTCCGCGGCAAGTGGGATGCTCCTGGACCGGGGCACGAACCCGCGTCCCCTGCATTGACAGGCAGACTCTCAACCACTGCGCCACCAGGGAAGCCCTCCCTAATCTTAAGAAAGCATTTCTTCTGCTCCCCCATAAAGAATATGAATCAATTTAGAACTTAACTACTATATGTTTTCTCTGATTAATTTATCTTACACCTCCTTCCACCCACCCACTAAGGGTGTAATCTTGAGAGCGGGGACTGGGTCCTCATCATGATTACTAGACCTTCCCTCTCTTGTATTGTAGAATTTATACAGTGTTTTTACACTCACAGTCTAATCTGCCACTCTTGCAAGGCAGTCAGAACAGTGATTCAAATTATGTTACAGATTTTTTTTTTTTTAAGTTTTGGGAGTTTGTTAAAGCTACTGTGGATACACAGATAACCCTCCAGTTTGCATTAGGGTTACTTAGTCCAACTGGGGACTGAGAATGCACAGATTTATTATTGTAAAGCCAAAATTGGAACAGTACTATATTGAAAAAGGGTTTTGTCCCCATCTTATATAAGGAGAAAGGGATTTGGATTCCACACCCCCTGTTATGTCCCAGGCACTACTAAGGCTTTCCCATTTGCTATTTAATTAATACCTGCAACAATCTTTGGAGGAAAGACATTATTATTCTCAGTTTATATAGATGAGAGAATTTGAATTGAGGAAAGAAGAAAACAAACTCATCCAAGATCACATCACACAGCTAGTTAAGGAAGGAAGCTCTGCCATGAGCCCATTTCTGCTGGCTCCAAATATGCAATGTCCTTTCTACTTATACTAAAATGCAAAGGGCCAACTTTCTCATATTCTCTGAGCTACTTCTAAGCGTTTAACAAGTGTTTATTTATTTAAAATTATGCAGTTTTCTAATATTGAAACAGAACCTACTTAAGAATATTTTGTGAACCTTTTCTATTTCAACTCTCTCTGAATTAACTGTACATAATTAGTGAGTGGGGAAATTACTACAAATAGGTTCTCTAGCTTCCCTTATGAAGATTATGTATCTAGATTGTTTTAAAAGCACTTAAATTCACCTGTATTTTGGTGAGTGGGTGGGGTGTGAACTAGAAAAGGGGCACTAGGATTTAAATCTTACAAGAAGCAAAACATAAAAGCAGATCCTAGGGAGCCTCAGATTAATATTCTCCACCTTAGAATTTAAATAAACTATTGGACAAATTTATTTAATGGGTGAGGTAGGCTATTTCCATGTCTCAGGACAGAAGTCAAGGCTCTGAGGTAAATTTTTCTTGGATTATAAATCTGAGACCATTAGAATTGAAACAGAAGTTTCTGTAATTTTATCCAACATTCCCCTTTACACATAGAATTATTAAAATCTACAACGTGCCAAAGCTCACAAAGCAACAATCTAGAAAATAGGGTCAAATTCCTGGTCTCCTACTACTTAATCCAAATTTCTTTTCCTTGCAGTGTATTTTCCCCATCATGTTTTATACACAGTCACATCATTCCCTTCCACCCCACATAAACACAATTAAAAATTAAGGAGTTCAGGAAACATGAAACAAGAATATGTTAATATCCTTAAATGAACCTTGAATGAATATAAGAAAAATTATGATAAACATAGTATCATATCTTATGGATTTACAATATAATTTTAAAAGCCTAAAATATAACGTAATGGAATAATCATAAACCTGCATATTCAATGAACTTTGGTGAAGTGGGTATTTCCCAAGTTAATTTGACCAGGTAGTGCAGTATTTATTTTATTTGCTTTGTTTCATTTATTTGTTTGCTTGATTTTTATAGTATAAAGGACAATGCTGTAGATGACATACTGTCTTCTTTTGCTTTATATTTTGCTAAATGTCAACAGAGTACATACAGGAAATATTGTGCTACTCAAGGTCAAATTGTTTATAAAAAAGAAAACTGCTGCAAGCAATTTTTAAAGGTACAAATTATTTATAACATGTCCTGTGTTAATTACATCTAAAAATATTCCAAACATTTCTTCTGTTAGCACTTAAACATCTGTTGGTATCTGCAAAGATTCTCTTGGATTCCACAACAAATTAAATGATGTTTTCCTTGAAAAGAGTCTAGTATATGACAATAGGCTACTACTAAGATAATTGCCTTAAAAATAGTAATGTCAAAGCAGCCAATTTCTCTGGTATTGACCAAAGTTTTAGAATTTGTGGATTTTTCTCCCTCTTGAAATCAATGTGCTTTCTTAAAAGGCCTATAAAGGAAAAATAAAGACTATCAATAAGAAATAATTATTTGAGATCTAGTCTTACCATCAGCAATCCACAGACTGACCAAAATTCTTGTGTGACACTAATGCCAGTGGATCAAAGCCTTTGAAAAAGTTATGTGGCATTAATGTTGCTATAGATATATCCTTGTCTATATTCTTAATTTCTATTTATTGCAAAGTAATTTACTAAGATACCATCTATAATATCAAAGCAATGACTCATGTCACAGTTAATCATCACAACATATAATTTATTTATTCTTCAAACAGCTCCTGAATATCTGCCATTTTCAGGCACTGTGCTAAGCAATAAAGAAACAGAGATGATTCAGATACAATACCTGTCTAAGGAAACTCAGAGTCTTTGTAGAACAACAGGCAGGGGGAAGAATTTTGGAAAAGAACATTAACTTCAACTCAGCCAATACAATGTAAGCATTCACAGCAAATGAAATAATAGAAGTAACCATATAATAATAGGAAGAAAATCTAAACCACAATTTATTTCTAAAAAGTAAAAATATATCTAAAGGTAGTCACTACCCAAATATTATTAAAGCACTGGTAAGAATTTTCAGGCTCTGACTACATAAATATTTTGTGTTAATTTTGCCAAGAAGCTGCCATCATGTATCTGATTTGTGGAAATTATGTTAGTTTCTTCATTTCTTGTACCTATATGTAAATTTTCAAGAAAACTTTGGAAAAGCTGAAATGGAGTTTAGTAAGCAGAAGTTTTTTTTGAACTGGAGATAATTGGTTTGATTTTGCATGTAAAATTCCTACCAGAGGTTTAATAAGTGGTCAAACTCAACAGTTTCTTCAGATTGAAACCTGAAAATAGCATGATGATACAGTACCTTCTTTAGGATTTATATTTTGTCTGAAATTAGGTGTCTTAAAATCTTCCAGTGATGGTTGATATGTCTATTTCAACTTTTATTTTTGTCCACTTTAAGAAGCTATCTCTTTAAGTACATAAAATTAAAAAATTTTACATCTTCCTTGCATATTTAATTTTCTATCATTATGAAACATTCTATTTATTCCTGGTTTTGCTTTTTTGCTAAAGGCTGCATTGTACTATGTTAGTATAGCTACACCAGATTCCTTGAGCTTGGTGTTCCCAAAGTATATCTTTTCTGTCTTTCCAACTTCAACCTTTTTGTTTCTTCTTATAAGAAAAAATATAGAGGCTACTTTTAAAATTAATTTGACAATCTTTGTATTTTAATTAAGGTGTGTATTCCATTTACATTTAATGCATTTACTTATCTATGTTAGTTTATATCTAACATCTTACTATTTTTTCTTTTACCCTACATGTTCCTCCGTGTGTTTTCCTTTTTGCCATCTGTTGGACTAATCATGTATGTTTTATTATCCCATTTTAGCTTGATTAGATTGTTAATTATACATTAGTTTGCTGTACTTTTAGCAATTATCCAAGAAATAACAATCTCATCCTTGACTTATCAAGGTCTGATTAAATTTAGTATTAGTTTACAATACACTTTGCAAACAATGCTAGCACTTTTCACACTTTTCAAGTCTATTTACCATCTTTCATTTTTTCATATTACTATAGTCATGCATTTTAATTTTGCATATACTTTAAATCACATAAGATATTACTGTGATTGTTTTTTTTTCAACTGTCAATATTTAGTTTTGTCCATATTTTTTGCATTTATGTTGTTCTTTATTACTTTCTACATTTCTGCGATTTTTGTTGCTTGAAATGTTCCTTATATTCTTTTTTTTTTTTTTTTTTTTTTTTTGCGGTACGCGGGCCTCTCACTGTTGTGGCCCCTCCTGCTGCGGAGCACAGACTCCGGACGCGCAGGCTCAGCGGCCATGGCTCACGGGCCCAGCCGCTCCGCGGCATGTGGGATCCTCCTGGACCGGGGTACGAACCCGCGTCTCCTCCATCGGCAGGCGGACTCTCAACCACTGTGCCACCAGGGAAGCCCTATAGTATTCATTTTAATGCAACTTTGCTTGCAATCATTTGCTAGAAATGTCTTTATTTTGCCCTCCTTTTTAAAGAATATTTTTGCTTGATGTAAAACTCTGATTGGCAGTTACAGCAGTTTTTGAAGATGTGATTCTATTGTTTTCTGGTTTCCATTATTTCTGTTGAGAAGTGAGCCATCAGTCTATTGTGGCTCATTTTAAAGTATTTTATTTCTACCTGCTTTTAAGCTTTTTCTCTTTATTTTTAGTCATCAATAGTCTCACTATGATGCGCCTAAGTAATTTATTTCTCTCTAGTGGTTTACCATAACTCTTGATTCTATAAATTTCATTCAATAATTTTAGAAAATACTCGGTCATTATCTATTCAAGTATTGTTTCTGTGCCATTTTTTTCTCTCTCTTACTTACCCTTCTGGGATTTCCAATTGCATTCATTTTGACAATTATTTCATGTCCTATATGTATCTTACACTCTTTTAGGTTCTCTATTCTTTTCTCTCTACATACATCAGTCTGGTTATTTTCTATAACTCTACATTTTAAATAAATGTTGTCCGGTAGAAATATAATTCAAGCCCCATATGTAAATTCTTTATTAGCTACATTATAAAAAGCAAAAGCAAAAAAAAAAACAGTTGAAATTAATTTTAAAAATATATTGAATTTAACCTCAGTTGAATTTTAATATTTAATGAATATACCAATATTAATAAGATTTTTTTCATTATTTTTTGTACTAAATCTTTGAAATCCAATGTATACTTTCTACTTACAGCACATCTCAAATCAGAATAGCCAGTTTCCAAGTGCTCAGTAGTCACATGTCTCTAGTGTCTACCATTTTGGACAGTACTGGTCTAGAATAGTAATCTTCTCATTAAGAATGTTCCTGAGGGGGGCTTCCCTGGTGGCGCAGTGGTTGAGAGTCCACCTGCCGATGCAGGGGACACGGGTTGATGCCCCGGTCCGGGAAGATCCCACATGCCGCAGAGAGGCTGGGCCCGTGGGCCGTGGCCGCTGGGCCTGCGCGTCCGGAGTCTGTGCTCCACAGCGGGAGAAGCCACAACAGTGAGAGGCCCGTGTACCGCAAAAAAAAAAAAAAAAAAAAAAAAGAATGTTCCTGAGGGGTGCTTCAATATGGCAGAGGAGTAAGGTGGAGATGACCCCTCTCCCACAAATACATCAAAAATTCATCTACATATGGAACAGCTCCTACAGAACACCTACTGAACGCTGGGAGAAGACCTCAGACTTCCCAAAAGGCAGGAAAATCCCCATGTACAGGGGTAGGGCAAAAGAAAAAAAAGACAAAATAATAGGGATGGGATCTTCAACTCTAGGAGGGAGCTGTGAAGGAGGAAAAGTTTCCACACACTAGGAAACTTTGTTGATGTGGCTGTTCACTGGCGGAGATGGGGTTTGTGTGTGGGGGAAGCTTCGTAGCCACAGAAGAGAGCGCAGCAACAGGGGTGCAGAGGACAAAGCGGAGAGATTCCCGCGCAGACAATCGGTGCCGACAGCATTCATCAGCCTGAGAGGCTTGTCTGCTCACCCGCCAGGGCGGGTGGGGGCTGAGGCTCAGGCTTCGGAGGTCAGGTCCCAAGGAGAGGACTGGGGTTGGCTGCGTGAACATGGCCTGAAGGGGCCTAGTGCACCACAGCTAGCTGGGACGGAGTCCGGGTTAAAGTTTGGAACTGCCTAAGAGGCAAGAGACCATTATTTTGGGGTGCACAAGGAGAGGGGATTCAGAGAACTACCTAAACAACCTTCAGAGACAGGCGAGAATGGTGGTTATAAACACGGACACCAGAGACGGGCATGAAACGCTAAGGCTGCTGCTGCAGCCACCAAGAAGCCTGTGTGCGAGCACAGGTCACTCTCCACACCTCCCCCACTGCAGGGGCCTGTGCAGCCTGCCACTGCCAGGGTCCTGTAATCCAGGGAAAACTTCCCCGGGAGAACACACGTCATGCCCAGCCTTTTGCAATGTCACTCCGGCCTCTACTGCTACAGGCTCACCCTGCATTCTGTACGCCTCTCTCCCCCTGGCCTGAGTGAGCCAGAGCCCCCTAATCAGCCACCACTCCAACCCCCTCCTGTCTGGGCAGGGAACAGATGCCCTCAGGCGACCTACATGCAGAGGTGGGGCCAAATCCAAAGCTGCACCCCAGGAGCTGTGCGAACAAAGAAGAGAAAGGGAAATCTCTCCCAGAAGCCTCAGGAGCAACGGATTAAATCTCCACAGTCAACCTGATGTACCCTGCATCTGTGGAATACCTGAAAAGACAACGAATCATCCCAAAATTGAGGCAGTGAACTTTGGGCGCAACTGTAGACTTGGGGTTTCCTGTATGTGACTAACTTGTTTGTTATTTTTATGTTTATCTTAGTATAGTTTTTAGCGCTTGATAACATTGGTGGATTTGTTTATTGGTTTGGTTGCTCCCTTCTTTAATTACTTTTTAATTTTTTTTAATTTTTTAATTTTATTTTTTTTTATACAGCAGGTTCTTATTAGTCATCCATTTTATACACATCAGTGTATACATGTCCATCCCAATCTCTCAATTCATCACACCACCACCCCAACCCGCCCGCCACTTTCACCCCTTGGTGTCCATACATTTGTTCTCTACATCTGTGTCTCAATTTCTGCCCTGGAAACTAGTTCATCTGTACCATTTTTCTAGGCTCCACATATATGCGTTAATATATGATATTTGTTTTTCTCTTTCTGACTTACTTCACTCTGTATGACAGTCTCTAGGTCAATTCACGTCTCAACAAATGACCCAATTTCGTTCCTTTTTATGGCTGAGTAATATTCCATTGTATATATGTACCACAACTTCTTTATCCATTTGTCTGTCGATGGGCATTTAGGTTGCTTCCATGACCCGGCTATTGTAAATAGTGCTGCAATGAACATTGGGGTGCATGTGTCTTTTTGAATTATGGTTTTCTCTGGGTATATGCCCAGTAGTGGGATTGCTGGATCATATGGTAATTCTATTTTTAGTTTTTTAAGAAACCTCCATACTGTTAAACTATTTTCAGAGGAATATTCTGAGTATTCCTTTCACTTGTTCTGTAACAATTTTCAATAGGCTCCTCCAAAACAATCTTTACATATCCCTAGGCAACATGGAATATGTATAAAAAAAAAAAACTTCGTATTTTTTAAAAGAGGATGGTAGACTGCTTTGATCTCACTCTCTGTCTGTTGATGTGCCTGTTAAATGCCATTTACAGCCCCCAAGTGAAGAACAGATTAAAACGTATGCCTCCAAGTTCCCACTGGTCTTCCAGCCAGGATAGGTCTGCTCTTTGGTAGTATTATCTTCCTTTTTCTTCACAGCATGATTATCTTATACTCTTGAGCAGCTATACTTCCTAGTGGTCAGGCCTACCAGTGCTTTTCATGTTTCTGCCTCTGCCTACAAGCTTGTCCAATACTCAATAAATATCCCACAATAAATATTTAATTGTCTGCCATGTGCCAAGTGTTCTTGCTTAGTGCCAACATATAACAGGGATCAAGACAGATACAAGGCATACGTCCCTAGTCCTGTGGAGCTTATTGATCAAGTAAGGAAACAGATTATCAAATAACCGCCCATGCAAAAACAATAGACCCTGATGATTGCCATTTAATCATTAATTAATTTAGTCAACAAATATTCATTGAGTGCCTTCTTAGTGCCAACCACTATTCCAAATTCTGTGGACAGATCAGTGAAGAAAGATGAACGTCCTGTTCCCATTAAGTATCTTTTATTTTTGTGGGCTAGCCCACTGTCAAGAGGAAATATGAGATCTGATCTAGTCTTCAGCAAAGGCTTCTCTGAGCATGTGACATTTGTACAGAGATATGAAGTATCAGTAGGAGTCAACCCAATGGGTTGTTAAAAGTAAATGGGGTGACAGGAAGACTATTCCAAAAAGAAGAAAAAGCAAATGCAAAAGTCCTAAAGCAGGTTGGAGCAAAACCTATGTGGCAAAATTTTTTTTTCTTAAATTCCAGTAGAAGAATCTCTTAGTTAATTTTCCCTTGATTAGTTTTCTATCAATCTTTGTTTTCAATACTGTGAAAGGCTTTTCTTTATGAATATTTTCAGAAAAAAATGTTGAGCAAACTCTATTAATTTCTTCTAGCTAGATGACATTTTAAACCAGGGATACTAAGCCCCTTTGTAACAGCAATTTCAGTTTCTTCACACTGTGTCTTATCTCATGCGGTTTTCTCTTTATTTCTGCCTCTCAGCCAGCTGCCTTTTCAACTCAGTCTGTTGTCTTATATTGTTGTTTTATCTCATCTTTGAACTTGTTTCATAGATTCTATGTTTTATTGAATTATATTGAGAGCAAAAACCAGAAGCTTTGTTAAATTTATTTGTTTTGTAATATAAATCTACAAATAAATGTTCTTGCTGTATCTCTCGTTAGTATTATATGCATCTCATTCTTTTAGGTTGTAGAGTTTTTTCCATATATCCCATATCAGGTGTAACAGCTCAATCCCTAACCATTTAGAAAAACAAATAGTTCAACCTGGCACTGAATTATTCAGGGAAAGGGAATCAGATTCTCTTGGAAGCTGAATTTCAGTCTAGCCCCTGAACACATACCATGAGCTAGAGTCAAACAAGCAAGCAAGGTGAATAGCATGTCTCCCCTGATTAATTGGACTGGAGTATTTCACAGTGGTTTTGACAAATACCTCTGTGTGTGTGTGTGTGTGTGTGTGTGTGTGTGTGTGTGTGTATCTCCACATAAATTTGCATATATACATATGCATGTTGGAAAAAGGTTTTATTTATTTATACTTCTCAAGCAGTTATAATAACTTTAGGCACTAGAACGAGATACTTAAAATTTCACCTCATTTGACATTGCATGTAAGAAGTCATGTCAAATCATTTTTAACAAAAACAAAACAAGAAATAATATGTAGAAGTGCAAGTAATAAAATGTGTACACATAAGAAAAGTACCCATATTGGAACAAGTTTGATTCTATTCAATCTATTGAAACTAGGACTATCTTCAAGTCATCCATAATCAAACACTCCAACAAACACTCAAAAAACTAATATTATAATGAGTCTTTTTATTTCCCATGTACATTGAAAACCGAAAAAGAATCTTCCAGTCACTAAAAAGTTAAATTCGCCACATATATTTGATTTCTCAGTTTCAAATAATTTTGATTAGTGTGAATAAATCTCCAAAAGTTGATAACCTTTGAGGGAGCCTATAAACCAACCGTCTGCATTTGCAAAATTAAAGATAAAACTCTGGGCCATGATGACCTCACCGAAGAATCATGTCCGAGAGGGCAAGGCAGACTTTCTCTGCATATCATCCCTTTAGTTACACCACCTCTAACCACAACTAACTTAGACATCAGATGGACAATGCAGCTCCCTATGCAGTAACAACTCTAACTCACAGATACCTATCCCTTTAAAATCACCATGGATTTCAAAACGCAACTTGGCAAAACTAATGGATTACACTCCCAAGAACATGTATATTGAAAAAAGAATAGGTCTGAAATCTATGTGTATACTTTAAATCAATCTCAATCAATAACTAGAGCACATCCACTCAATAATTCCAGAGAGTAAAGAGATGCTTAACTCAAAATAATAGAGTCCCTCATCATAGAATTTTAAGAATGGTGGCATGATATAGATGTCTAAAAAAGTTTCTTGAATGAATTTTGGAAGAAAAGTAAATATTTTGGGCTCAGGCCATTTACCAGTCATCACTCCAATTCAAGGAGAGGACATGGATTGATAATTCCCATCCGTAAGCAGCTTCAACTGAGTAAGATACATAAGTTTCTGAATAATTGTATCAAAAATCATTAGCATTTCTTTTAGTAAATTACAGTCTGGGGGTTTCCACCTTTAGATATAGAATGTTAAGTTACAGGAGATAAAACAAACCCAGCTTTCAATCACAGAAAGAATGATATTAGGCATGCCTGATTGAAATGAGGCTGGACTTTCTCATTATTATATAACCCTCCACTTATTGAACCATGTTCCCATGAAGTCAGAAGTATACTCTCTACAGATTACTGCAAATTCTCATTTTACATTGTTTTAACTGTCATCCATTCTGAATAGTTCTTATATCAATGACATTCTACTCTACAATGTAATAAAACTGCTATGGAAACACTGTCACTAATTATATTTATTTTACTACTAACAAAATATTTTGAATAAAAATTCATTAACACTGCTCCTTTTTAGGTCTCTAAGAATACGAAAATTCTGCTCATGTAAGTATGATAAGTTTGATTAGGGTGATCATAAGAATCTTCTTACATGCAAATAAAATACTTTGTGTTTACATGCAGTATGTTCTTTCCTTTGAAAATGTACAAAAATATACTTAAGTTTCATAAATATTCTAATAGAAGTCTAAATTTAAAATTATTATTTCCTTTTTGATCACCAAAGCATCAAGACAAAAAAAAAAGTTATGTTTATTTCACAAAGTTTGCAGGTAAAAGGAAAAATATAAATTAATGTTGCATCCTATTTTGTTTAACTACCATATAATATATTAAATGAGCTACACTGGTATTCTAACCCACAAACATGGGAGTGAAGGGCTAAGAGAAGGATGAGGGGATTTTATCACAGGAAAGGATCTCTCTTCGTCACAGCTGTCAACCTAGGTAATCTTTTGAATTCTATTTAGCAATTCCCTTCTGAAATACCATCACTCCAAATCACTTCAGTAATATTTTTCACCGAGCTGATTTTCCTTGATGAGTTGCTCCTGCAGTGTGAAGGCATCTTGCTGCTATACCACCTGGGGCAGCTATTTCTTTGTCATACTTCAAAGCTGCAGCAAGGAGGGCTTGCTTGGATGGCTGTCCAGGAAACCAAATGGGAATTATGCTTGTTTCCCTCTGAATCACATCCTGTTTGGCCCTTACAATTTGGCAGGGTGGGGTAGGAAAAAATAAAGTCTAAATTTCTAATTACTTATACAGCAAGATAGAAGATTTTCTTCTTTGGTACCTCAACCATGAGATGTAAAAAGTAGCCTTCATATTAGATTTCATAGACAATGTCTACTGCATTAGCACTCAGTTTTCTAGAACTTAAATGAATCATCAATATGGTCAACACTTTGACCACTGCTTATCTGCCATTAAAGACTATAGAACATTAATATTGATTTCTTCTCAATTTAATGATTTGCTCATTTTACTTGGTACTATTGTCTTACATGGGCTTTCTTAGCACAAACAGCTTTCAAAAACCAAAACATTTAGCCTTAAACCAGTAGAATAAATATATTATGCCTTACCAGAGCACACAGATGCATCCAATTAGAACAGAACGTCTATGTCATAAAACAAAACAAGGAATTGCACACTAGGATGTTAACAGCTACACATTACTGATACATACTGTCTTTTCTCCTGACAAATGTGCAATCTCTGGTAGTTGATAGTACATGCTCAATGTGTCTGTGTGTATAGATGTAGGTATTTATATACCCCTTAAAACTTTGATCTGCTCAAGTTCAGTCTTGAGTGATCCAGTATTCCAGTTTATTACCTTCTCAGGCAGAGGAAAATATGGACATTTTCACAAAAGACATCATCAAATAAGTGTTTTTCAATGATGGCAACATAATCAATGGTGAACTTTTGATGGGACAAGGAAATATTGTATTCCTCCTCTTGTAAACACTTCAGATAGAAAATCCTCCTGGATATGATGAGTGAAAAATCAAAATGAAGTTGGTATTGCTCACTAAAATGGAGCTGGGAGGCCATAAAGAAAGTGTGGCTTATGCACATCTCAGCCTGGACAGAATCTGAGCTTTTGGCCACTTAGTCTCCTAATGAAGTCATCCAGAACATCTGCCAGAAACTCAAGATACTTCTTAGACCTTTACCCTAAAATAACTTATGATATTGTATCTAATTAGACCCCCCTACCCAATACCCCAATAACTTCTGATTCCTTAAGGGCAAATATTTCTTGACTTGCATTAGAGTCAATCACAATTCTCATCGGGCAACAATGAACAAGCTTGTGGCTAATTTTGTCTTTATAAGTTCCTGGCTTTCTCTTCACCAGAAAACTCTTTCATTTTTACCTGAAGCTGTGTCTCTCAAATTGCAATTCCTAAGACCCCAAATAAACTATTTTATTTCCAGCCTCCCGCATTGCTTTTTTGTCGACATTACAAAGGTCCACTCAGGTCTGCTGGTTCCAGTCCCCATGGTAAAAATCGTCTTCACTCCTCTCTCATAAGGCCTAGAATATTCCCTTCAGAAAAGTGAGTAGCATCCACCAGCCTATTGTGAATTTGGCTAAGCTCTCTTATTGTGTTCTACCTTAAGAGTCTGTTAGTCTTCTCTCAATAATTAAAATCTGTGAGAAGTGACCCAGCTCTCTTAGTGACACTTGCCAGAAATCTCCTGATGGATGTCATTGATTTAGAGGATCAGTGACCACTAGGGTTTGGTGATTTTCCCCAGTTAAACTTCAACTGAAACCAGGATTTCCTCATCTAACACTATTTCATCTGTACCTTGCTGCTTTGTCCAGGAAAGTCCTCTGCACTGGGAACAGAGATCTAACACACTGGGATTCTGACAGCCTTAGGTTTAAAATCTTGAATCCTAGGGAACTCCAAGAGAAGGGGGCGATATGATATGGTAAAATGAGCAGGGGAAGAAGGTCCAGCCAAAAGTCACATCTTCTCCATTTATTTATGGCAAATCAATTTATTGTTCTCTGTACTAGTCACCTCACCTGTATAATGGGAATAGTAAATCTCTGCTTTATCTGCCTCATAGGTTTGTTGAAAGGATCAAATAAAATGATTACCTAAAGGAATCTTGTACACTTAGGAAACACTATCTAAATTTGATGAACTGTTTTCTTACAGGAGATACTATAAACTACTAGGGGCTGTAGATTAGCAGATTTTTTTCTGTCTGGCTACAAATCTTTTCTATTAAAAAAAAAAACTAGGAGAAAGAGAAAAGCACCTATTGTAAACAAAATTTGACTCATCATCTTTCTTTCTAATTCATGATGCCCAAAGACAACTGTAAAATGATAATACTGTTTACTTGCATTTATGCTCTTTTCATCTTGTTTCTCTTCAGTGACTGTTAATATGGTTAACATGTCAGTTAATTTTTGACCCAAAGCTTATTTCTTTGAAAATATTTTTAAAAAGGAAGTTTTCTTTTCAAGCTCAGGCACAAGGAGACGTCTCATAATTCTACACAACCATTATAAAGCAACAGCCATATGCAGGCCTAGACGATTAGAAGTAGTAGCACAATGGTGGGCCAGAGGGGCTTCCAATTACCTCCCTAATCAGGAGTGGTTCCCAAAGGGGGTCAGGTGTCATGTGTCTCCTCATTGTTTTTCAAGAAAGATCCTGATGTTCTTGATATCTCATGAGATAAAATTTGTCATCTAGGGAATAACTAATAGCTGTATTTTTGATAGTATTTATTTCCTTGGAAGATTTATAAGCATCTCTTTCTTTACTGAAATGTAACTATGACATTCTGATATCAGCTCTCTGAAGAAAATACAGGCTTTCTAAGGAAACAAGGAGAAATCAGAGAAAATAAGCCTATGAATAACACCAGAGTTGATTCTGATTCTTATCCAGACATACCAACCAGCTTGCTACGTGACCTTTAAGAAGTACCTCTCATTTCTGAATATCAGTTACCTCATTTGTAAAATAGGCAGCTTGAAATTAATGATTCTAAGGTAAGTGGGTTCTAAAGTGAGTTAAAGTTCTATGTTTTACTTCTCACCTTCAATGATTCTAAAATACTTGGAGAAAAGTAAGCAAAATGCTTAAAATTATTCTGTACATTCTGTGTATGAAAGTGCAGAAGAAAGGGTTTTCTTCCTTTTTTTATACAGCTATCCTGTGGTTTAGTCATTTATTTTTCTTAGCTGTCAGTAGTTAAGCATGAAAATTAATAGCTGCATTATTTTTTTCTGCAGAGGCTAATAGCCTCTTAACTGTTTTTAATGGGATGTTTTGGAGAAGCCCTATATTTCCCACACTACAGTACATATTTTTAGTATAGGGCCTCTGATTTAACACAGAGCTCAGCATCAGCTGGTAAAAGAGATTATTTTTAAAATACTGAATGGTATTAGTCAGGCAAATGTGTAATTATTTTCGCCATATAATTTTGGCTCAACTGTGGATAACATTCAAGTTGCAGTTGAAAGACTTGTGCCCTTTCCTAGGGGACAGTTTCATCCCAGAACTGGGATACATTTTTCATATGAATGTAGGCCAAAATATTGCTGCCTTATTTTTTTATTTTTTATTTTTGGTACGCGGGCCTCTCACTGTTGTGGCCTCTCCCGTTGAGGAGCACCGGCTCTGGACGCGCAGGCTCAGCGGCCATGGCTCACGGGCCCAGCTGCTCCGCGGCATGTGGGATCTTCCCGGACCAGGGCACAAACCCATGTCCCCTGCATCGGCAGGCAGACTCTCAACCACTGCGCCACCAGGGGAGCCCGCTGCCTTATTTTTAATGAATATTCTGTAATGTGGAAAGAAAGGAGATGATACAATAGTGAAACCTACTGAAAATCTAAGACGGGCAGAGCACATTGATAATCAGATCATTCATTTTCTGCAATTCTAAACATAAGTGTGCTTCCTGTCAATGAGTCACAGTGGCAAATAAGGCCAGGAAGCACAATGGATAGATCTGAGAACAGTATGGTCTTATCTAAGTAACCCATAACTAGGATCGCTGTATGATCAGGCCACCCAAGATGGCTGTTCTCTTGCTCTCTGTTCGACCTGCCCCTGCCTCACCCACACCCTACTCACCTGACTGACCTTCCTTCTTAATCATAAATCCTAATCAGTAAATGCTTATGTCCTTGCCCCCGGCCCAGCTAGTGAACTGTCTCCACTATGATAGTTTGTCAAAGGGGTGGTGAGGGGAGTGCCCTTCTGCTGGTTTCTCTGACAACTGATGAGCCAACCTGACATCAATTCTTCCTCTAACTGGTAATCTCCCTCTTCCCCTGGTAGTGAAAACCGCTGCCAGGTCCTGTCCACCATCTGCCACATGGTGGGATGTCGCTCCAGGACCTTAGTTCTGACGTGCAAGATCTCCCTATCCATTAAACCACTGATGTCTCTGTTGCTGACTCTGAGCTCTTTCTTTCGTCTCAAGGCTGGGTAAGTACAGGGCTGCAGGCCTGCAGGGCAACAATCATGTTGGGAGAAGAACAGGACTAAAAATCAAGTGGCCTCTTTTCTAGGGCTCTTTCATTTACACAAAAAACATTATGGAAAATCCCCTTCATTCTTAGAGCCCTCTCACCTCATCCATGAGAGAAATATTGATTCCTCATACCTCACCCCAGAGACACCACCAGAATCTACTGTCCAGCAAGCATTTTCCATCTCAGTAAATAACACAACCATGTCCAATCACCAGACACTACAAGATCCTATGTCATCTGGCCCCTTCTCATCTCCTTGTTGTCTACCCTACCTGCACTCTGCACTATTCACTTCACTCCAGCCACAGTGCCCTCATTTCCGTTTCTTAAATATCCCAAGCTCACTCTCACCTCAGAGATTTTGCATTTATTGTTCCTTTTGTTTGGAACGTTCTTCCCTAGTTGGAAAAAGGGCTGTCTTCATCTTCATATTTTTGTTTTAATTTAAATGTCAACTGTTAGAGAGGCTTTTTTTTTAAACCCCATTTCAACCACTTCTTCATGTTCTAAAGTTGTGTAATTATTTATTTTTAAAATCTAGTGTCTCTTTCCACTCAAAAAGTATAAGCTTCATCCAGAAGTGGGTGAAGCGGGTCTAAAGGTACAAATTTCCGGTTCAGAATAAATAAACCACGGTGGTGTAGTGCACAGCCTGATGACTATCATTAGTGATGCTGTACTGCATATGTGAAAGTTGCTAAGAGAGTACATCTTAAGAGTTCTCATCACGAGAAAAAAATTTGTAACTATGTATGTTGATGGATGTTAAACAGACTTATTGTGGTGATCTTTTGAAACAGGAGGCAAGGAGGTAGGGCACAACCTTTGAAAGAATGACGTAGCCCGAGGACATGACATAAACTGATTAGAACTAAATGGATCCAAGATGGCAGACAAGTCAACTTTTTCCACTAGACCTTGAGCCTCAGTATCAGCAAGTTCACATCAGCAAGCTAAATGACACACCTACAGGCGCCATGACAGTTCCAAGACCGACCATAATGATCAAAAGGTGGGTGGTGGCCCAATTCCTGGAAATCCCCACCCCTTCTTAAAATAGATGGAATATTCCTCCCACTCATTAGCCTATGAAATTACCCACTCCTATAAAAACTGACAACCCCATACCCTGGTGCCTTTCTCACCTTCTGAGATGGCCCATACTCTGTCTGTGGAGTGTGTTTCTCTCTAAATAAATCCACTTCTTACATATCACTTTGTCTCTCACTGAATTCTTTCTGCAATGAGACAGCAAGAACCTGAGCTTCATTAAGTCCTGAAACCAGGTATGTGATCTCAGTTGGAAGACTGTGGGTTTTGACCAGGTTCGAGTCCCAGAGGTGTGGGTTCAAGTCCCAGTCAGGTTTTTGGCCTGGTTCGGATCCCGGTCACGTGGGTTCAAGTCCCAATCTGGGTTTTGGCCAGGTTCGAGTCCCAGCACGTGGGTTCAAGTCCTAATCTGAGGTGCACGGTTTCACTTTCATGATATATACAAATATTAAAGCATTACATCGTACTCCTGAAACTAATATAATGTTATATGTCAATTATACCTCCATACATTTTTTTTTAATTTTAAATGTAAGCTCCCTGAGGGCTAGAACTAGCCCTGTCTTGTTTACTATTATATCCTAATGCCAAAGAACACTGCCCAACATACAGTAGGAAATCAATATATATTTTTGATTCACTAAAGAAGCTGAGTAACTTCTAAGATTTTCTTTGGCTCCGATACTTTATAAGTATTTGATATCTATATAAGAAGGACAAATCATATAAATGACAATGCCTTTCTACACCTAAAGTGGCATTCAGCTCTGAAATTCTATGACTGTGAAAGTACTTGCTATTGCTTTTCTGTTTTCTTTTTATTGTCATCATGCTTATTCCATTTTATCATTGTTTTCATAGTAAATCCAATTAATGTTGAGTACAAAGTGTAGGGAAACAAAGAGGGAGCAAGATCACAAGGAGATAAACTGGGGATGAGAAGTGTTTCTGACCAAGGGCAGGAGTTGAGGAAAGAAAACAGAATTAAAGGCTATGTCAAGATGGCAGCCACTGGTGAAAGAACTTAAGTTTTCTTTCATGTTATGTTTCAAGAGAGGTGATACTATTCTCTTGAGCCTATCATTTATATGCTATGGAGGAACAGAGGTAACCAGGTATTTACTGATGACTGGTGGCTTTTACAAGGTGGAAACTGTATAGAAAAACAAAAAGACAGGGGTAGAATTGATTACTTGACTGAAAAAGAGCTGAGAGTCACATTCTACCTCTTTCCTAGTCACATCACAAAGTGTAGAGTCCTGGAGAACACACAAAGCCTAAACTCTGGAGCTAATGCATCCAAAATTTTATGTGCTGTATGAGACAAAGAAATAAAATGCTAGTACTATGGGTCAGTATGAGCCCATGTTTACCCTGAATCATCACTATCCACATACAAACTGCAGAATTAAAGTTGGTGTTTGTATTGTGGGGAGACAAAATTTGTCACTCCAAAATGTCTACTTGGCATGTGCATTATTTTGAGCTGAAAACAATACAGGTTCAAAAGATTCAGGAAGAAACTCTGACCTTCCTACCAACTGCTGAATGAATGTCGATAGAGGACCAGTTCCAGGAAGGGAATCATCATCATAGATAACAAAGTATGAACTGGGTGTGTACACAGAGAGGAACCTAGCAAAGTCTGTTTTTTTGTTTTTGCGGTACGCGGGCCTCTCACTGTTTGGCCTCTCCCATTGCGGAGCACAGGCTCCAGACGCGCAGGCTCAGCGACCATGGCTCATGCGCCTAGCCGCTCCGTGGCATGTGGGATCTTCCCGGACCGGGGCATGAACCCGTGTCCCCTGCATCGGCAGGCGGACTCTCAACCACTGTGCCACCAGGGAAGCCCAAGTCTGTTTTTTAATATTCCTCTTTTTGTCTCATTGTCTCTGTATGGGCCCAAAACATTTGTTTACAAACATTTGCTTTTCCACCTCCATGCCAATTGCTTTCCTCCCCTTTGAAACCAAGCAGGACCCTGTTGGGCTCCTGGGCACGGAAGCCTTTCTGTCCCTCGTTTCAAGTAAGAAAGGAGTTAGTATGCTATCTTGTTAAAGAAATCTTACAGAGAATGCAAGTCACAAGTCTACAGCCAGATCCACAGACAGATCACCAAACACTAGTCATGGAGGACTTTCCTGAGAAAAGGAAAAAAATCACAGTTTGCTGAGAAGTGAAAAGAAATATGGGTCATATTTTATCCTTTAGACTTAAGATTCTATTTTAAGCTTGGGAGCTTTCCTGTTCCCACTGTCAAAATGTTCTGTGCTTTGTATAGAAAAATCTCTGTCATCCAGAAGCTTACTCACGGAGGTCCCAAAACAATTATAAAATTGAATGTTTGTATGTTTCTTTAATAAGAACTAACAGTTACTGGGAGCCTAGTATACATGGGAATTCTTCTAAATTTCATATACATACTAACACTTTTAATTCTAAAAACATCCCTTATATGTAAGAATGTTATTTTCTCCACATAATGGATGAGGACACTTAAGCTCAAAAAAGGTGAATTATCTACCCAAGAATTATCTACACAGCTCTCCAAGTCCTGCCACTTAACTCTTAGCTACTGTGCCAGATTTTCTACTTTTATATATACAAATATATGATAATATTTTCCCATGATCCTTGCAATATCCCTATGAGGGAATCAAAGCAGGTCTACCCCCATTTTACAGCTAGGAAAACCTTTGAAAGAGGTTTTGGAGAATAGTACTGCCCCCCCCCCAGGTAGTTACTGGCAGAGTCAGAAATCAAGAGTCCTAACTAAATAGTTTAAAACTTCCTTTATCCACAGCATTAAGCTCTAATATCTAGAAATCTGCTTTTCCTATTAAGAAAGTCAGTTAGGTCAATGTCATGAGATTTAGTGAGGAAAAACTAATAAAATGTGATTGTAAAATCCTAAGTTGCTGAACAATGCAGTCTGCAGTGCTTTCCCTTGTTGGTATGTATTCTAGAAATAAATAAATCAGTGAGGCAGGGGCTTCCCTGGTGGTACAGTGGTTAAGAATCCGCCTGCCATTTCAGGGGACATGGGTTTGAGCCCTGGTCTGGGAAGATCCCACATGCCACGGAGCAACTAAGCCCGTGCGCCGCAACTACTGAGCCTGCGCGCCTAGAGACCGTGCTCCGCAACAAGAGAAGCCACCGCAATGAGAATCCCGCACACTGCAACGAAGAGTTGCCCTCGCTAGCCGCAACTAGAGAAAGCCCACATGCAGGAACAAAGATCCAATGCAGCCAAATAAATAACGTAAATAACTAAATAAATTTATAAAAAAAAAATCAGAGAGGCATCCTGTCCTGTGTTTGTTTGCGGAAGGGAGGGAGGCAAAAGCAGTGATCCACTATGCACTGTTTTCCAGAGTAGGACACAGATCAGCCAGCAGTGCCACAGCCAGATTTTAAATATTCATGATGTTGTGGGTGGCTGCCCAGAATAGATTGCACTCCAGGGAAAGGCATCCCACACTTTCTTGTCACAAGGTACACAATAACTGCACAGAGTCAGAGACTACAACACCCTCCCAAGGGGGAAACCCTGGCCTCCTTAACACAGTCTTTGGTAGTTTCTGCTCAGAAATAGCAGCAAAGCCTGGGAGAGATAGTCTGATGGAATCTGCAAAGGAATTTCTTTTTCATGGAGCTGGGGAGATGATGGAATTAATGTTTTACACTGGGCTTTTTGCCTATGATTCTCATCTGCTTTGCCTGTAAGTCTAACGCAGCTGTTTCAGAACAGTTTCAGTAGTAAGGCCAATGTTCATGACAGTTTCTCAAACAATGCTCCAGATATTACTTTTTTGATTATTATGATTATTTTGTTATTTTTCCTAAAGGAAATTGCATTTCTAAAAGAATGCATTTGGGTCCAAACAACGGTAACTCCAAGAAAAAAAAAATCCTTATGAGTATTTTATAAGAACTCAGAGAATTCCAGTTTGCTCAAGCAAGGTGGATTATTCTTAAAGAAACACTTATATTCTAAGACCATGCAAATAAGGAAGATCAGAAAAGGTTCCCATAATATACTAACTTCCCAAAGACAGATCAGATATCTTAAGTATGTTTTCAAATTTACTGATTGCAACACACAGTAGTAAAAAATACATTTAAATCTGAACAACAAAGAGAAGAGTGGGTTTGGGTCTCCCTTTGACAAGAAGAAGAAACGTTAGAGAGGAGAAAGAAACGTTTTTTTGTTTTTTTTTTCCACTAAACAATACTACCATTATTATGCATAATGCACCCAATAGTTTCTATCCTATTTTATTCCATTTTATTCTCTTTAATTCTACTTTTTCAAAGTATTGGTCATAATCCCTTAAATTGATTGCATGGTCCACCACTCAGTCTCAATCTGCAATTTCAAAGAGTTTTAAAGAATTCAAGTGAAATAACTAAAAAGCTGAATACATGTTAAAGATGTGTACACATTTCTCTATAGGATACATATTCCTGGAAAAGAAGCAAGTATCAAAGTTTGCTTCTACCCAGAGTACATCAGTATAGCCCTAGAAGACTGAGGTTTTATTCATACAACTTTTCAGAGTATAGGCATCAGGGAATAAAGCCAAGTGCTAGAAACAAGTGGCAACAGACGTTTATAAAAAGGCAAAAAAAAAAAACTTCAGATATTGGCTTTTTTTTCAGACATAGACTACAGTATAAATATAAAACATATGATTAAAGACATGAAAGAAAGGTTAAAGACATGAGCAGGTAAAAGAACATTTGAAAATAATAATTCCAAATTTCTAGAAGTTAAATATATAATAAATATAATTTCAAAATTTACTGGGTAAATTAACTAGAATATTAGACACAGCTGAAGACAGAATTAGTGAACTAAAAGATAGATCCAAAGAAAGGATCCAGAATACAGCCAGAGAGCAAAAATTAAGATGGAAAATATGAGAGATTAAGAGACATGGATGTTAAAGTGTAGAGATCTAATACATATAATAAGAGTTTCATTTCAGAAGATGAATAAAGGAATGGAGAAAAGGCAATATTTGAAGAATTAATGGCTGACCATTTCCTGCTAATGTAAAAAAAAAATCCTGTCATCAATTCTTCAAATGTTGGGTCCACAGATTCAAGAGCCCCAAGAAATATATATATATAATAAAATCTATCCCTAGACACAGCAAAGTAAAATCTAAAAAACAGAAGACAAATGGAGTGATTAAAAAAGGGGTTATATCTAAAATAAAGGACTATAACAAACAATAGTTATACTATTTAATTTTGAGGAAGAACAGGCTAGAACAAAAATTCTGAATAACAGTAGAATGGGAGTTGGAAGAGGGTCATTAGACTTAAAGTGTTCTTGGACAATTAATGTGTTTAGGAACATTGGTGTTAGATTTTGTTAGGTTTTGTAGACACATGCAAAGGTAATGAGGTAATCTCTAAAATAACAGGTAGTGAGTACATAACTTCTAAAAATAGGCAAGAATTCAAACGTTTCAAGGAAGACATGAAAGAAGGTAGAAAAAGGCAATTAAAAGCAAGACATATGATATTATGACATGGAAATTTGGTATAAATGAATCCAGATATATGAGAATCAAATGTGAACAGGCTTTTGATGGATTAAATATTGTTACAAATTATTTATTACTCTCTCTTTGAAAGGTGGTTTTATTTCCCCTCCCATTGAATCTGGGCTGGCTCTAAGGCTGCTTAAACAATAGAGGCAGCAGAAGACACATTTTGCAAATTCCAAGCTTAGCCTTTCAGAGAACTATCAGCTCTCATTTCCTCCTCCCTGAAACACTCATAATTGGAATGCTTCTGTGCAAAGCCCAATTGCTGGTGTGAACAGCCCAAGCAGCAGGAAGAGGTCCAGTGCAGACTGTGGTCTGAGATAAATCTTACCTACCTGACAATCACATGAATGAGCCTTCTTGGATGTTCTAGCCCAGGGGAGCCCCCCCAGGTGATTTTGTACAATCAGTGTCATGTGGAGCAGAAGAGCTGCCTAGGTGAGCCCAGTAAACACACAGAATGATAGAAGATGATAAAATGTGGCAGAGTAAGATTTCAAACCCACGACACGTGATTGTAGATCCCAAGCTCTTAACCTCTGTGCATGCTACGTCTCATCATTTAGTGAGCACTTAATATATGCCAGGCTCTGTTCTAAGGTCTTTACACTCTTAATGAGAATACCTTACTACCTTCTCTGGAAGAAAATGAGATAAAATTTTTAAACAGAGAAATATATACTACATCAATGCTAATCAAAAGCAAGCTAGAGTAGCCTGGATAACAACATAGGCTGTAAAGAAAAAAGCATTGCCAGAGGTCAAGGAGAACATTATGGAATGACAAAAGTTTCAATAAATCAAGAAAATGTGATAATTTTAAATTCAAAATCACCTAATAACACAGCCTCAAATAATTTATACCTGATACCAATAAATTAAAAAACCCAGCATCATAGAGTGAGATTTTTAACATAGTTATTTCAGTAGTGCATACATCAAGCAGAAAAAATTTCAGTAAAACAACAGAAGATTCAAAAGTACAATAAAAAATTAAACTTTATATAATTTACATATACAGAATATTGCACCAAACAAACTGGAAATTATGCACTCTTTTCAAGCTTATACTGAACATAATAAAGATCGGTCATGTGTTAGGTAAGAAATTTCAAAAACTTGGTAGATTTTAGATAATATTTTCTGACCACAATGCAATAAAGACAGAAATCAATAGCACAAACACAACTAGGAGAAACCCCATATATTTGGCCACTCCTATTCATGAACAGGGAAGCAAAAGCCCAAAAAAACCCACAAAAAACAAGCAAGCTGAATCCAACAATGTAAAAAACACTAATACATTAAGACTAAAATGGATTTAACACAATAATGCAAAATTGGTTTCATGTACTATCTCATTCTACTGGGTTAATGTAGCCATTATATACTCCTATTAATTAACTCATATTTTTCCTGGCAGAAATGACTTAAATTCTTGAATCATCTGTCTTGTCACCTATAAAATGGTGAATTAGCTCCATTATATCTCTATCTCAAATGATAAAGGGGATCAAATGAAAATAAGTTCAATGATTGTAAATGTGGTTTGTAAACTGAAAACATTGTAATAATAAGATGAATTATTTTATTATGCACAAAAAGATTTTTCATAGATGTAAATATATAGTTGTAAAACATTGATATTTTCTACTGTTTATGACTATATTATATAAATATAGTGTAGTGCTATCTATTTTAATGATAATGAACATTTGGGTTATATCAAGTATTTTATTTAACTGCTTCACACAATGTTACTATGAGCATTATTGTCCACATCTCTAAGTGTACATGGGAAAAACTTTACCTAGTTTTTACTCCTAGGAGTGAAATAATTGTGTTAAAAGTTGGTACATTTTAGATATACTAAGAAATTCCCAACTAAGGAGTGTGTGTCTACATTCCCATCTGCAGTGTTTGAGGCTTCCTGTTGTATTACATTCTCAAAATTCAAGATACAACCCAGCTTCTAAAGTTTTGTTACTGTGATTGATTTAAAATGGTTTCCTGAGGTTTTACGTTGCATTTCCCTGGTTACCAGTAAGATTAAGTGTATTTCCTTTTTATTGATATTTATTGTTCATTTATTTTCTCTTCTGTGAAGTGCCTCTTCATGTCTTAAGCCCGTTTTATTTTTAATCATTTCTTATTAAAATTGATAGGTACAAAACAATATTAAACAATATACCTGAGATATAAAGAATGACAACACAATGAACAGTCTTCCAATTTAAAGAAAAGTAAATTGCCTTTGAATCTCCTGTGTATCCTTCCTGATCCCATTACCGTTTCTCATCCATGAATGTAATGGCAAAATTAAATCGTGCACTTATTAGGTTGTTTTTAGTTTATCACTTTCCTGTATTATTTTTACATTGTTTTACTGCACATATGTATATGTGTGTTATAAAATTTTCTTCTCACCCTCATATTCAATAACACTTTTTCTGTTAGCATTATTTGGACTAGTCAGTATTACTCAGGAGAGTGATTCAACAGCATTAAATAAAAAGCTGCAGCTACTCACCTTCAGCACCTTCAGCACCTTCAGCAGATTACAGCTTTTGAGAGAAGCTGCTTACTTGCAAATTGTCACCTGCAATTCAAAGTACCAGCAACGTTGACTTTCAATTTTGGGGCTATGTTTGAACTGACTAGGTGTTTTAATCTCACTCTCCTCTTTGTATTTAATATGATGTTAATCCCATGACAACAGAGCTGTTCACACAGTGTGAGTTCTGACTGATGTCAAATAAGGAAAAGCCCTAGGAAAAAACCTTTCCAGTGAGCTTCTAGACAGGTCAAATAGTGATGCTTCTCTGGAGATGGGGCTTTGGGGGATTTTTAAACCTGTTCCATCTCCTCCTGTGGCTGCTAGGCTGCTGGTAATGCTGTTGATCTTCAAAGCTGCCATAAATTTGGGGAAAGGGGACAGGATTAGGGCAAGTTAAAAACACCACAAAGCTCAGTGTTACTACTGAAATACAGCTGTTTTTTCTTGAATAACACTTTGGAATGTCTCAAGCATTTCATTAATTTCCAGAATTCTGAAAAAGTAGTTTTGACAGATTTTGCCAATGTTCTCATTGCTTTTATGGAGAAGCAGATTTTCTGAGGTCCTTAATCTGCCATTCCAGAGTGCTTCTATCCTTGATGAGATTTAAAGCCCCCTAGTCAGGGTTATGACTAATCTAGATTCCCCACAAGCTTTTTCCCTTTAGGTATCACTTGCTAACCTTATGCTTATTCTTCACTCTGGGATTTTATTTTGTCGGTTTCAAGGAAGAGAATTTTTAAAAATTTCTCTTTAACCTGCAAATCCATGTATTTCATATGAGAAGGTACTTTTACGCATGAATTCTATACACAATATTGAACAAATGTGTGAAAACACTTTTTTAAATGATGGCAAGAATTTGGTAGAAGATCAAGAAAAAAATGTAGTATTTCCAAACACTCCAAAGGTGGTAAGAGATGAGATCCATAACAAAGGTGATAGCATAATTCTTGGTCAGGAAAAAAGTCAACTCTTCTAATACAATGGAAATACAGAATGGGAATAGGAATGGCAGAATACCAGGAAGTCTAGGATTGAGGGGAAAGGCAGTTAAGGAAGATCTTGTTTTATGATATTTTTTTTTTTTCTGTGAAGGGAATGTAGAAAAATGTTGGAAATGGTAGAATATGTTCTTGAAAAATATGAAGCCATGTTGAAAAGACAAATGTGGAGGATGGAGGGAGAAATCCAAGGATTCGGGGAATAATATTTTCAGCTTTGAGGACGTAGTAAGAGTAGAGATCATAAATCTCTAATGCCAATGATCTGCACCACTGTGTGATTTAATACAACACTGGAATGCCATCAACTGAGGCTAAAGCCATGTGAAATCCCTTCCTCTTCCACAAATACATTATGCCATTATGCTCTTTTATACCTTTATGCCTTGTGTAATGCCCTTCTCCAGTTGTCTACAATATAGAGCATCTAGTCTTCCTTCATCTCTCATTTGCTTCTCTTCAAGGGTGACACTATGCCTTATCTGATTAATGAGTTAAATAAAGAGCTGTAGCCTCCAAGCTAACTGTATTTCAGAGCACCCTTCTTGCACATAACTCTACTCTGGTGGAGTATACCCATAGGAATAGGTCTTTCCTGCCTTACATAGAAAGAAGCAGTTCTTATCCTCTTTCTACATCAGTTCTTAGACTGTGATGTGTTTGGATAAATCAATTCATTTAGTAGATTGGTAGTTAAGAAGCACATTTTCATATCTGGTCCAAGCTCCATTCTCTAATAAGTCTTTATCAGTATGAAAGGATAAGTTGATCCCTGTTTTAGTCAGTTCAGGCTGCTGTAACAAATTACCATAGAAATTTATTTCTTACAGTTCTGGAGGCTGGGAAGTTCAAGATCAAGTTGCCAACTGATTCAGTGTCTAGTGAAAGCCTACTTCCTGATTCTCAGACTGTTTTCTAGCTCTAGCTTTACATGAAGGAAAGGGCAAAAGAGCTCTGTGGGTCTCTTTTACTAAGGGAACTAATAATATTGATGAGGGTTCCACCTAATCACCTTCCAAGTGCCCTACCTCCAAATATTATCACATTAGACATTAATGAATTTGGGGGAGACACAAACATTCAGCCCATAACAATCCTCTTTTTATTATTTCAGGTTATATGTTATTATCATCCTCAAATGCCAGCAGGCATTGTTAATAGAAACTTTAACACATTATTGGTCTTCCCTGTGAACATATTTGTTGCTCTATACTAGATTTTAAGCACCTTGAGTGCCGCAAACATGCTTGTCACTATTGTATACTTAGTACCTAACCAGGTGACCAAAATATAGTAGGCAGACTGTAATTGTTGATTGAAATAGAGGGAATTTTCTTTATAACCAGAAAAAAAAAAAAAAAGGAAGAATGTAGGTTTCAGAGACAGACTTCCCACTTCCTATTTTTATGAGTTCAATATAAGAAACTGCTGAATGAAGCAATATATTGTAAAAACAAGCTTAAAGGGAAAGGATAGATAAACACAAACAATAGATAGATATAGTTTCTTTCCATGACTCTAATAAAGGGTCAGAGTTTGAAGAGCTCTTAAAAATCATGCATTCCAGTTTCAAAAAGAAGTGAAAAATATCTTTACATACTTCTATGTAAATGATTTCTAGGATACACTGAAATGAATAAATAACGGTGGATAAAATTTATATATTTTACTGTTTGGATAAGAACTAGGAAATACCAGTATATGTAGGCCTATATTTATATTAACAAGATACGTAATAAAAAATTGGCAAGTAAACATTTAATAATTAGCCTCCAATTAACTTACAAAGGTTCAATTTTCCTTCTCTACAACTTTTGGTTGTTTTATTTTTCCCCCTCAAGTATATGCCTCCCCCTAAAAAGACACTTGTAAAGTCATCTTTTCTGATCAGATTATTATCTACAACAAATGTGTGATCTTCTCCTTGAAGAGTGCAGGAGTTTGCATGTGAAATTTGACACTTGGGTTGCTAGGGTAACAGTCTGCTACATGATAATGAAAAACAGAAATGAGTACTAGAGCAAAAAGGTGTGCTGTATGAATAGACCAGCTACAAAGTCTATTTGAAAAAATATGTCTTGTTCTACTATTGAATGAAACACTGGTAAGTTAGGAAATGGGAACTTTTAGGCTCATATTTTTCAGCTTCTCCCTGCATCTCAGGGAGCTTCCTACACGCTACTTGCCCCATGTTCCTCATACCCCTTTGCTTTCTTCTTCACCTCTCAGAAAAACTTGCACGTTTATTTGCTTAAGGTGTGAATAACTGTTTACAGCTTGTAACGTGTAACATTTCTCCCCAAATGATTTTCTTCCATACTGAAAAGACAAAAGAGAATGCACCCTCACACTCTCTGCCTCTCCCCCTGCCAGCCCAGGACTTTCTAAGAGACACTGAAATGACACTTGTTAGTTTGCTCTTCCCCCAAGCCAGATATTTAGTTCTTTGGTTCCCAGATATTACTGCCTGAATATTACTATTCCAAAATCATCCTTTCTGAGTTGGGAATACAGATTCTGAAATCTAGAAAATCGTTTCAAGAGACACACAAAATTATGCAGAAAAATAAATCAACCGAGCCCTAATATCCCACATTTATTATTAGTGACTTGTGTAACCAAGGGCAAGCTGATACGTTTAAAATTTAGTTTTATCTCTGAAATGAGGTAGAAGGTGGAGAAGTTGGATTTAAAACGTTGTTCAGTGTGGTGATTACATCTATTTTCTTGGACTATTTATTTTCATTTCTCTCACTCAAATTTTCATTAAGATAATATGGACTTGATATTTCCAAGTTATTTTCTGTTTTAGCATTTTGTAAGTCACTTTTTACAATAATTTCTTTTTTAATAAAAAAATAAACATGTCATTTGCCCTACGTTACACTTGAAAATCAAAGAATGTGTGATATTAGTTCAAGAACGTTCTGATGGCCCAATGCAGCAAAAATTCAAAGCAGAAGTTGACTTCGGTTACTTTAGAATTCAAAAACCCAATAATATGACAGCAACAAAATACTAAAGAAAATAAATTCATAAATGTGCTGAGATTAGGAGAGGAGGATACAAAAAGTCCAAAATATTTTAGAAGACATTAGGTGTCAATAATTGTTTGACATGTGAAATGGAATTAATCAGCGAACAAGAATGCCCTCAGTTCATGCATTGTGCAGTTTCACATCTAGGTCATCTTTGTCATGTTCTGGATGACAGAACAGATGACACAGATGATTCTTTTTGTCTGAAACATCTCCCACCTTTTCTACCTGTTCCTCATTGCTGTTGGAATGAAACAGAATTCAATCCAAATTCTTCACCTCACCTAAAGACCCTGTAAAAGCTAGCCTCTTTCCAACTCTCCAGGCTCATCTCAAACTTCTCTCTTGCTTCCTAGCTCCAGCCACATCAGCCCTCTTCACACTCTTGTAGATACTAAGTTCTTTACTGTTTTCAACTTTCCGCATAGGCTATTCTTCCTGCCTAGAAGTTTGTTTCCTTCTTTCATTCTTCACCTACTTAACTTTTATTCACCCATCAGGTCTCATTTCATATATCATTGCCTCAGGGAAAATCTCTTCAAATTCATCCCTATATCAGACCAGGGACTCTAGTACATGTTCTTAAAGGACCCTGTATTTTTTCTTTGTAGTTTTTATTACACTTTTTCTAATCATATGCATTTATGTGATTTTTAAAATCAATATCCATCATTCATCGTGAGACTCTAAAATCCATGGAGGCATGGTTACTTTTCCTTGACAAGGGATTGAATCTTTCTTCTAGACACCCCAGCACCTAGCAGAACAACTGACATACCAGTCATCTGATAAACATTTTTTAACAAGTTGTATTAATAGATTGCAGTTAAAGAAATTATTACCTGATGGGAAAAGCATTGTCACTCTTTCTATCTTCTCATTACAAAAATATACAGTAGGTTGATGTGCCTACAAAATTTCCACACGTTTTAAAAAAGCTTAATGGCAAATTAAATGAGCCAATATCCATAAACACCTAGACTGGCTCAGTATTCAACACATAACTGGAATTCGCTTCTCATCGTCTTCTCTCACACGATGCAACATAATGAAGGTTTAAATAAAAGTCTCTCTTTTCATTGTAACTGCATATAAACTGTTACTAAAGGATTAAAAATAGTATAATTTAAAACTTCACCTCTCTTCCAATATTTTTCCTCCCAAGAAACTAAAGTCATATTCAGAAAGTGATGAAAGAAGTTTGGTCCTCTAACCATTAAACAATTTTAGCAAACAATCTTTGTATGAATATCAATTTCTGTATATTTAAAAATGATCAAATCCACAGGATTTTCATTGTTTACATTTAGTTGTTCTCTACTGAAGGCATGAGCTAATGAATACACAGAACCTCAGGGTTTCATTTGTGCAAGTATATGCTTTCCTTTGTGATTTTGTGTAAATTGTATATTTGAATGTGTGTGTAACAAACACATTCTCCACGTTAAATGCAAAGAACTATTTCATTTTTTTTTTTTTTTTTTGTGGTATGCGGGCGTCTCACTGCTGTGGCCTCTCCCGTTGCAGAGCACAGGCTCCGGACGCGCAGGCTCAGCGGCCATGGCTCACGGGCCCAGCTGCTCCGCAGCATGTGGGACCTTCCCGGACCGGGACACGAACCCATATCCCCTGCATCGGCAGGCGGACTCTCAACCACTGCGCCACCAGGGAAGCCCCAACTATTTCATTTTTAAAGAGAAAATGGTTCTCCCTGGTATCGGTGTTGTTTAAGAATATATCTTTTCAATTTCACACAACAAAATCTGCATGCTAATTTAAGTCTCATAAAATATTTTGACACTTCTTATCTTTTTGAATCTTGAAAAAATCTTCCAGTATTATTGGACAGGGTCTATATTTCTATGTGACAGATGAAGAATCTGAAGTCCAGAGAGACTGATTTGCAAAAGGTTTTTCTTGCAGTACTGAATATGAGTTCTTTTTTCTGCTCCTACATAGGATCTAAGGTGATATGTGTCCTGGATTGTATTACAAATTATAAATATATATTTATATATATAAATTTTTTTTTTTTTTTTTTTTTTTTTTTTTGCTGTATGCGGGCCTCTCACTGTTGTGGCCTCTCCCGTCGCGGAGCACAGGCTCCGGATGCGCAGGCTCAGCGGCCATGGCCCATGGGCCCAGCTGCTCCATGGCATGTGGGATCTTCCCGGACCGGGGCACGAACCCGTGTCCCCTGCATCGCCAGGTGGACTCTTAATCACTGCGCCACCAGGGAAGCCCCATATATATTTATATATATATTTCAAATAGCACAAACTCCATTCCTTAAAGATGGTGGGTCTCAAAAAAATCTTGCTTTCTATTGAAATATAAGGGGAAAAATGGTTTTGTGATGGGAGCATTTTCTCTATTTGTAGCCTTTACAAAATCAAAGGATTATTTCTCAATCCATGGACATGTGGCCTATGATTCATCTGTGGTTTGCTCCAGTCTGTGGATATGCTTCATCTCTGCCCCTTGAGTTTTCTTATCCTGGAATCTAGGCTGAAGGCTCTTCGCCCATAGGGGCCATGTATTGATACATCCTCTTGCAAGAGGACCAGTAAAAAAATTAATAAACAGAATCTTCAGTTAAATAGTCGGGAGGCCAGAATGGAGATGTGGAGTTTTCATACCCTATGACAATTGCAGAACCCAACAGGAAAAAGAAAGACTTCCTCTTTTTTCCTGCCAAGAGCTCAGCAATGAGACTGTCACAACTCAATCAATGAAAAGGTATAAACTCTCACTTTATTATAGCATTCCCAACTTCCCGTTCTGCTCTGTAAAAGCGATTTCTTCTCCATTTTTGCTGGAATTTGTTCATGGCTCACCATGCTTACAGACTCCAAATTGCAATTCTTTATTGATCTGGAATAAACCCATTTTTGCTGGAGAAACAACTGGCAGGCTATTTGTTTTAGGTCAATATTTTGGTGGCCCATATGGGGATCAAGAGAAGATCCCCAAGGACTCTGAGGCTGGGAGCAAAGGGTGTGGTAGCACACTGAACCCATTGTTCCTCTCTGCCTTTCTCACCAACCCTGGGGTTTAAGGGCAAGTTTTTCTCCTGGATCTGAGCTTCCACCCTCTTTGCCTTATGAAGCTCTTTAGGCTTTTTGGGGGAATCTAGTTTAAGGTTTTTTCTTTTCTGGGTAAGGCCTTGTGTATACAAGTGCTCACTTGGCACCTCAGCCTAATTTCTAAATCATACTATTCCAACTGGAACTGTCTAATCTACAACCCATTCCTTTTGAAACAGGGGCTGTTTCAGTGGAACTGTGCTGGTTCAGCCTTTTGTCCATTCCTTTGGAATAGTGGCTGTTCTATTAGAAATGTGCTGAGAAGCCTTTGGCCTGGCTCCTCTGCAAACATACTGTTCCCTTAGAACTGGCAGGTATTAGGCATGTGGGCTGTTTAAACTGTTTGAGCTATTTGAACTGTTTGAGCTGTTTAGACTGTTTTAAAATTATGCTTTTACTCTAGAGAAAAACCTCTGAGAATAGATTCTGATTCTTTAAATATTTTCAGGGAGTGCCCCCTCCCCCAGGGACCACAGCTAATTTTATGTTTAAAAACAGTGATCCCTCTTTATGAACATTTATATCTAAAAGGTCCATTTGATCAAAGGCAATTTAGAATGCTAATGGCCATGATGGAGAACTTTTGAAACCCTCAAACTTAATTTTCTTAAAACTGACTGGGATAACCATAACTCTAAAGATCCCAAAACTGAATGGAACACCTATTTTGATTGGTATTTTGAAGCTTCCAACATTATCAGGAGGCTAAAATTGCCTCTCTGCAAAATAAGATTTTGATATTAACTGAGGCAAACAAACAGTTAAAGCAAGATAAAATGTCTTCTGAAGGCTCATGCCCTTCTTTCCTGGCTTCTTTGTCCAGGCTCCAATACTAGCACCATCTTCTCTCTCTTCCTCAGCTCCATTTTTCTCCTTTCTCTCTATGCCAACTGAACCTCCTCTATGACCTCAGTTCCCCTGTATTAATTCTCTCCCCAAACCTCCCATTTTTCCTGAAATTCTCCCCATCCCCTTTTCCTGTGAACCTATTAGAACCTGTTTCTTTAAAATTAAGCCTTCTGAACATCCAGAAGCTAAGCCCTTAATTTCTCATACTCCTTGGACTAAAGCTGAATTGTGAGCCATAGCCAAAGAATTTCCCAAACTAACTGAAGATCCTCACAGATTTGCTGAAGAACTTAATAGCCATTCGAACTTATCAATCTGGTTTCTCTGACTTATATCAGCTAGTTCAAATGCTTGTCAGTAAAGTCCAAGCCCAGCATTGGATGAAAACCACTAATTGGAAAAATCCTGAAACATCTCTAGAATTACAACTGGGAGTCCAGCCTGCTAATTTATTATATGATCAGGCTCAGACAATCCCTAAGTGACTTCATTAGACAATTCCTATGGCTTTTTCAAAGCCTGTTGGTTGGAACAAAATTCAGTCTTGCACACAAAAATCTGAACCTATTCATGACTATCAATATAGACTTAAGATTATTTTAAAGGAAAATTCGATCTTCCTTCAGATGTTGATTCCAGCTGGGTATGTTTTAACCCAATGTCTATCAATGGGCTGAATTGGGAAATTTTGTTTTAGTAAAAAGGACCGTGATGGGATGGGAAACTATGTCCACTCCAGATTTAGTTAATCTGACAAATCAGCTTTCTCTCACTCTAGATGAGTCACCTAAAGGGAAGACAGCTAAAATTCTTAATCTTCAACTCAACTGAAATTCTTAATCTTCAACTCCAGCAAATGAATGTCCATAAAAGAAACCAAAAGCCACCAAGTTTCTACTATTATTGCAAAGAGTCAGGACATTAGAACAGAGATTGTTACAAATTTAACTGCTTTAGGTGCCTCCAAACTTCTAACCAGCCTTTCCAATGTCTTCTCAATTCTCAGTGACAGGGCTCTGAGGAACTACAAGGGCTCTTCCCAATCCTCCCTTTTAATTGGCTTGGAGAAACATTTCTCCAAGATTGGGGATGAATCTCTTCCAGTTCTAGTTAACAGTGAAGCCACACTCTCCGGTGCTTTACCCCACTACCATAAAACAAGCCCTGCCTCAGGGTACTAAGACAATGCAAAGAGTGGGGATCTCCAATGAACCTCAAAATATCCCTGTCTCTGAACAGATTCCCTTTTGCTTAGGCCCTTTAAAATATACTCACCCTTTTCTCCTTGGTTCCTTGGCCGCTATCCATTTACTAGACCAAGACATAGTAGAGAAAAATAATGCCAGAATTTCTTTCACACAAAAGGGAGAAACAGTCTAGAAATTTTACAGCAGTCACCAAAGCAGCCGATCAGGTGAATTAAATGACCCTTTGATATCTTTCACTTGCTCCGTCTCTGATGGTATTAGATCTGATGCCGGAAACACTAATCATTTGCCCCAATTGAATCAACTACTACTTTCCTTACAGGCAAAATCTTCAACTGACAGAGGCAAAATTTGCAGTGCACCTCCTATCAAGATTCAAATAGATCCCTCAAAACCTCTTCCCATATTTAATTAATATCCTAAAAGTAAAAAAGCTCTTCAAGGCATAAAACCCATAATAGAAGAATATAAGTCTCCAAGGCTCAAGCCCTCATTATCCCTTGTACGAGTCCATGTAATACTCTTACTTTACAGGTGAGAAAACCTAAGCGCTGAGGTTGAAGGTTTGTCCAGGATCTCTGAGCAATAAACAACGTTACCCCTTGACACCCTGTTGTTCCTAACCCTCATAAGATACTAACTGGAAGCAAATTCTTTACTGTAATTGATTTATGCAGTGCATTCTTTAGTATTCCAGTTGATGAAGCTAGCTGATAGCTTTTTTTCCTCACTTTGGGGAGAAAAACAGTTCACTTAGACAGTAATGCCTCAGGGTTTTATTGAGAAGCCTTCTTATTTCTCATAAATCCTGAAGGCTGATCTGGATGATATAAAGTTCCCTAGAGGTTCTACTTTGTTGAGGTATGTGGATGATTTGCTTCTTTCAGCTCCTTTTCGAGCCTCCTCCCTGGAAGACAGAATCCACTAGCTAAAGCTTTTAGCCTTAAAGGGACAAAAGAAAAATTGTAGTTTTTCCAAACCCAGGTTTGATATGTAGTACATCTAATATCAGAACAAGGGTTATACCTAGACCCAGATAGGCTTCATGGTGTCCTAAGTTTCCCAAAATCCCAAAGTAAGTGTCAACTGTGAGTTTTTCTAGGGCTAGTTGTTTATTGCTGAAATGGGATTCCAAAGTTCTGTCTTATGGCCAAACCTCTGTATGCTATACACAAGAACAACAACCTTGAACTAATTTTATGGGAATTACCAGATGCATAGCTTTCAAGTCCTTAAAGGAGAGTTTGAGAAATCCTTGGACATCTCAATTATTAGATTCCCTTTTTCCTTTTTGTATATGAAAAGGAAGGGAATGCCCTTGGTGTACTCACACAAAACAGGTGGACTATCATCAACTCACGGTATATTATAACCAGCAACTGGACCCTGTGCTGCAGGAATACCCCCTTGCTTTAGAGCCATAATGGCCACTGGCCTTTCGGGAAAGGCCACCAAGAAAATCATTGTGGCATCTCCTTTAACCATTTGGTACTTCATGCAGTAGAAGCCCTCCTGAATTCCTATCAACTCAACATTTTTCAGTCAGCTACCTCACCTCCTATGAAGTTCTTTTCTTAACTGCTCTTCACATAATTCTTTTATGTTGTAATAACTTTAACCCTGCTCCTCTCCCCTCCACCTCCCTACCATCAATTGATTTCTCATGGTTAACTGATGGTTCTTATTTAAAAAGTGACAATGGCAAATATGGTGCTGGGTATGCTATCACAACTCCTTTTAATGTTGTTTAGGCAACACATTTACCTATGTCTACTTTGGCTCAACAGGCTGAATTACACACTCTCACATGGGCTTGTACTTTAGCCAAGGGCAAAACTGCCAATATTTATACTAATAGCAGATATGCTTTCAGAGTAGCTCATGATTTTGGAATGTTGTAGAAGCAATGTGGCCTCCTTACTTCCAGTGGAAATAAAATTTAAAATGGCCTCATTTCAGGAATTGTGTTATGCAATACTTTTACCTGTTGCTTTGGCTATTATTAAGGTTCCAGGACATTCTAAACATGACTCTCTGGAAGCTAAGGAAAATCACCTTGCTGACACCTCCACAAGGAATGCTGCACTTCAAGAAATCAACAGCAGCCAAAACTCTGTCATGGTCCAAAGTGATATTTCCCCAAATCATAACTTAGAAAAACTAGTTTAAAAAGCTCAATTATTGGCCTCAGAAAAGGAAAATCAAGATTGGAAATTCAACGACTGTTGGTTTGATAAAAGGTAAAAGCTCTGGTTTGGACAAAATAACAGCCCAGTTTTACAGGAAACTCATATTCCCACTAGTCACCACTGTACATGCATGGAGCCATTGGTCTTCTGACAAAATGATCACCTTCATTAATCAATACTGGTGGGAAACATTTACAAGGCTGCAAAAAGTGCATACCTCACTTGTCTCACTTGTCCAAAGTACAACCCAGGAAGCCTGCTCACACTGCTCTTGGACATTTTGAACTGCCTAATGGACCATTTGAGGTCTAGCAAATGGAGTTCATGCAACTTCCTCCATCTCACAGATATAAATATGTTTTAGCCATGATCTGCATGTTTTCACACTGGACTGAAGCCTTCCCTTGCAGACAGGTTACTGTGTCCTCTGTGGCTAAAGTCCTTTTGGAAAAGATTATCCCTACCTGGGGAACTCCTCTTGAACTTCACAGTGACCATGGAACCCATTTTACTGTCAGGTGCTTCAACAAGTCTGTGTTGTTTGTCCAGTTTTACAGCACTTTCACTGTTTGTGTGAGGTAACCACCCTCAATTCTCTGGTTTACTTGAATGCACAAATGACATTAATAAGACTCTACTGGCGAAATTTGTAGAGGCACTCCATACACTTAGCTAAAGGCTTTGCTGTTGGTTCCTCTAAATCTTAGATCCACCCCTTTTGGAAGTCATAAACTCTTACCCTTTGAGATGGTCACAGGACACCCAATGCACTTGGCTACTGCCTCTTTTGATGCACAACTGACAAAAGGAGAGATATTTCAATCTTGCGAGGGCCTAATTGCTTCTATTAAAAAAATAACCATGTTTTGCAAGAGCAATCTTTTCACAGTACACTCTCAGGAGATGCATACCTTAAGTATCATACCTTGCAACCTGGAGATTTTGCCTATTAGAAAAGACACCTCAACAAGTACTATCTTCAACCTGGCTAAAAATGCCCCCATCAGGCACTGCTAACCAACCCTTGTGCCACCAAATTCAAGGAATAGACTCTTGGATTCAAGTGTCTACTCTTAGGCTCTTAGGTGACACACCTAAGAACACACTAAACCCTGATTGGACCTGCACATCATCTGGTGATCTGAAAGTAAAGATTTCTCAGAATCGAAGCAGGTGATACCTGATAAGACAGCTTTCCCAAGATATCTGGACCAGGCCTGTTGGAGTTTGTCTGCCTTTGATGATGGCATAATGCTTCAGATGATTTCCAGTGACTATGATCTTGATAAATTATGGACTTTAGAGAAAAGGTGCCTGCGAGTTCTACTCCTCTACTCCTCCATTTTACTCAAATGTGACCACAATAGGTTTCAAATCTGCGCACTTTCCCTCCAATGTGACACTATATCTAGGAAAGGCTATTTCTGACATTGAGGGACAAAAAGCCCCTGAAACCAGAAACCCTAACTCTTGATCAGCAATGCTATCAGAAAAAAATCTTGATTAAAATGGGGAAATGTAAAAAAATTAATGAACAGAAACCTCCAGTAGATAGAGTCAGGAGACCAGAATGGGGAGCTCTCATGTCCTACAATAGTAGAGCCCAGTAGAAAGAAAAAAGACTTCCTCTTCTTGCCTGGCAACAGCCCAGCCAATAAGAGACGATCGCAACTCAGGCAATGAAAAGCCGTGAACTCTTTGTTTACTATAGCCCTCCCAACTTCCTTTTCCCCTCTTTAAAAGATTCTCCATTTATTTTTGTGGGGGAGTTGCATGTGGTTCACCATGTTTGCAGACTCTGAATTGTAATTATGTGTTGATCTGGAATAAACCCATTTTTGCTGAAGAAATAACCGGCAGTTTATTTGTTTTAGGTCAACAGACCAAAGAGCAAAAGGGAAGGTAAGAACTTATTATGTCTCTAAGAGCTTTTGATTATCTGTAGTTGCATCATGTTTGCTCATAATCTATTGGCCAAAGCAAGCTAAACTCCAAGTCAACACATTGCTGATGTAAACTCCTCCCGTAGGAGGCACTGGCAATGAACAATTGGTGAGCAAGTATAATCTTCTTACAGAAAGAAGTTAAGGATTATGAAAAATGTTATCTATCAAAGACTTCTGTCTTGATCACAGATATTTACTTCTCTCATTTCTGCATGCAAAATATTCTATTTATTTTCCCAAGAAAGATACCCTAAAATTTCATACCATCATGTGCTCAGCTTTGAAATCTAGGACTCATAATAACTTTTACATCAGATTCACATATGGCTCATTTTGGTCCAGAGACCTGTAACTAAAAAGATAAGCTTTCCCCTCCCCCCCCCACACTAATGCATACCTCATGCTAAAACAGGGAAGAAAGAAAACTGCTTAGAGGTCACTGGGCAAATATCATTAAACTTCTTACCTTGAAGCTTGGTAATGTGCCCTTGATTGGGCCCGGTCATGCTTCCTATAACTGACTTCACAGCTTATTATTCTCCATGATTCTTTAGTCTCCCTCAGGAGTTTCCTTTCTTTTTCAGTTTCCTCCTTGTCCAAATCTAAAGAATGCAATGAAAAACATGACCTCCTTGGAAATCGAGCAGTTTTTCAGCCTACTTTATTCCTGCAGATATTTTGAAAACCAATGTTGTTTCACATCAGAAAGTCACAATCTCTCTTAATTCAGGTTTGATTTCAGTCAATTGCTTGCGCTATTATCCACATCTACAGTACTTTTCGTATACTGTATCTCTCTATACCAAAAACTTCTTTGTAAGAACACTTTTAATCCCTTCTTCTGGAGCCACAATGTCCAGCTAAAAAGATGTATTAAGGTCCATATTAAACTATAGAGTTATCTTAACAAAGGGAATCGTGGCTATAACATCGATTTGGTTTATGCCTTGAGACTGAGTCTGATTCTTTGAATAATTTCTCTGTTTGTTCTTTAACCTACTGGACATGAGTAGGAGTTGCAAATCTTAGCTTTACAAGATTGAGAATTTCTGGGTTCTTTTTTCCCTTACATCCCTGCCTACAAATGGACCAATTCTTTTCTAAGCACATGTAGTAGTTCTTGTCTTGTAGTACTTGCCTAACACAGCTAGTAAACAAAAACCATAGTAAAATTATGTATCACAAAACCCATTCCCCTAAATCCACAAATTTATTCAGTACATTGTTTGCCTAAGTTCTCTATACCTTAAGTGTACCAAATCTTTACCTCCACTGATATTTATTGACATTTTTTCCACACTCCAAAAACTTTCCATCACTGACCTGCTACACATTTCTAATGATATAGTTTGTGGTATTTTGTTAGGGCAGCATTTATTTCGGGTGCCACTTTTTGTATAACAGTCAGCTTTGCTATGTAACAAACAGCACCAAAACTTCAGTGATTTACAATAATAAACCTTCTTATTCACAGACTCTGGCTGCTGTGGCTTTTTTTTGTCTTTGCTCCATATGAGTTTTCATTCCAGGAAACAGGCTGTGGGAGCAGCCTTTGTCTAGAAGAACATCACCTTCCTGAGATTTGAGCAGTTTTCTCAGCCTACTTTATGTGTGTAGATATCTTGAAAACCAGTGATTGTTTCACATCACAAATAGTTGCAATATACCCCTGCTTATAGCAGAGAAAAAGAGAGTTACCACAGAATTTTTAAGCAGAAGTTAGTGTCTTAATATATAGGTTAGAGTGCCTGATTTTTTTTTTTTTTTGGTAGACAGTGTTCTTCAGCTACAGAGAATTAGAGAAATCAACAAAAACCTAAATAAATAGAGAAATATTACACATTCATGGATTGGAAGCATCAATATTAATAAAATGTAAAATCTCTTCAAAGTGATCTATGAAGTCAATGAAATCTCAATATAAAGTCTAGAAAACTTGTTTATAGAAATTGAAAAGTTGATTTTAAAAACAGAAATGCAAATGACCTAGAATAGTGAAAGCAATGTGAAAGTAAAGCAAACTTGTGTGACCTACACTACCAGACTTTGAAACTTACAATAATACTATAATAATCAAAACAATGGAGTATTAGCCTAAGGACAGATATATGGATCAATGGGACAAATTAGAGTATCCAGAAATAGACCCAAACATGCAGCCCTGTTGATTTTCAAAAAAGATGCCAAGCTAAGAGAATGAGCAACCCTCTTTTGGAGCCTCTTTATCCTCAAAATCATTCTTCAAAATGACCTAATATTCAGGTAAATCTTGAGCAGGAAAAACATCACTAGCTGGCTTTTACCAACCTCAATGCTGACCTCAGGGTCAGAAAATGAAGTTTTTTTCTTGTTCTGCTAATGAGTGACCTCAACCAATTAATTCACCTCTCTGAACTTCAGAATGTGACAAGGCCATCAGACAAGAATATCATGCCATGAGTAGCATGCCAAAAACAGCAGAAGAAATATTAAAATGCCAATCAATCCATTTGCTATATATCATGCTGACTGCAATAAAAATCAGTAACATACATTCTGTCTACTATGTGGAAAGTTCTATGCTAAGTCTGATATCGAGCTTCCCTATATCATGATAATTTCTGTGAACCTTAAAACATCACTGAAGGTTTCCTGTATTAAATATTAGGAACACGTCCAAAGGGAACTGCTTCTAATTACTTTTCTTTGAAAATTTCCCTCCTCCTTAAGCTTCCTTATTAACTTAGCTATTTGCTTCCCTGGTTATAAAAGCAGCTGAGGCAAAAGAGCCACATTTACTGTATGGTGATGAGTTTTACAGAATCAATTTTTAATTTTAAAATGCCTAATTTGGAAAGCAAGAGAAGTATGCAGTTAAAACAAATTACAACTAATAGTGATTATATTGAGGAAAAAAATTATCTTGGTATCTCCAGTGTCTTACATCTCTTACAAAACAAATTGCAGGTACCTTCATATTTAATTGTTATCTATAGATTTTTCTGCTGTTAATATTCTCCTGTAACAGGGAAGTTGGCAAAGATCAGTTGTGTGATATGAATCTTGAGATAAAGGTACAGTTTATTCTAATTTTGTTTCCAGAGTTTTGAGGCATTTCATTAAAAGTAATTTCTAAGTGATACTCACAAACACATGTAATCACATATCCATACACATGTATCCACTAACCACAAATACACTCCGTAGGGTATGGTAAGAGATTGTGACTGTCATTTTTGATTTAGTGTTTTCAACTCTATGTTTTAACCCAATACATAATTTCCCTCTTAGTTGCCTCCCATAAGATATCAACTGTAAATCCCTGATTAAAAGCAGTGAAAGGAAAGTGAAAAGAGGTAATTTCTTCCATTAATTCTTTGGAAAAATAAAAAATTAGTCCAATAAAAAATAAGGATACATCAGTCTGATCAGAGCCCCCTTAGGGATGAATTTCCTCTCTGATAAAGAAAAGCCCCTGCTTGCTTGGCTTGGCCCATTCATCCTGCCTTGAATGCAAATGTGAAAGCTTACTTCTTGAAGCTGATGTGGCCATCAGACAATAAGCTTAAAGAAAAAAATCAACATGTTCAGCATGGCAGAACAGAAATTAGTAGAAGTCTAGATACTCAGTGTCATCAAAAACAATCCAACTTGGAACCAAGTCCTTGAAAATATATTGTTATATGGGGTTATTAGATAGCTTCTTTGCTTAAGCTATGATTTCTCAGGTATTCTGACACCCTGAAGCCAGACCTCTTATACAAAGCAATATCAACCATTACATGAGCTAATGGCATGTAGCAAGGGTTATATGAGTTTTTCTTTGTTGTTGTTTTTATTATCTGAGCTCAGAACACTTACATCTGTATGACTATTCAACCTCCTCACTTGGCTGTCTAAGCACTTCAAACTTAATATATGAAAGCCCAAAGATTTTCTACCTCCAAACTCACTTCTTCCTAAGTCTCCCCCACCATTAGCACTGTTGCTCAGGCCAAAAACCTGAGACATTTTTTATTACACTTTCTCTCAATCCTTACTTTCAACAAATAAATATAATTGTTGGTATTACTCAAAAATATCATCCAAATCTGATTATTCTTTATTATCCCAACTTCTGTCATCCTAGTCCAAGCTCTAGTCTACCCTTATCCTGCAAGTATTGTTCCTGCTTTCACTTTTAGGCAGCATGTTCCACACAAGAGCTAGAATGATCTACTTCAAATATAAGATAGATCATGTTGCTTCCCTATTTAGACATCAATGGCATTTCACCACTCTTAGAATATAATTCAAACATTTACTTGGTCTGTGGATTTCATAGACAACTTCTTCGACTTTCTCTCTTTCTACTTTTTCATTCATTTGACTTCAGTAACACTAGGCTAGACTTATTGGTATTCCTTGAAGACAACAATTCTTCCCTGACTCAGGAACTTTCCATTTGCTGTTTCTTCACCCTGGAGTGCCCTTTGCCCACACCTTGGTATGGCTTACTGCCTCCCTTCATTCAGGGATTTGCCCAAATATCGTCTGAACAGGTGGTGTCCCTCAATGACCCTATTTAAAATAGCACGGTAGAAGCAGAAAATAGTAGATTTGGATTAAAGTACCACAGAATTTTGAGACTTGATTAGTATTATTGAGAAAAGTCTCTGAAGACTTTTGCATCTCACTTTTCTTATCAGTAAAATGGGTAAAAATAATGCCTGATCATAAAGTATGGCAAAATTCTAAGTACACATCTGCGTGAAAATGGCTCACTAACCACAGTAAAGATGTAAGATTGTATTTCATAAGTGATTGCAACTAATTGGGAGCAATATTTCACTGACAATAGTAATGTGGCAAAACCGTATATACACCTATATTGATATGACACTTTGGATTTTACAACTTCACAAATGGTTATACAGAGATCCTCAAAATGATCTTATGACAATAAAAATATTAGACTATTAAAATCATTTATGTATGAGAAAACTGAGCCACTATACAGTGAACTAACTTGCATTCACAGCCTAGAAGTATTAGATTTTATACTTATTCCCACATTTTTACAACTAAAGGTTTAATACCTTCTGTGTAACACCATACAACAGCTCTAAATGCCAAAGAGGAAGATATAAACCTAAATATTCTATTAAGATCCATGCTGACAAATTATGAATTATTGAGTAATGTCTAATGTGTTGATACAAATACTGAACCATTCCTACTTACACAAGGAAAGAGATTTTTTTTTTCATTGCCACAATTATCAAAGCAAAGAAATTGGAAATGGTTTGAAGAGAGTTTATTCTTTGGAGTTCCTGAGTTTGTCACCACAAATGAGAGGCTTTCACAGACCATAAAATTAACTTCCTCCATTGTCACTTGCCCAGTTGCACAAGACAACCTACACGTCTTTGTTAATTAGATGAAGTAAGTTTGCTATATTTTCCTTTCTTCCTCACAAGCGACACAAGCTGTGTGACGTTTTCCAAAGGGAAAACCCTCCTTGACTAGATTTACTGCTGACAAGCTGTCAAAGCAGTGTACGGCCAAGGTTCCAAGGAGTGAATATAAGTGAACATTGCCACCCTAAGCACAATATGTAATCGGGAAAATTCTCCAAGTTACTTGAGGTATATCTTTCAAAGAATTTTTTATACATTAGTATCGTAGGCATGAGAAATACTGTGGGGCTATTCAAACCTTATTCTACAATTGTCCAGGAAGCATCATGCTTTAAGTCCAATGATTCTAGAATATGCTTTTCAGGATCATGGATTCAAACTTTAGCACGTTATTATCAGAAAAATTCTGCACACCACACCAAGTTTTCAGTTTAAAAATGTGTCTTTGTTCCTTGTTTGAATTTATATTGTGCAAGATTCTGTACTAGATACCAAGGAAGACACAGAGATAATTGTTGCTCTTCTAACCTATGGTGGTTATGGTCTAATAGGAGTGATGAGACATTGATGTAGATAACCTTATCTACATAAGGTTGCATTTACATATCTAGAATGAAAAGTAATAATTTCTATAAAAGCAGAAGAGAGTATAAAGTTTAGGAAGTTTAGAATAATTATGACTCATCATAGATTTGGGGTTGTAGAGCTGGAAGGTAATTAAAGATTATTTAGCCTAGTCTCCTCAATTTTGATATGAGGAAATCAGAACCCTGGGTGGAAAAGTAATTTCTCCTAACTCATACAGCTAATTAGTAACAGAGCCAGAAGGAAAATAAGTTCTCCAAGTTCTCTGTCTTTTGATACTTATAGGAACAGATGTTCACAATAGTTAAGAATAACAACCTTGGGGCTCAGTAGGGCTGAACACCTGGATGTTTTTAATATCAGGCCACCTTCACCACTTAGAATCTTGGCCAGCGTCTCATGCTGCATCCAACTCTAACTGTTCCAATGGGAGCTCTTCAGGGAAACAGACCAAAGCATCAAGAAAAGAAATAAAAACCAATTCTAGCCTTCAACAATCAAAAAAAAATCTAACTTGTAAATTGTGTTGTAGCTCAGGATTCTGCCTCTTCTTAACTCTATCTATGACCTTTAATACTAGCGCCTCGAACCTCTGTCATTGTGACACATAAATCTCAATATCCCGACCAGTCTTCTTTCTAGTACCCAGGTTCATACCGCCTATTGGACAGTTACACGTAGATATTTAATTTGTACTTCAAACATAAAATATGTAAAACTGATTGCATTATTTCCCTTGCCTTACATGTTTCTCTAGTTTTATTCCTTCTCCCAGTGTAATTAGAAATGCAAAATTCCTTATATCCTCCTCTGTGAAAGCTTCCCTGGCTCTTCTTTCCTCTAAGCTCTACCACTTCCTAAATATGACAAGTTTATTACAGTCCCTGGGGGTTACCATCTTCAATTATAAAATAGGGATTATAATTTCATTTACCCTCATAAGATCGTTATGGTGGGATCATGGTGGTTACTGGATAACTTCTTCTGCTTAGTTATTTTTATCTTACTTTCTACATTTTCTATAAAGGGCACGCATTTAACTTTAAAAATAGCAAAAAAAAAAAAAACCTCACAAAATTAAAGCAAAAAGTATATCAAGAGCATTTTTTATGTCATTTTGTGATTATTTTGACCCAAAAGTAAAATATGCCCACTGTTTTAAGTTCAAAGCGTAATCACTGAATATATAATAAAAAGTAAGTCCCTCCATCCCTGGCAGAAAAATTGTGTTCAACAAAATTAATTTCCTCTTTTCCTGAGCACACAGCCAAATCACTACACTGGCATACACAAGGTATGGCCTTGTGATAAGTTCCTAGCCAATAAGTAAAAGTGTATTGTGTCACCTCCAGGCCTTCCCATAAAAACCTCCCACATGCCATTCTCTGTGATCTTTGCCCTTCTTTCAGCTGAATTTTAATATCCAAGAAAACTTTGGAAGCCACAGGGAAAAGAGACTACAAACATGATCACCTTGAGTTCCTGAATGACTAGATGAAGTAAGAGATGGTGACCTCCATCATTACAGTTAGTGCAGAACCTCCATGAATTGATATGTGAAAAAAAATTCACTTCTGTTGCATTTGAGTCATTATACAATCTGCAGTCTATATGCTACAACAGTAAGCCAATTTTAAATACATTTGGCTTCCCGAATGAACTGCTTATGGTAATTAGAATAGACTACGTTTTTTTCTGTGATAAAGAGAACCCGAAATGAAGAAGTAAGGAGAGTCTCCGTTTTATCAACCTTGAAATTTCTGAGCATGGAGAGTGCAGACAACCAGGAGTGCAACTCCACAAAGAAGGCAGAGGAAGAATATATGAGTTGCAAATTCCAACTTACATCAGTAGATGTCGAAGAGGGACAGGGGGCTTCTAGTAAACCAGATATACTAGAAAACTCAGCAAAGGGGACCAAAAGAAAAAGATCTATAAAAGATAACAGTAATTGCTGTCCACGAAAAATGCCACAATGTTGTGACAGTGTGAAACCTCAGAAGACAATGCCGATTCTTCCTTTACCTTCTATACTGCCACCTGTCAACCTGATTCACAGGGACGTTGTGTGCGCTTGGTGCCAGCAGTTAAAACTAAGCACCAAAGGCCTGAAACTAGACGGATCTAAAGGACTCTGTGAACATGCCTACCCTCATCAAAAAAACATTCCTGCCACAGCCGAGGAGGCCAGGATCCTATCTCCATCGAGAAGAAAATCAAAGTTGGACAAGGGGGAACTACCTCTGGAATGTTCTGATAAACAGATGTCTTTTGAAGGGGCTGTTCCTCCTGAGGAGGGAGCACCTGCCCTTGAAGGAGCTCCCGCTCTTCAGGGAGTTGTATCAACGTCTGCCCCTGACCTGGAAGCTGTGTTTGCCTCTTGGAGCAGAATTACAGCCAGGGCCGTGAAGATGGAGTTGGAGCAATCACAAGAGACCTGTGGGGTCTGGTGGTGCGTGGTTCAGAGGAGAGTTCTCCCTGCTAACACAGAGGGCTGGGTCCATTTACAATTTCATACTGGACAGGCTTGGGTGCCTGATAAACAAAGCAGGGTGTCTGCACTTTTCTTGTTACCTGCCAGCCATTTTCCACACCTCCACACCTGGAGGACAATACGCTGTGCCCTGAGGATGTACACAGGAATAAAGTATTAACGAAAAACCTGCCGTGAGATCACAATACCAGTAAAAAGGGTACAGCTATGATTATAATTAATGATAGAGAAGTGACTACAAATCAACTCCACGGCGCCATCTGACAGCTGAACTCCGCTCCGCACTCTCCACGATTCCCGCTTACAGGGTGCACAGCCTGCTTACGGGGTTGCATGAAAAAAGCCTGTGAACTGACAAAAGTGGAAGTGGCTATCTCTCCAAAGATTCCCAGCCCTAAGGGAGCAGAAGAGAAAGGAGATGAGGACATTTTTAAAATGCCAATTCGCTGAATGGAATTAATGTACTTGAAAGTGCCTCAAGTAAATTTCTACATTGGGCAAGATGGGGCTTATAGGCAAAAGTTCGAATTTGGTTATGTACCCCTTAACCAAGCATTCAAACTTATCACCAGGAATGGTAAGAGCAGCAATGGGTTTCCTGATGTCATACAATATATCACTGATAATATTCTTACCCCAAATAATCTTTTCACAAGGAGGCGATCAGTCCTGATTATGCCTCTTGTCTCAGCATAATTAAGTGAGCTTACCTTGTTTTGGATGGCAGTTACATAGATGCACCCACATGTAAATATTCACAGAGCTATGCACTTAAGATGTCTGTATTTTACTTATATGTAAATTACATATAATTTTTTTAAGTGTCCTACATTGAATGATGAATTACAGTGCCTCTAGTAAAAAGGCAACCAGAAAATTTTGAAATTAAAGCTTTTATTTTAAAATTAAAGAAAAAAAAAAAAGAAAACCCAAAATCCATAATAGTTTAACACAGTAAGCACTTATTTTTTGTTCCTACAAACTTCTTGCCAGTCCTGGTTGCCCTAAGGCAGATATTTTATACGTGCCAGCCACCCAAACTGTTTTTATCTTGTGGCTCACGTTTTCAACACAAGACCCTTGCTTGAACACAGAGGGAGAGACTGGTGAGTGTTAAGAGGGCTTTTCATTTTTGTTAGCTCAAAAGTCACTCCCAGTCACATTTTATTTGCCAGAACTAGTTTCGTGGCTCTAGGTAAATGCAAGAAGTTTGGAAAGTATAATCTTCTGTATGTCCAAGAAGGAAAAGAGAACTGGATATAAGTGAATACTAGTCATGTCTACCACACAACTGTATCTATTTCATGCAAGCATATTCATAAAATATTAGATAAATGAGAGTCTACTATAGACGGTGTTTGATGTCTATAGTAGATGTAGATGCAGCGTTTGATGTCTATAGTAGAGTCTACTATAGTAGCGTTTGATGCTGTTTGCTTTTTTTATAGAATATATTTTGCAGATAACAATGTAGACCATTCTATAAACAAGGTCCTACTGTATAGCACAGAGAACTATAGTCAATATCCTATGATAAATCATAACGGAAAAGAATATAGAAAAGAATGTATATATATGCATAACAATCACTTTGCTGTACAGCAGAAATGAATACAACATTGTAAATCAACTACACTTCAAAGAAAAGAGATATAGATCATTTCTTCTTTTTTAAAAATAAATAAATTTATTTATTTTTGGCTGCGTTGGGTCTTCGTTGCTGCGCACGGGTTTTCTCTAGTTGCGGCGAGCAGGGGCTACTCTTCGTTGCGGTGTGTGGGCTTCTCACTGAGGTGGCTTCTCTTGTTGTGGAGCATGGGCTCTAAGCTCACGGGCTTCAGTAGTTGTGGCGTGCAGGCTTCAGTAGTTGTGGCATGTGGGCTCAGTAGTTGTGGTGCACTGGCATAGTTGCTCTGCAGCTTGTGGGATCTTCCCAGACCAGGGCTCGAACCTGTGTCCCCGGCATTGGCAGGCAAATTCTTAACCACTGCACCCACAGGGAAGCCCCGATCATTTCTTTTTAAGTGCTGCATTTTTAAAATATGTCCCTTACTGGTGGACATTTAACTTATTTCAAATATTTTCTATTGCGAATAAACGTTTCTATTGCAGTGAATGTTCTTTGGGTATGTACAGGACTATCAGTCAATGGGATAAACTCTTAGAAATAAATTTGCTAGGCTATATTTGCATTTTTAATTTTGATATACATTTTCATGATTATAAAATTTATAATTTCCTCTCAATGACTTTGCATCAATTTACATTCTTACCAACAGTTCATAAGGGCATTTGTTTCCCTTCAACCTTGCAAACATAACATATTAGCAAAATCATGTGAAGAGGGTATCATGTAATCTACATATTAGCCCATCATATATTTATATTTAACTAAATCAACTTTTCTCAACATTTATTTTATTTCAGAATTATTACAAATGTTGCATATAAAAATCTATCCACATTGTGATTATTTTATTAGAATTCACTTTTACAAATGGAATTACTGGATTCAAGAGTGTGAAATACTTTCAAGCTTCATAACACATCAAATTGCTTTACAAAAGGTTTTACCAATTTACACTACCACCAGAGTTAGATGAGGGCCCATCTTACTGCGCCTTCATCAATATTAGTTTTTACAATATTTCAGTCTTTGAAAACTTCCATACATAAGGCCAGTACTGGAATTTGATATATGCCATCTCTGAAATGACTAACTCATGAGAGATTATCTTGGCAGATACCATTATCAAAAATACTCTAGGGGGAAAATTTCTTTTTAATTGAACATCCTTTTAAAATTTAGCATCCTTTCTCTGGGGAAATCACACTTCCCAAGTTGCATGTGGTTCTTGTGAGGATGTCAATCGTATAATCCTGATGCAAGATTCCCCTATCTCCCACTGTGGCCAAGTGCCCCAAGCTGTGCCAATTCAAGATCTTCTTTAACATTGATAGAACCTAGAGTAAAGGAGTCCCCACCTCCTTTTATGGGTTGCTTAACTGAGAGGAAATGATATGAGAGCTGCCAGGGGGTATGTCTTATTTAAAATATGAAGAATGAAACCTTTAGCAGAATGAAGTTAAGGAAAAATAAGCAAAGAGGAGTGCATAATTCCTGCCCTAGATGCTTTGTTTTTCTATAGCTTTTCCTTTTAGCTTCTAAACTACCCTATTCTTCCCAGCCAGTGAGCTTTTTTTTTTTTTGGTATAAGCTAATTTCAGTTAAGTTCCTGCCATTTGAGACTGAAATAATCCTAACTAATATATACACTAAAGCAGTACACTTAACTCCTTCTTTGCTAATTTGCATTCTAATAACCAGAATGTCATTCAGCATACACAATACAAATCTTACTAAATTTCATAAAGAAAGCAGTGTTAAATCTACAAGTGCCTCACAAATAATCAAGGAAAGATTTTTGCAGAGCTAAGTATGATTTTAATATTATTCATTTAATTGAAATGTATTATTAAAAGTTGTCCATCCTTTTTGAATATAAAGGATACTTTAAAATTTGATAAGCCAAAACCTACTAGCTTCTAACACTGTTGGCTACCTGTTTCAGAAGTTTGTCACTTGGTACTCTTTAAGATAAAAATGAGAGTCAGCAAGCTAACATTTTGGAGTAAGCCTTAGACTAAGAAGTAGAGGCTTGAGTCTGGACATCTAACTAACCTCATTTGAATGACTTCTAGAGTCCCTCCTGGTCCCCACATTGTAACTAATACTAATTTGGTAGTAAATTTCATTTCAAAGTAGCAAGTCTATTTCTAACTCAATCCAATTTATGTTGCAAGAATAATACATTGTCTTGATTTACTCCCCAATTCATATAAAAATAAACTAAACATTTTAGAAATCTGCTTTTATCTACTTCATTTAAGTCACAGTGTTGTGTTTCTGAATAGCTTATGTCAATTAAAGCATTATGTACAATTTGACACTTTAAAATTATTAGTAGCAAAGTTATATTACTAGTGGACCAGAGCACGTCTATACAGAAAAGCCCCTAGTTATATTAAAAAGTGTGTAATTATATTTTTAGATTTTTTTACAAGAACTCTGGTTTTAAATATCTTTTATTTAAATAATCACACCATTTGCTATATTGCAGTTGAATATGTAGATATGGACAATTTTTTAGAAAGAAATTAAATCAAGTTTCCTTTGGGAATACAATTGGTTTGCCTTGATATGGATTTCTTTAAGCTAGCATACTACAATTGTGTTCTTCCTTTCTCTATTTTTCATTTAACCAAGTGCTCAGAAAATGAAATGATGTTACAACAGAAACTACTTTTTGCGAACAGAGTTAGAGTAACGGTTCCAATTATCTACCAGTTTTCCAGCCACATTAATACAATTCTATTAATAAAAAAAAACCTGAGCCTTTCCTGGGTGCAAGACCATGTATCAGATATCACAGAAGATAAGAAGATGAAACAGAGGCAACCATATTCTCAGGTTAATACTCTGTCCAACAAAATGGAAAAATCCATGGAGACAAAAGGATTAATTCGGTCATTACATGTTTATTGAGCATCTGTTGTCTCCAGTCACCATTCTAAAGGGCTGTGAATACAGTAGTGCATGATGTAGGCAAGGTGTCAGCAGACAGGGAGTGTACATTTTAATGAGGGAGACATACACTAAGTAGTGCTAGGGAGTAAAATGCGATGATAGAACAGCCAGTGACTGGGAGGTGACTTTACCTTGTATGGTCAGAGAAGATCTCTTGGCTGTGGCAGAATGTAAGTTAAGACTTGGATGACAAGAGTCAACCAGAAAGAACTGAAGAAAATATTCCAGGATGAGTGAACAATTAGTGCAAGGCCTCAAAGCCTTTATTATAAGACATATACTATATAGTATATAGTAAAAGTAAGAGTATGCTAAGGTACCCTAGGACAGGAAGCTATAGGAACTCAGAGGTTCAAGAAGAAATATGTGGAAGCGGAGATAGGGGATTTGTGAAAAAATCCAAATGAACCTCAAGTTTCAGTAGGTTGTCATCAAAGGGACATGTGTGTCAAGGTCAAGGAATAGAACTCGTTTTAGAGATCTGCTGTATAACATAGTGTCTATAATTAACAATAGAGTGTTGTGCACTTAAAAACTTGTTAAAAGAATAGCTATCATGGGGCTTCCCTGGTGACGCAGTGGTTGAGAGTCTGCCTGCCGATGCAGGGGGACACGGGTTCGTGCCCTGGTCCGGGAAGATCCCACATGCTGTGGAAGGGCTGGACCCATGAGCCATGGCCGCTGAGCCTGCGCGTCCGGAGCCTGTGCTCCGCAATGGGAGAGGCCACAGCAGTGAGAGGCCTGCATACCGCAAAAAAAAAAAAAAAAAAACCTTGGAATTATATCCTCGTTTCCCCCTGTCCAAAGAGACTGATTTTTAATATTCATTTCACAGTCTGAGAAACAAAGATATATTCTCATTACCTGAAATTTTCAAATATGTGAGCGAACTCAGGCAACTACAACACAATACGAAGCCTATTAGATGTAGTTTGTTAAAATGAATACTTAAGGTATCAAAATGTGTGAATTACTTTCATATTTTGTAAGTAGAGATGATTTAAGGTCATTTCTTTAAATAATATCAGACTCATTCCCTTGCATTCAGATATGCTTTCTAAAAGGTCAAAAAAAAAAAAAGTGGGGTTTGTAAGATTTCGTGCAATATAGATGCTCTATCTAAAATATCGTACTCTCCTATCGTTTACTCAGCATTTTTGAACTTTAGCTTAATTTTGCCTAAAAACACAATGTAAAAATGTGCAGATACAACCTTTGAATATTGCATGAAAAAAAGTTTAAATGTTGGTAGGAGTTGAGGAGAAGATATAAGACCCTTTTTATATCTCTTTGCTTTGATTAGATTAAGGATGATTGAGATAACACGTTTTCAATTATCCACATCTCTGCCTGCTTATCTATCAACCTAACCACCAGCAAAACCAAATATCTGCAGTGAGGACACACAGTGAGCGGTCTGCTAATCTGGGCTCGGTGTCAGCCACGTCCTCTCCAGCATTGAAGCCTCAGGAGGTACTTAACATAATTTTAAGAAAACGTAGCATATTAAATGTTTCTTCAGTTCCCCTAAACTCCTTGTTGATTAGATCCAATTACAAATACCCCCATATGATTTACAAATATCTGTTTTAAATTATCAATTTTAATTATTTGTGCTTTAGAAGTACTAACCAGGAAGGAGAAACGAAAAGAAAGAAATTAGGGAAGAAGCCTCTATTTTATTTCTAAAGAAAGTAATGCTGGAGGTTACAATTAATATTCCTTTCAAATATAGTACTTCTTTTTGAGAGGGATAAAAACACATAAGTAATTAATACACACTGTCACAAAATAAAATAAAACTTTCAAAAATCAAAATATTTATGATGTTTTCCCAACTGTTTGTTTTTAGAGACCGGGACCGGTTTGCCTGTCTCTCTCAACTCAGAAGGTGATGTCTCACACACTGTCCTTGCTGGGTTCAATAAATCTGACACTCGTCCTGCTGAGCTGATGTAATTCACATCTCACCTCACTTCAATTTGTCTGAATTCCTTTGATCACAGTTGCCATATATCCTGATACTTTTATTTATAACTAAGGAAAACACTTTGGATGCTGCCTTCGGCTTTCTTCCAAAATGCCAAAAGCTGACACATTTTAATTCAATAGCTAACCCCTCATAGCTTAATCACTTCAAGTACATTATGATATTTATTTATATATTTTTAAGTTGCTAATAGTTGTCTACCCTTTCAAAAGAGATATTTTTTCTTCCTGCAATCAAATTGCCTGTCTTTCTCTATGCTGGAAGTTGTTATTCATCCTTTGATAAAGCAAGGCGATTCAAAGCCAGCAAAGCCACCCTAACACTTTGATCACATCACACTGACATTTGAGATGCAGTACCTCAAAATGTGGCTTTAAAAGATCCAGATACCTCAGGTAAAATTATGGCAAAAAGTCTTCCTACAACTATTCTGTTTAGGCCACAAGTTGTTTTTTTTTTATCTCTAACTTTAACCTTTTAGACAGATATAGGACATGGACATTCTGTAAGTTTCCCAGCTCTTGCTATAGGGAGAAAGATGTCTTCATAAATCTCTCCCAGAAGAGCATGGCCATTTAAACTGTTAGAGCTGGAAATTGTGTGATATAATTGTAGTAATATTGCTCAACCAGTGATTCCTAGCATGATCTTACGTAAATCACTTCACCTTTCTCATTCTTATCCTTTTTTTCACTTGTGGAGTGAATGGAAATTATGGTTCTCTCTTCTTTCTTGCATGGGATAGACTAGAGGGATAACATGAGAGAAACAGCATGCTACAGTGCTGTAAGGGATTACTGAAAAGGAGAATGTAGTAAAAAAAAAAACACTAGTAAGAATAAGTAAGAACAGTCTCCAAAACGTGATAAAAATGTGACTAATTGTATATGTTTCAGCTGAGTGTAATGTATATGATTATCTTTGAAATGAGACAGATCTGGGTATTCTTGATTTGACTGTATCATGGTGAGCATCTCCAATTTTAGCTTACAAAAGTTTTCATCAAGCATACATAACTATTGTTTCTACTTCAGAAATCGTGCTCCAGGAAAACAAATAAATTAGACCCAGACACAATTGAAGAAATTTCAAGAAGAATTAAGTAGCTTCCTTAATTCAAATTTATGTATATTATTAATCTTATACTATATTTAATGAGCAAGTAAAGTTATATATGCTGACTTTCTGTCCTAGCTTTCTCAGAATTGGTTGTGTTAATTATCAGTATAAAATCCTAAGCCAGAAAAGTTTCTGAAATGTTTTTATTCACTTCAAAAATAAAATTGAGTAGAGCCCATAATGGCCATTGAAATACATTTAAGTGTTTAATTCATTAATTTTTGTGTATGGTGTAAAATAAGACTCTAGTTCTTTGGCATGTGGGTATCCAGTTTTCCAACACCACTTATTGAACAGACTCTCCTTTCCCCATCAGACATTCTTGGTGTCCTTTTCAAATATTAGTTGACCATTTATGAGTAGGTTTATTTTAGGGCTCTCTATTCTGTTCCAGTGATCTGTATATCTGTTTTTATGCCAGTGCCATACTGTTTTGACTACTATAGGCTTGTAATAGTTTGAAATTAAGAAGTATGGTGCCTCAAGCTTTGTTCTTCTTTCTCATGATTGCTGTATAAAAATGGCAGGAACACTTCCAAATTCATTTTATGAGGCCAGCATTACCCTGATACCAAAGTCAGATAAGAACACTACAAGAAAGTACAAAAAAGAACAAAAAATTACAAGCCAATATCCCAAATCAATATAGAAGCAAAAATCCTCAACAAAATGCTAGCAAGCCAAATTAAACAGCACATTAAAAAAATCACGCACCATGATCCAGTGAGATTTATTCTTAGAATGCAAGGATGGTTCAACATGTGCAAGTCAATAAATGTAAACACCATATTAACAGAATAAAACATAAAAATCACATGATAATCTCAGTAGATTCAGAAAAACCACTGACAACATTCAACCTCATTTCATGATAAAAACTCTCAACAAATTAGGTATGGAAGAAATGTACCTTAACAAAATAAGGGCCATACATTACAAGACCACAGATAACATCATACTAGATGGCAAATACCTGAAAGTTTCTCTTCTAAGAACAGGGACAAGACAAGGGTGCCCACTTTCACCACCTTTATTCAACATAACACTGGAAGTCATAGCCAGAACAATTAGGCAAGAGAAAGAAATAACAGGTATACAAATCAAAAAAGAAGTTAGGGACTTCCCTAGTGGGGCACTGGTTAAGAGTCCACATTCCCAATGCAGGGGGCCCAGGTTCGATCCCTGGTCAGGGAACTAGATCCCACATGCATGCCGCAACTAAGAGTTCACATGCCACAACTAAGGAGCCTGCCTGCCACAACTAAGGAGCCAGTGAGCTGCAACTAAGACCCAGCACAACCAAATAAATAAATAAATATTTAAGAAAAAGACGTTAAATTGTTTCTGTTTGCAGCTGACCTGATACTATAAATAGAAAACACTGAAGACTCCACCAAAAAAAAAACTGTTACAAGTAATAAAGGAATTCAGTAAGTTTCAGCATACAAAATCAACATACAAAAATCAGTCACAGTCTATACTAACACAAACTATTAGAAAAAGAAATTAAGAAACAATCTCATTTACAATAGCGCCAAAAAGAATGAAATACTTAGGAATAATTTTAACTAAAAAGTTAAAGACCTGTACACTGAAAACTATAAGATATTAATGAGATAACTGAAGACAAAAATAAATGGAAAGATTTCTCATGTTCATGAACTGCAATAATTAATATTGTTAAAATTTCTCTTCTAGCCAAAGCCAACTACAGATTCATGCAATCTCCATCAAACTTCCAATGGCACATTTTACAGAAATAGAAAAAAGCATCCTAAAATTCATATGGAACTGCAAAAGACCCCACATAGCCAAGGCAATATCTTAACCCCATAAATATTATATTACTTCAATGCTAAAGCAATTGAAGAAATTAATAAACTGCATACCTCAGGGGAAAATCTGAGATACTACCAGTAGACCTTTCATGTCATCAGTTTAAGATTTAATTAGTTGATAGAAATCAACTGATATAGACAGTTTTATCTATGCCAGTTTTCCTACCTTAATGTCCTCCTTTGATTAATGCTATTGGGTTTTTCATACTTTAGAACAAAGCAAAGTAAATCTTTGTTTTTCATATTTTAGAAGGAGTAGTTCTTAAGTTATGAGAAGTCTCCTTTAAGATTTTTAACAAAAGCTTAGACTCTTTTCTTGGGAATGTTTATTTATTAATTTATTCATTCAATACACATGTTAAATTCTAGTAAGTATTGGGTATTATTATAAACGCTGAATATAGCAATAAGCTGAAAAGCTGAAAATCCCCTTTATTCTAGTAATAAGAGAAAGACCAGTCAGAAACAAAATAATAAAAAGATTATTGCAGATTTTGATAAATAAGCAGATTTAGAAGATGAAGGAAATAAACAGATTAATGAGATGGAGAATAACTGTGAGAGGAAAATTCCTGTAGCTACATAGTATTAGGGAAGACACCTCCAAGAATTTTCTTTGAAAGCTAAAACCTGAAGGGTAAGGAGAATTCCAGGAAGAGGAAGTAATTTTAAGCCCTCAGTGATGAGAAGGACTGGATACATTCAAGAGACAGAAGAGACAACTGTGGCTGGATCATGAGAAGGATAGAAAATGATACGAGTATGGAGATATAAGCAGGGAGCATTGTGTTTTAGGTTCTTGAAGACAGTGATAAGTAATCTGCAATTAAATTTAAGTTTGATGGGATGTTGCTGAAGGCTAGTAAGCATGATCCTGTCCTATTAACATTTTTTTTTTTTTTTGGCCATGCTGCAGCATGCGGGTTCTTAGTTCGCCTGACCAGGGATCGAACCCACACCCCCTGCAGTGGAAGCCCAAAGTCTTAACCACTGGACGCCCCAGGGCAATCCCCCTTTTAATATTTTTAAAAGATCTCTTCTCTTCTCTCTCTCTCTCTTTTTGTGTGGAGGTACAAAAGTACAAACAAGAAGACCATTTAGTAAGTGATTCTAGTTGATCTGATGTGAGAGGATCCTGGCTCTGGGCTAAGGTGATAAGTGTAAAAATAAATAGAACTGGAAAAATTCAGGTTGGCAGAGATACCCAGAAATTTTTCTAGATTTATTTGGAAGATAAGACAAAGGAGAAACCAAAAAGATGCCTAGATTTTTGTCTATACCAAATATGTGATGGTGATAGTAGTACCATGTACAAAAAGGAGACAGCCTGGTGCATGAATGAAAAAATCAGAAATTTTTACTTTGCATCTGTGTGTGTGTGTATGTATACACACACATACATATATAATATACATATTATATATATGCTAATAGTCAATTGAATATAAGAGTCTGGAGCTTAGAAAAGGAGATGTAAATTTGGAATATATCAGCATAAAGTCATAGAAGTAAAGGTGCTTATTTAGAATAGAAAATTTGATTATAAAGAAAAAGACACAAGTGATGTAACATTTAAAAGACTCATAGAAAGGGAAGATCTCATAAGGGTTTTGTAAAAATGGAACCTAGATCTTCCAATAGCCAATACTGGAACAACTGGAACAACAAAATAAAGTAGTTTTGGATTATAACCAAAATTATAAAACAAATATCCATGAGTCCATACTGATATACATACATACATACATGTGGCAGAAAATAGACAAATCTCCTGTGCAGAATCCTAAATAATTTATCTAGAAACTCCATTCTATAGCAGATGAACCATAACCCCCACTCCTTATGTGTATGTTGCACATGGTGAATTCCTTCCAAAGGGCTGTATAAAAAGGGAAAAATAGAGTAATTTTACAATTAACCAGACATTCACTAGTTTAGTCAATGACAAAAAATTAACATCAAAAGTGACAAATTAGGTTGTCAGTACACCCATGATATGATGTGATGAGAATGATATTCTATGCCATTTTAAAATTTTAACTTTGTGGTCTTCCTCTCAAAAACCCATAACTCCAGTCCAATCATGAAAAACACATCAGACAAATACCACTGACAAACGTTCTTCAAAATATCTGGCAGGTACTCCTTAAAACTGTCAAGGTCATCAAAAACAAGGAAAGTTTGAGAAACTGTCATAGTCAAGAGGAATCAGAGGAGACATGATGTAAGCAGAAGGATAGAAATAATAAAGATAAGTGTAGAAATAAAATGAAACTAGAAAACAGGCAAATAATAAAACATTAACAAAACCAAAACTTAATTCTTTGGAAGGATAAACAAAATTATCAGTCCCCTAAACAGACCAATCAAGGGGGGAAGAAAAGGAAAAATCAATATCATGAATAAAAGAGGGATTTTTTGCTACTGTTCCTATAGACATTAAAAGGATAGTAAGAAAATAATATGAACACCAGTATGCAAAAAATTCAGCAATATAATATGAAAACCATCATGGCAACAAATTCAACAATTTAGATGAAATGAAAAATATCCTTGAAAAATATAATGTGAAAGTTGACTCAACAATAATGAGAAAAATCTGAATATTTTATATGTACATTTTAAAATTACATTATCAAGAACCTTTACACAAATAAAACCCTATGCCCAAATAATTTCGAGTGTGAATTATATTAAAAATCCAAGAAAGAAATAATGCCAATATTATACAATCTTTTCCAGAAAACAGAGGAAGAAGGCACTGCCCAAATCAATTTATGAGGTTAACATAAACCTAATAGTAAATCATCACAAAGACATTTTAACAAAAAATAATTATGACTCAATATCCCTCATGAACATAGACACAAAAACTCTAACAAAATATTATAAAATTAAAACCAATAATATATAAAATTATAATACAATGTAAACAATTAAATTTCATCCCAGAAATGCAAGGCTGATTTAACAATCAAACATCAATTCATGTAATTCACTATACATTCCCAGAAAAAAGAAAAAAAGTGACGGTTTCAATATATGCCATTGACAAACTTCAATACCCATTCATGATAAAACTCTAGCAAAATGGGAATAATAGTAGCATCACCCAAAAACGTTATCACTAACGTTGTACTTAATAGTGATAGACTAAACAGTTGCCACTTAAGATCAGGAACAAAGCAAAGAAGCTCACTTTGTTTCTAGTCAACACTGTATTGGAGGTCCTATCAATTGGAATATGTAAAGTATAAGCAATAAAATATATAAAGTTCAGCAATAAAGAAGTAAAACTGTTCCTTTTAGGAGATGTCGTTTTTGCTTATAAAAAAAAATCCCAACAAATCTACAAAACAACTATTAAAACCAGTGAGTGAATTTAAAAAGATTACAGGATAGAGAGTTCGTATAAAGAACTATTTTCCATGTGAATATACTAACAGCAAGTAAATGCAAAGCGAAAACTTTAAAAACTTCCATTTACAACAGAAAAATATAGCAAGGAAAACCAAGGTCTCTACACTAAAACTTACAAAATATTGTTGAGAGAAATTAAAGAAGGTCCAAATAAGTGGAACAATATATTTTGTAAATGGACTGAAAGACTCAGTTATTGTTAAAATGTAAATTCTCCAAAAAATTGTCTATACTTTCAATGCAGTTTCAATGCAAAACCCTTTAGGCTTTTTTTCTGTTGAACATGACAAGCTGATTCTAAAATTTGTACGAAAATGTGAAAGACCTGGCATTACCTTGCTAAGCACTTTCTTAAAAAGGAAAACAAAGTTAGAATAATTATATACTTAATCTGAAGATTTAAACAGAAATCAAGACACTTGGGAGTGGCAAAAGTTTAAACATATAGAACAATGGAACAAAAACCCAGCGTTCAGAAATAGGCCTGCACAATTTAGTTAGTTGATTTTTGGCAAAGGTGTTGAAGCAAAAATAGAAACGAGACTTTTCTGACAAACAAGGAAAATAAGGAAACAATGAACAGGCTGGGGAAACAACATAAACAGGCCTGAAAGACTTAAGCAATCTTGGTTATTCTTTAGCTGTTATTACTAACAAACACTTGTAATTAGACTTGTCCTTCCCAAAGCTGATTACTCTCTGACTCCATACAAATTACCCTTTGCACCTGGCATTTCTTCTCACCCTACACTCCCTTGTAGCACTCTTCATTTCAGAAAGAAGGTCACCGGCTGATAAGGGACATGAGACCCAGCTGCTGAGCTGCCTGATGCCAGCTTTGACCGTGAATTTTCAGAAGAAAAGAAATGCAAGATCTTCACCACTTTGATCCTTATCATATATCCTGGACTATAAGCCCCACGTATAAAATCTTCTCTGATTCACCAAGGAGGGGGGTATAGTTCTTGAGGCGTTAGCCTACTGTGTCTTCCCTTTGCCTGGCAAAGAAAATAAAAAGCTTCTCTATTTCTTATCTTCCAATTCTCTGTATCCGTATTTTTATTCAGCATCGGTGCACAGGGAGCCAGGTTTGGCAACAAAGGTGCCAAGACAATTCAATAGGTAAAAGAAATAAATATTGCTGTAACAATTAGATTTCCATATAGATTTTTTTAAATAAGAGATCTTTATTTCATACCATACACCGGAAACTGTGCATAGATCTAAATCCACGACCTAAAGTTATAACATTTCTAGAGGGGTTAAGCAAAGTTTTCTTAAAACACAAGCATGAACCATTATAAAAACACTGAAAAATTGAACTTAATCAAAACTTAAAATGTTTGCTCCTTAAAGCCACTGTTAATAAAACCAAAGGGCAACCCATAGCCCAGGAAATAATACTTACAACACATATATCAGACAAAGGACACGCACGTATCCAGAAGATACCAAGAACTCTTATAACTAGAAAATGAAAACAACCGAGTAAAAATGGCCAAAGGATTTGAAAAACCACATCACCAAGGAAGATATGAAAATGGCCAATAAGCACTTGAAAAGATTCTTGACATGAGTCATTGGTGAAAAGCAAATTAAAACCATAATGGAATGACACTACGAAAGTTTTTAAATGACTGTGATTAAATAAAGACTGGAAAAAAAAATGTGTCGGTGAGTATGTAAGAGCAACTGGACCTCACATACACCATTGGTGAGAATTATAGCCAGTCACAAAAGGTGGGGTCAACATGGGAGAAAAAGTTTGAAGGCTCCACATTCTTTTCACAGAGAAAACATCTTTAAAAAGAAATATCTTTATATCCCAGTTCAAATAAAACCTCTTTTAACTTCGTTCATTTGCCACCCACCTCTTCCACCAAGCTACCCAATGTATTCCCTCATTCTACTTTTTAAAAACCTTCTATGTATCATCATTACCTTGCTAAACAATGAAGTAAAAAGTAGTAGCCAAGACACACATTCCTGTTTTGTGATGTGTGTGTTTTCAAAATATTTGCTTAGTTTATATTTCTATTGCAGCATGGTTACAGTATTCTACATTTAGCATATGTGTGTCTGTATTCTCCACTACGTCCCTAGCTGACTATCAAAAAGTATAGATGTTAACTTGCTTTTTTGTCTTTTTTTATTCCACCACCCAGCATAGTGCTTGGCACACAGTACGTACTACAAAGGAAGAAAGAAGGGAAGGAAGGAAGAAGTGAAACCAAGCAAGACCCTGTGCGATCCTCCTGGGAACAAAAGCCTTTCTTGATTTCTGTTCCATTCGGCGAGCTTTTGTAGGATCAGTATGACACGATTTAAGCTAACACATTTTGTAAGGGCTGCCCAAGACGGGGCAAAGATAAAAACCTCCAAATGAAGTTTTCCCTCTACCGGCAAGATGTGGGGAGGTGGTCCTTGTCCAAATTCCAGAAAGCATCCCATCCCCTTCACCTTAGCCCATAGCAGCTGTCTTTGAAATTAACTGACTTAATCTTAGATGTTTTTTAGAAACATTTCAGAACGGCCGATGAGAGCAAGAATTCAAGGTTCCTAACTATACATCTCCTGCATCACGTAGATGGTGACGGGACTTACACAAGACAGCTGGAGCTGAAGATTAATCACTGACACCCCTTCCCCCTTTTTGACTCTGTTCTGTCTTCCCCTGTAAAAGCCCTTTGCCTGAGCCGAGATGTTAAGATGGTTTTCTAAAGACACAAGTCCACCATCTTCTTGGTTAGCTGGCTTTCTCCAATGAAGTGGCTTTCCTTGCCTCAAACCTTGTCACTCAACTTATTGGCCCATCAGGCAGCGAGTAGCTGAACCTGGCTTCGGTAGCAAGAGGAACAGCCCTTTTAGTTTAGTCTTCTACCTTATCCACTTGAATATTTTTCAGAATCTGACATCAACAACATTTCTATAAGATTATGAAGACAGCACAGTTTAAAAATAAATAAATCTGCCTCCCCAAAAGCTTACACTGGGCACTGCGTTCATTCTGAAGTAATTATCCAATTAATTTGACATTTAGCCAGAAGACGCTCTACCAAGCTAAAAGCCAGTTTAGACCATATTAGCAGCTATCTCACAGGGCTACAAGTTCTCCTTTGTGCCTGTGTGTATAAAATTCCGGCTGAGAATCTGGCTTAGAGACCAGCTGGGCCACCGTCTTCCCAAGCCAGTTTTCCAGCCAAATGCTTAAGTGAAGGAGGCTACCTGCTCCAGTTTGAACAACTGCCTTATTCTCCTCTCAGCCTTCAAACCGTAGCTAGTTATGTTGGTTCACAACCTCAGAATTTTCCCAGTGAAACTTGAAATTTCCCCCTGTACCAGGACAGCAAGGAGAGACAGAAGGAAGGGGCAGACCACTCCAAATGGGCAGGTGGCAGGTTTGTAAGCAAGAGACTTACATGTGAGGCTGGTCTTTGGTGGGCCACAAGATGAGTAGACCTCCGAATCTGTCTACCAGAATCTTCAAAGTTTACAGAGAAGCCGTAACAGAGTTTAGTCACGTATACAGTCCAGATGGTCTCAATAACACATTACTCTCTCAACGCAAAGTGGCTCCTGGTGCAGGAGCAGTGGTCAGAATGTACATTCCAAGGACAGAGGAAGGAGAAAGGAGCCTCTGGGTTACCCAGACAGTCACGTTCTCTTGATAACCCCCTCCAACATAGTAACATGGTCTGCTGTGGATTCCATACTACATACAACAAACCGAATGTCTGAATCCACCTTATGAACTCCTTTAAATCTTTCCAGAAAGATCCTCCTTTCTTGATGTGCTGTGTAACCTAGCAGGACCCTATGGGGACTTCCTGGGAAAGGCCCTTCCCCCATATCCTCTGGTTTAGCTCCTCTCTGTAGTACCCAGATAATAGTATCTCATGCATATTTCCTGAGTTTTTCAGACGCTAAAACCACCACCAAATGGAAGAAATTAACTACTTGATGATCCTGAGCACACAGCTCCCGAACCATTGGTGCCTAAGGACTGATAATGTTAATCGTTCTGTTACCTCAACATTAACCAATCAGAGAATTGTGCACGAGCTGATCACATACCCTAGGACATCCCTCCCTCATCTGGCCTTTAAAATGCTTTGCTGAAACCATTCAGGAAGTTTGGAGTTTTGGAGGGGTGTGAGGCCTCCTTTATCCTTGCTTGGCCCTGTAATAAAGCGTTCTCTGCTCCAAACTCTGACATTTCCGTATTGTTTGGTCTCACTGTGCTGTAACAGCTGGAGTTAATAAGAAAGAAAGAATGTAACTCTCTTGCATATTCCTGACCACTGTTATTTGAGATTTTATAGTGTTGCTTCAAAATTAGTTACGAATGAAACAGAAAGCCAAGCAGTCACTGCTTCAGAAATCAAGAAATAAAGAGAGGGAAGATGGCGGAAGAATAAGACGCGGAGATCAACTTCCTTCCCACAGATACACCAGAAATACATCTACATGTGTAACAACTCCTACAGAACACCTACTGAACGCTGGCAGAAGACCTCAGACCTCCCAAAAGGCAAGAAACCCCCCGCCACGTACCTGGGTAGGGCAAAAGAATAAACAGAGACAAAAGGAGAGGGACGGGACCTGCACCAGTGGGAAGGAGCTGTGAAGGAGGAAAGCGTTCCACACACTAGAAGCCCCTTCGCGGGCGGAGACTGCGGGTGGCGGAGGTGGGAAGCTTCGGAGCCGGGGAGGAGAGCACAGCAACACGGGTGCGGAGGGCAAAGCGGAGAGATTCCCGCACAGAGGATCGGCGCTTACCAGTACTCACCAGCCGGAGAGGCTTGTCTGCTCACCCGCTGGGACGGGCGGGGCTGGAAGTTGAGGCTCGGGCTCCGGTCGGAGCGCAGGGAGAGGACTGGGGTGGCGGCGTGAACACAGCCTGCAGGGGGTTACTGCGCCACGCCTAGCCGGGAGGGAGTCCGGGGAAAAGTCTGGACCTGCCGAAAAGGCAAGAGACTTTTTCTTCCCTCTTTGTTTCCTGGTGCGCGAGGAGAGGAGATTAAGAGCGCTGCTTAAAGGAGCTCCAGAGACGGGCGCGAGCCGCGGCTAAAAGCGCGGACCCCAGAGCCGGGCATGAGACGCTGGGGCTGCTTCTGCCGCCACCAAGAAGCCTGTGTGCGAGCACAGGTCACTATCCACATGTCCCTTCCGGGGAGCCTGTCCAGCCCGCCACTGCCACGGTCCCAGGATCCAGGGACAACTTCCCCAGTAGAACGCCCGGCATGCCTCAGGCTGGTGCAACGTCACGCCGGCCTCTGCCGCTGCAGGCCCGCCCCGCACTCCTTGCCCCTCCCTCCCCTCGGCCTGAGTGAGCCAGAGCCCGCGAATCAGCGGCTCCTTTAACCCCGTCCTGTCTGAGCGAAGAACAGACGCCTTCCGGCGACCTACACGCAGAGGCGGGGCCAAATCCAAAGCTGAGCCCCGGGGAGCTGTGAGAACAAAGAAGAGAAAGGGAAATCTCTCCCAGCAGCTTCAGAAGCAGCAGATTAAAGCTCCACAATCAACTTGATGTCTGTGGAATACATGAATAGACAGCGAATCATCCCAAGTTGAGGAGGTGGACTTTGACAGCAAGATTTATGCTGTAGAGCTTTGTTTCCACCATTTGTCCTCGGGTTCTATCCGTCCCTTTTTTTGTGTTTATTTTTTTAAATTTTTTTCTTAATAATTATTTTTTTATTTTAATAACTTTATTATATTTTATCTTACTTTATTTTACTTTATCGTCTTTCTTTCTTTGTTTCCTTCCTTCCCTCCTTCCTTCCTTCCTCCCTCCTTTCTTTCTTTCTTTCTACTTCTACTAATTCTTTCTACTTTTTCTCCCTTTTATTCTGAGCCGTGTAGATGAAAGGCTCTTGGTGCTGCAGCCAGGAGTGAGTGCTGTGCCTCTGAGGTGGGAGAGCCAACTTCAGGACACTGGTCCACAAGAGACCTCCCAGGTCCACATAATATCAAACAGTGAAAATCTCCCAGAGATCTCCATCTCAACACCAGCACCCAGCTTCACTCAACCACCAGCAAGCTACAGTGCTGGACATCCTATGCCAAACAACTAGCATGACAGGAACACAACACCACCAATTAGCAGAGAGGCTGCCTAAATTCATAATAAGTTCACAGACACCCCAAAACACACGACCAGATGTGGACCTGCTCACCAGAAAGACAATATCCAGCCTCATCCACCAGAACACAGGCACTAGTCCCCTCCACCAGGAAGCCTACACAACCCACTGAACCAACCTTAGCCACTGGGGACAGACACCAAAAACAATGGGAACTATGAGCCTGCAGCCTGCAAAAAGGAGACCCCAAACACAGTAAGATAAGCAAAATGAGAAGACAGAAAAACACACAGCAGATGAAGGAGCAACATAAAAACCCACCAGACCTAACAAATGAAGAGGAAATAGGCAGTCTACCTGAAAAAGAATTCAGAATAATGATAGTAAATATGATCCAGAATCTTGGAAATAGAATAGACAAAATGCAAGAAACATTTAACAAGGACCTAGAAGAACTAAAGATGAAACAAACAACGATGAACAACACAATAAATGACATTAAAAATACTCTAGATGGGATCAATAGCAGAATAACTGAGGCAGAAGAACGGATAAGTGACCTGGAAGATAAAATAGTGGAAATAACTACTGCAGAGCAGAATAAAGAAAAAAGAATGAAAAGAACTGAGGACAGTCTCAGAGACCTCTGGGACAACATTAAACACATCAACATTCGAATCATAGGGGTTCCAGAAGAAGAAGAGAAAAAGAAAGGGACTGAGAAAATATTTGAAGAGATTATAGTTGAAAACTTCCCTAATATGGGAAAGGAAATTTTTAATCAAGTCCAGGAAGCACAGAGAGTCCCATACAGGATAAATCCAAGGAGAAATATGCCAAGACACATATTAATCAAACTGTTAAAAATTAAATACAAAGAAAACATATTAAAAGCAGCAAGGGAAAAACAACAAATAACACACAAGGAAATCCCCATAAGGTTAACAGCTGATCTTTCAGCAGAAACTCTGCAAGCCAGAAGGGAGTGGCAGGACATATTTAAAGTGATGAAGGAGAAGAACCTGCAACCAAGGTTACTCTACCCAGCAAGGATCTCATTCAGATTTGATGGAGAAATTAAAACCTTTACAGACAAGCAAAAGCTGAGAGAGTTCAGCACCACCAAACCAGCTTTACAACAACTGCTAAAGGAACTTCTCTAGGCAAGAAGCACAAGAGAAGGAAAAGACCTACAATAACGAACCCAAAACAATTAAGAAAATGGGAATAGGAACATACATATCTATAATTACCTTAAATGTAAATGGACTAAATGCTCCCACCAAAAGACACAGGTTGGCTGAATGGATACAAATACAAGACCCATATATTTGTTGTCTACAAGAGACCCACTTCCAACCTAGAGACACATACAGACTGAAAGTAAGGGGATGGAAAAAGATATTTCATGCAAATGGAAACCAAAAGAAAGCTGGAGTAGCAATACTCATATCAGACAAAATAGTCTTTAAAATAAAGACAATTACAAGAGACAAAGAAGGACACTACATAATGATCAAGGGATCGATCCAAGAAGAAGATATAACAATTGTAAATATTTATGCACCCAACATAGGAGCACATCAATACATAAGGCAAATACTAACAGCCATAAAAGGGGAAATCGACAGTAACACATTCATAGTAGGGGACTTTAACACCCCACTTTCACCAATGGACAGATCATCGAAAATGAAAATAAATAAGGAAACACAAGCTTTAAATGATACATTAAACAAGATAGACTTAATTGATATTTATAGGACATTCCATCCAAAAACAACAGAATACACATTCTTCTCAAGTGCTCATGGAACATTCTCCAGGATTGATCATATTTTGGGTCACAAGTCAAGCCTTGGTAAATTGAAGGAAATTGAAATTGTTTCAACTGTCTTTTCCGACCACAACTCTATGAGACTAGATATCAATTACAGGAAAAGATCTGTAAAAAATACAAACACATGGAGGCTAAACAATACAATACTTAATAACGAAGTGATCACTGAAGAAATCAAAAAATACCTAGAAACAAATGACAATGGAGACAAGATGACCCAAAATCTATGGGATGCAGCAAAAGCAGTTCTAAGAGGGAAGTTTATAGCAATACAATCGTACCTTAAGAAACAGGAAACATCTCGAATAAACAACCTAACCTTGCACCTAAAGCAATTAGAGAAAGAAGAACAAAAAAACCCCAAAGTTAGCAGAAGGAAAGAAATCATAAAAATCAGATCATAAATAAATGAAAAAGAAATGAAGGAAATGATAGCAAAGATCAATAAAGCTAAAAGCTGGTTCTTTGAGAAGATAAACCAAATTGATAAACCATTAGCCAGACTCATCAAGAAAAAAAGGGAGAAGACTCAAGTCAATAGAATTAGAAAAGAGAAAGGAGAAGTAACAACTGACACTGCAGAAATACAAAAGATCATGAGAGATTACTATAAGCAACTCTATGCCAATAAAATGGACAACCTGGAAGAAATGGGAAAATTCTTAGAAATGCACAACCTGCCGAGATTGAAGCAGGAAGAAATACAAAATATGAACAGACCAATCACAAGCACTGAAATTGAAACTGTGATGAAAAATCTTCCAACAAACAAAAGCCCAGGACCAGATGGCTTCACAGGTGAATTCTATCAAACATTTAGAGAAGAGCTAACACCTATCCTTCTCAAACTCTTCCAAAATATAGCAGAGGGAGGAACACTCTCAAACTCATTCTACGAGGCCACCATCACCTTGATACCAAAACCAGACAAGGATGTCACAAAGAAAGAAAACTATAGGCCAATATCACTGATGAACATAGATGCAAAAATCCTCAACAAAATACTAGCAAACAGAATCCAACAGCACATTAAACGGATCATACATCATGATCAAGTGGGGTTTATTCCAGGAATGCAAGGATTCTTCAATATACACAAAACAATTAATGTGATAAACCATATTAACAAATTGAAGGAGAAAAACCATATGATCATCTCAATAGATGCAGAGAAATCTTTCGACAAAATTCAACACCCATTTATGATAAAAACCCTGCAGAAAGTAGACATGTAGGGAACTTTCCTCAACATAATAAAGGCCATATATGACAAACCCACAGCCAACATTGTTCTCGATGGTGAAAAACTGAAAGCATTTCCACTAAGATCAGGAACAAGACAAGGTTGCCCACTCTCACCACTCTTATTCAACATAGTTTTGGAAGTTTTAGCCACAGCAATCAGAGAAGAAAAGGAAATAAAAGGAATCCAAATTGGAAAAGAAGAAGTAAAGCTGTCACTGTTTGCAGATGACATGATCCTATACATAGAGAATCCTAAAGATGCTACCAGAAAACTACTAGTGCTAATCAATGAATTTGGTAAAGTAGCAGGATACAGAATTAATGCACAGAAATCTATGGCATTCCTATACGCTAATGATGAAAAATCTGAAAGTGAAATCAAGAAAACACTCCCATTTACCACTGCAACCAAAAGAATAAAATATCTAGGAATAAACCTACCTAAGGAGACAAAAGACCTGTATGCAGAAAATTATAAGACACTGATGAAAGAAATTAAAGATGATACAAATAGATGGAGAGATATACCATGTTCTTGGATTGGAAGAATCAACATTTTGAAAATGACTCTACTACCCAAAGCAATCTACAGATTCAATGCAATCCCTATCAAACTACCACTGGTAGTTTTCACAGAACTAGAACAAAAAATTTCACAATTTCTATGGAAACACAAAAGACCCTGAATAGCCAAAGCAATCTTGAGAATGAAAAACGGAGCTGAAGGAATCAGGCTCCCTGACTTCAGACTATACTACAAAGCTACAGTAATCAAGACAGTATGGTACTGGCACAAAAACAGAAATATAGATCAATGGAACAGGATAGAAAGCCCAGAGATAAACCCATGCACATATGGTCACCTTATCTTTGATAAAGGAGGCAGGAATGTACAGTGGAGAAAGGACAGTCTCTTCAATAAGTGGTGCTGGGAAAACTGGACAAGTACATGTAAAAGTATGAGATTAGATCACTCCCTAATACCATACACAAAAATAAACTCAAAATTGATTAAAGACCTAAATGTAAGGCCAGACACCATCAAACTCTTAGAGGAAAACATAGGCAGGACACTCTATGACATAAATCACAGCAAGATCCTTTTTGAAGCACCGCCTAGAGAAATGGAAATAAAAACAAAAATAAACGAATGGGACCTAATGAAACTTCAAAGCTTTTGCACAGCAAAGGAAACCATAAACAAGACCAAAAGACAACCCTCAGAATGGGAGAAAATATTTGCAAATGAAGCAACTGACAAAGGATTAATCTCCCCAATTTATAAGCAGCTCATGCAGCTCAATAACAAAAAAACAAACAACCCAACCCAAAAATGGGCAGAAGACCTAAATAGACAGTTCTCCAAAGAAGATATACAGACTGCCAACAAACACATGAAAGAATGCTCAACTTCATTAATCATTAGAGAAATGCAAATCAAAACTACAATGAGATATCATCTCACACCAGTCAGAATGGCCATCAGCAAAAAATCTAGAAACAATAAATGCTGGAGAGGGTGTGGAGAAAAGGGAACCCTCTTGCACTGTTGGTGGGAATGTAAATTGATACAGCCACTGTGGAGAACAGAATGGAGGTTCCTTAAAAAACTACAAATAGAACTACCATATGACCCAGCAATCCCACTACTGGGCATATACCCTGAGAAAACCATAATTCAAAAAGAGTCATGCACCACAATGTTCATTGCAGCTCTATTTACAATAGCCTGGAGATGAAAACAACCTAAGTGTCCATCATCGGATGAATAGATAAAGAAGATATGGCACATATATACAATATTACTCAGCCATAAAAAGAAACGAAATTGAGCTATTTGTAATGAGGTGGATAGACCTAGAGTCTGTCATACAGAGTGAAGTAAGTCAGAAATGGAAAGACAAATACCGTATGCTAACACATATATATGGAATTTAAGGGGAAAAAAATGTCATGAAGAACCTAGGGGTAAGACAGGAATAAAGACAAGGACCTAGTAGAGAACGGACTTGAGGATATGGGGAGGGGGAAGGGTGAGCTGTGACAAAGCGAGAGAGATGTATGGACATATAAACACTACCAAACGTAAGGTAGATAGCTAGTGGGAAGCAGCCGCATAGCACAGGGAGATCAGCTTGGTGCTTTGTGACCGCCTGGAGGGGTGGGATAGGGAGGGTGGGAGGGAGGGAGACTCAAGAGGGAAGAGATATGGGAACATATGTATAAGTATAACTGATTCACTTTGTTATAAAGCAGAAGCTAACACACCATTGTAAAGCAATTATACTCCAATAAAGATGTAAAAAAAAAAAAAAAGAAATATCCTGAAGATCTTAGTTCTCAGTTAGGCCTTGAACTACAACTTTCTTATAGGAAAAAAAAAAAAAGAAAGAGAGACTACTACTACTACTACTAAAAACAATAACATTTTTTACTTTATAGTGTCCTAACCATACATATAAATTCAAAATAAAGGTTCATGAGATAAAAATAAAAAATATTACACTCATTATCGAAACGAAAAAAGTGAAACTAAGAGAACAGAGAAGCATTTAAATCATAAAAGTATAGTAACCTGGAGCTGAAAGTAGCATTAAGGTTCCTCTAATTGAGCCCCACTTTAAAGATGAAGAAAAAAACTTGAAATAAGTAATATGTATTATAGAAATTATTAAAATTCTGTCTTTGCTATAGAAACGCTAACAATGATTTCACTTATAAGAGAGACAGGCTAAACTATCAATCGTTCCATAGGAGAGGTTAACCTGAGTTATACTCGTTTTGGGAATTTTTTTTTTAAACACTTGTAGTTGCTGTGTCCTCTTCCTAGAAATATCCTTTTTAAGATACTTACATGACTCAACACCTTACCTCATTCATGTCCTTGCCCCAAAAATGTGGGCCTTCCCTGACCACCCATTCTAAAATAGCAACCTCTGTCACTTTCTATCCCTTTATTTTATTTTACTTTCTTTAAAATGTTTATCAAATCCTAACACCATAGTTTTGTCTGCCTGTGTATTTTCTATCTCCCCCCTAGAATGTAAGTTCATGATTTGTCTTACGACTGTATCGCTGGTGGCTTGCAACATTGCCTGGCACAGATTCAGCCCTCAGTAATTATATGCTGATTTACTAAATAGATGAGTTTTCTGAGCAGCTCATAAAGGTCACTAATAGTGCACTATATCACTATCTCCATATCCCCTTATGCTTCAAGCGCACAGCACACACACTAACAAGCACACTGGCACTCATATACAAGAATTTTGTCTTTATCAAATTCAGCAAACATTAAGTAGCAAGATTTCTACTAGGTTCTGTTCATTTGGGTACAGTATGTTGTGGAAGGGAAATGGGCTCAAGACAAGGTCTTCGCCTTCAGAGAACCCATTGCCTGGGCATATTGAAGGAGGAAAAAACTTCCTCTAATTGTTGACTATTTAACTCTATGGTATTTGAAGACACAGAAATATAAACTATTATAAGATAATAACATATTGCCTTATGTTATCTTGAAAGGAGATCTGGAAAGGTTTCCACATGAAGTTCTGGAAGAGGTAAACGAACAAAATTTCAACCAGTAGAGAAAGACGGAGAAAAACATTCCAGATAGAGTAAACTATACAACGAATGACATAAGGGATGGGGATACAAGGCACGAGCAGAAATCATGTCCAGATTCCTAGAGGACTGAATATGCAGAGGCAAGTCCTCCGAACAAAATGTTGACATCATCCTTTGGCAATATTTGAATGCTGTTTGTAGACGTTTGGAATTTATTTTCTTAGTAAAAGGAAGCCATTGATGGTTTTGCCTAGTGGAGAAACATTACACAATTTTTAGTGTTTTTTTAATATCAGGCATCATTCTCAGACATTAGATATACATAATCTTGTTTAATCCTGTCAGTAAGTCTGAGACTAGACTGCGGAGTTGAGGAAGCAGATTCTCAGAAAAGATACATAACCTGAAAGGCTAAAACAGCTTGTAAATGCAAGGAGTAGTTTTAAAACAGGTTTCCTGACTTGAGGTTCACGGTTTGTTCCATTCTACATACCCTGATTAAATCTCCAGTTTGAAACATTACTTTGGATACGTTATTTAAGACAGACTATGGTGAGAAAAAACAGTCTAGGTTTGGAGTTCATTTAGGAATCGTTTGAAAATAAAAGAAAAAAAAGAAATAATGAGAGCTTGGACTAGAATAGGGGAATGGAAATGAAAAGACAGATGGGATAGGTAGTGTGAGGTTATTACACAGACCACTGGACAACTGGTTATTTTCCCTCTGTGGGAGTTCAATTTTGAAGAAGGAAATAAAAGTAAATTGCATTTCATTATTATTTATTTATTTGGTCAACTACCTTAGGGGAAGAAAAATGAAAATAGCAGTAGAATGTAAAAGCAGGTGCCAAGAAAGACTTTGAAAAGAAATGGGCACTGTAATTTCTTTCCTTCTCTATCCTTCTTAAAAAAGACATAAAAGCTTTCAGTGTTTGTAGGTTTCCACATCCACCCACTTACACCTGTTCAGAAACATCTGTTTTCTTTGTATAATGGAAACTGCAACAAATAAAAAGGCAGCTAATAATAACATGGTGAAGAGAAAAACTTTTTGTTAGTTTCTTTAGTTTTATTTTTTTTCTAGGCTTAAAAGGGTAATTTAAAAAATAAAGTGTTTTTAGAACTAAACTGTGCATTATTGGTTAGACCTAGGCATGGATTTGGATTCCTAGTACTTCCTTATTTCTTCATGTAGTTAGTGTATTTATTATTTTCATATGGTTCAATAAACATGTATTTTGGGCATTTTATGTCATTGTTTAATTTATTAGGATTTGAATTATACATATATGTAGAAAGAGAGAGAACAAATTCCATTATGGCAGATTATAGTAAAAACTGCTAACATCTTTTATTTTAGAGCTGCAAAGACTCTAGCAGCTCTAAATAAATTGAAATCTAGCACAACAATGAATCTTAACAAGAAAATTTCTGGCTAAGAAAATGATCTGTTGGACCTAAGAAATAAGTGAAGGAGACAGCCATACAAAAAACAAGAGAGAGACTATTCCAGGCAAAGTTAATAATGAGGGTAAAGATTCTTGAACCAGAATAAGCCTGAAATTTTCAATGGATAAAGTCCAGTGTGAATGAGGTGAAAGAAGCAGTGAGTGGGGACGTTGAAAAGGTCAACAGGAACAAGATGATGCTTACCTTGGGGGCCAAGGAGGAAATTTCTTTTTCTATTTACTGAAGAAATCCATTGAAATGTTTTATTCTAGTGAGTAACCAGTCCAATTTATATATATATATTTTAACATCTTTATTGGAGTATAATTGCTTTACAACGGTGTGTTAGTTTCTGCTTTATAACAAAGTGAATCAGCTATACATGTACATATGTTCCCATATCTCCTCCTCCAATTTATGTTTTTGAAAGTTTACTATGATGACTCGGGGGCTAATGAATGTAAGAGGCAGGAGTAGAAGCAAGGAGACCAATTAAAAGGCTTTTACAATAGTCCAGGTAGGAAATGACTGAAGTCTTGGACTGGAGCAATGGAGATGATGTCCAGTGCTCATATTTGGGATATACAGTGGAGGAATGAGTATATCTGATGATAAATTAGCATGGAGTTTATGTCCCTAAATTCATATTCAATTGGTCTACATTGCACAAAATTTCCTTTATGTTAAAGAAGCAAAAACTATTCTGTGATGGTTTAAATAATGATTAAATAATGATGTATTAAAATATAGTTTAAAAACTAGAAAAGCATACACAATGATTTATAGTACCAAAATTTCCCTTAGATATTAACAAAATTCCCCTTAGATATTAACAAAGTCATTTTACCCAAAAAAGAACATTGACAATATAACACTTATACCAAACACAATTGCTCATTTACTGTTTATGTGATTTATTCCTTATAAAATCTTCGCACTGTCTTATTATGTCATATATCTGCTTTTAACTCACTGAACTGCTATGTTATTTTAGCAGAGGTTTTTTTTTTTAAGGAATGTGTCATATGTATGAATTTCAACAAAATTGGGTCATTATAAACACAGAAGTGTTTGAGAGTTAATTTATTTCCCGTGTACATGAGACTTTTGTTACGGGTTTCTCCGTGCATGAGTAAAATATAACTGAGCCATTTGATAGTAAACATGGCTAATGCTTTTAAATGAAAGCCTATTCTCAATCTGCAGAAATGCCTATTTAGTTGGAATTATGTTTGTATTTTCTGCTAAAGTATGTTCAAATTCAAGTAGTGCTTGTGTAATGAGATAGTCTACATTAAGCTCTAATAATGGTTTGCTGCATGATCACCACAATGATAATGTGTGTAATTTATCACACCTGCCATTGAAGGAGCTCTAAGAATTTCACAGACAGCCCCTCATTAATCTATTTAGCTTCTTTCTTCTTGAAAGTTTCTAAAGCTGTTTAAGAAATTATGCAGCAACTATGGGAAAGAAAAAGGTTTTAAAGTAGTCAGTAAAAAAAAAAACTTGAGCGAGGTACAGGGTCATAAAGATGATAAATGCTGAGTCAAACTATCTGGAGAACTGTCACAATCACAACTGTCACAAAAATTCCTGTTTTGTTAAATAGGGAAATACCCTAAAATGTTCAGGTCAAAATTTTCATTTTGGAAGCTGTGCACCCCTGTTGATTTACTTACTCATCTGCCCTCCCTGGAGGTCTGAAGCACACTGAAGACCCAGAGGTCTTTCACTCTCAAACAAATCCTTGTGTTTCCCCAGTGCTGTATAATTATATACGTAAAGATTATTTCCCATGTAACTAAAACGGATGCTATGTTTATGCATAATATACTTGGTATTCTAAAATATTCTGAAATTATTTATATTGTTTAATAATAAAGAATAAAGTGTATTCTGAATATATTAGTTAAGTTATATGTTCTTGGTTGGCATAAAATGTTAGGCTAGCTAGAATATTAACAGACAACAAGTAATTGTTCTTTAACTTTATGATCTATTCGTATATGTATATTTATATCAGATTACTGATGTTTAAGCACTTACAGAACACTTTCATTTGACAGATGTTATATAATTTTACTAAAACTCTAACCCTAAATCAAAGATTTCTTCAAGGATAATAAATACCTTGCAAAAAATATTTCCAGGGATTGGATCAGGGAGGGATGAATAGGCAGAGCACAGAGGATTTACAGGGCAGTGAAAATACTCTGCATGATGCCATAATGATGGATACATACATGTCATTATACATGTGTCCAATCCACAGAATGTATAACACCAAGACTGAACCATATTATAAACTACATATTTGAAGTGATTACGATGTGTCAATGTAAGTTCATCAATTGTTATATATGTACCACTTTGGTGTGGGATATTGATAATGGGGGAGATTATGCATGTGTGAGGGCAGCATGCATATAGGAAATCTCTGTACCTTCCTCTCAGTTTTGCTGTGAACTTTAAACTGCTCTAAAAAATAAAGTATTAGGTGGCTGGGCCTTTGGAACCATTGGGCGTGTGCCAGAGGTTCATCTCCAAGGAGAGTCCTCAGGGAAGTGGCCAGGTCATAGTCGAGGTGATGGACCACCTGCAGCATCTAGCACTGATGGACTTGGGCAGCCAAGAAGCCTACGGCACAACTGGAGAAAGCCATTGCCTTTATGGACCAGCTCCACCACGGATAACAGACAGAGTGGAGCCCACGGTGTCAGTACTGGAGGACAGTTGTCTATACTTGGGGTTCAACAATGTGGTGGAATGTACTGAAGAACTACTACAAATCTCCACATCGAGTTATGGAGGAGTATTCTGTGCCTCCCTCCCCATCCCAACCCTCCACCCCCGCAGGTAATATTTCTTTACCAAAGATGGATGAACAAGAGCCTATTTCACCCGGCTTAGTAGCTGTTCTGGGAAGGGGTACCCTGTTCACAAGCAGAACACGTGAACAGGTGAAACAGGTGGAAGCACAAGGATAGTATTTTGATATTCTGAACACTAATGGTCCCAATTTCTTCAGTCACTTGAAAAAAAGTTAATGGTTAAGTATTTTTTTAGTAATTAGCTCTTCTGAAGACAGAATTGGGAAAGATATAGCCAAAACAAGGCAAAGAATTCCTGATGCTAATGGAAATAAAGGATATTGCCAGTTTCCAAAGAAACAGATTGAGTATTTACTCTCAGGCTATTCAGTATGGAAGATGTTATCCCCATTATCTCATCCCCCAAAGACTGTCTACCAAACTGCACATAAGTGAATTTTTCTATTTAAGTAACTGTTAGACTTTGCATCTGATCCCTATGGGACAACCTGAGTTGTCCTTTTTAGTTGCTCTTTCTGTCCACCTAAGCAGCCTTTTATCTTTTTTTTTTTCCCGTTGCGGAGCACAGGCTCCAGGCGTGCAGGCTCAGCGGCCATGGCTCACGGGCCCAGCCGCTCCGCGGCATGTGGGATCATCCCGAACTGGGGCACGAACCCGTGTCCCCTGCATCGGCAGGCAGACTCTCAACCACTGCGCCACCAGGGAAGCCCCCAGCCTTTTATCTTTAACAAACACACTTGAATTTGTTCCTGGGTACCCATTTTGTTCCCAGCAGAGGGAACCTTCCGGTAAGGTCTGAAGAGTGTTTGAAGTAGACTAAAGCTTGGAAACTCCCGACCTAGAACCATCCACCATCTCACAAAGTGATTATATGCAAAAAGGATACTAGCCACACATACAGTTTCTCTTTCTGAAAAGAATTTATCAAAATAGCCCTGGGATAGCTAACAATACTCTACTGTATATTAAAAATTTGCTAAGAGGGTAGATCTTATGTTAAGTGTTCTTACCAGATAAAAACAATAAAAAAGTAGGGGGGGAAACTTTGGGAGGTGATAGATATGTTCATGGCCTTGATGGCGGTCATGGTTTCATGGGGATATACTTAACCTCAAATTCATTCAGTTGTAAACATTAGATAAATACATCTTTTTACATATCAATTATACTTTAATAGTGTTCTTTAAAATAAAGTTGAAAAACAAATTTTCAGATATAATGAGGATAAAAATAAATTAAAATTCACCTTGATTTAAGAAAACAAATTTCAAAAACAGATATAGTTTATATTTACAAAAATAATTCTCATAACGAAAAGATATTTTACTCTACGAAAACATTCAATATAGAATTTGTATAGACGTCACTTCAGATATCCCTGTTTAAACTGCATAGTTTGTGTAGAAATATTATTTAAAGCTCATATAATAGGAAATAGTTTATACTGGGAAAATATTCCGATTCTTTTCTACAAGTAATATGTTTGACTGGAGTTGAGAAGCTGCAAAACTTTGTGAGGAAGGAGTAGCAAGCAGGTGTAGCCAATTAATCATGTAAATGTCAAATCAAGCATCCATCTATAGGTGGAATAGGTCAGGCAGAATAAAATGTCCTCTTAATTAGATAGAAAAGGACAGTCCCATTTGGAAGTGGCATATGTAGACACAGCTGCCTTTCTGAACGAATGGAATCAGAGCACCTAGCTGAATTTAAAAATGATGTTGTTTATACCTGTCTCAGGTTTCACACAAAGCATGCCCTCCTCATTTTCTGTGGATATCAGAATCAACTGCAGAAGAAAGTGTACAAAATAACTCAAAACTTAAATAATTCTTGGGAGTGTCTACAAGCCTGAGGATATTTGATCCCAAAGAATATTAATTGTGAAGAAAATATTTAACATATATTTCTGTAGACATCACTTTGTATGTTAAAATTTAGCCACTTTTTCATGAGGTTATCAAAAAATAATTTTTACTATGAAACATTACATTACAGGTAGGATTGAGTCCACCAGGTACTCCTTGCATCCCATTGCCCTCCTTTTCAAAAGGTCTTAAATAGGCTTTATGTTGCATGTGTCAGTACCATTCACAGTCACATACATTTACCTCCTATATTTTGCTTTCACTGAGAAAAAATTGTATTATTTTGTATGCTTTAAGCTTTATATAAATGCTATCATGCCATGCACATTTTTTGCAACTTGTTTCTTTGCCATGATCTTATGTTCTTTGAACTTCACCTTTGTTGATATATGTAAATAGAGTTCATTTATTTAAATTGCCCTGTAGTATATCACATTATGGATATACTGTAATTTATTCATCCATTCACCTGTTGATGAACATTCAGATGATTTTCTAGCATGATACAACAATGTTCTCTTCTGTTTCTGTCTTTTTAATAACATGCATATTTCTCTGGAAATGTTTTCAGGTCTCTAACTTTACTAGAAATTGTTAAATTTATCTAAATGTATCTACCAGTATATGCTCCATCAAAGGAATTATCATTTGTTTCGTTTCATTCTTAACTGAATATATTACTGTTAGGTTTTATATGTATGCATGATATAGCTAAAATGTTCTCTTGGTAAGTATAAATTATTCTAGGAAGCATGAGCGTCTTTCCATATTACTTGACCAGTTAGTTATTTCCTGAAATGAACTTTAACCATACTTTCTTAGATTGTCTTCTTCTTTCTTCTAGATTTCTAATATGTAAATGTACTCTGGGTAAAACGTAGAGTGGCAAAAAAAGCTAACAGATTTGCAGGGATAATATACAGAAGTTTGCAAATCTTTAGTGACGAATGTGATAAAACCTTTTAAAAATACAATTAATAAAACCAAAATATATGGAAAGATACTTATACATACTATATGAAAGACTAAGCATCATAAAACTGACAATTTTCCACAGAGAAATCTATCAGTTTAATGTAATTCCAATCAAAATCAAAATAGTACTTTTTGATAATCTGATTCTGACATTCATATTAAATATAAAGAATCAAAAAAGAGCAAGGAACATTTTGCAGAAGAAAAACAAGCTGGAAGGTATATCAGCCACATGTGAGCATCACTCTAGATTCCCTGTGCCTCCCAGGCTTTTGTCTCATCCAGCTCTGAGGCATCTGCATCTCACCACATATGTGCTCCAACCTGACCATGCCTCAGCTCATACATTTGCTACATCCTTTTTGCCTCCTGCCTCAGAGTTTCCCTGTTCACAACAAGTCATAGGACTCTGCTCAGCCTCAAAACACAGACAACATGAACGGTCATGAGAATAAATGACTCATGAATAAATCAAGTCTCTTTCCCCCTCTGCATGGACTGTCTGAGATTCCATGTATACGGCTTATTTGAAGACAGTCCAGCAATCAGTTACACTAAAGAGCTCACCCTCCTAGCCTTCCCTCACTCCACTTGTCCCTCATTTCTCCTCCCAGGAATGCACTCCCTAATAAAGTTGTAGTACATAAGCTTTCTATCTTAGGCTCTGCTTCTTGGGAAATGCAGAATAAGACAGAAAAATTTACCTATAAGATACCCAGGGTTACCATAAAGCTGTGGTTATTAAGACAATTTGACATCGGTGTAGGGGATGACAAATGGACCAAAGGGACAGACTAGAGTGACTCATAACAAATTCACACATACAAAGGAACAATAACTGACATAGTGACATTATAAATTACTGGGGAAAAGATGTACGACCCAACAAATTGTGATAAAGCAATTGTTTACTATTATTGACCTAAAACGAAAAGACTGCTAGTCATTTCTTCTTCAAAAATGAGCTTAGGACTTCTCTGGTGGTGCAGTGGTTAAGAATCCACCTGTCAATGCAGGGGACATGGGTTCGAGCTCTGGTCCGGGAAGATCCACATGCCACAGAGCAGCTAAGCCCATGTGCCACAACTACTGAGCCTGCGCTCTAGAGCCCGCGAGCCACAACTACTGAGTCCACGTGCCACAACTATTGAAGCCCGCGCGCTTAGAGCCCGTGCTCCGCAACAAAGAGAAGCCACCGCAATGAGAAGTTCACGCACTGCAACGAAGACCCAGTGCAGCCAAAAATTAATGAATGAATGAATTTTTTTAAAAAAAGCTTATTCAGGATCAGCAAAGAATTGCAATTCAGGGTCTGCAACCATGGTGAGCCATGTACAAAAGAGAGGAGAATTATTTTACTGAGGGGAAAAGGAAGTCAGGAGGGCTATAGTAAACAAAGACTCCATGGCTTTTAATTGGCTGAGTTGGGCCTGTCTCTCATTGGTTAGGTCTTGCCAAGCAAGAAGAGGCAGTATTTTCCTCCTTGTTGGACTCTGCTATCATGGTAGGGCATGAGAGCTTTCCTTTCTGCCTCTAGGCCCTATTGATATGCATCATCTCAACTAATACTCAAAACAATCTTATTTAAGGGTAATGCAGATGAGCAAACTGAGATTCAGTAATTTTTCAATAGTCATGATGCTAGTAAGTGTGAAAACTAGAATTCAAACATAAGTCTGTTGTATCCAAGGCCAAATATAATAGGAGACCAACCTTTGCTATCCATCATGTGGTAGTTTATTTGAAATGTAAGAGAAAATATAGAGCATCACAAAACTGCCTGACTATACCTGTAAACCTATAAAGTGGTGGCAAATGTTTTTTCTTTTAAATTAATTAGCTTATTAAGTATATTTACAACATCATTCAAGTCTTACATATCTAGTTTTATCAAAACTTTTTAGAAACATGGGTATTATTTTTGTGTACAAAATATACATAGCAAGTATGGTAACAAGAACCAGACTGCTGGCCAGACATTTGCCTAATCTCTGTTCTTGGACAAGAATAACTTTTCCATTTCTACACTATGTGCTCTGGCCAGGACCTTGTTAGTTTACCCTCTGAAGTAAGGGGGCTAGTCTAGATAACGTATGTTATCACTCTTAACCTACAGGCAGACAGCAACGTATAAAGGAGAGAGATAGTATAACAAATCAGACAGAAGGAACTGGCAATCAAAAACTGATTCGCAGTCAACTGGCTCTACATATGTAAAAACTGTTGCCTATATTACACTGTACACAACATATGTTCCAGAGTAAAACCTTGAAAAGTAAGCCTTAATATTTTAGAAAAAGAATATTTTCTATTATCTCAGTATAGGAAGGAATTTTTGAAAACAGGAATTGGAAAGTATAAAACATAAAGAAAAAGGTAGCTTTGACTACATTAAAATTAAATATGTAAATATATGAATATATTAAATGCCACTTAGAAAACATTAAAGTATCGATATATTAAAATATATGCATGGATATGTAAATTTATGAATATTCATAACATGTTATGGATATCTATTGTGGTAGATATTAATATTTTACACACACAAATTGGAAAAAATGTCAGAGATTGGGAGATGATACTAGTATCAGTAAGTAAAAGGCACAAAAAAGCCAATGCAGAAGGGGAGATATTTTTCATAGACTTTAAAAAACAACTAGAACTTTCCACATAAGGTTTTTTTCTTAATAAAAGATAATAAACAATTACTCTGCTTAATAGGCATGAGGTTTCCTTTTGGAGGGAATAAACTGTTTTGGAATTAGAGATAGTTTTTGCCCAACACTGTGAATGTGCTAAACACCATCGAATTGTTCACTTTAATATGGTTAATTTTATGTTACGTTAAGTTTTTTCGACCAGAAAATTCAAAGGTATTAGATGAAGAAAATCTTGTTAATTTCATCACTGAAACTAGTATTCTCTTAAATTAAATTCTACCTTAAGAATAGAGAATAATTTGATTGTAAGTTTAAATATAGGATATTATCATTTTAAGGTACTAAATATGGAATGAAAATTGATGATTCTAAACTCCTGACAGGATCAAGGACAGAAAAAGTTAGAACATAGTGTCTTTTGCCAGATGTCTGGCACACTAAGCCAGACTGAGAAAATATTATGTACTCTGTAGGAAATGTTTGATTTCCACTGAGACAAGGTTAGATGGCTACACAAGTGGCTTATTCATTCCCTGGTGGCTGCATGTTCACGGTCTAAAAGTTGTTACCATTTTCTCCTCTTCTACTTCTTTTGCTTTCCTTTTATCACCAATTTACCCTACTCCTTACAAGCACACAGATAATCCCATTATCTCGTTTCCCCCTCCTCTAGCCCACTAACTAATGCAGAAGGAAATCAGATCAGATTGTTCAGGAGGATTGGGCTGGACATCCCATAACACAATGGTTAGTGCAGGTGCTTGGATGCTCAACTCCTGGGCTTCCAATGGTAGCTGGTGAGAGACTGATGTGGGCTCCCCACTTCGATTATATAACATTGGAGATGTAACTTAAATATCGTACAACTCAGTTGCCTGATTTGTATAATGAGAGTGATGATAGTAATAGTACCTACTTCCAAGGTTATTGATATATTGTAAAAAAAAAAAAGGTTAATATAAAGCACTTGGAACAGTTTTGTCACATGGTAAGGACACAATACCTTTTAGCTATTGTAATGTCATTATTAATGCAGCCTCAAAACAAAGCACCCTGCCTATTAGGGCACCAAATTCTGCTCATCTTAAGTCTAAAGCTTTCTGAATTTTTGAATCAGTACAGTTTTAATAGAAGAAGCTGCACCACCAGGAATCACTCACACACACACACACACACACACACAATAACTGATTGTAACTTTCTGAGTATTTCATAGTATATAGTTGTGGGAGTCGGTTAATGGTATAAGTAAGGCTGCTATCTTTGTGTCTGGTGTTGGAGACTGAAGTGGTAGAGGGAAGCAAAGCAAGTCATACACTTGTTACACTGGGAAGGGTGCTGCAGGGGCTGGCTCACCTTGTTAGTGTGGGGCAACAGCTAGGCAACCGTTACTGCAGTTTCCACCAAATCCTCCTTCAGTTTCTGTGATATCTGTCTCAGGTGCCGTTTACCAACCTGACAAAGAACAACCACATAACTCAAGTTGTGTGCTTGACAGTGGTTAGAGACCAGTGCAGGTCTCAGTCCATTGTGAATCCAGTTACTGCTCATGGACTTAACATCACTCTCACTATTGCACATCCATCTTCCATCTCTATCTTTTGCGAAATATCTTTTGTGGCCTCCCCTAACTTGGAACTCTTTAGTAAAGGGAATTCTTGAAAATGCAGTCCCAGTTTAGTTAAAATGAGAGAATACAAATCCACCACAGTCCACCCCTTGTCAAGTTGGCATCCATTTGCACCTCATTTAGCCATACTGAACTTAATTTCCAAATAAAGACAAGAGCAAAACCATGTTTGCACCTAACACAATGCAACTATCCTTCACAAAACCCAAAACATGAGAATCCTCTCCCCCAAAGAGTCTACGAATTCCTTAATCTATTTTGAGGTGATATTTATTCCTCTTCTAGCTGAGTCACATTCCCCCTTTCATATTCTGAAATGTAAATGCTGAGATATAAAGGTAACTACTATAAATACATTTTATCACAGATAGCAGGGAAATGGTAGAGGTGAAGAGAAAAAATTGTTAATAAATCTATTCATATCAAAGTAAAGAAGAAATATGCACGACTAATATAGTTCACATTTCTGCAACTGGCCACGTAGTCATAACTGGTATTTATAGCTACCTTTTCCCACTACCTGTTCTATGTTCCTGTCATCCTCAGCAAGCACCTCATCTGGTCATGGTTACTTTCTGGATAGGTTGTCCCACACCTTCATTCCTGAAGGGTCTGGACCATTAGCACACCTGCCTATATTGGGTCATTAAAGCTTTTCCATTGACTTTACTCACAGGATATGCATGACTTTAATCACAGGATATGCAATTATGGAAAGGCATCCCAGGGGATATCCCTGGGCTATTACAGACATATTCCTCTTTATCTACCTCTTGTAGTAGCAACATATAAAATTTGAAATACACACATGGGCATATATATAATTTTGTATTATACATATTGTATACATATATGTATATATGTATGTACACATACAATCAAACAAAGGATTTAGCGTAGGAATTTGACCTAATGCCATTGTGGGAGTTGGTTAAACAGTCAGCGTACGATTGTTGTGATTCAGCCAGAATTCCACAGGGCAGGCAGTATAGAAGGGAAGATGGGTATGAAGTTGATGAGAACACGGACAAGTTGGAACCCACGGATACAAGCTGGAACCCATAAGGACAAAGGTCTTGATCTCATATCAGCCTCTCACCATCTCCAAGCATCCAGCTTCGGTGCTGCAGTTATTCTGCAGGACATGCTGATGCCCTTCAACCTGGAGATAGACATTCACCATGGCCTAGAAGTCAATGAAGAAAAACTATGATCCACGTGAACTACACTAGCTAAGGATTAGGCATAGAAAGGAATTCTGAAAAACATAGTTACAGCCCACTTAAATTGGTACAATACAAATCCATCATGCATTCCACGGCAGGCAAAAAAAAAAAAAATCATTCTGCATTGGAATGTAAGAGATTTCTAATCTTTTAGCATTCATCCCTAGTTTTTTGTTTTTTTTTTTCTTCCAAAATCAGAGATGTACTGCCTATTCTAAAGATGGAGGATGCTTTTCTAGACGTCGAAGTTCTGCATTCCAGAATCAGTTTTGCAGCTTGGAAACTGTGATATATGTTCATTTATTTAACAACTGTAAGGCTCTGCTTGCCCCCTTATAATTAGGACAAGTAAATCCAGCCTCTCCTCATTCAGTGATTTGTTGATATAAGTACATGAGGTAATGGATGTTGATATATTCTCTAACTAATAAAGAGTAAGGTACACACAAGTAATAGAATTATTAAATCTGTTTTCATTTTTGTGAACCACAAAGACAGACGATGTCCCAGAACTACAGAGATTATAACTGATATTACGTGGCCTCAGTCCAGGTCCTTATGACATTTTTCCAGCATTTCAACGAGCTGTCTGATTTACTTGTGGGGAATTTTCTTTCCATGTGGCCAGCAGCAGTAAATGAAATCCATTATAGCCCGATGTAGGTGGTTAATTTGTTTTAACTGTCATTTAGCTGGGCCTTCGATAGCTTCCTAATGATCTCCCTGGTGCAATGCAGTGCAGATCTTACATGTTACCTGTCACCAAAACATCTGTTTTGTTTTTTTTTTTTTTTTGCAGAACGCGGGCCTGTCACTGTTGTGGCCTCTCCCGTTGTGGAGCATAGGCTCTGGACGCGCAGGCTCAGCGGCCATGGCTCACGGGCCCAGCCGCTCCGTGGCATGTGGGATCTTCCCGGACCGGGGCAGGAACCCGTGTCCCCTGCATCGGCAGGTGGACTCTCAACCACTGCGCCACCAGGGAAGCCCAAAACATCTGTTTTCAAAGATGCTATTTGCTTTTATTTTATGAGTTAGTATCTTTCCACACTTTAATGAAAAACACACGATATACATAAAAATTCTAGAAGAAAATGTAGGGGGTAAGCGCCTTCACATCAGTCTTGGCAACGAATTTTTGGATTTGACACCAAAAACAAAGGCATAAAAGCAAAAATAAACAAGTGGGGCTACATCAAACTAAAAGGCTTCTGCAAACAAACTTCTCAGCAAAATGAAAAGGCAACCCATGGAATGAGAGAAAATATTTGCAAATAATATATCTGATAAAGAGTTAATATCCAAAATGTATAAAAGCTACACACAACTAAATAGCAAAAAAAAAAAAAATCAGATTAAAATGGACATAGAGGGACTTCCCTGGCGGTCCAGTGGGTGAGACTTCACTTACCAATGTGGGGAGGTTGGGGTGCAGGTTCCATCCCTAATTGGGGGGCTAGAGTCCCACGTGCCTTGCAGCCAAAAGACCAAAAAAAAAAAAAAATGGAGCAGGGGCAATGTTGTGGTAAATTGAAAAAAGACTTAAAAAAAAATGGTCCACATCAAAAAAAATCTTTAAAAAGATGGACAGAGGAACCAAATAGACATTTTTCCAAAGATGACATACAAATGGCCAACAGATACATGAAAAGGTGACCAACATCACTAAACATTAGGGAAATGCAAATCAAAACCACAATGAGTATCACCTCACAACTGCTATCATCAAAAAAACAGAGATAAGCAAGTGCTGGCCATAATGTGGAAAAAAACGGAACACTTGGGCACTATTGGTGGGTATGTAAATTGGTGCAGCTACCATGGAAAATAGTATGAAGGTTCCTCAAAAAATTAAAATTAGACTACCATATGATCCAGCAATTCTACTTCTAGATATATATCCAAAGGAAATTAAAATAGGATATTAAAGAGATATCTGTATTCCTGCATTCATTGCAGCATTATTTGCAATAGCCAAGATATGGAAACAACTTAAGTGTCTGTCAACAGATGAGTGGATAAAGTTGTATATATATATATGAATATATATATGAAATATACACATATATATGTATTTAATATATAATACATAGATTTTACATATACATAATGGAATATTATTCATACACGAGAAAAAGCGAAATACTGCCATTTGAGACAATATGGGTGGAACTTGACAGCATTATACAAAATGAAATAAGCCAGACAGAAAAGGACAAATACTGCATTGTGTCACTGATATGTGGACTCTAAAAAAAAAAAAGGCAAACTCAGAAGCAGAGAAGAGAAAAGTGAATCCCCAGCGGCTGGAGAGTAGAGGAAATAGGGAGAGTTTGGTAAAAAGTACATCAGCTATAAGATGAATAAGGTCTGAGAATATAATGTATAACATGGTGACTGTAATTGATAACACTGTATTGTGTAATTGAAATTTGCTAAGAGAATAGAACTTAAACATTCTCACCAAAAACAAAAAAAAACCAGATAAATATTGATGGAGGTGTTAATTGACTAGACGAGGGGAATTCTTTCACAAATTAAAAAAAAGTGTGTACACGCACACACACACACACAAACACACACAACATATAGGGCACTAGGCTAAGCACTGTGGATGAAGTTTAGGGTGGGGGTGATGGTTGAAATGAGAAGATACAAAGAGGGGAAAATCATTTTTTTTTAAATCTCAGAGTCTAGTAAAAAAAAAAGTACACAATACCACAAATGAGATAAGAGAAATAGATTGCTATTGGAGTCAAAAGAATGGAGGTTTTGGTTCAAGGGCCATTAGGACAAATGACATCATGAAGAAAGATACACTTGAACTGGACCTAGAAGAATGTTCAGAATTTCATTCTGTAGAGATGGGGTATGTGTGTGTTGGAGATATGACATAGGGCAAAGGGAGAGAAAAGGCTACATGTGGAAGAAAAGCTTGTCACAAGCATGGTGACTATAGACTAGGATAACTTAAGTACCAGGTTTGAATATGTCACAGATAGTGGAGGACTGCAAATGCCCATCTACTCAGCTAGAACTCTCCAATGAGCAAAAGTGAGTCATGTGAACAGGGCTAACGATACAATCAGAGCAGTGCTTAGAGGGTTGTCTTGTTAACCATGGGGTGAGAAACCAAAGGAAGGGGAACTACTTGGCTTGTAATGGTGCCTGTACAGGGGAAAAGGCTCACCGAGGGTGAAGATCGTGGTCAAAATAAAGAATGGGTGTGAGTTGCAGGCAACAGAGAATAAAATTAAAAACATTGTATTGCATCAGATCTCTGTCCTTTTTAAATCATTACCTGTTCCTGTCTGAAATGAGATATAGTTCCTTGAGGAAAAAAAGTAAGGTGTCATAATTATTCCATGCAGCAGCATCTTTTTGAAATATTACTGCTGAAAAAAATATTTAAAGCAACCATGAAATAATTAGGATTCTGTAAATCCCCATGATCCTTGTCCCCGTCATTTTAAGCTCTGAAGGATTTACATTTGAAGGATCACTTCATGATACAGAGGTAATAGATGAATGCAGCTCTATTCTGGAAATGGCTTCAGGTTATCCACAGGTGATCTGGAACAACAGCTCACCTCTCTGGCTAAGAGTAAACATTATGTCATATTTGAAAGTTGAATGATTCACAATACCTTCTCCCAAAAACACAGTTAAGCCACCATCCAAAACTGTGTCCACTGTCATGCACCATCACCTATGTTTTTCTGTCTGACACCAACCTAATACAGCACAAGAACTGGCCAGAGGCCAGCTTTCCATCTTAACCATCATCACTTGTTTTCCCATTTCAACTTTATCCTTATAATTTCCCAGATGTCTCATGCTTTTTTAATTATGCATGCTTCCATAATTTTACACATGCCACATACTTTTCTCCTTGCCTAGAGTACTGTATCCCCCCACTCAATCTGCCTGAACAATTATTATTCTTCCTCAGGAACTCAGGGTAAATACCGTTTATTCTAGGACATCTTTGACTCAATCAAAATCTTCTGAGACATATGTAGAGTGTTATTCACTCCCTTATCTGTTAAAACTGTATCATGTGCATACTTCCAGTGTTACACTTAGCGACACATTGACTTATTATCAATTCATAGATACCCCTCAGAAGTATATACTATTCCATAGTCTGCATTTTATGCAATAACCTATCTCTAGCCATATTTTATTGCCCTACCCTTGTTTATTCTTCACCTTATCTTTTTTACCTGCTTATAACTCATAATGCTTTATAGTGTGTAAACTTTTGTACGTTACATTAAATCATTTTTGGTGCAAGAGGAGATATATATTAATGAATAAATGTGTGAATAAACAAAGAAATAATCTTTCCTACTATTCTGTGCAATCCTTTCAGCAGCCACTGTCTTTTGGTGACCTTTGATGTCCCAGAAGTAGCAGAATAGATGGTATATGGCAAGTGCTTCATCCATTTGAGTCAAAAATCAAACTGTAACTTTTCTTTCAGAGCTACTTTTGAACACTTTGGAATAAACTAGCATTTACATCTTAGTGTATGTGTTACAGAAGCAAGCACAGCATTTACATCTTAAATGATACATTTGTTGAAAGAAAATGTGCATGCTTTTAAATGTGAATAAAATGTTCTGGTTATGTAGATAAGATTTTTCAAGTGGTCTTCTCAGTGGCATCAAATAGACCAACTTAGATATTCTGTATAATAAGTATATTATAGATCTTCATGTAGCAAAAAGGATGAAAAATATGAGTGGTATTTTTTGCTAATGTAAACTGATCACCTCCTGCCTTAAAATCACTTGCCTGTGTTCTGTTGATCTTGTGTCTCCATTCTTTTGCCATGAAAAGGAGGAAAAAAACTTTAATTTTTTTAAAAAGATACATATGTATGTATGTGAAATAAGCAGAACACTGAAGTCAGATAAAGGGTGTTATTTGCTTGGATTTTTGTTTTGTTTTTAATTGACTGCTTGGCTTAAATAAGTTGTATTGATTTTTTTTAATAACTGGTTACTTGTGCAAATATATCTGATGAACTAAAGAGTGCATACCAATACAAATGTGTACTGGAACTTTAAGGTAGGTGGTAGATTGGATATTCATTATGATGGTATAATTACCTCATGCATAGTTTTAAATAAAATAATTATTCTTAAGGGACCCGTATTTTGTTAATTAATTCAACAAATAATTATTGAGAACCTGCTCTGTGCCAGGCCCCTGTCTTAGGCTCTGAGGATAGAGCAGTGAACAAAACAGGTGAAATCCCTGCTCTCATTAAACTCATATTCTAGTGAAGTAGATAATCTACAAGTAAATGCAAAATGCACTGTGAGTAACAATGATATGAAAAACAAAGTACTACAAGGAAACTGTCGTGCTCAAGCCAGCTGGCAAAAAAAAAAAAAAAATTATCTGAAGATGTAACAAAAGAGCAGAGCAAAGGAAAGCGCTTTCCTGACATAGGAAACAGCACGTGCAAAGGTTTTCATATTGTTTTACTATAGGTTCTTTACAAACTATCTCAACTCACTTATATGATAAAAATTATTGAAAGAGTTGGTGCACACAGACAACATCCTCAATTCTAGTCAGGTCTTAATGTTTTGATCATAGAAGAAGCCACTGCTTTTTACTAGTTTTTGTTTGTTTGTTTTCTCTTGTTTTGCTGTGTTTTTGTTTGTTTTATTGTTGTTCTGAAAGTTCCCAATGAGATAACTGTTAATACCAATAATATTGTATTGTTAACAAGAACTTTGAAAATGATAAATGCTTCCCTTTTGGCATCTTGCTCACTTATGGTTAGTTGCCATCATCTTGAACAATATAACAACCTAAAGTCAAAGTGTAGATAGAATGAAATAACAAAGTATAAAATAATTGAATGTGATATGATGAAAGAGTTAATGTTGTCCCAGAATCCTGGTTATTTGAAAGTCCTAAACGAGCAAGTATTTTCTTAAATGAAAGGTGAAATCAGTTAGCAGAAGTCAAACCATATGCTGTATACCAAGATAAGCCTCCTGCCTCCAAACTCTAGTAAGCCTCATCTTTAATTATTGATTTTAAGGCCGAATAGGGTTTCATTATTTATAATGATGATTATCACAATGTTAAAACAATGCAGAAATTGAAAGTTGCTTCTCTGGTGGAAAAATATGCAGGATTGAAACAAGCAAACAAACAAACAAACAAACAAAAACCTGTCACAGTATTAGGACAAACTGGAAACAAAATTGTTTCAGAGATTGATGACATGTCATGACAGGCTTGAAATATCTGTCTTATTCCTTTAAATTTATATTTTGATGATCCACTTAAGCAAGTGACATATTAAAGTCTATTAACCTTAATTATTTTGTCCTCTAAGTAACCTTGGATAGTACAAGAACAACTTTAAAATTGAATGGATTTCTTTCTGTATTATGAGATACGATACTTGACCTTTTATGTTTTTTACAGAAATGCTTAATTATTCTAAAAGTGGTTTGATATGCCATTATATCAGTCATAAAATATTTCTGCCTGCAACGTCCCTTTTGCCCTTTCTTTCATCATTAACATGTATTTTATACTTTTTGTTCAATGCCTGAGATCATTTCCATGGAGAGACACTCCTAGATCATTTGTGAAATTGAAATACTATACCCAGGACAAACACACTGATAAGGAAAACATTTAAAAGCTTGAAACATCCTTTTATATATCTTCCGTAGGTTAGAGATACAGACATAAATAATGGGGGAGATAGAAAGGGAAAGGTATTAGGGGCAGAGAGAAAATCTTGCTGAAGACCTATTGACCCCAGAGGACAGTGAGAAGAGAGGCATGTTTGGGCAGGCACAGATCAGCTGCAGGACAGTGTAAGAAGCCAGGGGTCAAAGCGGGCAAGGGACAGCACAGGCAGATGTGAACCTTCTCTCTATGTCTCACCAACTTAATAATGGTTATGGCTCCACCTTAGCTTGAAAAGTAATTTTAAATGTTTGCTTTACAAGAAAGTAAGCAACTATTCCTACCTCCTCTATTGCTACACTAGCAGCTACCTCTGGAAGCAGAAGATCAAGTTATAGGCCTTGAAAGCTAGCTATCATATGTTATAAGAGGCAAGAAAACCAGTTCCTAATTAGTATTACAAGGAACAAATGCAGATGGTTTAAATTAAGGCAAAAGGGAAGAAAAAAGTACGACTGAAAAATCCTGTGTATGTACAGACAAAAGCTGTAGAACAAGGATCAGAAACTCAAGGTATAACTGGGAACAGTAAAGTCACATTATGAGATTGATTGGCCAGGTGAACGGAAGATCACGTACTTCATTGAAAGCTTCAGGTGATACTTCATTGCAGAGACAGGGAAGAAGTAAAACTCATTCTCTGCAGATGACATGATACTATATATAGAAAACCCTAAAGTCTACACCCTCCTCCCCAAAATTATTAGCGCTAATAAACAAATTCAATAAAGTTGCAGGATACAAGACTAATATACAGAAATCTGTTGCTTTTTCTGTACACTAATAGTGAACTACCAGAAAGAGAACTTAAAGAAATAATTTCATTTACAATTACATCAAAAAATAAAATGCCTAGGAATAAACTTAATCAAGGAGGTGATAGACCAATACTTGGAAAACTATAAAACTATAAAACATTAATGAAATCATACAAAGAAATGGAAAGATACCTGGTGTTCTTGGATTGGGAGAATTAACACTGTTAAAAAGTCCATACTACCCAAAGCAATCTACAGGTTTAATGAAATCCCTATGACACTTTTTCACAGAACTAGAACAAATAATCCTAAAATTTATATGGAGCCACAAAGACATTGAATTGTCAAATCAATCTTTGACTTCAGACTATACTACAAAAGTAGAGTAATCAAAACAGCATGGTACTGCCACAAAAACAGACACATAGATCAATGGAACAGAATATAAAGCCCAGAAATAAACCCATGCACTTATGGTCAATTAATCTATGACCAAAGAGGGAAGAATATATAATGGAGAAAAGACAATCTCTTCAATAAATGGTGCTGAGGAAACTGGATAGCCTCATGCACAAGAATGAGATAAGAACATTTCCTCTCACCATATACAAAAATAAGCTCAAAATGGGTTAAAGACTTAAATTTAAGACAGGAAACCATAAAACTCCTAGAAGAGAACATAAGCAGAACACTCTTTGACATAAATTGTAGCGATATATTTTTGGATCTGTCTCCTATATATTTTTGGATCTGTCTCCTAATGCAAAAGAAATAAAAGGAAAACTAAACAAATGGGACATAATTAAACTAAAAAGCTTTTGCACAGCAAAGGAAACCATCAACAAAGTGAAAAGAGAACCTACTGAATGGGAGAAAAATTTGCAAATGATATGACTGATAAGGGCTTAATATCCAAAGTATATAAAGAGCTCATACAACACAATATAAAAAAATTTTTAAATGGGCAGAAGACCTGAATAGACATTTTTTCCAAAGAAGATATATACATGGCCAACAGGGGCATGAAAAGATGTTCAACACCACGAATTACCAGAGAAATGCAAATCAAAACCACAATGAGATATCACGTCACTCTTGTCAGAATGGCTATCATCAAAAATTCTACAAATAACAAATGTTGGTGAAGATGTGGAGAAAATGGAACTCGAGTACACTGTTGGTGAGAGTTTAAACTGATGCAGTCACCACAGAAAACAGTATGGAGGTTTTTCAAAAAGCTAAAAATAGAGCTATCATATGATCCAGCAGTTCCACTGTGGGGTATATATCCGAAGAAGATGAAAACATTAATCTGAAAAGATACATGCACCCCAATGTTCATAGCAGCATTATTTACAATAGCCAATATATGGAAGCAACCTAAGTGCCTATCAACAGATGAATGGATAAAGATGTGGTGTGTGTGTGTGTGTATGTGTATATATACATATATGTATATAAGTGTTGGCAAGGATGTGGACAAATTGGAACCTTTGTCATTGTTGAGGGAATGTGAAATGGAGCAGCCACTATGGAAAAACACTATGGAGTTTCCTCAAAAAATTAAAAATAGAACTACCTTATGATCTAGCACTCCCACTCCTGCATATATGTCCAAAAGACTTGAAATCAGGATCTTGAAGGAATATCTGCACACGCATGTTCAAGAACTCCAATTTTTTTAACTATTGACATTTAATTCAAATCAGTTTAATGTGTTAGGTAACCAAAATAAAATGCATCTGACAGTCACATATGACGATGTAAATTTATGACTTCTGAATTAGAGCCATGTGAAACAACCTAATTGCAACGCTCTATGTAAATGCAAACTGACTGCTGACCTAAGCTGTGCAAGATAAACATAAAGATAACTTAAGGGCTTCCCTGGTGGCGCAGTGGTTGAGAGTCCGCCTGCCGATGCAGGGGACACGGGTTCGTGCCCCGGTCCGGGAAGATCCCACATGCCGCGGAGCGGCTGGGCCCGTGAGCCATGGCCGCTGAGCCTGCGCGTCCGGAGCCTGTGCTCCGCAACGGGAGAGGCCACAACAGTGAGAGGCCCGCGTACCCACCCCCACGACCCAAAAAAAAAAAAAAAAAGATAACTTAAGAAAGCACTTAGAAAATGTTCCAATATTTGGACTGACTGGCAGCTAAAATAGTTTCTGTTACACATGGGTGCACTAGATTTATTCAATTCAGGTTGCTTGTTTTGAAAAGCAGCTATTTTTATTTATGGGCAGATTTTCCATGTTGGTTATATATATATATATATAAATGAAATTCTACCATTTATATGTGAATATAGCATTAATAATATATAGTACTAATATAATAATAATAATACTATATAATAATGGAATTAAGTCGTGTGTGTGTGTGTGTGTGTGTGTGTGTGTGTGTGTGTGTTTGAAGCATTGAATTTGAAGTTAGGATGCCTGGGATAGAGTCAAAGTGAATGCTTCACAGCTATGAAACCTTAGGCAAGTTACTTCATTTGTTTAATCCTGAATGTACTCCTTGATGAACAGAACAATAATACCTATTATTACCTAGCAGGATTACTGTAATGATAAAATTACATTAGAGGTAAGAGTATTTTGTCAAATGCAATAATGTTTTAAATAGCCCTCAACATTTGGCAAATTCATTCTTGCATTTTTTTCAGACAATTTACTCTTAAAACAAAGAAGAAAGTATGACTGGTGCTGGCATAACTTATCAGTCATAGCTACAAACCACAGCAAGTAGGGCAATGCACTATAACTTAACCCTACCAAATTATCAGTGTGAAAGTTAGCTGGCTGTGTTTGCCAAGGAAATCTATTTGCTTACTGAAATGAATAAATTAGCAGGAGAATTCACTGATGGGGCTTAGAATACCTTTGTCTAATGTGAATCAGAAATAACATCCTACAAATCAGCCATCCTTTATGTAAGATTCTTAAACATAAAATACAGCCTGCAGTGACACAATATTACACAATTATCTTAGCTGAGTAACTTCTTTCCAAAGGAGAAAACTCGGCATGAGGTTTATAAAATACTCATTATTCAAGGGCATCAGCATGGTCAGCCAACTCCAGAACAGTCATAGCAACAGAGAAGAAGCTCTGCTAGCCTTGGGCATCATGGGCATTTGACTTTCTATCCCTCACAGCTCACTGAGTGTGACACCATAATAATACTTAGAACTTTATCCAAGGATGTATAAATAGTCTTTATTGATATGAGATCAGACCTCAATATGAAGAAGTCAGTATTTGCAAATTTCATCTTTCACATTAGCAAGGATTAAGATGGAATTACCAGTTGCAGAAAGGTCATGAAAACTGTATATTTAATCCCAGTTAAACTACATTTAAACTGTTCTGTGACCTTAGACAATTTAACTGCCATTTCCTCACTTTAGTGTCCTTCTCTATAATATTAAAGGGTTGGACTAGGTAATCTCTAAAGTCTCATAAAGTTCCAATATTCTGTTTATATGAGCTCACCAGGTATTTCACTTTGGAGTTGGAGAACAAAAAGTTGATAGCAAGTATGCACCAGAGCCAGGAACATAGTCAGTAATGAATAAATATCTATTATTATTATTCCACTTTGTCTCATTGTTTTCTTTCTCTCAGGCATTCTGAAATAATCACTGCTTAAAATGTTTCTATATCATTTCTCTTAGGTAAGATGTTGTTAAGCTTAAAATTAAGCTTAGTCACTTTTCTGAATTAGAAAGTGGAAAAACAGTGTATATAATTTATTTGTTTCATTTAGCCTTGGGTATATTTTGCATATAAATTTCAGGGAGAAAAAGATGTTCAAAACTTTCAATGCATGTGTGAAAGTGTATCTCTGTAGAACTATTTAAAGAAATGTTCAGATGGCAAAGACCCTTACAAAGCATCGAGCCCATACCCTGGTCTTTGTAGAAATAACTCAAAAATATCCAAGACTGCAGAGTCAGGTAGTAACTTATGACATAACCAGCAGGAGTGGTGTGATTTCTGATTTAAACTGGAATTTATATTAAACAATGTTGTGCAGGAGGACATAGTTTGAAAATAACAAATGCTTTATTGATTTATGTATCTGGTTCCCTATGTGGGGCAATTGACATCTTGTCAAAAATAGTACGCTGTTACTCTAAAGAACTAAAATGTACATGGCTACCTTGTCCTGCACCTTTCAAAAATACTTAAGAATTTAGGTTTAAAATTCTACCTCATGTATGGTTAAGATTGCTTATCAATCATAATTATTTATTGAATATATTTTACTTTTCTAAAATGGTCTGGTAGTGGGAGGGGTCAAGTCCTGTCCATAATGGGTAAGGGGCATCAGCCAATAAATGATATGGAGTTGGGAGTATGGGAATAATCCATTAAAGATAAAATATAACAATGTCATAAAGGATAGACTAACTCTGCAAAAAAGCCAGAGGCTAGGAGACCAGTTAGGAGGCTCTTACAGAAATTTCAGTACAAAGTGAAGGTGGTCCAAAATGAGACTAGAAAAATTTGACAAAATATAGTATTTTTCAGAGAAACACTTCTGGCATTTAATTGTAGAACTGCTGCAAAGGGTAGAGAAGACCTACAAAAGTTTATTCCAAGGGAAAAAAAATAAAGAGGAACCAGACTGGGATAGGTGTTGGGACAGTAGCGATGAAAGGGTTAGGGGTGTGGAGTTTGAATCTTAATGTGGCAGATAGAAAAATAGAATATAGAAGAGAATTTGAATATGATGAATACATTTGGGAACTATCACCTTGAAATCGTACAAATAGACATATTCTACATGAAAATAAGTATGGTGTGGTTTGTAATATTTTCTCAAGGTTACAGATATTTGGAGAATGTAATTAACAGTATAGATCTTCTTCCCAGGTAAAAGAAATATTATAATACTAAAATATAAATAATTTTGCACATAATTTCAGGAGATACTCAGGCTCATTTGATTTAGCCTATAAAAATTTGTAGATCAGAAGTCTAACATTCAAGACTTTATTCATATCCCTATATCTGGGCATCTCAATGATTCCAGCCATCTACTGTATGTATGGGTCTATGCTGTGTGTCACTCCATTTCTGAGTATTACTGATACTTGAATCTTATAGTTAGCAGTAAGGAAAACTATTGGATTAAAAAACAGAAAGAAATTATGAAAACTCTCATGTTTTCTTTTGTTTTTCTGTAAATTCAATATCTTGACTAACTTTTCCGGTATCTAATCTAGTTGCAATGACAACTCCATACATAATCATATTTTATGGATAATCCAAGTACATACATTTAATCCCTTAGCTCTGAGAACCTTGAATGATATTTCAAGGTGAGATGCTTCTAAGGTCTGTTAAATCTGAGTCCAGATGTATTTCACATGCAGTCTGTGTCTAAATTCGTAAACAATTTAGGATTTATATTTTTACTTATCTATTCAACACAGATAATACAAATTTGCTCTTGTTTAATCCATGTCTGAATAATGATTTCAACTTTTTATTATTAATGACACAGTAACATCCCATAACCCTAAAAATAATACCATCTTGGGTTGTATAAAAAATAAAGTAGGGCTTCCCTGGTGGCGCAGTGGTTGAGAGTCTGCCTGCCGATGCAGGGGACACGGGTTTGTGCCCCGGTCTGGGAGGATCCCACATGCCGCGGAGCGGCTGGGCCCATGAACCGTGGCCGCTGAGCCTGCGTGTCCGGAGCCCGTGCTCCGCAACGAGAGAGGCCACAACAGTGAGAGGCCCATGTACTGCAAAAAAATAAAAAAATTTTAAAAAGTAAAGTAAGGTTGGATCAGGACAGGAATTCTTTTTTTCAACTTTTCTCCTGTCTCTGATTTTCTCCCAAATGATTAAACCCTAAACAAACATTTAGAAATCTGAGTGCCAGTATCCAGCACCTGTATGCTTGCGAGCAATGATTACAGAAAATAAAGAATTGGACAACATGAATGCCATTTATCATCACTCCTGAGGTTCTGGATATGATTTGCCTTTAATGATTGACATTTACATTGTACATTTCAGTTTACTGCAAAATAGTCATGTGTATTACGTCCTTATAACAACCATATAAATAGGTGTCAGTTTTTTTTCCAGTTGATAAACCATGAAACTGAGAGGCCCATAAATGAGTCAGTAATAGAGCCAGGGCCAAACCCTCTGCGTCCCATGGCATACGTGACTGCACTGGTCCCTCCCTGCCCAGTCCTGTTCTGCTAATTCAAACACCACTTTCTTTTCTCTATTCTACAGTAATTTTACATGTATCATCACAGTGAGACTATCTATGGCCATGTGTTTACAATGCAGACCTGTAAGAGACCACTGAACTAAGCCCACTGACTCTTAACAAAATAATGGACTCAACCCTTCGTTGGTCTATTTATTCCTCAACAGTTTTTATGTTAGAAAAATTTCAGTTTTGTTTCTTCACCCCCAAACCAAAACCCCTAGACAGCTGGTCTTCTCTTCATTAATGAACTACACACAGGCTGTTCAATTTTGATAGATTTGACAGTGTAATATCATGTTCACCTTGTTCTGTAAACAGCTGTACAGGCCCAAGTATCTGGCCAGGGATAGAAGAGAGAGAAATTCCTAAATCCTTCCAGGTCAGTGATTCTAACTTTGCTGAACATTAGAATAACCTGAGGAGATTTGAAAAATACTGATGCCCAGGCCCTTCCCCCAGAGAGTCACGTTTAATTGGTCTGGCATGCTGCCTAGGCACTGGGAGTTTTAAAACCTCCCTGAGTGATCCTAATATCAGCCAGGGTTGAGAAACACTAACTTAAGACATAACCTAGAGCAGTTCTCCTCAATATTGGCCACACATTAGAATTTCCTGGGGGACTTTTAAAAATACTGTTGCCAAGACTCCATCCAAGATCCAATTAAATCAGATGCTCTGTAAGTAAGGTCCAGGCATTGGTAGTTTTTCAAGCTCCACAGATGATATTGCTGTGTTATCAAGTTTCGGGCTAATTGCTCTAAAATCCTTATCATTCAATATGTGGTCTATAGCAAAAAAGAAAAATCAAAAACAAAACAAAACCAAACAAACCCTAGCACCTGAAAGCTTGCCAGAACTGAAGAATTTCAGGCTTCACCGACACACCAAATCAAAATCTGTATCTTAACAAGACCACATGTAATTACCATGCACATTAAAGTATGAGCCTCTGTGTTCTGGATTGCTTTTCTAAACACCCGAGGGCAGTGTTGGCTTTCGCCACGTCTCCCATTTCTTCTCATTTGACTCTCTTCTCAAGTTCCATGTGAAAATGTACTACTGACTAGGGTCACTGAGGTAAATTGCTTGCCATGTATGCCTAATTGCCATAGTACAAAAATGATTACTTATACCTTATTATCATCAAACTGTTTTCTAGTAAACTAACTCCTGAGCTTGAAATTCAGGAACCTTCATAATCTAAACTGATTTAATCACTTTCTTGCCAACCTTTCACCATCTATTCCCACCCTCCCCTCCACCCAAATATAGACTGCTGTGTTCTACCAAGCATAAGCCACACCTTCTAGCTTCCTACCTGTGTATCCATCTCTACTTAATATGCTTTCCTTCCATGTTCAAATATATCCTTTAAAGCTCAGCTAATGCCATTGCTCCATGAAGATTTCTCTGATTCTGCCCCATTCCCAGGTGGTAATAATCTCTCTTAGCACAAAATAGTCATAGCATCTTACCTGTACCTCTCTTGTGGCCCATTTTATATTCCTCATGTCAGTTTTTCAGACTTTTTAATATTCTCTATTAGATGATAAGTTATGTTAGGAAAGAATCCATGCATAATTCACTTCTATAAAATTCACACTCCCTTTCTCAGAGCCATATGTATAGTAGGTAATTTTTGTCTTCCTTCATACAAGTTTTTAATGCTTAACTAGTTCAAGCCAGGCTTCTTAGTAGAGTGTCATCTGACTTTCCTTTTGAACTTAAAAAGTGTTCAATTCTCTCTGCTCATCAACTCTGCCCTGAATAGATCCAAATTGTGGTCTTTGCAGAATGTGAATTATAAATCTCTAAGAAAGATACTGTATGGGGCAGTTAGAAACTTTAATCAGCAAAACGCCCTTTTTAAAAATTTATTTTTATGTTTTTATTTTTGGCCACACCATGCAGCTAGTGGGATCTTAGTTCCCTGACCAGGGATTGAACCCAGGCCCTCTGCAGTGAAAGCCCAGTGTCCTAACCATTGGACTGCCAGGGAATCCCCAAAGAACCTATTTTTAAGGAACTTCTCACAGGAGTTATTTGCATTGCATGACACACTTTGGGATATTTTTAATAATCATGAGTGATAAGTCATCCAAGATAAATGTAGGACTATTTGGGCTCTCAAAGCTTACCTAGATATTTTGTCAACATTTCTTCCTTTCCAATGAGAACATGAGAATCCTGACCAAAAGAAACAGAATTCAACAGCATGATTCTCATGCTGAATGGGTGAAAATTCTGGACAAGACATCATCATAGGAAGAAAACAAGAAAATAACAAAAGCAGTATGTTATTGCTAAGGAAACTCCCGGGTTACATACAAGTGGATTGAATAAGGACCCTTAGCATATAGTCCATTATGTCTGAGAAATAAGGATGTACATATTGAGTTCAAACTATCTTAGGAGAAACTTGTACTAGTGATGGTCTTAGATGTAGTGTATTCTACTCTACTTCTTTGAAAATATGAAATAAGAGCAGGAAGAGGGAGCAAGTAGAAGAATACTTTTATCACCTCCAAAAATCTTAGAAGCTTCTATGATTTTGAGAAATGAAAACAAAGAAAGCCACAGAACCAGTTGTAACAGATGGTACTAATCAGTGTCTTAGAATTCATTAAAAACTATGTCAAAGTTGACTTGGCTATTTGCAAAAATATTTCTGATCAGTTGTTCTAAAGTACTTTCATAAATGTAATGGAATATTCCACAGCATTTTATCAATGTTGAAAAATTCAAAAGAAAAGGCATAGTGATGTAGACATTATTTAATTATTTCCCAGTAATGACAGTTCCTTGGCAAAGCTAATAATAAAGCATCTTTCCATTTCCTATTAGACGGCTTTAGAATGGAGGGATAAATGGATTGGAGGGGATAATAGCTTAGTCCCTACAGCTAAAGGCTAAGAAAAAGAGGTCAGATATATTTATTTTATGTCTGATATCTATATTTATCTCTGTTGACTCTGATTCTGGACAATCCTGATGACTACAACCTTTGTTCCTGCTTCTGCAAAAGAATAAAAAGATATTTCTTGAGTCTTTTTATTGATGATTCCAGAAACACATGGACTAAAATGATAAGAGCATTGGTAGAGAAATGTTTCATACTGAATTACTTGGTGTCTTCACACTGAAATTACCTGTGTGCTTCTAAAAACATTGATGCCTGGGCCATACCTTCAGAATGTGTATATAATTATTCTTGTATGTGGCCTGGGGAATCAGTATTTTTTAAATCTTCCTATATCATTCAAAGATGCAGACGAGGTTGAAAAATAAGAGTTTAGACAACACTTTTCGACAATGGATTTCAATATCCCTTTTAACCCTCAGTGTACTAATGGGCATGAATCCTAATCTCTACTTCACCATTTTATTTCAGGCTTTTTATTGGATACTCTCAAAGTTCAGGAAATTTTTCTGAACATCTGACTCCAAATCTGAAGAGAGATGACCTACTTAACAGGGTATTGATAAATAATAGTAAATGTCCTATAAGAATTCTTTCCAGGAAGGGAAGGAAAAGGAAATGAACAGTTATCACCATCTAAAGATGCTACCTCCATTGCCTCGTTAGCCTTTTGTTCCCAGCTACTGTGAATATACTCCTGATAGCCACTTTTTCCCTCCACTAATTTCAGAGCTACTACTTGTCCTATAACGTACTAAGAACGAATTCACGTTGACTTCTTTCTTCACCTTTTTGTATTTCCATGGAAGACTTAATAATAAATGATTTTAAATAACTAAATTATGACCAATGTCAGTATGAACTTCTGAATCAAAAAACCTGTTTAGAAGTCTTATAAATAAAAACAAATATATAAAAATATAAACTAATGCCAAAATTATTTGTTCACTGTGACATTCATGGAGCTTCTCCTTCTGGACTCCACGTTCTCTCCAGTGAAACACTGGCAATATTATATGCCAAATGGAAAATATCCAATGTGGATGGCCTTATAAGAAATAGTTATATCTGCCAGGAAATAACTCTCAACTGTTGAAAAACAGCCCAAAAAGTGAGAAAAGTCATTAATCATATATAGGCTCAATGCCAAAATGGAAACATAATTATGAACTATAGTATTCACTGGTACCAACATGTATTCTCCACTCCCATGCTTAATTATTCTTGATATTGCTTTTTATGAACTGTTACCTGCCAAGTCCAGGGTCCTTTGGCAGGTAGCAGTAGTTCAGAAGAATTTTGAGTTTGGTAAACCCTCCCCAACAAGCTTGCTACTAACTTATCAAGAGAGCAGTTCTCACAAAAATTTTGCATAAATGGAAACATGAATTAACTAAACATTTACTATCAAGTTAGTGCAAGATAAATTATGCAATATCTTCTGGACCTTAAAGAAGTCCAGCCTTCTTGTTCTTTCAGATATCAAAATACCACCTTACAAGAAAAATTCACTGGAGATAGTCAAGACTCCAGAGGCAGGATTCTGTTTTCTTTATAATTGTCACCCTTATAGTTTTTGCTGGGCAAGCAGAAGTCAAATTTATGGCTAGATATAGATTTGGGGGGATTTCACTGATGAAGGGCAGAGGCCTTGTGGACTCTTAGACACTGTTCATGCAAGTATATGAAGTGTCTCAGATATTTTTGACAATCTACCTCTTGGAAAGCTTTAATATCACAAGAAAAGAACCATTTCTAGGATTCATCCATTCATTGTACTAACAGGACACTAAGTTCACCATTAAATACCCATTTCTGGCACTCAGGATGAAAACTAGCAAAAGTTTGATTACAGCTGCGGAAATACAGATGTTGTAGCTGCCTCTGTATGTTTACTGAGTAGAAGTTTTTGAGGTCCAAAGTGAGTGTCCCTGAGTAGAATTCCAACTGCCCCTGGGATTTGCTTAACAACAATTATAGTTATTGTTTACATATATAATACATATGTATATACATACATACATATATTGCTTATATATGTATAGATACATAGTATATATGTTGTTTATATATGTAACCATATTGTCTACACTGAAGAATTTAAAATAGCCATATCAATGCTGTTTCTGCTTCTGTCTTATAAGTTGTTTCCCTCTTGTTCCAAAAGAGTTTTTTACCTACACTGCCTCCATTACAGAATTAAAAGCTTCTTGAGGCCAGAAATACATTGTTTATTTCTGATCCCTCAACATTTAACATAATACTTCACAAACAAATATGCTTAATAAATATTTTTAATAATAAACTATTTTCTAGAAATTCTAATTCTTATTACGTTTAACATTTTGGCTTTCAACTTCTTTGAAATTCATCTTTGAAATTGTCTCAATATTATTATCTTAAAAAAAGGGAGAATCTAGGCAGAATTGGTCATTAAGTGCTCAATGGCCATTAGACTTCAGAAATTAAATTATCAGTCTTTGTCATTTTTTTAAGAAAAAAGACTGCAAGTGACCTTGCCTGGCTCAACAACCCAGTACAGAACACATTTTTCAAACCATGACCATCCACTTGCCACCACTAACAAACAGCCCCACGGTAATCTCAAATTCCAGCCACTTATCCTGCGAGGGAGAAGATAAATTGGAAGGATGCAGTCATCATTACTCATTTACCTTGCTGGGGTTTCCATCTTATTTGCTCCAGTTTCCTCCTCATGGGCATGTTGGAAGATAGATGTGAGATGGTTTGCCAGATTAATTTTGAGAAATCACTGATTGGGAGATTAAAACTGACATTTATTTTTTGCTTCTGTAAAGACTGAATCCTGAAATACCTAATGATTAAAGTATTTTAAAAACAAATAACGCTTAAAAGTCCCTGAAAATTTATGAAGCTAATTATACCCCCTACAGGTTTACTCATAATCTGAACTGGGGAGATTTTTCTCTCATCAAACAGCCTATTCCTCAGGAACAATATAGACAGACACAGACCATAGATCATCCAATTCCTCTGCATGGTTATCAGAGTTTCTCCCTGGGTGGGGTTATTAGGCAAACAGATGAGGGCTTGGTTTTCTGATGCTGTGGCTTCTGCAGTCTCTAGATACACTCACTGTTACAGCAATTTTTTCGGAGTTGGATTTCAAAGTCACCTTCTCAGGGAATGCTCATTGTTTAGTCTCACCTGAAGAGGAACGTGCCAAAAAGAGTAAGACATTATTTTCTGGCTCGGTTCTTGTATTGGTCTATGTCTCCAACATCTTGGGATTAAGGTTACCAGATCTGGCCTTGAAAGAAGAACGAGCAAGAGTGTCCATTGTGACTGAGTAAATAGGCAAATTAAGGGCTAGAGAAGTTAACAAAATGATGAAACCTTTCCAATTTGTGAAATTCTGAATTTTTCTGGAGATTTGAAACATTCTTCTGCACTAAGTAGAAAGACTTCATCTGAGTTATGTATAAGGAACAAAATATATGACTGGATATGAGTCTCTGGTGAATTATCTCACTGCCTGATTTACCTTCCAGGACAATCTTCCATAGACTGACTTTTGATTACTATAAAATAAAGGGTACTGTTTAAGAGATTATGTGAGAAAAAATGATAAATTAAATAGGTCCTTCTGATAGGCAGAGTAAACATTAAGTAGAGTGGACTGATCTAAGCAATTGCAATAACATGTGGAAAACACAAAAATGTTTAAATATGTATTTTTTTAAGTTCGGAATTAACCCAAGTGTGTTAACTATACAGGAAAAAGCCTCTAATATGATTATAAGAATTAGAAGGAAAATGATGTTATTGGATAATCAAAGTAATAATTAGAAAGAGCTAAAAGAATAATAGAGAAAAGTGAAGAACTGAAAATCATCACTTGCATAAAAGAAAAAAGTCGACCTCTGAAAAACAGTAACCATTAAAGCTGCTTTCAACTACTGAGTCATGGCACGTGTTCCTGATTTTTGATCAGTTGTGAAGTATATTACAGATAAAATAATAGCTGAAGTATGAGTCGTGTTTAACGGTGTGCCTTTTTAAATATAAATTGAATAGATATAAAGTTTTTCTTTTAATAACTTCTGTCATACTTCCTTGCCTTTCTGTTTGTTATCTTGTGTGGGAGACAAAGTTAGAGTTACTTCCTCCAAGCTCCACAGCCTCATCTATCAGATGTACCAGAGCAAAATGCAGGAAGCAAACAAGCCAATGAACCAACAGAGAAGGTCAAGAACTCCTCCATGATCAATACTCACTGAAGACAGAGACATTAGGAGTAGTAGAAGGTACTTAACAAGGACTCTATATAATATGTGCTCATAGTTCTTTTAATTCAGGAACGTTCTCCTACAGAAACCATGTCAGTATTCTCCTTATTTCTCTGATTTTATAATGGAGAAAAAGATTAACCTTAAAGAGTTAACTCTCAAGAAGCTGAAATTTAGTAAAAGAGATGAGGAAAGTATATGTTAGCTACAGTTTACTGAGCATTTACTCATTTTCAGGTCTGCTAAACGCATTACATATATTGTCTCACATAATCAATCCTCAGGAAAACACATGAGTCCAATATAATATCTCTGGATGAGAAATATTCAGATTTGAGAATTTAAGAAAGCTTACCTAGTGTCACATGAAAACTGATCAGAGAATTGGGGTTTCATGTGAAATCTATCATCACATTTGATGATGTTCTCTGTATTGCCTCATATAACAGTAATGGAAGTTAAAACATGATATGTGCCATAAGGAAATGGTAAATTAAAAACTTTTGGATGGAGAGAAGAGAGAGACCTCTCTGAGATGGAATCATAGAAAAGTCTTTCTAAAAAGTTAGTATATAAGGATATGAACCAAACTAGCATAAAGGTATCACAGTTTCTGTGTCTTAGGGGGTTTTGCTCAATCCCGTTGGCCTCTCTCTTGTTACCAAATGAATTACGAGTTTGGCACTGCCTTCCAGACTTACACACATTTACTAAGATAAGAACTTAATGTGAGAATTACTATCCTCTCATTTTCTCCAAGAAGTGTAAAAATTTGCAGATTCTATCTGAAACTAGGGAAATAACTTATAGTGTGTTATTTTCCTACTCTTGGGCTAGAGGGAACACTGTATTTGCATTATTGATTGAAATGTAATTTAAATTGCCTTTGTGCTAAAGTGGCTTGTGAGGTGAGAATCATTTTTTAAGACTGACTTGAGAAAACAAAACAAAACTTCCAGGTCTCATTAGCATCATCAAATAACAAGACATTTCATCTGTTCTTTGCCTATCCTCAGGCCATACTCTAGTCTTCTGTGGGTTAGAGGGATAGAGGCAGATGGAGCTCCCCAACCCGTGTGCTTCGTCAGAGCACATCAGGGTAGCTTCAGACCCACACCGTGAATCTCAGAGAATCTCCAAATCTGGAGCAATTCTAAAATTCTTACTTTTTAATAGTTTTCTTTTATACAGAGATTATCACTTATTTAATAATCAAAGTAAAATTTAATCCTTTTTTCCTTATAGCCTTAGTTGCCAGAAGGGCAAATCTAAAGTTTATTTATTATATAAGCTAATAATTACATAAATTAAGAAAAACCTGTCACAATTTTATTCCCTCAATTTAGAAATTCCTATTTTTTGCTTTTCTCTTGGTGTTCTATATCTTGTCCTAACAAAGATAATTTTAACTTAGTTATATTTAGAGTATAAATACTATTTTGTAATGTGCTTTTGTCGATCATAGCAGAAGCATTTTCCAAGTTGCTCCACAGGCTTCATAATTAATGTTTTAATGACTAGGAAATCACTATTTATTAATATAATTTATTATACATGAAGATTGTTTTTAAGTTTTAGTCAAAATAAATATAATATTTGATATTATATTTTAAAACCCTCATATCCCAGGTTTGGAGAGTAGTTATTATTGACTTTATTACTCTGCATGACTTCTGAAACCTCTATTGATATCTACATCTATTTCTTATTGGCATGTGCTATTTTAAGTATTCTCAAAGTATTCCTTGAAGTATGAGTGATGTATATAATTAAATGAGATAAACAAACAAATGAACATATCCTAAAGATCACATGCTTGGATTTTGTTTTCAGTGAGGGACAAGGGAGGTGACAGGCAGAGATAGAGAGGGGAATCATTATTCTTTTCATTCTGTAGCCTTTATCTCATTGGTGGTGCATCTCATTGTTCTCCCTTACTCTTATTTGAATCTGGTGACATGTTTTGCTCTCAAAATGTAGTACAAAGGGTAATAGCTTTTTAAAGAGTTACTTTCTTAATGGTAAAATTTCCAATAGCATATTTTGTGGGGAAATATTTTTAAGAGGACTCTCTTCAACCGCTGAAATTTGGCTGAAACTTTTACCTTGTTACCTGGCAGGCATACAGGAGTGGGTCAGAAAGGTTTTTTGTTTGTTTGTTTGTTTTTGCGGTATGCAAGCCTCTCGCTGTTGTGGCCTCTCCCGTTGCGGAGCACAGGCTCCGGATGCGCAGGCTCAGCGGCCATGGCTCACGGTCCCAGCCGCTCCGCGGCATGTGGGATCTTCGCGGACCGGGGCACGAACCCGTGTCCCCTGCATCGGCAGGTGGACTCTCAACCACTGCGCCAACCAGGGAAGCCCAGAAAGGTTTTTATAGTCACTAGGTCTTCTGGGCCTTTCTCAAAACACGAGTCTCTGGTCTACTCTGCTCTGGGTCCCGCCGTATTTGGGGTCTATATCCACCATAAAAAGAAGTACATATTGATTTTATTTAGTTCTAGAATTTCCACTGTTTTTTTTAAATAGATTTTATTTCTCCACTGAGATATCTTATCTTTTTATTTGTTATAAGTGTTTCTCATTAAGCATAGTTTATTAATTGCCTGAAGTAATTATCTGCTTATTCTAACATTTGGGTCATCTCAGATTTGGCCTCCATTGGCATTTTTTGTCTTTGTTTTTAGAATGGGCCACATTTATTCTTCCCAGGAATGATGACATTTTTGTTTCGTAGGCAGTTATTTGGTTAAACATAAGCTGCAACCTTTGTCTCCTAGGCAATAGGTCAAATCTCAGCCCAGTTTTTCTGGTTGTTGTTTTTGTTTTGTTATGTTCTGCCTCAGTGGGGTTGCTTAGAGTCTGCCCACACATGCATGGTTCAGGGGTCAGCCAGAGATCTGAGCAAAGTTTATATACAGATTTGGGGTCCTCCTCTCTGGTTCTATATGGCCTGGGGTTCTACACTTACTATTCAGAGTCAGTAATTACCGTAAACTCTGTCATCTTATTCTTCATGCCAGAAAGCCTGCAAATTATTGGTGTTTTATTCCTTATTCATGACATTAAAGGTCACCTGCCCTCAGGCTAAAACAGCGGGAAATGCACCATGTGCATGCCCTTTCTTCCTTGTTTTGATTCTCCTCATGTTCATTCTCCAGATCCTTTAGGTAGTTATTTTTTGTATTTTTCAGAGTTTATAATTGTTATCTATGGGAAAGTATGTTCATTATGAGCTCAGTTGATCATCACAGAAGCAGAGTCTTGACTAATAAACTTCTTTAAAACCAACAGCAGGAGCAAATTAGAATACCTGCAAAGTGTCATAACTAAACCAATCACATGAAGTTTCCTGGATTTATGCCCAAGTTGGGCTTGAGGAAACTCATTATAAAGAAAGAGCAGATTTATTGAGAGTAGCTCAAGATGTTTCAGGAGTCAGCCACCCCATAACCTGACCATACCAATGGTTCTTCTAGAACAGCTCTAATATAGATCTCGCTGACACAAATCTGGACTTCAGCAATGGCTTTCCAGATCACTTCCATTACAGCTTCTCTCTTCTAATCTTGCCTGAACATTACTTTCGAGCATCTGTGGCCTCAAAAAATTTAATGTCTCATTGTCAAATTAATTCCAAATTCCCAACTTTTTTTTTCACTTTTCGTCTCATAAGCGGTAAATAGAAAACACTGAACATGGACTGTGAGAATCAGTGCTCACTTTATGTTTAGTTGTGTAATTTGGAATAAGTTTTTTAATCTCCCTGTATCTCAGTTCCCTAGTAGTAAAGTGGGGTTAATATAGTACTATCCTCATAGGGTTGTTTTACAGATTAAATGAGGGAACACCGGAAGGCATCTTAGAACTGTGGGCGCACGATGCCCCAGTAAGTGTTAGCTACTATTATCATTATCTGGCCCTTGGTTCCATTCTCTGTGAAATGGGGGACGTAATTCTATTTGAAAGATGAGGGCTTCGCATGCAACAAATGTTAAAAACAACAACAACAAAACCCCAAAAAGCAGAAACCTCTGTTCAGATTTGAAGTCAAAAGAACTCGGCTTCAGCTAAATAGAACCATTTGCCATTCCTTGCTCTGTACATTATGCAATTTGTACTTTCCCGTGTCAAAAATGACTTTTATATATGTGAAATGACCCTCTTTTTTCTTCCATTTCATGTGTTAAAATTCTTCCCATCCCTTAAGGATAAGCAAATAAAATATCAACCCAGCCTGAAACCATGCCTGAGCGTACCCAACTAATCATCTCTCCTTCCTCTAATCTTCCAACAAGGCACTTCTTGCATTTCTTATGCAGTTTTTCCATTCATGTCATAATATTTCCCATAGACTGTGGGCTGCTTCACAATAGTAACTGCAATTTATCTATCATTTTATCCTTAGAAGTTTTTCAAGCAATACCTATACATACTAAGATGTCTACAAATATCTAGTGAATTGAATTAAAACATAGTACTCAATAATTATATTAGCAAATAAGAAAAATTTTACAAGTGTCCATATTTATACCAGGAAAATTAAAATGTTACATAAATTGTCATTTTTCTTAAGTAATAACCCAAATTGATGCTACCATCATTAAAAGGAAAAAAATCTCTGCCTGGATCATATTTTAGGACTTTGGTTAACATTCAATTGAATTTCATGGTGTAAGTAATAATGTTATTTCACATTCCAAAGTCCAGCCACATGGCCCCTTTGGCTCAACACAATTCACAGCTAGCAAAACCTGCTTAGTTCTGGATTTCACACCTGGTCTCCTGGGACGGAATGGAGAAGCAGTAAATAGTACAGAGAAAGATCGTATAGATGGCTGAGAGCCATCTGGGCACAGTTTTATAAATGACAAACCAAAGCATTTCATCTGTCACCCCCAAAGTTAACCTCCTACCTAGGGGACTAAGACAAAAACAGAGGCAGAATTTTGTTCTGCTTATCTGGCAGAAGCTTTGTCTCCCATCTGACCGAAAGCAAATGTGGAGAGTGCAGGCAAATAAAGCCTGTCCCATTATCAAGTGCTTGTTCCTGCGGCAGCAGCGTGATTCCGTAAGACAGCCCTTTCAAGCTGTTTCCCAGAGATCTATCTGGGATTGTTTGCAGAGTGCAAATCTTATTTGTTTACTTCTGGACATCACTTCTTGTCCTCTAACTAGTCTAAAGGCTGCTTTTCTAGATAGTAAAAGGAGACTGCTTTGGTGGGTTGGAGGAAAGTCAAATACAGTTTGTTTGTACTCCCTCCTCAAATGTTAAATTAGAGGTGCTCTAAGAGACTGTATATCTCTATCTCTTTGTTTGGCAATTGTGGAGATAAAGCTTCTGTGCTACAATAATGACAAAAGTTCAAAGCAGTGTGGAATGCATAGCCTGGCTCTCCCACTCATCAGCTTGTGATTGGTGGCTTTACACCTCCAGGTCCTGGTTTTGTTAACTATTAAACAAGCAGATTGTTATAAGTTTTTAAAGCCCCTTCTAGCCCTAACTCCTGAAGTCAAATCATCTATGATGGTTTCAAGATTATACAGGTTGTTGGCAGAATTCATTTCTTTGGGGTTTTAGGGCTAGTTGCTGGCTAAGGACAGCTTGCAGCTCCTAAAAGCTGCCCCTCTCTATCCACAGACAGTTCACAACGTGTGTCTTTGCATTCTTCCAGACCAGCCACAGTGAGATTCTCTAACTTTCTCTTCAACTACTAGCTAGAGAAAACTTAATGGGGCTCATGTGATTAGGTCAGGCCCACTGAGATAAGATCCACTGTGCTCTCTGAGCTAATCTAATCACGGGAGTAAAATCCATAATTTTCATGGTCTGGGTGGGCATGTATCCTGGAGTAGGAAAATATTGGGGAAAGTATTACAATCCTGACTACCACATGCAGGGGTCAAGCCTTCCGTTACTATTTGCTTTTAAATCCAGACCACAATTATCATGGTTCTTCTCCTGATAACCACTTTGCATATCTCTGTCTCTGATCCACCGAGATAGTTATGTCGTTTTTATTACTCTGGCTATGTCTTATTTGCTTTCTTCTCTCTGTCTCTCTGTCCCTCTGTCTCTCTCTATTCTATTTTCTCATCTCTATCTATCTATCTATCTATCTGGTATAAAGAATTTTATTGCTAAATATTTGGAACCAAGGAGGTTTGAATTATAAATTACTATACCATTGACCCAAAGACTCGAGTTCTTACAATCCAGAAATTACTAGAAGGTATTTTTATTATTTTTTTGTTTGTTAACTTTTGGTTACTTTGTTACCAAAGTTACTGGTAAGGACTTGTTTTTGTTTTACTCCATTTAGTTTTTATTTTGACAATTTCATTTATCACTCCTAGGATTTCTATTGGGTTTGTCCACAGATTTATTTAAGTCTATTCTGTCTTTGAAATCTTGTTTTTGGTACATGAATTCTCTTCCTTCTTTTTTAATATTTCAATATTTAAGCATATTTAATTAAAGCTCCTGTCAGATCAGTCCATATTCTCTGGTCCATTGGGTATCAATTTACCTATCTGTTAAATTCCCTGACCGCTTCTTATTCCTGTGTATGGTCTCCTCTGTAGTGAAATGTGTGCCTATAACATAATTTTTAGTGGGCATTCTCTTTTACCCTGAAGGGTAGTTTTGCAATTGTATTTACTTATCCTTACTGGGCTCACTTGTTCCACAACATTTTTTTAAGTTTTCAATTTTCACTTCTCTGCTGTTCTCAAAATTGAATGGCTAGTGGAATTCCTGCCCTGTATCTTCATTCAGTACAAGCTTGAGGTTCCAAATGTCCCTCAAATAACTATTTTTATTTAAAAAGACAGGGCAAGTAACTATATCCTTAGCCTGTTTGTCTAAGTTTTTCTAGTACTGGTAGGTGATGATTGATGATGAGACGGTGATGATGACAATAATAATAATAGGCATATTTTGCAGATTCCTGATTTATGAAGGGAGCCCAGCTTGAAACTCCCTAGTCGGCACGATCCTGGTCTTATGTGGACTTTAAAATGCTCATAGCCCTGACAGCTTTGATATTGTCTACTGTGTGAAACGAGGTTACTACTCCCACTCACTTTAGGGCTATATATTCAATCTTCATTCATCTTTGACATCTAAAAATTTCCCTTTCTTGCTTGGTCCACAGTATCATTTTGAACAGAAGCACAACATTTTATTTTTATTGCTTCTAAGTATGTGAAAGAGGTGAATAAGTAAAAGATAACTTTATACCATATAAAGTTGTCTAATAGTGAAACTGCTCTAGAAAAGTAGTGAGTTCTCCTATATTGTATGTGACAAATAATAGGAGAGATGGCTATCTACCAAAGGTGTCTGAAGCAATTTCTTTTTCTGTAAGAATATAGGTGAGGTTACTTGAATTCTTAAGTTTAATGATCTAAAGGTGTAGATGTTATATCAAGGCATTTAAAAAAGCTAAAGCTAGTGTCCTCAGAGCCTTAGCTCTCCCACCTAAAATCTTAATGACTTTGGAAGAGTCACTTTCCTTCTAAGGGTCATAGTTTCATTTATCTGTAATATGAGATATAGATTAAATGATCTTTAAGCTTTAAAATTCCCATGATTCTATAACTATCACTTTCCTTCAGATTGCTTTATGTAAGGAAAAGTTTTAACATAAGTTTGACTCTTTTTTTTGCGGACCTCTCACTGTTGTGGCCTCTCCCATTGTGGAGCACAGGCTCCGGACGCACAGGCTCAGCGGCCATGACTCACGGTCCCAGCTGCTCCACGGCATATGGGCTCTTCCCGAGACGGGGCACGAACCCGTGTCCCCTGCATCGGCAGGCAGACTCTCGACCACTGCGCCACCAGGGAAGCCCAGAAGTTTGATTCTTAAACTGCTAATGGAAACACTTTTATGACTCTTCATGCCCATAAAGTACACTAAAATGCTGGGAGAAATGGCTTCCTCTGACCGTGGGATTATATGTTACATTTGGGGCTAATATAAATTCAGAACCTACACATAGCTCCTTAGTTGGAAAGTTTAGATTGCTGTTAAGCTGTTGGGCAGAAAAGCAGACATTTTCCTGATCCTAATGATCAGCTTACATTGGCAATCGTACACGCAGCTGGTAACTAAAAGAAAGATGCTGTTGTCAGAAAACCACTTAAGCGAAACCTTTATCACAACGCATTCTAATCACCTGTTTTCTTCTCTGTGCTCTCAACTAGACTGCAAGATGCTTGAGGACAGTAGTTGCTATATACACACCAAGATACCCCTAGTATCAGATACAATTAAAAATAATAGCAATGTGCCATGATGCTGACCTGCTTAGGTATCTTATTTAAGATACCATTTTCAATATTATCAGGATTACCTAACAATCACCTTTGGAGAGAGGTACAAATGTTATCCCAATTTCACAGATGAGAAAATTAAGGAAAAGAGAGACTGGATAATTTATTCAAGTAATTTAAGTGGCAGAGGCAAGGGTTTTATTCTATTTTACCTGACTCCAAAGCCTGAGCTCCTAGCAACCATACAACGCTATCTTTAATGGTCAGTAGCATATATTTACTTATATTACTCAACCTGTTAAATTAACCATCATTTAATATGAAAATGGGGGTAGATTTAATTAGAATTTCATTCAACCTAATAGAAAAAAAATATTTTGAGCACCTGCCAAGAGCCAGGAACTCTGCTAGACAGACAATTAGGAAGATACAGAGAAAAGAAGACAGTTTCTGCACATAGATTTCAAGGTCCAAAAGAATGGATAAAGCTGAACATAAGTGACTTTAATTCAAGTCAGAGAGATTAGAGGGGTATACAGAAAGCACCAAGTGCTTTAGAACCTCAGATGAAAGGAGATTGGATCCCAATCAGAAAAGACTTTAAAAGGAGATGACATTTAAGAAAAGATTTGAAGATAGATAAGATTTTGAGAAGAAATTGATGATTTTCATAAGAATAAATATTGTAGGGGTGAAGCATAAAGATGGCATAAATCATAGCCAGGAAAAGTGGATAAGTAATAGCTTGGCTAAAGCACAGGGTGTCTGTACAAAAGTAGACAGTAAGCCTTTTTTTTTTTTTTTTTTTTTTCGGTACGCAGGCCTCTCACTGCTGTGGCCTCTCCCGTTGCGGAGCGCAGGCTCAGCGGCCATGGCTCAAGGGCCCAGCGGCTCCGCGGCATGTGGGATCTTCCTGGATCGGGGCACGAACCCGTGTCCCCCACATCGGCAGGCGGACGCTCAACCACTGCGCCACCAGGGAAGCCCAGACAGTAAACCTTTAAAAAGGTAGCTTTTAATTTTTCTCCTCTTCACCCAACTAAGAGCTTTATTGGAGATGTTAATGTTTAGGCAGGAATATCAAACAATGTCAGCTGAAGTTCTATTCTAGCTGTAGCGTCTCCAGGATTGGGATGTGGTCTTTGTTGACCAAGAAAGTATTTTATGTCATAACCATTGACAAAGAATGTTGTCAAGAGATTTATATTGTTTTTTTTTTTTTAAGATCCTCTTTCCTGAAGATTTGGCAAGGGAAAAAAATTCTGATTCTACCCACATTCTAGTATTCTATTAGCTCTTAGACTTACAGAATTATAGCAATAGAGGTGTCCTCAAGATATCATAGGCATTCAAGGTTGAAAGGTTTTTTGAATGTCCTCTAGCCAGTTTTATTTTCCCATCTTCTAGGGATTTTTCTGTTTCTAAACTAAATGGCTGCCTAGTCTTTTCTTAGAGCTCCCTAAAGGAAAAATGTCTCTAAGGCATCTCTAGGTTATATGTTCCTTCATTTTCAAGTATGGCGATGGTCCTATTGCTCTGATTTAGAGTCATGCGTTAATGCTTCTCTCTACCAAGAAATGTCAGATAACACCAAGGGTGTCAAGAAGGATGGATTGGAACCTTGTGATTTTGTGACAAATAGATCATGTTATTTAGAATGGCAGAAGATGTGAAGAGTGAATGAGAACTTGAGACCTATATCTCAAGAACTTTTCTACTCTTCATTAATGATAGGGCCAAGTTATTCAATTTGTTAATGCCTGAATTTCCCAGTCCCTAAAATGGAAAGACTAATTCCATATTATAAAATTCTTTGAGATCCTTCCATAACTGAAGGCAATAACAAAAATGAAAATTATATAGCAATAAAATATAAATTATACACATAGAATTCCACTATTTTATGTGGATCACAGCTTATGAGTTTAGTCCTTACTCTTATTTGCTTCTTTTCATTACCCAACTAGGACATAAGTTCTATGAGGGGGAATCCATACCTCAGGGAAGTCTATTTCTTCTCAGCTTCCAGCACAAGCTCTAGCCCCCTCCAAAAACATTTTAAACTAAATGGAATTTTTTGCATTTTTATCTTGCCAGAATTGCCATTTAGAAATGCTTTATTAAATTTGTGGTTAATTTATTTGATTTTCCTTCTTTATTATGTAAGTCACAATGATTGTAACTCACTTGGCTGTAAGAATCGTGATTTAATTAGAGAATAAATGTCAGAAATTTTGCCTATCTGCAAATAATTAAAAAACAAAAAGTTTTATCCCCAAGATTATTTAGAAATTCACTGGAAGCTAAAGTGAAAAGAATTGTACTAGGACTCTACACACATAGACACACACACACACAATTTATTTCTTAAAATTAAATATCTCCTTGAACACAGATTGTATAATAAACCAGTAAAAGGCAATGCGTGAAATATCACAAGAGTAGCAAAGAAAATTGATTTGTAATGTTTAAGCCACATGCATTTTCTAGGAGGCCAAAGGATTTTGGCATTTTGAAACCAGCACTTCCTTTACCCTTTGTACTCGCTTAAGAGATTTCACACATTTTCATTAAGTGATTTTCTAAGGCACAAAAAGAAAATTAAAGAACACAATAAATTCTTCTCATTTGTATGTTCTAAAACTTCCTCCTTAGTGACACAATGCCACTGAATATAAACAATGAACCCACGTTTAGCACTCAGACACTCAAGTCAGATCCCAGGAAATTGCCATTCACTGCACAGCTAAGAACTGATGCTCTCCTGCACTTCTTTGATTCTTAACAGTTCCCTTATTGATCTAAGTCAGAAGAGTGAACCCAAAGTGTTTAAAGCTACTCATCATGTTACTGGAAAAGGTGGTCTGTTTTTTAAATAGAAATCTTCTTTTGGATTTACTCCCACTACTGTCATGTTACTGGCAGCAATGGAATCACTGCTTACATAATAGAAAGCCACTCTCATCAGGAATTCTACAGAACTTTATGATTGTAAGTATGAGACATTAATTTAGGCAGTGTCACCAGTTCTGATGTACTAACTCCCACCTGCCTCTATCCTAAGCAATGGTTGGAGGTAGGCCAGATACACAGGAAGCTTCCATCTGTCTAGTGGCAAGCACTTCATTTAAGAATGCCCATTTCAATCTATATATTATCAGCAGGCCAAAGGAGCAAGACATGCACTAGTGTTGCGCTAAGTAATAGGAAGTAAGCCTTCAAAGAGCAGCCCTTTATTTTACAGGCTCCAGATATTCAGAGGCAACCCCACCCCTGGATGTATGGTAACATTCAATGGAAGGAACTTTAAACACTGAATTATAGAGCTGCTGAAATGCATAGCAGGATCTCTTCAAGCAATTTGATTTGCTATTGAACAACAGTGCAGCTCAGTATTGTTAACAGTGATTATCTCTGGGTGATAGGACTGAGGATGAACTTTGTTTTTCGTATATTTTTTTATTTTTTCAAAGTTCTCCAGCGGGTTTCCCTGGTGGCGCAGTGGTTGAGAGTCCACCTGCCGATGCAGGGGACACGGGTTCGTGCCCCGGTCCGGGAAGATCCCACATGCCGCGGAGCGGCTGGGCCCATGAGCCATGGCCGCTGAGCCTGCGCGTCCGGAGCCTGTGCTCCGCAACGGGAGAGGCCACAGCAGTGAGAGGCCCGCGTACCGAAAAAAAAAAAAATTCTCCATCAAAAGATAAAACAGCTCTTTTGAGAGATAGCAGGGTAGAGTGGGGAGGAGCAGTATACCCTGGAGCCAGCAGTGGAGCCAGACCATGTGGTTCAAATCCTAGTTTAAGCTCTTACCAGATGTGTGACCTTAAGCAAGTAACTTATCCTCTGTGGCCAGAGTTTTCTCATTTGCAAAGTAGGAATGATGATAATAATAGCAATTACCGTAAGATTATAGTGAGGATTCAAAAAATTGAAATAGATAAAGCAATTGAAATAATGCTGACATAACATAAGCACTTTGTTAACAGATTATGATTATTTTTAAAAGACATAATATCTTCCACAGTGATTCTACTTATCCACAGCATGGCTTGGTAATTGTCTTCCCTATGGTGACCTTTAGCCCTTGTATCCAAAACAAACCTCTCCAATTTTGATAACTGATCAAATCATGTCTTTAATCCTCCTTACTGACTTATTTCTAAGAAAAGGGCAATGTAAGCACTAGGCATAGCACACTAATAGAAGCTTGAAACTACTTCAGGGGAATCGGGTCGCATAGATCAAAGAACATTAAAACAGGGATGAGGACACCTCACTGTTAGTGTCAGTTCTATTACTAATTGTGTGTGTGACCTCAGGCAAGCTACTTGATGTCTCTGGGCCTTCTCAGTGTCTTTATCTGCAGTATTGTCTATTTCATTTCCTTCCCAGTCATCATCTCTGCTCCTCTATCCATAAAATGAGGAGAAAAGTATTGACCTGCTGAATAAACAATAGCAGTAAGATATTTAAAACAACAGTATTTCCATGCAAAATATTTTAGAGTCTTGCACTATAAAAGCTGATCCTCAAAACATTTCTGTGATGGGAGTGATACCTCCTCCCTACCTTAGAAGTTAAATAAACGAGTCATTGGAAGTTGAAATTTAGACACCATGTAACTCTCATCAAAGTCAAGTACAAAGGAGAGCAACTGAGCATCTGCTAAGTGGATATGAAAGTGTGCTGCCTTCCCTCCATGAGGGAATTTAAATGACTCATTGTCTTTGCCCAGTAGTCTACCACTATATATGCCCACTCTTTATTACTCCTCTCTTTTCTAGGTAAGGGGGCTATCTAATAAATCAACAAGAAGAGGTTCCTGCACCAAATTAGTTATCTTTCATTATTAAATACATACTAGGAAAAGAGGGGCATTCAGAGATAATCCCACCCTTGAGGAACTTGGAGTCCAGTAAGAAGGGTAGGTGAGTACACCAAAGACCAAATGGCAAAAGTCAAACTTGGCAAGTGCCATATGACATCCCAGGCTCTGGGAAGACTAAAAGACTTTAATAAGAGGAAATGACTTCTGCTTCAATGTACATGAACTTAAAATGACTTTGGTTCGTTGTTATCATCTAGAAGAGTGCTTCTCAGTGGGTCTATAGTGGAGCCACCACTTTTTAGTTTCTCATGAATCAGACTGATACTTTTGTAAAATAAAATACAAATGAATTCCCATAAAATGAAAGGAAGAAAAACAAAGACAATTTAAAAACAGTCTGTGTTTCCAGACTCTATGGCTATGCTATAGAATGCCAGAGATTTAAGTAATCTTGAGATCTCCTTTCCAACCAAGTCATTTCATGGCAGAATCAGAAATGTAAAGGGACTTTACTCAAGGTCACATAACACAACTTGAAGAGAACAGGAACAAAAACTCAGGTGTTCACACTTCTACATAAGTGATTTGGAGATTTCGATTATATCCCTTACGTAGCTGCTTTTGTTCTGTATGCAGTCACTCTTCCTTTCAGAGAGGTTCATGCTAAAAAATTAGTCTTGACTGAGTTTTCTGTTATAAAAATTTTCTACTTCAGATAAAATCAATTTCCTAACTTATTGACAAAATACTTTTTTTCCCCAAGTTGCCTATCTTAACTTTCATAGTGGTCACTTTGCTAGTGTTGGTTCATCTTCCTTTCTACTTTCAAACGACTTCTAAAGTGGAATGAAGGAGGGAAAAAAAGATTATTCTAATGTTGCAAATTACAGCCATTTCTTATCTATTACTCCTTAAATTATTCACATAAGTCAATATCTACATCCACAGTAATTCTATATATAGGAAAATAAAATTGCAATGACATGACTGTACCCTCAGAAGAAAAGCTCAATCTCTGAACTATACTACTATTCTACCATGATTGTTTGTTTGGTTTTCCTTTTGACATTCAGGTCTTAACTTTAATTTAGAAAATAGATGAGCAACAATCCTTTCATGCCATAAGACCAAGGGCATGTCATCTCATCATTGAAACTGGTATGGTCATTATAACCTGACAATTCCAGTTGATCTAAAATGCAGAATGCTTGTAATATTTATAATACTAAAGCTAGATTGGGGGATTTATTTTAATCTCAGAGATTCTATTAACTCTTGATGACTCTCTGGATTATTCATCACTACAATATTCTTAAAATGATAAGAACTCCAAATGAAATTATATCCCTTTAATATAAAAATTACACTGCTTCTTAACTGTTACCCCAACACATTTTTAAAACTTACTAAACAATATGTTCAACTTGGAAGGACAATAATAAATCTAATCCTTTGTATTCTTCAATTCTTTATATCAAGAATTCTCAAAATTTTTGAGGAAATAAATGTATTTCTATAAACTTATGGGCATGTCTATGAGGAAAGCAGGAAATAGCCCCTTCTATCAGTATTTCCCCCTACTCCTCTGGGAATCCTGGAAGACCAGGAGAGAAGAAAGGAGAATCATAGTAGCGATAACACAGGGACTATACACTAGTTAAGTCTTATAGATCAAGCGATGGAGAACATTCCAAAATTGTTTCTTTATTTTTAAAAAATCCTTGTATGTGTTAGAGAAATCAATACTTGACTGTTTGGCAGACACTGGGTCCCTAGTATGGAATTAGGACGCTAACAAGTTTCCAACAGACCGCACTTATTTATGGTCACTAACTTCCATATCCAACACAAAACCTCGCACTTAAATTCCAAGCTTTAGAAATAAATGGAGTAAATGTGTTGATTGCTCTTTCCTTTTCTGAACATTAGCCATCATATTTTTTTTAGTTGTAGCATGTTTTTTAGCTACAGTTCAGTTCTCTATATGGCATCTTCAATTAACTTCAATTTAACCTACCTTAACAACCTTTGAACTAACCAGGCAGAAATACACTGAACTATAGCCCCAGAAATAGGTGAAATGAAATCAGTTACTAAATTTGCATGTAGTAATTATAGATGGAAAAATTCCATCGTTGCCATGACAGTGGCTTTGATTTTTTTTCACAGAATAACAAAATGTGCATTTACTAGAGATGTTTGTCTTTCACGCTGGTTTTTGCTCACCAACATAGCAACATGCTTTTTGCTCAGCATCACAGTATTGAAGTTGCTCTGCCTCCAGCTGCCATTAACATATTTTGTATTCATGCTTTGTATAAATGCTGGAAAATGTTTTCAGTTTAGCTTCCCAACTACGCATTTACTTTATATTTAATGAGACAGGAGAATGTTAAGTAAGTGTGTATTGATTAACTTAAATAGATGTACTGGTGTTTATTAACCTAACAGTGGGTAATTTCATTGACTATCTCCTGAAGTTGTTAAAACCTAATACCTAAACAAATTTTCAAGTTGAAGTTTAAAGGTAAGTTTAAGCACAGACAGATTAAGATGATACAGGGACTGGCCCTTTCCTGTTGTTAAAGTCTTGTGACTTGCCCAATTTCTTCAAGCAACTCATGAAAAGGTCCTTAGAAGTCTATTAGTCCTTCTTCTACTAAATATAAAACTTTCTTTTACAGCCAAATCAGAAATGGTTATGCTTAGCCTCTTTGACAAAATATGGGTCTTCATTCAGTCAAGTCATAATTTGTTAGACGTAAATCTTACTATTAGTCTTAAATTGTGGCACTCATGTGATAAAGCTCTAAGTATTATACAAAACTCTCAGGTCTCTCATAAAACTATTCTTTTATTAACAAATCAGCCCCAGGTACTTGGATAATACTCATATAAACAAGCACCTATCTACCCAGCAGACTCCACACATCAGTTTCTTCCTTAAGTAACGAGCCTGGTGTCCATAAATGGCAGGAGCAAACTATAATTCAGTGATAGCTTTGCATCACATTCCAGACCTTCCAACCCACGTACTCTTTTCAAATTCTGACAGGGACTATGATGAAGTCTTTTGGCATTTTGGTCAATGTTCTGCAAAACCATCAGCCTGATTAACTTTGATTTATTTTAGGTGCATGGATGAGTGCATGGATGAGGCAATGCTTTCTAACATGGCTGCCTTTTGGTGGAACTAATTATCAGCTATAAGGCTGCTCTAGGGAAGATAATCTTATGGCAATATCATCTTGGCATTTCAAGAACATATCTTCTTGAGACAGAATTCAGAAAAAAAAACCAATCCACATGCATATGAGCCTGGCTAAAATAAAATATTCTACTGAAATTGTATGGTACTTATAACTGAGGATTGCCAAATATGTTGTGAAGTAAATGGGAAAAGACTTCATATGTAGTGAACTCCTCTTAAAAGTTTTGGCTCATACACATATTTCCTTTAATTTTCTCATGGTCATACCATAACTGAGTAGCAGATCCAAGCTTCAAACTCAGGTTCATGTCTTTAAAGCCTATGGTCTTTTTATTATACCCAGTGTCAATTGAAAAAAAAAAAAAAAGCACAACCTAAAAGTTGAGAATTGTGTTTCATTTGGTAGACTTTTTGAGGACTTAAGCCCGGGAGACAGCCTCTCAGATGGCTCTGAGGGACTGCTCCAAAGAGGTGAGGGAGGAGCCGGGATGTATAGGAGTCTTTGAAACAAACAAACAAACGAAAAAAACCCAGGTAGTTGGACCATCAGAAGATTACCGTTAACCAGCCATCTCTAGTTAGTGAATTTAGTGCTTTTCTGTGGGAAGATACAAAAGTCTGGGCTCACTGAAATCATTCCTTTGATAATTACCTTATCTGATAATAACTATCTAGGGTCAGTATCCTGTTTTATCTCCTTACTGAATCCCCTCAGGGTACACAGTTGGGGGTGGCTGCAGTGGCTGATAGCTTGATGGTGTCAACATTCTTTGTTTACTTACGTGGCAGGCAACATGTTTTGTCCATACCAGCTTTATTAATACTGAGACCTGCCTAAAGGGTAGAACAGACAATGAACTACACCACAAGCCAAGAAGTTTTCTCACTATATTTACCATATGAGTTACAGTATGAACTAATTCTGCAACTTGGGACATAAGAACATATCCTAAAAACTGGTCAAGGTCTATCTAAATTACTCACTCAGCAGAGAGCGTCTCAAGACAGGGGGACACCATTAAGTGACCAGGGGTCTTTGTTTTTTGTGGACCTACCTTTTTACCCTCACATTAACACCTTCTCATGATTTCTCCATTTCTGTGGATGATAGCATCCCCCCCTCTCTCTAAATACCATAAACTGAGCAACCTGGATATATGGCCTCTCAATGATGATGGGTCCACGTGACCCCCTCCCCTTCACATGCCTAATCCAGCGCTAAAGTATCATGCAAGTAAAACACCCCGTATGGTTCACTGTCTTTGTTCTGGCCACTCCATTTCTAGGGTAGCCTACACGGTTTACTAAATCTATTTAGAATTACCTCCAAACCTGTCAACTACTGACTCAAAAGCTCTTGGATTCCCCATTACCTATAAGATAGTCATTTCCTTGTCATTTTAAAGAACTCCACAATAATAAGTCTCATTTCTATCTTTCCAATCTCATTTCACATTACCCTGAACTGATACCATACATTCCAGTCAAATTGCCCTATTTAATTTTCTGAACATGCACCAGTTTCTCATCTTTAGGCCATTACCTTAAAGCTAAAATGAGTTTCTTAACCCAGGGTTGGCCTATTTAACTTCAGTTGATCATTCAAGACCCACCTCAAATGAATCTGCTTTCTTGAAGCTGATTTTTGTTTTGTAAACACCACCATATTGAGGTCTTAACCTCCTTTAAATTCCTCATAGGAGGTTACTTCAAACACTGTTATTATTTTATATAATACACACACACACACACCCCTGCATCTCCCTTCTAGATTAAATTACTCATCTCTGCATCCCTCATAGCATGGGGTCTTAATAATAAGTACCAAAGTCCCAATAAGTGTTGCCTGAAATAAATTAAAGTAACATAAAGCACTCTCTGTAAAATGTTGAAAAGATGCCCCAGTGTATTCATACCAAAATGCTTAGGAGTGAACACTACAGTGCTTTTCTATAGTAATAAAACAGCCTGAGTTCATTAATGCAAGGTCAGAAATATGGGCCAGCTTGGTACAATAACTACGTTCACGTTACCCTCACTCGCACCCCACCATACACCTAGGGATACTTTTTTTTACCAAGTCACAGATGGCATAAGAGAGAAAATGGAAGAACAGCTGGTAGTAGCACAAAAGTACCTTGGGCTTTCTCAGAAGCTCAGTTCAAACTGCCCCCATAGCCAGAACAAAGCAGTGAAAGAAGCAAAACTGTCTGGCAATAAAGCACTTTAATTCACTTGAATTGCCTGAATAATAGCTTCTACCCTCTGTTTAGCTTTAACTTAGGTGACCTGGCAGGTACAATTGCAGTGTGTGGGCTTCTTCAATAACAGCAACAAAGGCATCTTCCCAGAAAGCTGCCAGCAGTGATAGCCTCTAGGTGTCGCTGTCCGGCCTGAGCATAGGTAAGGAGGAAAGAGAGAAATGAAAGGAAAAAGGGGAGTCAGGAAGATGGGAGAAGGCAAGCCAGGTAGAGTAGAGCATCCAGTCCCACTCCTCGGCAAAACAGTCTTATTTGTGAAATCAGCAGCAAACTCCTTGAAAAATTTAGTTGATGTCCTATTTGAATAGACAGTTTAGTTTACATCTCAAGCAGAAGAAAGAAAGGCAATGAGAAACCTAAATGGAAAATGTATTTTATACTTATGTAGCATATTTACCAGAAAAAGAGATCTCTGTCCCAGATTTGGGGATTGGATAAATAATTCCCTAAGTATATGTAATTTTAGATTCAAAATACAAACCGAGCTTTCTCCCCTTGGAAGCCTCCCAGGCTGGGGCTTCATTCTTCAAAATGTCACCTCCTAATTGAAACTTTCACCCAACCCTCCTAGGAAAATGTGTGTATTTATAGAGTAAACATCAAGTGCTTACTATGTGCCAGGCAATACTTTAAACCCTGGGGATACCATTGTCATAAAGATGCATTGTCTTCAGTTCTCATGGAGCTTGTATTTTAATAGAGGAAGCAGGAACCAGTGGGTGTGGTGCAGAGAGGAGAGGGATGAATAAAACAGATAACTTTAGAGTATGTTAAGAGGATTTACAGAAATAAAGCGGTGTGATAACAGGTTTGGAGAGTATTGTAATTGAGGTCATTGGGGAAGAATTCTCTGAAAAGGGGATATTTGAGTTGTGACCTGAATAATAAAAATAAATAGATGAGAGAGCAAGTGAGAGAGTGAACACAATTGGGCAAAAATTATAAACCCAGAGCATTCCAAGTAAATGGTCCAGAATATTTCTGGCAGAGAGGCCCTAAGATGGAAATTAGTTGGAATAAGCTTGTTATACTTGACATGTGCAAAGAAAGCCAATGTGGCTGGAACACAGTGAATAGAGTAGAAAATGCTAATATGGAAAGTTTCAATAATAGAGGTCAGATATTATAGGGTATTGTGGGTCCTAGAAGGGGGGTTGAATTTGATTCTAAGTTCAGTAATGGGAAGCCTTTGGAGGATTTTAAATAGAGGACTGGCACGGTCTAATTTGCATTTTAAAGGATGATTCCAACATCTGTGAGGAGAATGGACAGTGTAAGAGGACAGTAAGAGGAGAAAGAAGAATGAAAGGATGATAGCTCAGGTGAAAGCTGTCATCTGCCTGCATCAGAATGGAAGCAGCGCTGCTTCCGTTAGTGCTGACCCCGCAGTTAAGGCAGTCCCACTAGACCGCCTCCACTTTAGATACCAGTCACAAATGGGGTCCCCAGGTTATTTTCACTTCAGCTCAGCTAACTGTAAATTCAGAGGGGTTCCCACAATACACCCATCAGTTTCAAAAATTTGCTAGAATGACTCACAAAACTCAGGAAAGTACTATACTTGCAGTTTTATTACAACTCAGGAGGAGCCAAATGGAAGAAATGCACCGGGCAAGATGTTGGAGGAGTGGGAGTATGCAGAGTTTCCAAGCCCTTTCCAGGTACACCACCCTTCCAGCACATCAGTGTGTTCTCCTGGAAGTCCCCTTAGCCTTGTTTCAGAGGTTTTTGTTTGTTTGTTTTTGCGGTACGCGGGCCTCTCACTGTTGTGGTCTCTCCCGTTGCGGAGCACAGGCTCCGGACGCGCAGGCTCAGCGGCCATGGCCCACGGGCCCAGCCGCTCTGTGGCATGCGTGATCCTCGCGGACCGGGGCACGAACCCGTGTCCCCTGCATCGGCAGCCGGACTCTCAACCACTGCGCCACCAGGGAAGCCCGTTGTTTCAGAGTTTTTATCAAAGTTTCATTACACAGACATGATTGATTAAATCATTGACCATTGATGATTAAACTCAATCTTCAGCCCCTTTCTCCTCCAGGAGGTTGGGAAGGGGGTGGGGCTAAAAGTTCTAACCCTCTAATCAGGTGGATTGTTTTCCTTCTGGCACCAAGTCCCATTCTAAAGCTACCTAGGAGCCCTGGAAGAGTCACCTCATTAGCAAAAACTCAGGTGTGGTCAAAGTGGCTCCTTATGAAAAACAAGACATTCCAATTACTCAGAAAATTCCTGAGGTTTTAGGAGGTCTGTGCCAGAACCAGGGACAAAGCCAAAAAATATATATATATATACACACACACATATATATATATATTTATTATATCATAAAGAGTAATCAACTAGATTATTTCTAAGTCCTCTTCCAGTTCTAAACAGTCTGTTTTTATTGTTTTATTTATACTCGTTTCTGAAGTCAAGTTCTGTACTAATAAACACAAAACCACTTGGGTATAGATGTATTAGGACTATATGAATCTTAACACAAAAGTGGAATGAAAATGGTTAGTTCTGCATTCTTTATACCGTAACAAAAAGAAAAGATTCTCAATATTAATGAAATTTCCCGAGATTAGGTAGAAAGAAAGAGAAATAGAAACAAAAATAACAATTTAGAGAGTGGGAGAAGAAAGCATGTTAATGCAATAAATCCCATGAATTTTGACTTCTCTGTAGATTTCACTATATTTTAAATTGCAAATAATAGCAAATGTTTTTCCCATGGACAATTCAAATAAATAGAATACACATTTTCTGAGAGGACTACTTGAAATGTATGTCAGATAATTAAATTAAGCAATCAAATATATACACATTCATGAACAAAATAATATAAATAACGGTATATTATTCACAATTTAGTCATCAAAACACAAATTCCCAAAGCACCACATTAATCTAGATTTTTATAAATCTAATGTAATATTAGCCTAATTCCTAATTATAAAAAGAAAAACAAAAAAGAAGAAACTGACCTTCGTCTTGATGAATTAAACACAGTGAGAATTTTCTCTTCTCATGTTTTTGCCACACTTTTGTGTTTTTGGGAATTCTAACTAGAGATTTGTCACTTTGGGATACACAGGCAACTAGAGTAAGGATTTCCTCCCTGCCTTGAGAGCAAAGTAGATGTTATATTTTTCTCCATATCACTTCCTGTACATTCTTTCATTGCCAGTAACAAGTGATAATAAAGTCACTGACAAACGCTTTACTGTTAACTGGCAAGTAATCATAAAACAGAGGGTTTGAGGGCTAAACATGCAATTACTCCAAACTGTACCAAAGGCATCTTTTATGTCAGTAAAGGAACGTCACATTTATAGCACCACCTTGTGAAAAAATAAGGAACTGACTTGTCAAAGTAGCAAGCAAAAAGCAAGCCTTGCCAAGCTCCTTAAAGGAAATTGTTCTAAAAATTAGTTTATTTTTAGTTGTCTATTTGTTCTTTCACAATATATATGCATGTTTACAGGCAACTCAATTTGGAAAATTCTTCCACTCATTTTCAATATTTTTCTCTAAGCACAATTAAATCATTTTGATATCAGTCATTGGAATCATATGGACTAAAACTCCATGTGTTGTCCTTAAGCAAACATGAGTTTATATTTAGGCAAAACATTTGTCATCTTCCTTTTCTGTCTCTCAGTATTCCCTTCTTTTTCTTCCCTCCCTCCCTCCAGTATTCCCTTATTTTAACCTCATCCCTTGTTCCTCCATAAGTACAAGGACACTCAGTTTTTTTGTTTGTTTGTGGTACGCTGGCCTCTCACTGTTGTGGCCTCTCCCGTTGCGGAGCACAGGCTCCGGACGCGCAGGCTCAGTGGCCATGGCTCACGGGCCCAGCCGCTCCGTGCCATGCAGGATCTTCCCGGACCGGGGCACGAACCCGTGTCCCCTGCATCGGCAGGCGGACTCTCAACCACTGAGCCACCAGGGAAGCCCAAGGACACTCAGTTTTTAAATGAATGGAAAAAATAGAGAGCAAGGAATTCATTTCTAATAGTTCCACATCACAGGGAATAAATCCGATCAGCATAAATTGTGTCTCTTTTCCAGTATTCCAACTGATACTTGTTCTACAATTTAAAAGTAGAAAATTTATGGATGTTATGTTGCTTGCTATGAAGTTGGTTTCCTGAATTTTAGGAATAAGACTCACCAATGCTTTACTCATTAAATTTTGTAAAATGTCATTTATTTTTCTAATTATTTGCAATGTGTACAATTACTTACTCTAGTGTTTTTCAGACGTTAGTGTACATAAGAAACATTTCGAGTATTTGTTAATTTTTAACAACCAGATATCTATCCCTATTCCCAGGCGCTGATTCCAGGGAACTGAAGTTGGAACCCTATGATCTGCATTTCAACCAACCCACAGTAATTCTAAGGTAATTGATCTATGGACCACTTTTTGAGGAACACTTCACTGACTCTGTACCATCTCATTTTACCACTTGACTCTGTTGAATCTCCTTACCCCCATTTACTCAGTTTATTTTCTTCTATCATATTTTTCCATGTAATATCTTGGCCCTGTATTTACTGTTCTTATATTCTTATATTGCTCAATCTTTTGAATTCCTCAGGGTAAAATATTATCTAGTGTCTGACTTTGGATAAGAAGACATTCTGTTAATGTCCAGAACAAAGGGAACACTTAAAGGCTCAACAATTAAGAATATCCAGACAAGATTTTGAGTTCCTGAGGAATTGTATGTCCTTTCCACTACAGTGTTCCCCTGACCTAGCATAACATCCACCACTCATAGACAGTCAATAAATAGTTACTAAATAAGGACAAAATGAATAAACACACACTGAAAAAAATTTAGCTTGAAAGAACTACTACAGAAGTAGTCAGTTACTGACGTTGGCCCTTAAAATTATCTATACCAACTTCCTCATTTTACAGATAGGTACAAGAGGCCCTCGTGAGGCATGTGCCTTGAGCAAGCCAATTACAGAAACACAACCCGTCTTCTGACTCCCAGTGACATGCCCCCCCATCCCATTACTATAGCAGATTATCCAGTTATTTTCTCACGAAATAACCTTATGGCAATTTAGTTATTGTTTTAAAATAATGTTCAATTCTTTTTTTCCCTTAATTTCCTTGTTATAATGTTCAATTCTAACCAGACTGCTTTTCCTAAAACACTTAGAATTTCTGAGGACTGATATCTCTCCACTCCTGTTCTCTGACCTTCAACTTCCAAAATGTAATTATCTCCAACTTCAAAATCTGCCTGGGTAAAATCCTTAAGCAGAAAGAACAGGCACAGCTGTACTTTAAGTACAGCTCTATTTACTACAATCATTTTAACTTTTCTATTAAAGTTCCTATAGTCAGGCATTTATAGAGTATGTGCAGTAACTGAGTTTTCATCACATTCAAGGTAGATCATTAGTCCCCTTAGTTTGTAGAATAATTGGGCAGGGGGAAATAAGTGTGTGGACACACACACGCATATGATATATGTACACACTGTTTATACATTATAAATCTGTGTAAACACACATATAAATAATGAAAAGGAAGCCATTTGGGGTGCTAAAGAGAACTCTACAGTGGCTATTGGGCAACATGAATCTGAGCTTTGGTTCTGCCACTAGTTTTTGCAATATTTCCTTCCTTCTCTGGGCTCTGTCCCCATATTCCAAATCAGAGGTTTGAATTTGGTGGTCTAGGGAGGTCTAAGCTTCCTTCCAGATGCAGTGTCTTAGGAATCTTAAGGTCACAGAGTGGGCAAATTGCTCACATTCTAAATGATCCAATTGGCACAGTCTTAAAAGTTAGAACGTGAGTTGTACATAAGGAAAGATTAGACCATAATTCTACTGTCAGCCCTTTTCTAGTCCACATTGACAGTTTCCGTTCTGGTAAAGGAAAGTTGGAACTAAAGCAGTTGCCTCTGTCAAGGGCCCATTAGCGAAGTCTCTCCCTCCCATCCCCCATACTCCTCATTCTCTGACTGAGTTAGGATATCACTGAGGGTTGTTTGTATGTTTGCAAAGCCCATCTAGTTCACAAACATTAGTCTCTTCTCTTGGTTTCATCGAAGTCACCACTCTCACTCTATCCCTAACAGAAAGATCCATTCTTTCCCTTTCAAGAACCCAACTAGGAACCTTTTACAGAAGCTTATTCTTTCATCCTGGAACCGAACTTTACAAGGTTCATGAAATGGATTAAAAAAAAAAAATACATCTGGATGAAGACTCCTATCTCTGCTACTTACCATCTCTGAGAACTTGAACAAGCTCCATAACTGTGTCGAGCCTCTATAAATAAGGATTATAACTCTCACCTCACAAAATTGCTGTTGTCATCAAAGATGATGACGTGCAAAGAATCTATCTCAGAGCATGGCCCATCACAAGTGGCTAAAACTTGTTAAAATGCCCAAAAGGCCCTTTCCATTCCTCACATTTCAAAGAGATGTGTGAGAGATAAATCCCATTTTACATGAAGTCTGTAAAAGTATAATGTTATTATCATCCTTTGAGAAAGTTCAGTGCTGTGCAAAGAAACACATAGGAAGCTGCCCACACACATCCTGCCACTGTCATTTAGGAAGCAGTTTTAATTTCACAAAATGATGCAAAAAGATGAAGCTATGCAGCTGTACCTGATTTCCACCTGATTTCTGACTTGATATGTGGCTAAATCACTTGACCTCTCTGGGTGTTCGAGACCCCATAGGTGTAGGGCGCGGATGGAGCTGGGCGACCTCTAATTGTCCTTCCCGGTCAGAGACTGCAGCGGTGCAGCCAGCTGGAGGCTCTGCCACTTAAGCCCTGCGCCCCGCTGGCCGGGCGCCAGAACTACACCCTCCTCCCGCGGGAGGGGCTTCCCTTGGCGACCCAGGAGACTGCAGGCAGGAGCGGGGTGGGGGCGGCTCTCCCGCGCATCTCCCGAGAGGCGGCGAGGCGAGCGCTGTCTACCCGCCATCAATAATGCTGTCTTTTGTTAGCAATAAATTCCCTCCAAAATTAATGAAACAGCCCTTTCAAATTCTCCTGTCACTGCCTCATCCAGCAGGAGCTGGGCTAGGCCTCCTGTTCTCTAAATGAATATAAAAGCCACATAAATTGTCTAGAGGTGATATCTAGCTTGCGGGGCACAATCTGATCTCCTCAACCGCCTACAGAAACAACGAGAAAGATGGAAACCCAGGATCAATGTTTGCTCCCCGTTGCAGAAGGCACGCACTCCATCACGCACCCGGAGCCCACACACGGGGCAGTGTTCTGCTGGCATCCATCGCCCAGGTCACTGCCACTCTGCAGCGGTCTGCAGTGTGACCTAGAGGATACCATTAAGGAATATTAAGGTGGAGGGATAACCTCTTCCTTTTACAGGTGAAGACACCAAAGGCCAGAGGAAGCAACAAAGGACCACAGTCTACCCTCTACTGTCTTAGTGTTCTACATCTGAGCTTTTCAAATTTTAATGTGCATGCAGTAGTTTGGGGTGGGCGGAGGTGGGGTTGTGCATTTCTGGAAAGTTCCCACGTGCTGCTTCTGATGCTAGTGGTGGTACTGCATGCATTTGTAGCAGCACAGGTGGGGAAGACCATGAGCTCCAGTGGGGCAGAGCTAGAAGTAAGTGTTTACTGTGTTTCCAGCACCTGACACAACGTCAGTGCAGTAGGCTTTTAATAAAGGTTTGTCGAGTAATTAACTGGTGCATAAAAAAGGCAGTAGGGTATAGTGATTAGAAATTTGTACTCTGGAGCCATCCTACCTAGGCTCACATCCCCCCAACGCCACTAACAAGCTGTGTGCCTTGGGCAAGTTCTTTAACCTCTCTGTACCTCAGTTTTCTCAACTGTAAAATTGTATTGCTAACAGTATGTGTCTTACAGACTTGTTGAGATGAAGGGAAATGATCTAATACGTACAAAGTGCTTAGAACAGTATCTGGAAAGTGGTATAATACAAAAATATGACTTGCTTCAGGTCACACAGCTACTTAGAGCATCTGGGCCATCACTCATATCTCTGACATTTTAGTTCAGTGCTAGCAAGCAATATCTGGAAGAAGAAGAACATTCTATCTGTTTAGTTACAAAAGATGACATGTCCACCCAACAAACCCTTAGAGTTATGAAATGTGAATGCAAATCACATGAAAAGGTAAAGATGGTTGAAGATGGCAAACAGTTGAACACACACACACTACGTAGCGACACAGATCTGAATTCAAATCCAGATCATCCACATCCAAACAGTGGAAAGGTTAGCCAGTTATCCTCTTGAAATGACAATTGACACATGAATAAAATGGAAAAACATTGATCTAGCTTAGAGAGCTGATATGCAGAATACGGGAGGTTATGTGCTCACGGCATATAATGTTGCTATACGCATAGCAAGAGCTCAAGAAATAATAGCTTGTAATGGTGGTAATAGTAAAGCCATAAAACATTTACAACAGGTACAAATTGAAAAAAGCAACTGACTTTCCAACTGGTGTCCCTAAAGGAGAGGGTCCTTAAGTCTCCCAAAGGAATGTAGACTGGAAGAATGTTCAGGCTTCCTCCAGCTCCGACAGAACATAATACATAGTTTGACCCCAACACATTAGAAAGTTGTAGCTTGGAGCATGGACTGGAGGTTGTTTCAGACCATCTAGTGAGGGACAAGAACAGGGCCTAGGTAGACCTGAAAGTTCTGCACGCAACCAGACACTAGAGAGAAATGGTGGATTGTCATTTGACCTTGAATTCTAAAAGGAGGATTTTGAATCTTAAGATTTAACATTTAAGTCATAGGGCCCTTAAAGATAATGTACTGCAACTCATTTTCACTTGGGGAAACTGAGATACAGTTTTCCCTCTGAGAAAAAATTAAGCATGAGTGGATCGGTAACCTGAATCATCAGTATAACCCAAAGCCCATGCCCACTGCCAAGCAGTAACTCTATTAGTCCATGCTCAAAAGTTCAAATAAATATATATGACGGAGAACTTCTGGAATCAACTCTCACATATAAAGTGCTTAGAGTTGTCAAAAACAACAAAAAAACTGGACAAACTAAATAAAATCAATGACTTTTCTTGAATTTACCAGATAACTGAGATCATAGGGAAAACTGCTACACCCAAAATCTGGAGAAATAGGCAAATCCAGAGAGATACAGCAACCAAGATCTACTTAATTGGAGCCAAAACCACCGGACCCTAAGCTGGTAGGAACATTTAAATGATTATTTTGATGAATTACTGGAGGCTGACTATGGACTAGGATAAGAGTGAAGAAATCCTGGGGACTGCAGTCTCATGGGGGCTCCACATTTTTCTGGGCTTTCCCTCCAGAAACCCTAGCAGGTTCTCACTGTGAGGATCCCAGAAAAATCTCATCATGGGCTCTGGCAGGGAGAGGCAAAGAAGCACCATTGTGAACTACACCCAGAGTTTTCTCCATAGCAAAGGCCTATACTCCAGGGAAAAAAATCATATTGGCTGAACACGATTCTGACACCATATCCAAGCTGGGGAAATGGACTTCGCCTTCACTCCGGTCCCCTCCAGAAATCCTGTCTAACCTAAGGGAAAAAAATTCATAGTCAATAGGGAAAGCACTTCAAGGAAATAATTGGAAACTGCAACCAGGAAAGGGAATGGTGTCAGGGGAGGAAAAGAACTATGTGACTGAAAAAAATCACTTTAGGTCCCAGCCAGGTACACAGGCCTACTGAAAAACGGAGTCTAAATTGGATTTTTATAGAACACTTCCCCTCCCCACCCCCATACCTTACCACTACACCAACAGGGCTCTAGTATAATAACCACGGGTTAGAGCAGAAAGGCCTATGAATAGACTCCCTCTGAGGAGAAGTATATTACATGGGGAAACCGCAAAGTGAGAAGGGGAGACAAATACAAAGACACAAGTGGCATTTGAAGCCATTGGTACCAAAAACAAACACTAGGGCTTCCCTGGTGGCACAGTGGTTGAGAGTCCACCTGCCGATGCAGGGGACACGGGTTCGTGCCCCGGTCCGGGAGGATCCCGCCGCGGAGCGGCTGGGCCCGTGAGCCATGGCCGCTGAGCCTGCACGTCCAGAGCCTGTGCTCCGCAACGGGAGAGGCCACAACAGAGAGAGGCCCGCGTACCGCAAAAAACCACAAAAATCCCCCCCCCAAAAAAACCAACACTAAACACAGCTCAACTCCTATCCAGTTTAAAATAAATTCTCATACTAATCTGTGAGCTAATGCAATACCAGTCAAAGTCCCAGTAAATCATTTTATGGATATTGACAAACTGATTCTAAAGTTTATATGAAGAGGTAAAGACCCAGAATAGTCAACACAATATTGAAGAAGAACAAAGCTGTAGAACCGACACTAACCAACTTTAAGACTTACTATAAAGCTGCAGTAATATAAAGAGTATTGGTAAAAGAATAGACAAATAGATCAATGGAATAGAATAGAAAGCTCAGAAACACACCCACATAAATACAGTCAACTGATCTTTGACAAAGGAACAAAGGCAATAGAAAGACAGTCTCTTCAACAAATGGTGTTGAAACAATAGGACATCCACAACCAAAAGTAAATCTAGACACAGACCTTATACCCTTCACAAAAATTAACTGAAAGTGGATCCCAGACACAAATGTAAAACAAAAAAACTATAAAATTCCTAGAAAATAACAGGAGAAAACTTAGATGACCTTGGGTATAGCAATGACTTTTTAAATATAACACCAAAGGCACAGTCCATGAAAGAAACAATTGATAAGCTGGACCTCATTAAAGTTAAAACTTCTGCTCTGTGAAAGACAATATCAAGGAAATGAGAAGACACACCACAGAGTGGGGAAAATATTTGTAAAAGACAACTCTGATAAAGGACTATTAACCAAAATACACAAAGAACTCTTAAAACTCAACAATAAGATAACAAAAAAAAAATTTTAATGGGCAAAATTTTGAGAAGATGCCTCATCAAAAAAGATATACACATGGCAAATAAGCATATGAAGAGCTGCACAAATAACTGTCCTCAGGAGAATGTAAATTAAAACAACAGAGAAACCACCGCAATCCTATTCAAATAGCTAATACCTTAAAAAAACAAATGACAATTCCAATGGCCGGCACAGATGCAAAGCAACAGAACTCTAATTTATTGCTAATAGGAATGGAAAGTGGTACAGCCACTTTGTAAGACAATTTGGCAGGTTCTTACCAAGCTAAATATAGTCTTAACATATTATTCAGCAATTTCACACTTAAGCATTAACCCACCTGATTTGAAAACTTATACCAACACAAGGATCTGCATGCAAATGTTTATAGTAGCTTTATTTATAATCACCAAGATATCTTTCAAAAGGTGAACCGGTAACCAAGCTGTGGTACATTCATACAATGGAATATTATTCAGTGATAAAAAGAAATGACCTATCAAAACCTACATTCTGTATGATTCTAATTATGTGACATTCTGGAAGAAACAAAATTATGGAGATGGTAAAAAGGTCAGTGGTCGACAGGGGTTTGGAGAGTGGTGAGATAAAGAAGATTGAATAGGTGAAGCAGAAGGAATTCTTTTTTAAGGTGGTGATAAAAATATTCTGTATGATACTGTAATGGTGGTTACATAGCATTGTGCATTTGTCAAAACTCACAGAAATTTAATACAAAGAGTAGACCTTCAAAGGAAACTCATTTATGAGATTGGGGAATACCAGGATAGAGTGCAGACTGTGACTAAAATCCAACTGTACCACAATATATGAATAACTTCACTGAAAGGGATGGGGGGAAACGTGCTGATCTAAGTAACTTTGTAAATGAGTAGAATCTGTAAGACTGAAGTCAAAAGGAACTGTACATCGTACTGTACTCTACTTCAAAAGTCATTTCCCGCATGGATTGGTTTAGGAACTTTGAAACCACTATGCATATATACTGTAATTTAAACATAAAATAAATGGATGACAGATGGTGGGAGCCAAGTATCTCTGTGTCATAGTGGTAAATTATAGATAACTAAGATTAGGAGGCTAGAATGATCCATATGATCATGGATTAGAGTTGGAGACAAGAGTGTGAGCTCATATTTAGCTTGATATTGACAGACATGATTACATATAGTAATATATATCAATAAGTGAATACACACAGTTAGTATACACATATATATTTTTTCCTTGCTCTGTCGGGTGATATGGGTAGTAACAGTGAACACAACTAGCACCCAAATCTTGGTTTTAAATACCAAGTTTTAAATAGATTAAATTGTTTTAAATATTATTTAAATGGTAAATTTAAATGATTTAAAACAGTATTTTAAAATACCATTTTCCAATAAAGGATACCAGGGCTCCTTCAAGAAATGGTTGATTCTAGGGCTGTGGACTGAATTATACAAGATGAGCTTGGAGCCGTATTGCCAGAAAATAACAAATTGCTCAAAATAATCTATCATAGACAAAACCAATAGAAAAAGAAAACTCAGTCATAGTAATTTAATCTTAAATTTTTATTACACTTTCCTGATAGTACCAATATTTGATATTTGTACATTGAGAGTCATTGTGATTAATGAGGGGAATGCTTTGCAACTTTGACTGTTACAGCCATAACAGATCTTGGAGGTCATCAATTAAACCATCATATTTGGCAGTTGAGAAGCCTGAAACATGAGAGACATAAAATAACGAGCCTAAAGTCACAGGGGAAATTTATGCCAGGGCCAAAACAAAATCTCACATCGTGAGAGTCCTACTTCAGTGTTGCTTTACCCATAGAAAAATACACAGAACTAGGCAAGAATATTCAGGAATTTTGTAAGCCAGAGGTTAACAAGCGGCAACTTGAAACTGACAATGATGGGTGGATTTACACCATGTGGCTTTTTTTCTTTCTTTCTTTCTTTTCAGGGAGTTGGTTAAACAACACACCACTGGCCCTAGTCCTCAAGTTGCAATTAGATAGTGGTTAGTGGTTTCACAAAAAATAAGCTTGATAATAAAGACTAGAAATGTTGATTTTTTAAGGCCATACTTAGCATTTCTAAGTAACGGTGTATCCTACTCATGCAGGAAAAGCTTAGAAACAGAATTCCATATTTTTAAAGAGTTACACTTGGACATATGTGAAATTTGTATAACCACATGTGATAGAGAATGTCAATCCACAGTACAGAGAATTGAGGATTTCAATTTTAGTTGAGCTTCTCTTGTGTTAATTTCTTACCAGATTAGAAATAGGTATAGCTATTTTACAGAAGCAGGATTACTTTTATGGTGATCTTATCAAGATATGGTGATTAGTTAACTTAGCCAAAAAGACAGTAAGCATAACCTGGAGAAGGGCATGAGTGGCTCCTGGGAAGCCCTGAGCAGCCAAAGAAAGAAAAAAATACAGCATAGGGAATAGATTCCCAAGGGCATAGGAATGTGCTCAAGGAAGTAAAAAGGCTCACAGGCCAGCTGCTTTAAATCCTTCGTCCTCAATTTGTTGCTGTGACTTGGTGAAGAAATGCTGATGCAATTCTCACTTGGATGACCTAACTTCATTATAGAAACTGTAATAGTTAATAAATAAATATTATCAAGGCTTAACTAACTGAACTGTCAGACATTCTTTGAAGTTTGGGAAATGGAAAAGTGATGTATTCCATTTTTATTAAGTAGAATTTTAGGCATTTATGAGACACTCAAATGAAGAACGCCAATTGGCAGTTTGACACATGGTTCTATAGCAAGGTTTTTCAATCTCAGCATGACTGACTGCTTGGACTGGATCATTCTTTGTTGGGAGTTGAGGGGAAGGGGAGTAAGTAATCTGTGCCTTGAAGGATGCTTGGCGGCACCCCCTGGCCTAAACCCACTAGATGGCAATAGCACACTCCTCTCCTGCCCATCAAAAATGTCTTTAGACATTGCCAATTGTCCCCTGGAGGACACATCTGCTCCCAGTTGAGAACCATAGGTCTATAGTGTAGAAATAAAGTATGCAGTCAAGAAATAGATTTGGAAATCACCTTTAAATCTTAATCACCGTTAAATCTTAAATAATGGTGGAAATTTTGCAGAAGCATGTTTAAAGTAAAACTAACTAACTAAATAAATAAATAAATAAGAAGCCAAAGTCCATGGATAAGTTAGAAAACTTTCTGTTATGTTTCCTAACTCGAATTAAAGACATAAAGAAATCCGCTGGACTTCTAGAAATGAGATCCTGTTAAAACCAACATTTAAGAAGCCAGAATAATGTGCTCATGAAGGAAATGAAAGAACAGGCAATGATGTAAAAAGAAACCCAGAAAAAAATGGTATTAAGAAAACCAGGAGATTCATTATCTTCCCTAGTCAACTCTTACACTGAGCCTCCCTGTCCTTTGAGGCTGGGTTCAACTTTCGTGTTTTCATTGAAGGTATTACTAGTTCTCCACTCATTACTATCATTCCTGTCTCTGATTCCTTTTCTTAGTGACTATGCCAAATAAGCTTGCAATTAAGTGAGTTCTTTTCAGCAGTATTTGTTGCTGTGTTATAAATTCTATTCTCCTTCCAACTAGATTTCTATTTCCTGAAGGATAAAAACCTGTCATGCTGTAGTCACCCTCCAGAGCCTTTGACTGAGCTCAATGTAGTTAGGAAGTCAATAGATATTTCAGTATTGACTGTTGATTGGTTCCACCTATTGCTATTTTAGAGGAGCATCATTTCAGTAAACATTAATGAGTAATCTTCATGGGCCGTGCTTTGTTCTAGGCACAAAAAGAAAAAATAAAGATACCACACGTGGTCAGAGCAATATTAGCCTAACATCACTCTCCCTCTTTATACCATCTAGTAACGTGCTAATTACTACCCACCTCAAAGAGAGGTAAATCTGGTTTCATTTTTCTCCCCCAAATCAAACTTGGTTTCCCATTAAAACATTCTAAGACATGCCTATAATTGTTTTCCTTGAACCCAATCTGTGTTTCTAACAAGAATGTGGTATGTTAAAAAAAAAAAAAAAAGAATGTGGTATGTTGTTTAGAAATAGTACTAAATGAGGAATAGGAAAACTTATTTCCATTCTTACATTACCACTAACTTTTACTATGAAATTTCAAGAAAGTATTGCCCTTTCTGGTCCTCAGTTTCCCACTTTATAAAGTAAGGTAGTTTGATAAATGATTCCTAAGTGCCCTTCTAATTTTGACATAGGATTTAGTGATTTAGTCAAGTAAATCATTCTGCTGGCTGTTTGACTGCAGCATCTGTGAAGTCTTATGCATTGTAGAAGACAGAAATACACAGGTATATATTTTGATGACTGGAAAAAGTAATTTAGTAAAAGCATCAAATGAGTATGCAGCTTTATAATAAGTCATGCCAATTGGCAACATTTCCTTTTTTGTGGCAAACAGACCTAGTTCATCTTGGCAATAAGATAGACGTGGATAGACCTATAAGTACTATTGCAACTAATTCTGCTTCCAGCTACCTTGAGAGAATGCTAAGGTTAGCAAGACAGGGAGGTGGGCAATGAATTGCTTTTCATATAGATGGATATATTTTACTTTCTGTCACAAGACTGGCTAATGAATGAGTCCCTTGAGCACAAGTTGGCTTATATGAAATGTTATTTAATCCTTGCATTTCATCACTTTAATTTAAATAATACCCCATATTTTACTTTATCTACAGATAGCCAAGCTCTGTCATCACAGTGCTGTGCTGAAAAATCAGCTCTTCCTATCCGATGGGTACCTATTCGATGAGTCTTTTGCTGTGGGCAGGGGCACCCTGCACATATACTTTATGCCTCCTGTCAAATGCTAATAATTATGAGAAATAAAAAGAGAATCTGTGACTCTCTTTGTTTTGCAGGGTTCCTAGAAGTTAAAGAGTATGCACAATGACCATCGAGTTTAATTTGCAAGTTATTTGTATTTTAAGCTATGTATATGCATTGCAAACCCTCATATTTGCAAAACATAACCATCCACAAACTACTTCCATGCATTTCCAAATATTGCACACATAATAATAATCAAAAAAAGAAAAAGAATTAACTGGAATGCTTCCACCCTAATATCTCCTATTTATAAATTTTGTTGTGGTTGGTATTTCCTTCCAGCTTTTGCTCATGTGCAGACCTAATTTACATTTGGCTTTTTTACATTGCATAATAGGAAACATTTCTCATTCTGCCTCACAGTCATTATAATGTAAAATGGCTGCTTAACATTCAATTTCTCATGCTCAAACAAAGCCAAATGATACTTATTTCGCCATTTCTTATACCCAGGCCATGATTTTTGGCCTCAGAATCTTTGCATGTGCTATTCCTGGGGCTTAAAATGTAGGCCCATCTTTGCATGTTCAAATTCTATACACTCTTAAAAGCTGAATTCTAAGAGTATGATTTCAGTGAAAGTTTTTCTGATCACCTTTTCTCCTACCCTCCCCAGATAGGGTTTACTTTCCCCTTTCTCTGTATTTCCAGCTAGCTTTCGTTTGCTATCTTGGATTTTTCCCCCTTGAATCACAGATATGCATAAGATGCACTCTTCTGCTTAACTACAAGATCCTTGGGGAGAAAACCCGTGTCTGACCCTTCATTGTGTCTTCTACAGTAACCAGTACATACTGGAGACAAATAAATGCTAATAAAATAAGTGATGTCGGGCTTCCTTGGTGGCGCAGTGGTTGAGAGTCCGCCTGCCGATGCAGGGGGCGCGGGTTCGTGCCCCGGTCCGGGAAGATCCCACATGCTGCAGAGCGGCTGGGCCCGTGAGCCATGGCCGCTGAGCCTGCGCGTCCGGAGCCTGTGCTACGCAACGGGAGAGGCCACAACAGTGAGAGGCCTGCGTACCGCAAAAAAAACCAAAAGTGATATGTATGCTGTACTCATTTTCTATAGCTGTCTTATCAAATTACTGAAAATTTGGTAGCATAAAACAATAAAAAATTTTATCTTACTAGTTGTATAGATTAGAAATATATCCCAGGTCCCACTGGGCTAAAATCAAGGTGTCAGCAGAGTTACCTTCCTTTCTATAGGATTTTCTAGATGAGGATATATTTCCTTGCCTGTGCTTTTCTTCCATAGTTACGACTTCTTCTTCTCACCCTGACTCAGCTGGAAAAGGTGCTCCGATTTTAAGGACTCATGGGATTAGATTTGATCCATCTAGTTAATCCCAAATATCCCTATCTCAAAATCTTTAATCATATCTGTAAAGTTACTTTTGCTATGTAAGGTACAGATTCATAGGTTGCAGGGATTAAGACATTAATATCTTTGAGACATGATTATTCTGCCTACCACAGATGCTCACATTAGGGTTAAAATAGAATGGAGCTGAGAAGTATTCAAAAATGATTGGGAGTATCCCCTCCTTAAACAGAGAAGAAAACATATTCAGAAAGGACAAATTTCTTGCCCCAAACTCCAGATATAACAAATAGAAATTTAATATCTTGACTCACTGGGCAGTGATCTTCCCACTTAATTATATCTGTTCCCCACATCACAGCTCCTTATTGGAAACAGAAAATAATTTACTTGAAAAGATGTATAAGGCTCAAAGAGGTAAAGACACTTGCTCAAAATTACACAGATGGAAAGAGAAAGAACCAGGCTTGAGTTCCCCATCTTTATGAATTCTATTCTAGTGCTTTTCCTTGTACACCACTCTGGTCACCATCCCCACAGAAGTCCAATAAACAAATACTGAAAAAATCCAAATAAAGACCGTAACAAAAATGAATATCTTTTTCATATTCTCAACAATAGCAAAAGGTTTGTTAATAAATCTAAGTTGTCTAGACTCCCTTGGACATTGAAATTGGGGGAGTTGAATTGTCCCCTCAGGAGAAAATTCTGCCCATGGCAGTCTGGACAATAAGGTAATATATTCCTTTCTAAGGAACATAAAGTATATCCTCTTTGAGTGCCCTTGGGAGAAATCAAAATACTGAAGATACCTTAGCCTCAAGGCAGGCCAAGACAGCCAGCTGTATTGATAAAGGGAATGAGGATTCTAATTACCATCACTGCTCCACTGAGCAAGGGATAAGAAGTGTTGTCTGAGCCCCAAGTGTTTGGGAAGCATTTAAAGGAAAGAATTTCTGAAATTATTCTACAGACTGAAATCTAACAGTCCTATAACCCATTAGAGTTTACATATGACTTTCACATCTCTCCAGTTAATTCTTACAATACCTTGTGAGGAAGGAGTTTTACTTATCCCTAATTTACAGATTGGAAAATTAGTTTCTGATTGCCTTAAAGGGACTTGCCCAAGATTGTCTCAAACATAGTTTCTCAGACCAAAATTTTCCGATGATGTCGTGTTGCTATAGAGAAATGTCTTCATGTAACTACAAATTAAAATGTTCACAACATTTATCAAGGGCCTAAATAAAAAGCAACAAATGACTGTAACTGATTTTTTTTGATGAAGATAAATTATATTTATTCTAAATAATTTCCCAATTCTCCAATTACTTATTGACCACTTGATTTTAAACAGTGTATGCTGAACTGAGTAGAAGAGAAGTAAAAATTTATTATGAATGGAAGTTATAATTAGAATTTGATAATAATTTCATCTGGATGAGAAATAAGTTATAAAATATATGGCACATGCCCTTCCAAAGTATTAATAAATAGCTTTACAGTAGCAGCAATCCATTATACACAAAGAACCAAAAGAAATAGTATAAGTTGGAAAGAACATGGGCTTTGAATTCAGTCAAGTCTATGTTCAAAACCCCAAATCCTGTTTCACTTCTTATTGGGAATGTGACCTTGGCCAAGTTACCTGAGAGCCTCTTCATCTTTGAATTAGTGATAATAGACACATCTAACAGCATTCTGAACAGGAGCGCAAATGTTAGATTATCTTAGTTTGAAAGCAAGTTTTGGGCAAGGGAGAGATCCAAACAACAGTCATGACATGTCCAAATTCACGTTGTCATGGGTCACAGCATTACAGGGGTTTACACTTATTTTCTATTGGTTCAACAATTAAGCAAAAAGAGATGAGATCTGAAAATCTCAGCAGTAAAAATCGAAACAATAAATTAAAATTAAGAGAAGGGGGTGGGTGAAGAGGCTCAAATACTGGCTCTCCCACTTACCACCTGGGCAAATTACTTAACCAGACTGTGCCCTATTGCCTTCATCTATAAAATAAAAGGAAAATGGGGCTTCACTCGTGGCACAGTGGTTGAGAGTCCGCCTGCCAATGCAGGGGACACGGGTTCGAGCCCTGGTCTGGGAAGATCCCACGTGCCGCGGAGCAACTGGGCCCGTGAGCCACAACTACTGAGCCTGCGCATCTGGAGCCTGTGCTCCGCAGCAAGAGAGGCCACGACAGTGAGAGGCCCGTGCACAGTGATGAAGAGTGGACCCCACTTCCCACAACTAGAGAAAGCCCTCGCACAGAAACGAAGACCCAACACAGCATAAATAAATAAATAAATAAATAAACTTATAAAATGAAAAGAACAGTAGTAGCTATCTTCTTGTGGTTTATAACATATAGTAGCCAACAGTCATAATTTACTAATTTTTTTTTCTTGGTAAAAATAGGAAAAATCATTGATTGTACTGAGTTTACAGGACTTTAGTCTTTTTTTTTTAACATCTTTATTGGAGTATAATTGCTTTACAATGGTGTGTTAGTTTCTGCTTTATAACAAAGTGATTCAGCTATACGTATACATATATCCCCATATACCCGTCCTCTTGCATCTCCCTCCCACACTTCCTATCCCACCTCTCTAGGTGGTCACAGAGCACCGAGCTGATCTCCCTGTGCTATATAGCTGCTTCCCACTAGCTATCTATTTTACACTGGGTACTGTATATATGTCAATGGCACTCTCTGACTTCATCCCAGCTTACCTTTCCCCTTCCCCATGTCCTGAAGCCCATTCTCTATGTCTGCACCTTTATTCCTGTCCTATCCCTAGGTTCATCAGAACCATTTTGTTTTTTTAGAATCCATATCTATGTGTAGGCATACAGTATTTGTTTTTCCCTTTCTGACTTACTTCACTCTGTATGGCAGACTCTAAGTCCATCCATCTCACTACAAATAATTCAATTTCGTTTCTTTTTATGGCTGAGTAGTATTCCATTGTATATATGTGCCACATCTTCTTTATCCATTCATCTGTTGATGGACACTTAGGTTGCTTCCATGTGCTGGCTATTGTAAATTGTGCTGCAATGAACGTTGTGGTACATGACGGTTTTTGAATTATGGTTTTCTCAGGGTATATGCCCAGTAGTGGGATAGCTGGGTCATATGGTAATTCTATTTTTAGTTTTTAAAGAACCTCCTTACTGTTCTCCATAGGGGCTCTATCAATTTACATTCCCACCAACAGTGCAAGAGGGTTCCCTTTTCTCCACACCCTCTCCAGCATTTATTGTTTGTAGAGTTTTTGATGATAGCCCTTCTGACCGGTGTGAGGAGATACCTCACTGTAGTTTTGATTTGTATTTCTCTAACGATTAGTGATGTTGAGCATCCTTTCATGTGTTTGTTGGCAATCTGTATATCTTCTTTGGAGAAATGTCTATTTAGATTTTCTGCCCATTTTTGGATTACGTTGTTTGTTTTTTTGATATTGAGCTGCATGGGCTGTTTGTATATTTTGGAAATTAATCCTTTGTCAGTTGCTTCATTTGCAAATATTTTCTCCCATTCCGAGGGTTGTCTTTTCATCTTGTTTATGGTTTCCTTTGCTGTGCAAAAGCTTTTATGTTTCATTAGGTCCCGTTTGTTTATTTTCATTTCTCTAGGGGATGGGTCAAAAAGGATCTTATTGTCATTTATGTCAAAGAGGGCTCTTCCTATGTTTTCTTCTAAGAGTTTTATAGTCTCTGAACTTACATTTAGATCTTTAATCCATTCTGTGTTTATTTTTGTATATGGTGTTAGGGAGTGTTCTAATTTCATTCTTTTACATGTACCTCTCCAGTTTTCCCAGCACCACTTATTGAAGAGACTGTTTTTTCTCCATTGTATATTCTTACCTCCTTTATCAAAGATAAGGTGACCATATGTGTGTGGGTTCATCTCTTGGCTTTCTATCCTGTTCCATTGATCTATATTTCTGTTTTTGTGTCAGTACCATACTGTCTTGATTACTGTAGCTTTGTAGTATAGTCTGAAGTCAGGGAGCCTGATTCCTCCAGCTCCATTTTTCTTTCTCAAGATTGCTTTGGCTACTTGGGGTCTTTTGTGTTTCCATACAAATTGTGAAATTTTTTGTTCTAGTTCTGTGAAAAATGTCATTGGTAGTTGGATAGTGATTGCACTGAATCTGTAGATTGCTTTGGGTAGTAGAGTTATTTTCACAATGTTGATTCTTCCAATCCAAGAACATGGTATAACTCTCCATCTGTTTGTATCTTCTTTAATTTCTTTCATCACTGTCTTATAGATTTCTGCATACAGGTCTTTTGTCTCCTTAGGTAGTTTTATTCCTAGGTATTTAATTCTTTTTGCTGCAATGGTAAATGGGAGTGTTTCCTTAATTTCTGTTTTGTATTTTTCATCTTTAGTGTATAGGTATGCAAGGGATTTCTGTGCATTACTTTTGTATCCTGCTAGTTTATCAAATTCATTGATTAGTTCTAGTAGTTTTCTGGTAGCATCTTTAGGATTCTCTAGGTATAGTATCATGTCATCTGCAAACAGTGACACTTTTACTTCTTCTTTTACAATTTGGATTCATTTTATTTCTTTTCTTCTCTGATTGCTGCGGCTAAAACTTCCACAACTATGTTAAACAACAGTGGTGAAAGTGGGCATCCTTGTCTTGTTCCTGATTTTAAAAGAAATGGTTTCATTTTTTCACCATTAAGAATGATGTTTGCTGTGGGTTTGCCATATATGGTCTTTATTATGTTGAGGTAAGTTCCCTCTATGCCTACTTTCTGGAGCGCTTTTATCATAAGTGGGTGTTGAATTTTGTTGAAAGCTTTTTCTGCATCTATCAAGATTATCATATGGTTTTTATATTTCAATTTGTTAATATGTTGTATCACGTTGATTGATTTGCATATATTGAAGAATCCTTGCATTACTAGGATAAACCCCACTTGATCATGGTTTATGATCCTTTTAATATGCTGTTGGATTCTGTTTGGTGAGTATTTCTGCATCTATGTTCATCAGTGATATTTGTCTGTAATTTTCTTTTTTAGGGGCATCTTCATCTAGTTTTGGTGTCAGGGTGATGGTGGCCTCATAGAATGAGTTTGTGAGTGTTCCTCCCTCTGCTATATTTTGGAAGAGTTTGAGAAGGATAGGTGATAACTCTTCTCTAAATGTTTGATAGAATTCACCTGTGAAGCCATTTGGTCCTGGGCTTTTGTTTGTTGGAAGATTTTTAACCACAGTTTCAATTTCAGTGATTGTGATTGGTCTGTTTATATTTTCTATTTCCTCCTGGTACAGTCTCAGAAAGTTGTGCTTTTCTACGAATTTGTCCATTTTATTTGCATATAGTTGCTTGTAGTAATCCCTCATGATTCTTTGTATTTCTGCGGTGTCAGTTGTTACTTCTTTTTCATTTCTAATTCTGTTGATTTCAGTCTTCTCCCTTTTTTTTCTTGATGAGTCTGGCTAGTGGTTTATCAATTTTGTTTATCTTTTCAAAGAACCAGCTTTTAGTTTTATTGATCTTTGTTATCATTTCCTTCATTTCTTTTCCATTTATTTCTGATCTGATCTTTATGATTTCTTTCCTTCTGCTAACTTTGGGTTTTTTTTGTTCTTGCTCTAATTGCTTTAGGTGTAAGGTTAGATTATTTATTTGAGATGTTTCTTGTTTCTTGAGGTAGACTTGTATTGCTATAAACTTCCCTCTTAGAACTGCTTTTGCCGCATACCATAGGTTTTGGGTCATCGTGTTTTCATTGTCATTTGTTTCTAGGTATTTTTTTATTTCCTCTTTGATTTCTTCAGTGATCTCTTGGTTATTAAGTAGTGTACTGTTTAGCCTCCATGTGTTTGTATTTTTACAGTTTTTTCCTGTAATTGATATCTAGTCTCATAGTGTTGCACTTGGAAAAGATGCTTGATATGATTTCAACTTTCTTAAATTTACCAAGGCTTGATTTGTGACCCAAGATATGATCTATCCTGGAGAATGTTCCATGAGCACTTGAGAACAAAGTGTATTCTGTTGTTTTTGGATGGAATGTCCTATAAATATCAACTAAGTCCATCTTGTTTAATGTAGCATTTAAAGCTTCTGTTTCCTTATTTATTTTCATTTTGGATGATCTGTCCATTGGTGAGAGTGGGGTGTTAAAGTCCCCTACTATGATTGTGTTACTGTCAATTTCCCCTTTTATGGCTGTTAGCATTTGCCTTATGTATTGAGGTGCTCCTATTTTGGATGCATAAATATTTACAATTGTTATATCTTCTTCTTGGATTGATCCCTTAATCATTATGTAGTTATTCTTTGTCTGTTGTAATAGTTTTTATTTTAAATTCTATTTTGTCTGATATGAGAATTGCTACTCCAGTTTTCTTTTGATTTGCATTTGCATGGAATACCTTTTTCCATCACCTCACTTTCAATCTGTATGTGTCCAAGATCTGAAGTGGTTCTCTTGTAGACAGCGTATATATGGGTCTTGTTTTTGTATGCATTCAGCCAGTCTATATCTTTTGGTTGGAGCATTTAATCCATTTACATTTAAAGTAATTATCAATATGTTCCTCTTACAATTTTCTTAATTGTTTTTGGTTTGTTTTTGTAGGTTTTTCCTTCTTTGTGTTTCCTGCCTAGAGAAGTTCCTTTAGCATTTGTTGTAAAGTTGGTTTGATAGTGCTGAATTCTCTTAATGGTTGCTTGTCTGTAAAGGTTTTAATTTATCCATTGAATCTGAATGAGATCCTTGATGTGTAGAGTAATCTTGGTTGTAGGGTTTTCCCTTTCATCACTTTAAATATGTCCTGCCACTCCCTTCTGTCTTACAGAGTTTCTGCTGAAAGCTCAGTTGTTAACATTATGGGGTTTCCCTTGTATGTTAACTGTTGCTTTTCCCTTGCTGCTTTTAATATTTTTTCTTTGTATTTAATTTTTGATAGTTTGATTAATGTGTCTTGGCATATTTCTCCTTGGATTTATCCTGTATGGGACTATCTGTGCTTCCTGGAGTTGGTTGACTATTTGCTTTCCCATGTTAGGGAAATTTTCAACTATCATGTCTTCAAATATTTTCTCAGTCCCTTTCTTTTCCTCTTCTTCTTCTGGTACCCCTAAAATTTGATGGGTGGTGCATTTAATGTTGTCCCAGTAGTCTCTGAGACTGTCCTCATTTTTTTTCATTCTTTTTTCTTTATTCTGCTGTGTGGTAGTTATTTCCACTATTTTATCTTTCCAGTCACTTATCCATTCTTCTGCCTCAGTTATTCTGCTATTGATTCCTTCTAGAGAATTTTTAATTTCATTTATTGTTGTGTTCATCATTGTTTGTTTGCTCTTTAGTTCTTCTAGGTCCTTGTTAAACGTATCTTGTATTTTCTCCATTCTATTTCCAAGATTTTGGGTCATCTTTACTATCATTACTCTGAATTCTTTGTCAGGTATACAGCCTATTTCCTCTTCATTTGTTTGGTCTGGTGGGTTTTTACCTTGCTCCTTCATCTGCTGCATATTTCTCTGTCTTCCCCTTTTGCTTAACTTACTGTGCTTGGGGGTCTCCTTTTTGTAGGCTGCAGGTTCGTAGTTCCCTTTGTTTTTGGTGTCTGCCCCCAGTGGCTAAAGTTGGTTCAGTGGCTTGTGTAGGCTTCCTGGTGGAGGGGACTGGTGCCTGTTTTCTCATGAATGAGGCTGGCTCTTGTTTTTCTGGTGGGTGGGCCTGCATACGTTGGTGTGTTTTGGGGTGCCTGTGAACTTGGTATGACTTTAGGCAGCCTCTCTGCTAATGGGTGGCTTTGTGTTCCTGTCTTGCTAGTTGTTTGGCATAGGCTGTCCAGCACCATAGCTTGCTGGTCATTGAGTGGAGCTGGGTCTTAGCATTGAGATGGGGACCTCTGAGAGAGCTTTCACCGTTTGCTATTATGTGGGGCCAGGAGGTCTCTGTTGGACCAATGTCCTGAACTCTGCTCTCCCACCTCGGAGGCTCTGGCCTGACACCAGGCCAGAGCACCACGACCCTGTCAGCCACATGGCTCAGATGAAAAGGGAGAGAAAAAGAAAGAAGAAAAAATTAAAAATTAAAAAAATAAAATAATTAAAATAAATATGAAAATATTATTAAAATAAAAAATAATAAAAACGAAAGAAGAGAGCAACCAAATGAATAAACATATCAACAAATTATAACAAGCACTAAAAACTATACTAAGATAAACATAAAAATCAGAAACAGTTCAGTCACAGAGAGCAAACCCCAAGTCTACAGTTGCTCCCAAAGTCCACCACCTCAGTTTTATGTTGATTTGTTGTCTATTCAGGTATTCCACAGATGCAGGGTACCTCAAGTTGATTGTGGAGATTTAATCCACTGCTCCTGAGGCTGCTGGGAGAGATTTCCCTTTCTCTTCTTCGTTTGCACAGCTCCTGGGGTTCAGCTTTTGTTTTGGCCCCAACTCTGCGTGTAGGTTGCCCTCAGGCTTCTGTTCCCTTCCAGACAGGATAGGGTTAAAGCAGTGGCTTACTGAGGGGTCTGGCTCACTCATACCAGGGGGAGGGAGGGGTATGGTAGTTATAATTGTAATCCTGTGCAAGCCTGAGGTGACAGAGGCCGGCATGACGTTGCAACAGCCTGCGGTGTGCCATGTGTTCTCCCGAAGAAGTTGTCCCTGGATCACGGGACCCTGGCAATGTCGGGCTGCACAGGCTCCCAGTGGGGGTGGGTGAGGGGCCGTGTGGATAGTGACCTGGGCTTGCACACAGGATTCTTGGTGGCTGCAGCAGCAGCCTTAGTGTTTCATGCCCATCTCTGGGGTCCGAGCTGATAGGTGCAGCTTGCACCTGTCTCTGGAGCTCGTTTAGGCAAGGCTCTGCATTCTGTGGGCAGACGGGGAAGGAATCCCCTCTCCTCACAAAACAATAGTATCTTGCCTCTTAAGCAGCTCCAGACTTTTTCCCGGACTCCTTCCAGGCTAGCTGTGGCGCACTAGCCCCTTCAGGCTGTTTTCTCACAGCCAACCCCAGTCCTCTCCCTGCGCTCCAACGGAAGCCCGAAGCCCGAGCCTCAGCTCCCAGCCCCCACCCACCCCCACAAGTGAGCAGACAAGCCTCTCAGGCTGGAGAGTGCTGGTCAGCACCGATTCTCTGTGCGGGAATCTCTCTGCTTTGCCCTCTGTACCCTTGTTGCTGCGCTCTCCTCCGTGGCTCTGAAGCTTCACCCCCGCCCCCGCCGCCCCACCCACCCACCGTCTCCGCCAGTGAAGGGGCTTCCTAGTGTGTGGAAACTTTTCCTCCTTCACAGCTCCCTCCCCTAGGTGCAGGTCCCGTCCCTACTCTTTCATCTCTGTTTTTCCTTTTTTCTTTTGCCCTACCCAGGTACGTGGGGATTTTCTTGCCTCTTGGGAGGTCTGAGGTCTTCTGCCAGCGTTCAGTCAGTGTTCTATAGGAGTTGTTCCACATGTAGATGTATTTTTAATGTATCTGTGGGGAGGAAGGTGATCTCCACGTCTTACTCCTCCGCCATCTTGAAGGTCAGTATAGCTGATTTTTCACTAGCCTTTTTTTGACTGATTTTTTTCCCCTTACCTCTTCATACCTAACTATGTCCTCAGGGAGCTCTCATGTACAAACTGTTCATCTTCCATATAAAATCCACCATTTTTTCCATCTTCTAAACTAATTTTCCTTTGCTGGGGACTATTGTATCTGTTGGGTACAAACATCTCCAGTGAGTGCTGCCATTTCTCCCAGACATGAATTGCTTTCTGTAGATGCTTACAAGCTCTTTCTGGGTACCACCACCTTTCCTGGGTCTACATCTGCTTCTTCTTGGTACATCCATGTCCACTGTATAAAGTACCTGTTTCCACTAGATTCTGCCATGCTTCAGTTACCCTTATATATGCTGTTATGTCTACCAAACTCCACAATTTCCATTAGACCCTATTGCCAAAATCATTAAGTGTCATTAATTTCCTCGAGATTTCACTTTGGGGCAAAGTTCTACAAATAGTCCTTTTATTATTTTTGTATTTTATTCAGTTATTAGCATAACAAATTATCAAAGCAATGATTCCCTGGACCCTAACTGCCCTAGATTAAACTTATACACGTCCTCTCTAGGAGCCAGACACAAGTCTATGGAAGACCTCTTCACTCTGACAATTAAAACCTTGCTCAAACAGTCCTGACATATTCCCTCTTCTTTTAGATTCTCTCCAAAAGGCTCCTTAGCCACCCAGGGAGATTTCTAAAAGGCTCATTTCCTTATGGTCCAGGCATGAATTGATCTATAATACAGCATTACTTTGACCAATTAATGAATTGTAAAAAAAGAGAATTCATTTGGACTTGACTTGCAGAAAATTCTCTATAGAGAGACTCATTTAATGATTTAGGATGACATTTCCTTTTCTCTACAGATCCAATTACACAGCTTGTTTCTGCAGTGAATGATGTTTACATCAATAATGTAAACACTGTTGGGTTTTGTTTTTCACAATTTTGTAAACAAAGTGTAGAATTCTCTAGTCTATGAACCATGGAAATGTTAAAATTACGCTAAAATTCTTAGAAACTGGGAGACAGAAGGAGGGAAAAAGAGAGAGAGGAGTTTATACCTGAGCAAACGGCATCTTTTGTTTTTGGAATAAACTGCTACTGCTAAAAATTGATGAATCAAGAAATGGAGTTGTTATGTTTATTTCTTAAGCTTATGGGTGGTAAAGTAGGCAGTACCAGATATCCACGAGAAAAATGTAAATCAAAGAAAAGTAAAAGAGACTGCCTCTTGTAGTAAACCTGCAGTAAGCAGGTGGGGTGTGAAACTTTTACTTTTTATTGTTTGCTCTGCCATAGTAAGAGAATATTTGGGGATCAAGCTCTTGTGTTTACTTGAATAAATTTCTTCTCAACGTGCACGTTGAATTCACCTATCCTAAGTAATATACATGAACCCCTGGTTGGAGAATACCAGCCTATTATATCACAGAGTAAGTATCCCCAGTTTTCTCTTACTCTCTTCCAGGCAAGAAAGGTCAGTCACTTGCCACCATGAGAGGCCCTAAAGATCAGGGAAACAAATCGTTTTCTGACCCTGACTTCTCTGCTACTATAGTCTTCTGCAACCTTAAGCCATGCTGTAGGCCAGAGCCCAAAACCAGATCCATGAAGAAGGCCTGTTGTAATTTCTCAATTATTTATAAACATGCTATCATGAAATGAAGGACAAATCCCATGCTATCCACAAAAGAAAAATCTGTAATTCGAATAAGTATATACACAACATACGCATGATGAGGAAACATGGAAACATCACATGTGAAGAAAGAGTGCTGCCTTCACCCAGTTCTGGTGACTGGCTTTCATTCTTGCATTGCTTGATCCCTGCTTATGAACTGCCTGTCACTTAAAAGAATGATGTGCACCAGACCAGCCTTTGGAAGAGTCGTGCACATGTTAATAAAAATTATTTTTAAAAAACTTGCTCTGTTCCAAAATCATAAGGCAACTGTTTGTTAACCAAAAGTAGCTGCAAAATTTTTATATCATAACATCTAGGACACCCTAAAAAACATTTGTTGAAAGTAGAAATTATAAATACACCATTAAAAATGGTAAATTGTTTCACCATAAAGATTTTTTCCCTAAGATCACACAAGATGAGAGTGGGAAAAGAAGCTGTGAATCCAATTGTCCATCAGACTCCTATCATCCATTTTGGATGGAATGTGGAAAATATTGTTTCTATATCCAAATTACAATCCACATGTGACACCTACTAGGAAATAGGACATTTCGTATATAATAAATAAATAGTCATAAATTTTTTTTTTCAGTCTGTAATTGAATGTTATTTTTCTCTGCTGGAAGAATTTTCAAAATTATCTGGACCTTCTAAAGCGTATAAAGCAGTGAACTGTCTTTTTCCTTGTTTCTTTCATTCTGTGGAATAAATCTCTCAGCAGTTAGGAAGCATTTGGGTACACTGCTGATTTGTAGACTGCAATGATTTTATATATATATATATATATATATATATATATATATATAGCCATAAACACTAATTTTGGATGTTAGTGTTGGATGGCCCACCCAAACACTAACATCCAAACTTTGGATGGCCCATCTTTGGCTGGCCCATCTAGTGCATGATATTGATTCTAAAATAGCAAGGGATTAAGTGAATTTCAAAACTGCAACTCACCAGAAGAGGCCCAGAGATTATATCGACCCATATGTGTTTAAACTGCAGAGTCGTTCAAGAAAAAATTGCTACTAAAGCTCCAAATCTGGAAGTGATCCCTGATCACCTTTGACATTTTCAAAAACAGAAAATTATTTGGCTTTATTTTAAATGTCACTCCTCTGCAGGTGAAGAATTTATTCATTTCGGAGAGTGCAGTATGGAACAAACCATACTGATGCATGCTGGCTACAGAAAGTTTAACAGAATTGACTACATTCTTGTGAAATAGAATTTGAGCATTTGCTGAATCATGTGGATGCAATGATCAAAAGGAAAGGTCTTACTTCATCTTCAGAAGTAGTAGGGTTTGGAGGGAAGTTTCCTGGTCTAAGAGTCATAATGCAGGATTTGAGTCCCAGCTTCAGCAATTAACAGCTCTAAGTCTTTAGGCAAGTCAGCCACCTCCCTAGGTCTCTGTTTCCACATCTGTAACAACAAAGTTGGTACTACTAGCTCTTTGGTCTACTCAAAAGTCTTTGCTTTCTCATTTCTCATTTTATATCTCATCCTCAGTCTTCTCATATGAAAAACAGGGCTAAATTCCAGGCCCTGATAATTTCAGTAGTTATGAGAATGCAATTGAGAATATGGATGTGAATCTACTTTGAAACCATAAAAAAATAAGGTATTTGTTTTATTAATTTATATAGCTGCAAAATAATAATATATTAAGAAAAGCTATTGTCTTTATTTGTCTAAAATATATTTTTAATTCTAAGTATTAAAATTAAAATTTATAAGTATTAAAAGTACTTAATTCTAAGTATTAAAATTTGTGTTATGGCTATAACCTAATTTGTTTGAATTGATTGGCTATTTCTAATTTCTTAACTCATACGGACATGTTATCTCTTAAGAACAGATATGGAACTTTCTTTCTAGACAAGAATATGAATAGTTGAGCATTTGGACCAGTCATCCTCTAAGTTTGTAACAAAAGCCTGCCACATAGCTACTGAAATAAAGGGAAAGTGGAGAGATGAAATTATAGTCACCGGAGTCAGCACCTTTTCTCTTTTTTTTGGAGCAGTGTGGCAATAGTGTCATCTAAGAAATGCAGTGTGGGGCTTCCCTGGTGGCGCAGTGGTTGAGAGTCCGCCTGCCGATGCAGGGGACACGGGTTCCTGCCCCGGTCCGGGAAGATCCCACATGCCGCGGAGCAGCTGGGCCCGTGAGCCATGGCCGCTGAGCCTGCGCGTCCGGAGCCTGTGCTCCGCAACGGGAGAGGCCACAGCAGTGAGAGGCCCGCGTACTGCAAAAAAAAAAAAAAAAAAGAAATGCAGTGGTATTTTCTCTTGAGAGGAAAGAAAGCTCACAGCCATTCTGAAGCAGCTTCATGCTTTCTTATGTGGGGCTCTTCACTGTTCTGCCCCTCTGCCATTCTTTGTGGTTATAAATTTGGCATCACCTGAAAGAATTTCTATGATGAACATTCTTTGTAAAAACATCTCTCCTGACATTTCTTTAGCCATTTAAAACCCTTCCCTACAGTCTCTACTGCTACCCCCAATCAAACTGAGTTTCTCACTATTCACTGTATATTGCCCCTTACTTTCCAACTTCTGCTCATGCTGTTTCTTCACTTGGGATTCTTCCTCTCAATGGTTTCATGGTGAAATCTTCTCCATCTTTCAAAGTCCATTTGAAATCCCAACCACTGGATGAAGGCTTCTGTGATGATCCTGAAGGTTTGAAATGTCTCCATCCTCTGGAATTCCATAGCCTTTTAGCCACATCTTATCACTTTTGCTTTTGTTGCTTACTTACCTCTCTTTTCTGTCCTTTTTAAAAACTGTTTAAAGAGAACAACATCCTTTATTCGGCCCCAGTAATGCAATACGTGCATCCCTAGGGTCTCTTTAATTCATTCCAACATTGATATGCTCACCTGCGCGCATATGCTCACCTGCGCGCCCCCCTAGTGATGGTACTGTCTGAACTGGAGTCCACAATAGCTGCACGTCCCAGTCTTTGTTTCTTTGTTGACGTTTATGTATACTTTCAGGCGGCCAAGGGCCCCTCCACCGCCGTCACACTGTATCACTACTCTCGACTTCGCTCACAGGCTCCTCGGCTCTCTGATCAATGACAAAGTTTTCTTTCACCTCTTTCTGATGACCTACAAATTGAAATTTCCTGTCATCTTTATCGTCATAAACCTGGCCGATGTTCATGACCTTCTACCCGGTAGGTGAGGTCCGCACCCTGAAGCACCTGGTGCCCAGGGGGTGTCTCCGCGCTGTGCACCGCCCCATCCCAGCAGCCGAAGGAAGGTCACCACCGCAGCCTTCTTGCAGGCTGACCCTTGACCTGGCGCGCTGTTGCGCTGAGCGCTGACGCATGCGCACGGCTCTCTTGTCGGCATATTTAAATCAAGTGCCTTGGGGGCAAGATGTGGTCATTATAGTATTTCCCAAAGGACTTGGCACATAACAGTTAATATGTGCTAAATGAATGGGTATAGATTATTAACTTTAAATGTTACCAATTTTCTGAGTTTTCACCAGGCTACGAGTAAAACTAAGGTCTCATTATATGAATAATTGAATCTTATTAGTTCTGAGTCTCCAATACCTACAGGAAATTCAGTCTCCTGCAGAAAGAGTCCTTTTCACCTCCGTATTTCTGAGAGTCACCCAAGAGGTCTGCTCATGGTTTGCTTAGGGACGTTTGAAATGTGCTGTAACCCTTATTCATCTGATGATACCTCGTGATGCCTTCAGTGAAAGTACAATTGTTCCAGCTAAATTACCTTTCCACTCACTTCCTAGGAGTTTACCAGAATGTCATTGTCACTGAAAACATCCTTGACTGTCATCCCTGTGTCTTTATGCACACCCTTCTCTCTGTGGTTCTCATGCCTCCCTTCTCTGCATGTCAAAATCTTATGTATCCTTAAAAAGCTAGATCAACTGCCTCTTAGGATAACATCCCTGATTTCTTTACAGGATTTGATTCTAACTTTCTTTGAACTTTGATTAGCACTTTGTATCAACGTACTTCCCCTAGAAACAGAGTTAACCTTATCTCTACTACTAGCATTAACTCTTCTTCCCTCTACCACACTTCTACCTCCTTCGACCCTCCACACACACAATACTTAGTCTCTTTGAGGTCAAAGACCAAGTGTGTTTCATCTCTGTAATTCTCACATTACCTGAGGCATTACCAAGTACATATCTGTGGGTCAGTAAACATTGATAAATCTAAAGTACATAAACTGCAGAGGACAAACTCAATGGAATTTCAGCACTTACCTTCCAATTGCTCTATCACAATTGTGCAAACAGTCCAGTAGCATTAGACAGAAGTAGAGTACAAAGGCTAAGAGCTCCAGAATCCTAACCCAGGACCTTACTAGAATTGTGGCTCTATACATGCCTCAATATTCTAAACTGAAAATGTAAATAACAGGGCTGGCACATAATCTGGAAGGCTAGTGGAAAATACAAATGCAGAGCCCCAGGCGTGAAGGAGGGACTGGTCAGTGTCCTCTTCCCATGGGCTTGCCTCCTGACCTATAGTGAATGGATCACCTCCAAAGGCATTGAAATTTTCACATGGGAATGAGTTTAATACCTAGATTGGAGATAGGTGAGAGGTCCTTGCCAAACTGCCTGTCCAATGCTCTATGGCCAGAGAGCAATGGTGAAACACAGCCCCCCAAGCAACCTGGTCAACTCCTTGGGCAAAGAGCAGCAGTTTGTCACAGGGAAGAAGGAAGCCAGCAAGAACTTGTCCCAGGGAGGTGGAGAGGTGGTGGGAGCCAGGACAGTGCATGTGCCCGGGTCCCAAACCCACTGCATATGCTCCATTGTCCCATCAGACTTAGCTTACAAAACATAAATTCAAATATCAAATTATTAAGAATTTCAAGATGGTAACCAGCCACAGAACATTAAACATTAAGTGCAGGGCCCCATATAGCTGCACTAGTTAGAGGCTCATGAAGCCACACTAAAATTAGTAATAAATCTCTAGACTTGATGTAAGGGCTACATTTTCATGCACTGAATAGTGAAAAGACATTTAAAACTTCAAGATTTAATTTGCTGTTTATACTGAATCATTGGACATAACACTATGAATATGGATCTAGCTTTAGTCTGAATAGTCCTCCCATTTCATCCTGAACCTCTATCAAGAAAGAGGAAGGAAGGGAGGAAGGGAGGAAGGGAGGAAAGGAGGGAGGGAGGAAAAAAGGAAGGAAGGGAAAGAAAGGGAGGGAGGAAGGAAGAAAGAAAGCATTTTCCATTTTCATTTTAACTAGGATGCAGAAAAAAAAAATCCACAAATTCAAAAATACAGTCTAAAGCAGCAGAAACTTGCCCTTAACCCCTTGGGATGCAGTGGCATAGGGAGCAGTGGTGCATTGCAGAGAAATCAAGTTTCCAGGGGGGCTGAAAAGCAGCAGAAAGAGCCAGGAAAACATGTGTTTCTTGGAGGTCAGGAGCCCATGGGAAAGAACTTTGGAGAAGTAAGTATTTTGAACAAGGATGAGATGAACTAGACTCAGATCAGACTGAGCCAGCATATGGGGTAAGATGGAGTGATAAAATGGAACAAATGTCAAAGGATGAGAGTTAAGCCTTTATAAATTCAGAAAGATCCATAAAAACACAGCTTCTGATAGTAAGAGGCTCAGCCATGTCCCTTGGACAAGAACCGTGTTCCTTGGTTGTATTAACCAACAAGGAAGGTGGGGAGCCCAGGACAGGCAGAAACCCTCCTATGCCCAGTTTGGTTGAGGGATGTGGAGTAGGTACATCCTCACAGCAAAACTCACAGTGCGGATCTATTTGAAGAAAACAGTTGGTATCATTTGCAGCAGAGGACAAATCCTGGGAGACCATAGTATCCCTTGTCCTCTTTTGCCCCTTCCCAAACCTTTGAAGAGCTACTCCAGGAAAATTCAACTCTTTCAACCATATACCATAAAGGAGGACCTAACACAGCCTTGATAAAAGATACTATAAAAAAGAAAGGTGAAAGAAACAAAACTTACTGTCAGAAAAAAGAAGACATACAGAATATATTGTCATAAACGTATGAAAATTATAACCATAAATCTATCATTAAATTCATAAGTTTAATAAAGCAATCATTGCCCAAAGGAAGATGGCAAAATGAAAATGCAAGAATTGAGGAAAGAGGGGAGATAAGAGGAGGAAGTGAAATATAAGTGGCCAAATTGGAAGAAGCACAAGAAAGAGTGGACATTGTGGAAAACACAGTAAGGAAAACTGAGAATAGAAATAAACAAATTAAATTAAAAAATGGAATTGAAATACATAATTAGTGGAAAATGATAGATATGAAATGGGGTGAAAATGGAATAAAGCAGTGGATGAAATAGAGTAAAAATAACAGATATAGAAGACTGGCAAAGCAGAGCAAATATAGACATAACATGGTCTCTGAAGAAAAAAACCGAGATAATAAGACGGAACAAATATTTAAAAATATAACTGAATGAAATTTTTCTGGCATAAAAAAAAAAGGCTTAAATTTGCATATTAAAAGAGTAAATCATGTACCAGGGAAAAGTGACTCAGAGCTGTCAACATCGAGCTATTTCCTACAGAAGTTATTTGACTTTAGACAAAGAATTATTTGGGCAGCTAAGCAAACACTTCATATCACTAGTAAAGTGAAAATATTGTATTGGTCTCAGATCACCCCATAGCAGCTTTCAAAGGCAGAAGATGATAAAGAAATATCTCTTATTCTAGGAAATAAAATGTAATCCAAGGAATTTCCATCAAACCAAGCTGAGTTTCAAGTAGAAAGGAAATAGTCTGACAGCTGATCCCGAGTCTTTGTAGGGAAAAATGAAAAACAAAAACAGAAGCAGAGTGTATTTCCTTTCTCTTTTTTTGGCCTCTGCTCGGTTTGCAGTTCCCCAATCAAGGATCCAATCCTAGGCCCTGGAGGGAAAACTTGAGCCAACCAAGAGATGACTTAGAGAAATGCAAAAGGAGTGGCAGTGAAAATAGAAGATATTTGATTGCAAAACAAAGACACTTTTAAAGTGTTAGGAGTAAGTGGCAGGAAAGAATTTAATTATAAGAGCTGATGATGTAGGGAAGATGTAATTAATATAACTTGAGAGGCGGAAGGTGAGAAAGAGAGTAGAAGTTGAATAAAGCTAGGAGATGCCTCTCCAGTAGTAACTGGGACTCAAAGGATAAGATCTAGAGTGACAAGAAAAGCAACAGAATAATAAACATCTTTTACCATATAAAGGTAAAGAAAGTTAATAGTGTTGACTAAAATTGGGTGAGGGGAGAAAGATTATAAACTATAACAGATACTTTGTAGAGGCTTACAGAACTATGAATATTACACAGTGGTACAGTTATAAATTAATTATGAGAAAAATAATAACAATCATCTTAAATATCAGAACTGCAAATAAACAGAAAAGAATTCAGAATATTTAAAAATATGTAACAGAAAACATAATATAAAATTATTGCAGACAAAAAACAAATATATCTGCAATACGAATAAATGTAAATAAGCTTATTCACCTTTTCAAAGAAAAGATTTCACATTGAAGCACAAAGTAGTAATGTGAGCACATGCACATAAAAAGTGACACCTAAAAAGAATGATTCAGAAACGTTTAAATTAAAGGGTGTGCAAAGGTATATTAAACAAATGTCAAATCAAGAAAAACATGGGTTATAATCTACATATCAGACAGAGGTGACTTTAGGTCAAAGAGTAGGTGAGACTTTTATTAAAAATTCACAGAAGCAGGCTGCAAATGGTAGCATTCCACAGCATTGTTTTCTTCAGACCACTATTGTTTTTCTCTTTTAGGCCATCTAAGAAATACTCTTTAGGCATCTGTCCACCTTGATGATAGCATGGGCACCCTATCGTCATTCATATCCTCGATAAGGCTGCAAAACAACCTGTCTAGGTAATAAGGAGAGTGTCTAAGTTACTGATTACTAAATTAGAGATAAAAGCTATAGAGAACAAGACTTCCTGAAGGCAAGTAAATTTTAGCACTTTCTACAGATATTTCTTAATACATTAGCCCTGGCTGCTTCTCAAAATGTATGAAGCAGGCATAATTTTTCATTATATAGTCTCTCCCTGTGAATCTTTTCTCCCGCCCACTCTCAGTCCCTGAGGTTCAAAGACTGTTGACTACACCAGCTACAGGATTAGGCATGTGATCCAGATGTGGCCCAACAGAGGACCCCATCCTCCTGACCACAGTGATTAGATCATGCATCAGCATATAACTCAGCCTGGACAAATGAGAACACATGGAACTCTGCGGGCCCTGTCCAGAAAGGCCTTCCCTTTCTCTTGCAGTTGCTAAACTGAAAGAACACAAGTCTAGAGATTCCAGTAAAGAGCCCAGAAGCAAATCAACACAGAGAAATCAGAATCTGAAAGACTCCTGATGACAGTACTTAAAGTACCTGAATCCAGCTATGCCTTAAAATTTTTCCTTGAACCTCCCAGTTCTATGAAAAGGGAAAAAAAAGATTCCTTTTCTTGGTGGTTATTTAAGCTAGGTTTGACTATCTGTCTCTTGCAGCTCAAAAATCCTAACAGAAAACTTTTCTTATTTAATTATAAGATATAGATACATTTTTAAGGTTTTAATGCTCTCCAAAGTATAAGTATATTACTTATTCTTTCCAATAAAATCCCCATGAAAATGGAAAGATTATATTTAAGAAAGCAGATATTCAACATATATTCCTTATTTTAATCTCAAATTCTCTGGAGGAGTTAGAAATTTTTCAATAGAAAAACAACATACTGGAGAGAAAAAAGAAAAACAAAACACTAGGAATAATTTTTATAATCCTTATTACAAGTTATAAAGTACCATCATATGCTAACAATTTCATTCTCCTACCCCCATAACAAGCCTTTAAGGGGATGGCGTGTTAACTGTTTTGAAAATGACCAAAGCCAAGTTTCAAAAGTCCTAACGTCCAAATCACAGAGCTAAGGAAGGGAACAAGAGTTGAACACAAGTATCCCAATTTATTCTTCGTATGTCCATTCCACCATGTAGACTTAGATCAGAACAAACAAAATCTGACTGTTCAACTGTTTATTCTCAACTGCAACTGTTCATTTTCACGTAGGTTCTGGAAATCAAATGGATTTCCTCTTTTACATTTGCCAATCAGTAAATCTTTCTGTTCAGTTTTTCCTCTACTAGTCCTGTTCAGAAAATCTGTGTTCACATTATACAGAGATATTGATTTTGCTCACCAAAGAATTATTTTTTAGGTACTATTTATGAAGAGTGTAGGGGAAAGCCTCTTTCCTTCATTACAGGAAAGTAAACAGTTCCTACAGAGCTGCCTGGGGCTGTCTTCAGATAATTTAATTTGACACATAAACAATTTACAGGGCTTCCCTGGTGGCGCATGGTTGAGAGTCCACCTGCCGATGCAGGGGACACGGGTTCGTGTCCCGGTCCGGGAAGATCCCACATGCTGCGGAGCGGCTGGTCCCGTGAGCCATGGCCGCTGAGCCTGCGCGTCCGGAGCCTGTGCTCCGCAACGGGAGAGGCCGCAACAGTGAGAGGCCCGCGTACCGCAAACAAAACAAAACAAAACAAAACAAAATAATTTAGAGTCGATGCATTTGTAAATCCTGTGAAATGGTGCTAGTTGTGATGGTGGATAAAGATGAGGAAAATGATCAAGAGGAATAAGACGGCTCCTGTGCTGGGGAGACAATGGGTGCAGCATAGTGGGTAGGAGGATAGGGTGTGTTTCTTGGGTTTTAGAGTTGCAAACCACAAAATTCCTCCCATTTTAAGGGGAAAAAAGAGTCTGCTTTGCATGTTAGGTGGCTTAAAATATACCTGAGGTGGAGACAGAGTCAGAGTTGGATGTGTGCAACCAAGAACAGAGTCCGGGGACTGCTTTTGCAGACCCCATTCTTAGTACCAATGGAGACACACACAGCAGCTCTTCAGAGGCCAGACACCTTGGCCACCAGGCTTTCCTGCAAATGGCTCCCATGGGGCGAATGCTCCCTCAGGTAGCTCTCTTGTGAGGATGTTTCTGTTTGAGAGGGTCTAGGTCATATGCCTGTGTCCCTGCTGCAAGGAAGACAAGGAGGACAAATATCTGGCTTCTGAATTGAGAATAGAGTCACACATTTAGTTGAAATTTCTCAAACATAGAAAGGATATTAAAGGGCTCCTGACTTTTTCTAAGCATATACATGTCTACAAGATAGATTGGAGGAAATACAAAGGGCAGTTTCTAGCATCTTACATCTTAAATCTTACATCTTCTGATGGAAGACATGGCAGAGAGACTTGAAGGTAATGATTTTGAGAAAGACTGTACTTGAAACAGAGCTTAGGCAGCAAAGCTGGACTCCTAGCACCCTAATTATTCTAATCCCTTCACAAAATGTTTTGCTCTTCACTCCTTGGATATCTCAGACAAAGTCACCTTGCACTAAAGATGGTTTTGAAGCTTTCAAGGTGCTTTTATAGAGACAATAATACTAAAATGTAAACTGTCCCCGCCATGGTCTCAAACATCAAACTCACAGATGTCAAACTCTAAACTGAATCCAAGTATACTGAAATAATTTGGCAAATGAATAAAACAAAACTCCAGAATGGAAGATTAACATCTCAAAGTCTAATAATGAGGCAAGCAAAGCAGTTCACATTCAACTTTTTGAAGTGATCCCCAAAGAGCTGATTTATGATAGCCCTGAGCTAACATAAAGCTGGTTCTAAAGAAATCTTTCATCCTTGCTTTAAATGTATAACAAGCAGAGCATTAGAGAAACAGGCCAGACTCTACCAAAGGAGAGGCAGTTTTCATAATTATAATGTCCTCCAGGGCATTGTATATGACACCAGGTCACAGGACAAAATCCCTGAGCAATGCTCACTAACACTCCAGACTGTGCCTTCCCCCCAAAATGACTAACTTGCAGGTGGACTGTTCACCCAGCCAGCTCCTAGTGCATTTAAACATTTTTATATTGGGGGGTTCAAAGAGGCAGTAGGAAAATAGACCATGCCCTTGCTTTCCGAATGTCTAACATACATCATTTACATGATAGTTTTATTATTTTTTGAAATTCACTCAGTCAAAAAGAATATTAGTTATTATTTTAAATGGAATATGATGTAATGATTACAATTATGTCTCTGGAGAAATGCAGGGTACTAAATATTTTCAATATATTAGTTATATTTTTGAATGCACAGAAAAAAATCAGCAAGGATATGCCAAATTTTGACACTGATTGTATTTCAGTGTTTGAATTTTGTGGGGCATTTTTAATTTGAATTTTACTCTTTCTTTATACCTTCTTACCATCCTGGATGTTCCAAATCATCTATAAAACATATATATTACATTAATAATCAGAAGAATAATAGCAAAGGCTTAGTTTAGGATGTCAAAGTCACGATTATTTGAGTACAATGTAAAATACATGACGATTTATTAATGTTTTGACTATATGTTAGCCCCAGAAACTTGTTTTTGAAATAAAATAATTTTAAACTATTTGGGAAGTTTAACTTTCTAAACTGGACTGCTTCCCTACTAAAAAAGAAACAGCAGGCATAAGAAACACTAAACATTTTTTCAAGGCTTCAAAACAACTAATACTATCATGGACATCGACTAATAATAAGAAGGGGCCTGATTTTTTTTTTTTTTTGCTGGTCCACATGGCTTGTGAGATTTTAGTTCCCCCTCCAGGGATTGAACCCAGGCCTTCGGCAGTGAAAGGGCCAAGTCCTAACAATTGAACCGCCAGGGAAATTCTGGGCCTAATATTTTTTACTGCAACACTTAGCATCTCTAAACTACTCTATTTCTGAGCTCTTTTATTTATATATTGTCCTCTTGTCTGCATTTCTGTGGGGCTGTGTAGCTGTGGTCATTGCTCCCCTAAAGCCAGCATTGCTTTCTCTTGCCCTCACTCTCTCCTCCCTGGTAGAAGAGTGGGTAGAAAAAGCATGCATGTTGGCACCATGCAGGTTGCATTTGAATTCACATTTGAGCATTTACTAGTGTTCATGATCTAACCATTTAATCATCTGTAAAGTGGGCATGCAAGTAAATAATAGTCCACAACAACCCAAATAGTAACCCAACAATAATAGTACCCAGCAAGCATTTAATGTGTTGGAAAATTGAATTAGTTGGGACACATGAAAGCAGCTTTCAAATTATAAAGCAATATGCCAATGATTTTATTCTTTTCAATTCTATATTTGTTGCTTTTAATAATAAGCTATGGCTTTAAAAACCAGACTACACATACTAAGTGTAATGAAGAGTAAAATGAAATCTAGTTAATGAGCTTTAAGTGTTGCCTGAATTAAACTAAACATACCAAGTTTCATCTATTCTAAGACATACAGATTGTTCCACAGTTTCAATATTTCTAAAATTGGGATGTGTCCTGAACTGATCGTGTCTTGTAATTGCTGCTGCCAGATGGCATTGGGGATGTGGTCATTACCTGCCCAAGGGCAAGCATCAAAAGCACCACCCTCAACCTTGCAAAATGGTGTCTGCAGCTTGGAAGAAAGTCCCAAAGTAAAGGGTGAAGCACTCTTTGAAGAAATTCTGCAATACCAGTTTTCCTAGTGGTACAGAGGATGATACTGGAAGAAATGACATGGATGTGGGTGGCAGTGAGGCCAAACAAGATCTGAAAGAGTCAGACTCTGAGTGTGGAGAAGTGTCAGGAAAAATTAATGAATATTTTTTTAAGTTTTCATTTTTTAGGTATGTACAAAGAGATGTATAATTATGCAAATTTTCATGAATGACTTAAAAAGCTCTATCAATAAAAGCTAAAATGCAAAGTGGTATGAAAGCATATAGCATTATTTTTATTGACAGCATTTTTCTCTCTTAATTATTAAACAATAGTGGTACATCTTACAATCAATGGATAGAATTGAATAGGGTAAATGTCCATCTGTTCGTTTTTGTTTTTGTTTTTGTCCTGTTACCCTAATACTTCAGCATGCTCTCTTAGGAATAAGGACATTCTCTTATAAAAATTATGGTACTCTTATTACATCTCAGGAAATGGACAATAATTCCATAATGTCATCTAATATCCAGTCTATATTCAACTTCTCCAATTGTCCAAAAATGTCTTTTATAGTTTTTTTTTAAACCAGCATTCAATCAAGTTTCATGCATTGCATTTGACTAAAATTTTTATTATTATTAGCACTGTGTACCAACTACTAAGTAGGGACACATTTATTTTGTTTTAAACCTGCCCCCCTTTATCTTTTAAGGCATTGGTGTTCATTTTGTTTCATCCTGTTTTTATCTTGTGGAACTTTTTTAGGTAGGAAATATTTAGCAACCTTATCAAAAGATTTGCACACCTGGAATCTATATTAATTTTTTTTACTGAGTTTCTTATCTTTCAGATGTAAGAATAAATAGAAGGTCATTTTTTTTAACATCTTTATTGGAGTATAATTGCTTTACAATGGTGTGTTAGTTTCTGCTGTATCACAAAGTGAATCAGCTGTACGTATACATATGTTCCCATATCCCCTCCTTCTTGCGTCTCCCTCCCATCCTCCCTATCCCTCCCTTAATAGAAGGTCATTTCTAAACTTCACTTTTGAATTACAACAGAACTAAATTGCTCTCTGGAGCAATACATATGTACACCAGAAGTTCCATATATCTGGAGAAGCATTGCCTTTTGAAAGTTCAATGTCATGTCCCCTGAGTGTTTTGGGTTTGGCTAATTGTGAGTAACTTCCTTATTTTGATGAAATATTCCAATCTTCCTGCTGCTACTTTAAAAATAGTTCCTTTCATATTTTCTTTAGAGAGGAGGTGGTGCTTTGAATATGATGTTCACATTTTGGAAAGAATAGCATTTCTCGATGAATTAAAATGTTCTTTTTCAACAAAGAATTTGCTGTACCATTATTGTATAAAATGGTTTATTACTGGTATGGGAAAAGAAATGTACAGACTTGAGAGAAGTGTATAGACTAAAGAACAAAAAAAAATTGAATGTTCAAGATAGTAGGACGGGAACACTGCATATATCTTATTATGCTTTCCATTTATGTTGAAGCAAAAAAATGATATTTTGGGGAAAAATTGGGTATTAAAAGCCACACAATACCCAATATAGAGTACAACGGAGATTATCAAATTTACCATGTTATCTATTTTTGACTAAACAGTTTTCTATCAAGAATCCCAGAATATTTAATTGAAATTGTCTGGCAACCCTAGTGCTGAAAGTATGTTGTATATTCCTATTTTAAGTTGTTCAGAATGAATATTTTGCCTACTTCTAGGTTTCAATAGGATTTTCCATAAGTAAGACATCTAGACAGTAGAATTCTGCATGAGTAGAGTTTTTCTGCTTATATAAATTATTCCTTGTTCAGTTGATAGTAAACAATAAGCTAACCCAGAAATGTGCAACATACAGTGATGTTTAATCATTGGTTTAGCATAACCTCTATTAAATTATTATATAGATTTACTATGCTAACCAGATTCAGAATGGATTAGTCTTAATTTCCAATCAACTGATACATTAGTAAGTAAGTGGACAGACTCTATCAACAAACATTCCCTTTTCTTCTGTTTCTCCTATCCTCCCAAAATAATAATTTTTAAAAATCCAAATATATGATCTTGGGATGGAAGCTTCCTCAGTTATGCTTCTAAGACCCATCATTACCATTTGAACACCAGGGCATCTCAGTGGGCAAGTAAAGTCAAGGCCATTTCTATTTTTTGAGGTTCCCAGTTGCAGAATAAAGAAATGCCAAAATATGGCTACAAAACTGATGTACGTTAAAGGTTTACATTTAACAAATTCATTATGTTTATGCTCTAGAAAATTCAGTCACTGTGTATGTGACATCTTAGAGATAACATGAAAAATATATTTTTAAGGCTCAACATTATGAGAGACCCTGGACTCCGCAGTCACTCTGCAACTTCTGGTCTCTCTTAGGTCCTGCCAATCACACATTCACTTTGTGAAATACATAAACTTTTGATTCCCCTATCATCTTCAACTCGTATAAACTATTTTCAATTGGTCATTGTAGCTTTTTTGTCATATTTGTAATTAAAAATGTGCCACAATAAAGTACCAAACATTGACATCCACAGCAATAAAAAAAAATGATTGAAAAATATTTATCAATATCTTGTTCCACACAACATTTTTTAGGACAAATCATTTTATACTTTTAGTATACCATTTCAATTTCATGGAGACCATCAGTATTCCTACGAAAGTATCCACAGAAATATTGCCATTTTATTTTATTTTTTATCACAGAGGAGATTTCTCTTACTTCCCAAGATATAGGTCATCATTCAATTTCCTGCTTTTACCTCATCCCTGTCCATCAATAAATAGCTGTATCTCCACTGGCTCTTATCACCTCTCTCCAGTTTCACAAGTAAGTTGGCCTTATATCAAGTCAAACATAATCCTTCAAACTGTGCCCTAAATCACATTTTCTTCCTTAGGGACCTCACAATATCTTCCTTCTTTTCTGTACTCTCAGCAACTCTCTCTACTGCTTCCTTTCTCTTCATACATAGGTACATATGAATCTCTCTCCCATTATTAAGAATTAAATGTTCAGTCTGATTTCCAGGGTCTTCTAGCCATCCTTTAATCTCCCTGATTTCCTCTGTAACCAAGTACTTTAAAAGTAGTCTACATTTTCTCCTTTCCATTCTGCCCTCACCCTACTACTATGTGATTTCTATCCCTATCTCTCCAGGGAAATTTTTTCTCACAAGGGTGATCAGTTATCCCATTTTTCCTAATAAAATAAACACATTTCAGCCTTGATCTTACTTAATTCCTCTGAAATATATAGAAGTCTGGACCAAACCTCTTGAAATTTTCTCCTGGAAGACTTCCATGATGCAATTCTCACCTATTTTTCCATCTACATCTCTAGCCACTTAACCTCCTGCATGAATTCATTTTCTCTCAGCTACCCCTTAAAAGACAGTGTTTAACAGAGTTCCATCTTTGTCCTTCTTTTCCTCTTACTGTATTTGATCTCCCTGGGTGGCCCCATCTACTCTTTGGATTTCAATTAACACTGGGTTGCTAAAGCACAGATCTATTCTTCCAACCTAGGTGTTTCTTCAAAGTACCTGGCCGCAACAAATGCCTTTTGCACTTCTCTATCTACTTTTTCAGGGGTCTTCTTAGTCCCCACGGGATCACTCAGTACTTTTCATCATCTCTCCAAACCGCCTCCCTTTTCAGTCAATGGAACCACCACCCTGCCTAATTCAGAATCCAGGAATTATGCTTGGTCCTTCCCTCTCCCCTACTCCTCACATATAATTGGTCGTCAAGCCTCTTGAGTCTACCCACAAAGGTCTCTTGGTTTTGTCAGATGCTTTTCCCTTGCACAGTTCCTGATGTTTAAAACCTTGCCATTTACATTACCCGCCTACCTCTTCTCCCTGCCCTCAGTTTAATGACCTTCAGTATTTCTACCACAATCTTACCAGGATGATCTTTGTAAAATGAAGAACTGATCAAGCTATTTCTCATTTCCAACACTACTTAAAACTGCTCGTTGGATTCCTACAGCCTTCAAAATAAAATATCAACCCCTGAGCGTGGCCCTCCACAGTCTGGCACTGCCAATCTCTGCAGCCTCCTCTCTTAACCACATTTGCTCTGCAGACTACATTTTAGTTATACTGAAATGTGTATACCAAATACTGACATTTCAATCATATTGAAATACATGCTTTGAACGAATCCCTGATAAAACATACTCTTTCAAGCATCCGCACCTCTGCACATCATCCCTTCTTGACTCAGCTGGAGCATCACCCAGGAAACTTTGTTTGCTCTTTCCCAAGGGACTGGGGAAATTCTGCTGCTGTATATTCTCATAGCTCATTGAACTAATCTCAGCTACAAGACTGTCTTGTTTTATGATAGTCAATGCATTTACGTGTATATTCTCTAGGCCGCGGATTCTGTGTTCCTTGAGGGCGTGGATCCTATCTTCTTCATGTCCCCATTGATCTTCTCAATGACTGGCACACACTAGGTACTCCATCAATGTCAAATGAATGAATATAAGAGCTACTTACCAATACTCCTTTGTGGTTAGTCATATGATAAAATCATATGGTCTCAGTTAAACTTATAAGCATTTTATTTTATACAGATGTATAGATAGATGTATAAAACAAAAATAAACCAGGAATTTGTAAACTGATCTTTCCTACTGTAGACATTAATATCGTCATCCATAATTTTATGTGTGTGCTCACACACAAACATACATGCACAAAAGCTTCTCACTCTGCAGAAATAAAATTATTATTTTAGGGATCACTGGTAAAGAAAATGATTAACAATGCTTCTGTGAATGGGAAAGACTTATTGTAGTTAGTTACATGTAACTAGAACAGGCAGATGAAAAAATCTAATGCAAGTAAAAAACATTCCATTGGCATTTTTGAGATTATAATTCTCTTTTATATAATATTCTTCTAAAGAGAAACATTACACATGGCTATTTTTAAAACGTTATTTTAAATAATCAAATGCATCTCTGAGACTTCAAAGAATATTAAAAATAACAGTAAGACTCAGGGAAAACTATCTTGCATAAAAGCATATAGCTTGTAAATGAAAAAGTCATGAAATGTTGGCATTTTAAAATTTAAGTATATCTCATTCCTTTATTGGAAATGATTGGTTTAATTGAAAATATTGTAGTCTCTAGGGTCTCTTCTGTAATTTTAAAGTCTCATTTAGACTCTTAAGACAAAAATGAAAAGAATAGTGATTCTATGTGGTACCCACTCATGATGGGACCCTTTTATATAAGTGTGATGGCACCACAGGGACATCTGCTTCCACCATTAAACTCCTGACAAGTAGAATCTCAGGGAATACAATTTATGTGTCATTAAATCATCAGGGTCCCTGATCAATGGAGAAATTTAAAGTTAGATAATGCCAGCCGTGGCTTAACTACTCTGAGGGGAAGGACCATCAGGTCGCAAGAAAAAATCCCCAGAAAAGCAAAGCTTCCCCCTTCATATCCAGCCCCACTACTAAAGGGGCTCTTTACCCTACCAACCTGATTATACCACATCTGCCACGCAGACGTGAGGCTAAGAGATCGTAAGAGGAGGACACAGATGTGTCTGAGGTAAGACCACTGCCATTCTTACTACACTATAGTTCCTTTCACTGGTATTAATTCAGTGCATATGATGCAAATGAGTTTTAGATCTCACATTTAGTTTTCTTAAAAATCAGCTATACAGTGAGGAATACATGAGGCATTTTAGATAAAGTAGTATTCTTCTTTATTTCCCTGAAATGTTTCATATCCCAAGAGCAACTTGGTGCTTATGTTTAAATGTGATTTTACATTATAAGGATTCTTATTCATTCATGACAAGAAAAACAACTTCTACAACTTAGCTAATGTAATACACAGTTCACACATGTTTTCATTTGTGTTTCATCTGATCTCTACAGTCATGTAAGTATTATTATTTTTTACTTTACAGAGCTGTAGTAGGCTTGGGGATATTACATTAATTTGGAAGTTCACATACATACTAACTGGTGGATCATAAAATTGATCCCACATCTTTAGACATGAAGTCCAATGTTCTTTCCACTACTTAATTCTACAATGTCCTTAAAGACATAATATTAGAGTGTAATATACTTTTTCTTCAACAAAGTTTTTCAGAGTAAGTATATTGGGTTATAAGTATATAGGGTTTCAGCTGTACTTGCTTTGTTGAGATATGTTTCCTCTCTAAGAAAAAAAGTACCCAAACATTTGATTCTCTAAATAAAAAGTAGAAACCACTATTCTGTAAAGATGAAAGAAAGGAAGAAAGGAAGAAAGAAAGAAAGAAAGAAAGAAAGAAGGAAGGAGGGAAGGGAAAGAAAAGAAAAGAAAAAGAAGGAAGGAAAGAAAAAGAAAGAGGGAGGGAGGGAGGAGGGAAGGAAGTGTAAAGGGAGGAAGGGAGGGAAAGGAAAGGGAAGGAAAAGAAACATCAGATACTTCATTTTAAAGAAAAAAAAAAGTACATTAGGAGTCTAAAAGATTCCATCTTTTAAATCTTTAGCTCTATTAACAAACTCTATATACAGTTCTTTGTATATAAATGTGTATGACTTTCTGGAGAAAAGAGTATAAGTCTTTCATGCCTAGTAGTCTGTGGTAGTATTATCAGAGGAGTGTATCTCCTAAAGTAAGGAACTATTTGTGTAGGAGACAGAAAATAATAAGGCAGAAAGTTCTAAGCGTAAGGAAGAGGCAACTGAATGAAGCAAAGGGAATCTTGGAGGGGCTTATTGACACTCATGGAATCTGAAAGATAGGTTGAATTTCCACAGGAAGGGCAAAAGAGGAGAGGACATTTCTTGCTAAGAGAAAAGTAGGAGCAAAGATAGGGAAGAAAAATGTATGTTTGGGAAAATGCAAATGATTGTAACATAACAAGAACTTAGATCGTGTATAGGGGTCAGGTGGGCTGGAGTGCTTCAGGAAGGGCAACAAGTTTATTTTCTTGTTTTGAAAGCAGTTTATGTTAGCTTCAGTAAGAATAATAATGCCAGAGTCTCTGACCTGAAAAAGATGGTTTGTTTTCCCTTCTTTAATTTACATTGGAGAAATGTGAGCCCTAAACCTGGTTTCCAGCTCTGCACTTTCTCTTAATTCTTATTTATAAAGGACAAGCCTCAGATCTACTCCATTATAGAAAGGCTTAGTTAGTGCTTGTTACACTATGTATGCTTCCTGCCTCACTCTCATAAACCATTTGGTAATTTTTCCCACCGAAGGAATCACATATTTTTCCCTAGGTATATAGACAGAGCAGACCTCAATGCATATTTGCCTTTTGGATAACGTAGATCCTAATTATAACTCTTTGGAATGAGCTAACATCCCAATCTAGCCCATGCTCATTTCTTTTTGAGTTCCTTTTTCTCATCCATCCACCTAAAACATTTCCAGTTCATACAATTCAAGAAAACTGGGTTAATTGAAGTCACATGTGTTGAGTGTAAATTTATTTCAGCTTTTTCATTACTATCTCAGTCCAGCACTAAAATCTTTAAGAAAGAATTGACTATCGTGTGGAACTAATTTTAGAAACTTAAGGTTCATTGGTTAGATGAGCTCTAAAGTCCTTTTCTAAAAATGCTATTATTTTATGTTCTCAAATTCTTTTTCTTTAGAGGAAATAAACTTTCATATACTTCGGTTATTTTTAAATTGCTTTAACATGCTTGAAATTGTCATAGGTTATTAGATACCGTGAAGTTGCACCATATATAGGGATTAATTAAGTTCTCAGATCAGCACAGAAGGTGAAAATCCCATATTCCAAATTACCCTATATGTGTATATATGTATGTATAAATATGCATGTGTAAAGTATACTATGGTAATTTAAAATAGTGCTTATCAACGATGAGAGACAGACAGAAATCCATGAATTACAGAATGGCAAACATATAGAGTTGAAAATTAGAAATCTAAAATGCCATTTGATGAAAACTTCATTATATATTTAACTACAGGACCCTGAAGTGATGGTAGTATATTAATAAGGAAAAAGTATGCTAAGAAATTACTCTCTTTGTATTAAAAATTATTATGACTATGCTGATTAGTTATCAGTTTGCTCACACCTCCACATTCATTCTATACTCTGAGATGCTGGGGCTCAAAATACACCAACTCTATTTCCCAGATTCCCATGCTGGTTGGCTGACTGTGACCTCCCACCAACAGGCAGCACTCTGAGAGCAATGCTGGAAAGTAGGAGGAGGGGACAAAGAATTTCCTTTCAGCCTAGGCCCCTACCACTGTAGCTGCGGTAGCAATGATGCTTGACCAAGCCTGCAGCTTCTTTTTGCTTCCCAAAACCAACCACACTGTGTCCCTTATCTTCACTGTTTCCTCTTTATCCCAGGCTCTTCCTATAGCTATTATTTTAGGCCACAGTGTTTCCTTTTTGCTCTTTCAACTCTTTAACTACTGTGTAGTGATATCCCAAATCAAATCTATTTTATTTTCAATGACTAATGCAGTTTTCATTTTCCCATCAGGATTCCAACTGATGCTATAAAGGATTTCCAACTGAATGCCAGTCTGTAAATGTTTTACCATCTCCTACAATGACCATAGATGGATATGATGAGAAGATTGGCCAAAAAAAGAAAAAAGAAAAGTCAATGACAGCATCCTGCCCTTTGGAGCCAAACAGAAATAAACATGTGCTGAATCCAGTGAGAAAAGATGTATTCTCCTCCGAAGTTACCCCAGTCAAGACAAAATTCCCTACACATCAATCACTCAGAAAAGAGGAAGTAAAAGGAGAACAGTTTTGTTAGAGAGCTTTCCACTAGAAACTGGGTCACAAAAGGGAGGGGAGGTGGTTTGAGGAACATTTTCATCTTCACTTCAAGAGTTTCAACATTATTTTATGCTTTTCAGCTTAAAAAATGGTCTTGTTCATAAAAGTTTTATGAGTAATTTAGGTATTTTCTGTAAAGCAATACAGAATATACAATAAATTTTTGAGTTCAGGGGTTTTCTCTGTTAGCAACTAATTTCTGATTCCTCTCAAAAGGCACCCCAGAAATTTTGTTGTCTTTCAGCTATCACACTCTCATTTAGTGAAAAATTAAATGAAACCTGAAACCATCATTTTAATGTAATCTTGGGGATAAAGGTTATGTTATTTTAAATGTTAAATATTTTAGTTCAAGAAAACAGCACAGCACTTAAATGTCTTTTAGAATGAAGGCAATAAATAGCACAAGTAGGCCACCCATTAAGATATACTTGAGACATAATTTTGTGGCTACAGCCAAATTATATGTGAATCATGGCAGAGTTGTTCTAACGATTTCAATAAGTTACATCAATACCCCACTGACTGCTGCCAGCAGAAATAACATATAACCTATTGAAAGTAACCAAGGACCTTCAAGACCTCTGAAATAGAGAGATATGTATGGCCCACAGGTGTTAAGAGCAAGCTGGGCTTTCCTACTCATCTGTGACTATTCCGGCAGAACAGTTAGTTCATTATATTGATGTTTCTAGAGACAGACTATCCTAGCAAAATAGTTTTGTCCTTGGTCATTTCTGTCTTTCAAAAATAAAATAGTGCCATTTCATATTTTTAGAATGCACAAATTCTTTCATATCTCTTAACTAATCTGATCCTCGCAGAAGTATCACTCTGAGTTGACAAAGGAAAAACATGAATGCTCCTGGAAGGGCGGGGGGCCTTAGGCCTGATCACACAATGTGGAGTCAGGAGCCAAGACTAAGAGTCATAATCATCACAGAGCTGGGGAACGTGGTCCTCAATACTCCCAAACAGAGAGGATATACTCGGGGTTTAACTTTCATTTTTTTCAAAGGAAAAGATAAATGTTTTATTTCAGACCTGTTTCAGGGATATCAGAGGATGAATTATTTCAGTCAGGCCCAAGCAAGATTTTCTCTTGTATTCACAAGGAAATAAAAACAAATAATGGAGCGACAAAACATTCCCTTGGAGCTAAAGTGTTTCTTTCATAAAGGAAAGTCCAAAGAATAAAAACTTTGGTCTAATACAACCTAGAACTGCCCTTGAATGATCCTTGTGTATAACAATATAAAAGATGTTGATGGTCCTCTACAAGCTAGAAGCACATACAAGCTTCTAAGGAATAAACTATAGCAGATGAGAGTTTACAAAACCTCAGCATAGTCTAGAGCAATGGTTCTCTGTGGTCCCTGGAGCAGTAACATCAACACCACTGGGGAATTCGTGAGAAGGGCAAATCCTTGGGTCCCACCGAATCATAACTCTGGCAATGGAACCCAGAACTCTGCCTTCTACAAATAATTCTGATGCATGCTGAAATTTTAGAACTTTAGGTCTAATGGAATAATTAAATTTAAGGTCAAATTTGAATTTGTAAGTGTCCACTGTGTCATCTAGGGTAAATAATCCAATTTTTCATGGCCTAAATTTATTTTCTGGCAAAATGAAAAAAACACCCTCTTACTGTATTATTTTAGAATTTCAAATAATCATAATAGCCAGTGCTCTCATGCTGAAAACTCAGCCCAGAAATATCCTAATAAGGAAGAGAATCAAATAACCATTCCACAAGGAAGCTACTACTAAAATAAAATTCCATGGACACCTGCTTCACCTTGAGCAATGCTTGGGCCATAAAAGTTTAAAAACCACAGAGGTTGCCAAAAGACTCCACACGGCGAAGACCATTCTGCAAGAATGCTGAGCATGGTGTATGCACTGAGGCAGAACTCATTTCTCATCCATATTGCATTACTCCTTTGAAAAGTGGATGTACAAGATTTCAGACCATAAATAATTTACCTAAATACCCATGGATCTTCTGAGTATTAGGGCTGTCCTTTTAAATAGAACAAAACCTGTGAAAATTTGCCTAAGAAAGACAGCTTATGCCCAGCAGCAAAATCTGTTCTTTAGTGAGAGCCAGGGCCAGTAATGGAATGGCTGGCATACCAGGACTAATCTTATCCCTGGAGATGGGAGATTTTCTAATTGTCTTCCCACTGAGTCTGGAGGGCCTCAGAACCTCACCGTGGGTCTTCCCAATTGCTTCCAGGACAGATTGGGTCTAGCTAGTGTCTAGCTGCAGAAATCTAACTTTCTAGAACCTCATGCACACAATTCCAACGGGTCTCCCTGAGCACACAGGGTTGAGCTGGGCCCTGGGAACCTCCAGAAATATTTTTCCTGATGCTCTCATGAGACAACCCCCCCCACACACCTCCCCAGGGAGAACATGGCCCTAAAGGCCACTGGGAGTATTGGAATCCAAGATGGAGATCTCGAAGATTCTCCCCCATCTTCTGGAGCAAGCAGGGACTGTCACTTGACCTCTCAGCTCAGAGCAAATGCCAGCAATCATTAGCCAGCATTCCTATTGAGGTTCTAGATGAAGCTTATTGAAAATCTATCAGAGCTGACTGTGAAGGTCTCAAAGTCACACCAGGAGCCACAAGTCAACTCTGGTGAAGTTGATGCCATCAAGAACTTGGCTTAAACCTGCAATTAGAGACTGAGTTCTGACGACATCCAGAGAACCTCAGTTCTGAGACCCCTGGAAACTTATCCTGGGCTTGGACAGTTAATATTACTGGACTAGAGAAGCTTCTACATGAACTTGACCAGATTCTTGGGGAATGTTGGCTTTATGTGAAGAGACACGATATGACTGAATATCTCAGCCTCAGGAGCCAGGTGTTAGAGGTTTTTACTACCCAAAACAAAACAAAAACAAAAACAACAAAATAAACACGGGCTAATCCAAAGTGTTTAGGGGCCCAGCTGCCAGGGAAGTCTGACAGTTACTAAAAAACCTCATTCTCCTTGCAGCGGGACACCCAGAGAAGAAACACCTCTGCAAGTCACAGAAACACCCTAATAGTAGGAATGGCCTTCAGTTAGTAAGACCCAAATGTCCTCTAAGAACCAGGGACTCTGGTAAGCCATTCTGTAGTCCATTTCACAGGTTATTACATCGGGGTCAGGTTTAGCATTAGTTGATAGTGTTATTTCCTTAACAAATGTCCCTGAAGCCAACTATTTTTTAAATAAAACTCATGAGTAATATATGTTTGCTATAGTAATTTAAAAGAAAATATAGTCATTTATAGAATAAAATTTTCTTCCTTTCTTCCATATATATATATATATATATATATATATATATATATATATAAATACATACATACATGGACATATGTATTTGACTGTTGGTTAAATCTTTCTTGTGACACTAACACTAGAACTATACCCATAGCCTATCCAAGATAAATGATAAGCAACTTGAGGTGTATGTACTTGGCCAAGCACCTGCACATTATCATCAAGATGCTTTTTCAAGTAAAAAATAAATGATATCGATGAGATACTGCAGTATCAGACAGTGGTACAATTAGCAAGGTATTCAAATCCAGGGCTGATGGCTTCCAAGAGCTCAGCTCTGTCTCTGTGATCACACATGTCCTAAGCGTGTAGTGATTTGGGGATACTGCAAGCTCTGCCTAATAGTCAGAAGACCCCACTCTGTTGGTGTCATGCATGATTTGTTGTTGCCTTTCATTTATCCTGTCATAGAGTGAAATAAACTTGGTGCTGAGTAAAGCCTATTCCTTCTCTCATGAGTATATCAGTTCAAACCTAAGATCAACACCAATGATCAGGCAGAGTGGGCATTGCAGTCTTAATTTGCATCTCTCTGATTACCATTAAGTTCCCTTCTGCATTTCTTCTCCAGACTGTTTGCATTTTTTAAACTTTTTCTATGGGTTGTTGTGTTTTTCTAATTAATTTGTTAGGAAACTTTTTTATATTAGGTGTGGTAACCCTTTATCAATAAGTGTTAGATTGTTTCTCCCAGATGATTGTTTGTTTTGTGACTTTGTTTTAAAGAGGGCCTTTGGCTGTGCATAAGTTTTTATTTGTATGTGATTAAATCTGTCCTCTTGTTGTTGTTATTTGGGGCTTCTGGACTCCTAAGATTTACGAATAGTATCCTTTGTTTGCTTCTCACAGTTGTTTTTTTTTTTTGGTACTCGGGCCTCTCACTGCTGCGGCCCCTCCCGTTGCGGAGCACAGGCTCCGGACGCGCAGGCTCAGCGGCCATGGCTCACGGGCCCAGCCGCTCCGCAGCATGTGGGATCCTCTCGGACCAGGGCACGAACCCGTGTCCCCTGCATCGGCAGGCGGACTCTCAACCACTACGCCACCAGGGAAGCCCCACAGTTGTGTTTTATTTTCTTCCCACAGCTGTGTTTTAAATTTATTACATAATTTGATCTTTTAAATTTAGACTACAATTCACCATGTACCATCGTATACTGTATACCAATCTTGATTTCCTTCAAAGGAAAGGCAGCTGTCCCATTACCATTTATTAAATGATCTACCTTGTTTTTCCCCCTGAATTGAAATGCAGCCTCCTCAGATACTAAGAAAATATATATTTACATTTATATTTAATTCTGTTTCTACTCTCTATGCTGATCTACTGATGTATTTGCCTATTCCTATTTTTCTTCTTAAATCATACCAGCATTATAGTAAGTTTTAAATCTGATATGTAGGTCTTCATTATTATTTGTCAAAGCCTTCTTCAGTTTCTTCTGAGTATAAGATAGGCTACAGGAATGTACTGGGAAACGTGGAAATATAGCCAATATTTTGTAATAACTGTAAATGGAGTGTAACGTTTAAAAATTCTATATTTTTTTAATTGAAAAATAATACAAAATATCTTCTTTAGTTTCTATGGCTAATGATATAGTGCTTACACGGGGTTTGCAAAAATGGAATTTTGAGCAAGTCATGGTCCTACACAAATGTAATTTTGAGTAGGTCACAGTCCCTCTCTGGAACACATTTAGAAAATTAGGTGAGTAGTTCTCAGTGTGTCCCATGGCAGTTCATGTACTTACTCTCCAGTTTTCTGTTCTTTATCCTTGGTGTTCCTGAAGACTTCTTACTTCAAGCTCAGTTGTGTGCTTTCAGTAGGATATCAATTACATTTCATCTGGCATCCCAGGTAGTTGTGTGTGTGTGTGTGTGTGTGTGTGTGTGTGTTGTGGAGGTGGGGCTCTGGTCGTATAGTCTGCCATACAGGTAAATAAAATAGAAGTCCTCACCTCTCTATGTTTCAAGGAATTTGTCTCTGAAATAAGGGAGTTGAACCAGATTTTGCTCCTAAGTGTGCGCCCTAGAGCAGAAGCCTGGACACTCCTAGGGACAATACTAGAAAGGCAGAGCATAAGTCCCCACCTCAGACCTGCATTTTTTTTTTTTTTTTTTTTTTTGCGGTAAGTGGGCCTCTCACTGTTGTGGCCTCTCCCGTTGCGGAGCACAGGCTCCGGATGCGCAGGCTCAGCGGCCATGGCTCACGGTCCCAGCTGCTCCGCGGCATGTGGGATCTTCCCGGACTGGGGCACGAACCCGTGTCCCCTGCATCGGCAGGCGGACTCTCAACCACTACGCCACCGGGGAAGCCCACACCTGAATTTTTAATTGGAGTCTTAGGGCTGGTTTGCGTATTTGAGTCTGACAAGCACTGAACTAACTGTTCTCTATATCCCTGCAACTTTAGCCATACGGAAGTCAGTGATTAAACTATAATCCTGGTTTCCCTGATTTTTCCTACATGTCAGACTAAATTAAGTCTGGGAACCTGCTCCAAATGTTAAGACCTTCTCTAAAGAGTTAGTAACAGGGAGGGAGAAAGCAGTAATCAGGTTTACTTGGAATTTTCCCAGTTCGTGGTGAATAAACTGTCATTGTCCTGGTAGCTTGCATGAGTACATGTCCTCTTTGATTTCTTCAGTGATATCTTGGTTATTAAGTAGTGTATTATTTAGCCTCATGTATTTGTATTTTTTTACAGTTTTTTCCTATAATTGATATCTAGTCTCATAGTGTTGCAGTCAGAAAAGATGCTTGATATGATTTCAATTTTCTTAAATTTACCAAGGCTTGATTTGTGACCCAAGATATGATCTATCCTGGAGAATGTTCCATGAGCACTTGAGAAGAAAGTGTGGTGTGCTGTTTTTGGATGGAATGTCCCATAAATGTCAATTAAGTCCATCTTGTTTAATGTATCATTTAAAGCTTGTGTTTCCTTATTTATTTTCATTTTGGATGATCTGTCCATTGGTGAAATTGGGGTGTTAAAGTTCCCTACTATTATTGTGTTACTGTCAATTTCCTCTCTTATGGCTGTCAGCATTTGCCTTATGTTTTGAGGCTCTCCTATGTTGGGTGCATAAATGTTTACAATTGTTATATCTTCTTCTTGGATTGATCCCTTGATCATTATATAGTGTCCTTTTTTGTCTCTTGTAATAATCTTTATTTTAAATTCTATTTTGTCTGATATGAGAATTGCTACTCCAGTTCTCTTTTGATTTGCATTTGCATGGAATATCTTTTTCCATCCCCTCACTTTCAGTCTTTATGTGTCCCTAGGTCTGAAGCAGGTCTCTTGTAGACAGCATATGTATGGGTCTTGTTTTTGTACGGGTCTTGTAGACAGCATATGTACGGGTCTTGTTTTGTATTCAGCCAGTCTATGTCTTTTGGTTGGAGCATTTAGTCCATTTACATTTAAGGTAATTATCGATATGTATGTTCCTATTACCATTTTCTTAATTGTTTTGGGTTTGTTATTGTAGGTCTTTTCTTTCTTTGTGTTTCCTGCCTAAAGCAGTTCCTTTAGCATTTATTGTAAAGCTGGTTTTTGTGGTGCTGAATTCTCCTAACTTTTGCTTGTCTGTAAAGGTTTTAATTTCTCCATTGACTCTGAATGAGATCCTTGCTGGGGAGAGTAATCTTGGTTGTATGTTTTTCCCTTTCATCACTTTAAATATGTCCTGCCACTCCCTTCTGGGTTGCAGAGTTTCTGCTGAAAGATCAGCTGTTAACCTTATGGGGTTTCCCTTGTATGTTAATTGTTCCATTTCACTTGCTGCTTTTAATATTTTTTTCTTTGTATTTAATTTTTGATAATTTGATTAATATGTGTCTTGGCATGTTTCTCCTTGGATTTATCCTGTATGGGACTCTCTGTGCTTCCTGGACTTGATTGACTATTTCCTTACCCATATTAGGGAAGTTTTCAACTTTAATCCTTCAAATATTTTCTTAGTCCCTTTATTTTCTCTTCTTCTTCTGGGACCCCTATAATTCGATGGTTGGTGCATTTAGTGTTGTCCCAGAGATCTCTGAGATTGTCCTCAAATATTTTCATTCTTTTTTCTTTATTCTGCTCTGTGGTAGTTGTTTCCACTATTTCATCTTCCAGGTCACTTATCCATTCTTCTGCCTCAATTATTCTGCTATTGATTCCTTCTAGAGAATTTTTAATTTCATTTATTGTGGTGTTCATCATTGTTTGTTTGCTCTTTAGTTCTTCTAGGTCTTGTGAAACACCTCTTGTTTTCTCCATTCTATTTCCAAGATTTTGGATCATCTTTACTATCATCGCTCTGAATTCTTTTTCAGGTAGACTGCCTATTTCTTCTTCATTTGTTTGGTATGGTGGGTTTTACCTTGCTCCTTCTTCTGCTATGTATCTCTCTGTCTCCTCATTTTGCTTAACTTACTGTGTTTGGGATCTCTGGTTTGCACTCTGCAGGTTTGTAGTTCCCATTGTTTTTGGTGTCTGCTCCCAATGGGTAAGGTTGGTTCAGTGGTTTGTGTAGGCTTCCTGGTGGAAAACACTGGTGCCTGTGTTCTGATGAATGAGGCTGGATCTTGTCTTTCTGGTGGGCAGGACTGCATTGGGTGGTGTGTTTTGGGGTGCCTGTGAACTTATTATGACTTTAGGCAGCCTCTCTGCTAATGGGTGGCTTTGTGTTCCTGTCTTGCTTGTTGTTTGGCATAGGCTGTACAGCACTGTAGCTTGCTGGTCATTGAGTGGAGCTGGGTCTTAGCGTTGAGATGGGGATCTCAGGGAGAGCTTTCGCCATTTGCTATTATGTGGGGCCAGGAGGTCTTTGTTGGACCAATGTCCTAAACACAGCTCTCACACCTCAGAGGCTCAGGCCTGACACCCGTCCAGAGCACCAAGACCCTGTCAGCCACACAGCTCAGAAGAAAAGGGAGAAAAAAAGAAAGAAAGAAAGAAAGAAAGAAAGAAAGAAAGAAAGAAAGAAAGAAAGAAAGAAAGAAAAAATAATACATAAAATGAAGTTATTAAAATATTTTAAAAATTGTTAAAAATTAAAAATAGAAAAGTAAGAAAAAATAGAGAAAGAAAGAAGAGAACCACCAAACCAAAAAACAAATCCACCAATGATAACAAGTGCTAAAAACTATACTAAAAAAAATAAAAACAGACAGTCAGAACCCTAGGAGAAATGGCAAAAGCAAAGCTATACAGACAAAATCACATAAAGAAGTATACACATACACACTCACAAAAAGAGAAAAAAGAAAAAAATATATATATATAAAAATTTAAAAAGGAAGAGAGTAACCAAATCAATAAACAAATCTACCAATGATAATAAGCTCTAAATACTAAACTAAGATAAACATAAAACCAGAAACAAATTAGATGCAGAAAGCAAACCCCAAGTCTACAGGTGCTCCCAAAGTCCACCGCCTCAATTTTGGGGTGATTCGTTGTCTATTCAGGTATTCCACAGATGCAGGGTACATCAAGTTGATTGTGGAGATTTAATCCGCTGCTTCTGAGGCTGCTGGGAGAAATTTCCCTTTCTCTTCTTTGTTCTCACAGCTCCTGGGGTTCAGCTTTGGATTTGGCCCCGCCTCTGTGTGTAGGTCTCCTGAAGGTGTCTTTTGGGAAGTCTGAGGTCTTCTGCCAGCATTCAGTAGGTGCTCTGTAGGAGTTGTTCCACGTGTAGATGTAGTTTTGATGTATTTGTGGGGAGGAAGGTGATCTCCATGTCTTACTCCTCTGCCATCTTGAAGGTGCCCACTCAATAATTTAATTAAATTTTAAATGTTTTTCTACTAACTGATTGACAGTTATTTTCTGGAAGAGATGAGAAATTACTGCTAAGCTTGCTGCTGAACAATATGGCAGAAGTTTTCTATGGCATTTGAAGGCTTTAGATGCCTTCTGCCTCAACTTCGAAAATGTAAAGTCAGCTGGAAGAAGACAAGGTGGCTCCGAGCCATAGAAGCAGAGGTGGGCAGAAGGAGAAATATTGCTGCCCTGATTGTTCATTAAATAAAAATGTAACCAAACTTATCCCTTCAATAGAAACAGTATCTAGGGCCTTTGTTTCTTTAGATTTTTCTCCTGAGCCTGACTTGGCACTTTTTAGCACCTTTGCCAAGTGGGTTCAAGACAAGTGTACATATACTTATCCAAATGGCTCAGTTTGTCCTTGTTTAGCAGTTTCAGTTAAAATTCAAGTGTTAAAATAGGTGAAAACTATTGGTTAAAGTATGAGAAAGAACAAGAGATGTTTTCAATTTTTTTCCATGTCAACAAGAAAAACAAAATACAAGGGAAACCATTGTATTTCTGATTTCAGCAAGGTTAAAACAGGCACTAATGTTTTGCAAATTAAGATGCAAAATAAATTCGTTACTTGTAATCTTAATTTCTAAACAAGATGGAATAAAATCTAATGAAGAATTTGCAAGTATAATAATTCTATTGTTTTCTCATTTTAACAAGTAAAACAGCCATTTGAATAAATTAAGAAAAAATAGACAAGCAAAAGGAAAAATATATTAAAATTACCCATAAATCTCACTGCTAAGGAATGACTATCCTTCACATTTATAAGCTTATTGTTTCAGTCTGTTTTCTATTCTAAAATATATGTGTACGCATAGCTTATATAACTTGGATCATAGTATGCCTATTGTTTTATAAGCCTTCATTTCATTAAAAAATAAATCATGACAATATTTTACAGATTAAGATTTTATAATGTAATTGTAATAGCAACAGGATGATCTACATGACCATCTGTCCAATTTTTTTTCATTTTTTCATTTTGAAATTTTAGACTCACAGAATAGTTGCAATAATAGTACTGTACAAAGAAATCCTAAAATCCTTTCACCTAATTTCCCTAAATATTATTTTACTGCACTTTATCTGTGTGAATGTCTCTCTCACTCTTTCTGTGTGTGTGTGTATGTTTGTGAATTATACTTTTTTTCCTGAACCATTTAAGAGTAAGCTGCAGACAGGGTGACACCCCTTTACCTCTAAACACTAGTGTGCAACTTTCTAAAATGAAGGACATTATCTTACATAAACAGAGTACCATGATTAAAAGCAGGAAATTAACACTGATATGATACTTTTGATATACAGACTTTATTCAAATTTCTCCGGTTGTCCCTTAAAATCTTTTATAGAATATGAATTTTCTTTTTCTTATCTGGGACCAATCACATATTGTGTCAGTGAATTGGGTAAGACCCAGATCAGGGTGAACATTAAGATGTAGGCCTATTCAGAGAAAGACAAATATCCTATGATATCACCTATATGTGGAATCTTTAAAAAAATGATACAAATGAACTTATTTACAAAATAGAAACAGACTTACAGACACAGAAAACAGACTTATGGTTACCAAGGGGGTAAAGGGTGGGGGAGGGATAAACTGGGAATTTAGGATTAACAGATACACACTGCTGTATATAAAATAGATAAACAACAAGGACCTACTGTATAGCACAGGGAACTATACTCAATATCTTGTAATAACATGTAATGGAAAAGAAACTGAAAAAGTCACATACATATATACACATATATATATACACATACATATGTGTGTGTGTATGACTGAATCACTTTTCTGTACTCCTGAAACATTGTAAACCAACTATATTTCAATTAAAAAAATAAATAAATATTTTTCAAAAAGATGAAGGTCTATTAAGAAGTTTTTACTTAATCTTATAAAAATTGGGGGTTTTAAGGAGGAGGGAAGATTCTGAGATTGTTTCGTTTTGTTTTTTAAAAGGCATTTCTGTTGGTGAAATATTACAGAAAATGGTTCTACAGAAAAAGGCACTTTAATAAATTCCTGGAATCATGAGAGGAAAGAGGACAAGGTGGAGACTGTATGGATGAAGAGGAAAAATAAGAGATGGACCAAAATCCAGTGTGCAAAGGTAAGCGCCACTCCTACATTCCACAATAGGAATAAAACAGTTTAAATTTGTGATGCCAGACCTTCTCTTATCACTGGTATGAAAATTCACACATAAGAGACAGGACAAGAAACGTTCCCTGTTTTTAACCTATGCTTGCAAAGGATGTTTTAAGATAGAGTCTGCAATGAACATTGTGGTACATGACTCTTTTTGAATTATGTTTTTCTCAGCTGCATCGCATGGAGAGATCAGCTCCGTGCTTTGTGACCACCTAGAGGGGTGGGTTAGGGAGGGTGGGAGGGAGATGCAAGAGGGAGAGGATATGGGGATATATGTATACGTATAGGTGATTCACTTTGTTATACAGCAGAAATTAACACAACACTGTAAAGCAATTATACTCCAATAAAGATGTTAAAAAAAACCCCAAAAAGATCGAGTTTGTAATGGGTGGCTTACTTCTCAGTGGAAGGAGATAGCCTAGTTTCCCATTTTATTTCTAAAAATCTTTTTATACCGTCACAGTCCCTATTATTATACACCAAATTAAGACAGGCCCTAAATGCTTTACTTTATCCCATAGTCAGAGTAATATTAGAGATCATCCCTAGATTTGTACTTGATTTTAAGTAATCATCTATTTAGTTATCTATAATGCTAAACTTTTTTTTATAATGCTAAACTTTTGTCATGTAACAAGCTAAATTAAAGAATAAGCAACAGCTTTATTAGTTGAAATGAAAACATATGCACATATATTGTTTTCCAATCCTATAAAGCCTGAGAGGCTACCCTAACCAAATAGATCTATCAATTAAATGTCAAAGTCCAACCTGAGAGCTTAGTGCATCACAGCTTTCAATGTGCACATGTCTCTTCCAAGAATTGAGTTAAAATGCAGATTCTGATTCCATGGGTTTGGGCTGGATTTTGTATTTGAACATTCTGCCGGGGATGGGGGGGATCCATGGCGCTGATTCCCAGACCACATTTTGAATAAGAACATAGAAATCGATTGCTTACCGCTGGATAATAGGTTTTTCTCCTTGAAAATGGAGGTGGAACAGCAGGTGGGAAAGGGCACAAGGGTGGGGTCAGGATAAGAAATCTAAGACTTGTCTGCCATCAACGAGCTAGGTAACATGGATAGATCCTTTAATCATTTGGGGCCTCTGTTTCCACAATGTAGAAACCTGCATTAGAAGAGCGAATTGCTTTCTAGGACATAAGGTATGTTTTCAATAAAAATTTAACAAACTTCAAGGCTTCAGGATGAACAAGCTAAAGTTGATTTAACTGCAGTGAACATATTTATTTAAAAATGGTAAATGTTTTCCTGCTGAGAGTGCAATCTCAAATAGTTACCACGTGATTATAAAGAAATGAAAAACGAAATTACCTCCATGAGAAACTGACCCTTTCTTTTTACGAAGTCACAGACCGAATGAAACAGTAAACAAAGAACGTGGCCAAAAAAAACATGATCCAGGAGATTAAAATGTAGAAATGGATACACTGCTTTTCTGCCTCAGGCATGGCTTTCAGCAATATATACACTTTGAATTTGGAATGAAGCAGATTTTCCTTTATTTCATTTCAACATCTGGCTCGGAACTGATGGGAGGTAAGGAAAAATCAAGTGTCGGGTCTCTTGCTTGAAGAAGTGTTCAGATGAGTATTGGCAGAGCTCCCCAAGGAATAAAACTGGAACACTGAAAATCCAAAATTACAGACATTGTACAAAACGTTATTTCCTAGTAATCTGCAAGTGGTCAAATGGCAAGGATGGAGTTTTTAAACTGTGAGACAGACAGAGAGATCGTTTAACTTGGTCGAGGCTTATCCTGGCACATGCATTCACTTTCTCACAATCTTCAGGATCATCTGTGCTCTTGAAGCAGACAAGTATCCAGGGTCACCTTTTGCCAGTTGCCTGAGTCCTGTTGCTTTTGATCACTTTCTCTGGCAGATGTGATGTGATTCTTTCTGCCAGCTCATTCCCCTGCGTCTGCAAACTTGGGGCACCCTGCTCTCATCTCACTAGCAGCGCTGCCTCTGGGTGAAAAGCACTTAGTCCTGCCACAGGCCGCTGTCATCTCCTGACAGCCCAGACTCCCACGGCACCTCTCCGTCTCGTTCAGTGTCAGATTCAAAGCCCTGACCAGCTTCCACCGGCATACCGGCAGAAGCTGCCTCTTAATTGCTATAGATCAAAAAGTACTGAACATGTCAATTAAAATAGAGGGGAAGAGGGCAGAAAAGATCTGGCATTTATGAAGACAACCCATTTCCTGCTGGGCTGATGGCTTTCCTTATGCCTCATGGCCCCGCTTGATTAACGGGCACGTCATTTCCCACCAACACTACGAATACAGCAACTGATGGCAGCATCTGTCTCCTTTGCCCTGCTCGAGCAGACTTTTCTCTCTCCTATAATTTGTTCTGTTCTTTAGCAAAAGGGTTTGTCCTTAGAGCTACCTACATATTTCCAGGAGAGGAGAACTCCCCAGACTACACACACAAATATCACAAAAGAAGAAGCCCTATTTCTTTTCATTCACCTATTTGTCCTTTGTTCTTTCCTATTAACATTCTGTTGTCATGGCTAAAACCTTGATTTTTAGAGCTGCAAGGGGGCTTCGCTACATAGAGTCTAAAGGATGAGTGAACAGAGAGGCCCAGAGAGCTGAACTGACTTGCGCAAGGCTACACAGACACTCTCCTTCCTACCTGGCTTTCTAGGTGATGCACACTTTCACTGCACAGCTACGTTCCCAGGCTCTCCTTGACTCAAGAACCAGGTCTAAGACCTAGAGAGGCAATTACATGCGGGGCTGAAAGCCAAGCCTAATATGCCTCATTGGTCCTGCCACTTACTAGCTTCCTCCTCTGTAAGGTGGGAAGTTACAGCAGTAAGACAGTCAGTGTTGACAAAGCTCTCCGGTCTGAACACACAGTGAGTTCTACTTACAGACTCTTTCTTATGTGGAAATTAGTTTTCAGAGGAGGTTGATGGGTTCAGGACAAACCCCGAAATATGGCACCTGGGCGTATTGAATATCTGAGGCTGAAGGAGTTCGAGAAAAGAGCAGAATTAGAAAATTCTCCTGACCTTCCCCCCTTGTCCTTCTTCCCTGAAACAGGTCATAAAACTCATGTGAAGGTTCCCTCCCTGTATCAGGAGGAAGGGAGATATTCTTATCCCTAGAGATGGGGAGTTTGGAGCCGAGAAATCTGTATAAACAAACCTTGTTAAACTCGCCCTTATCTTCCCAGTTACTTCTTCACCATTTAGTACTTCAGGCCCAAACACCTTCTTCTTGTCAATTTTTCACAGATTTATTGTTTCTTTGTCTAAAAGGTATAAGAGCTTTTGGCTCTGGTCATTTCTTCAAGTCTTCATTCTCTTGTGAACGCTCCCTTGGACATGTGAAAATTCAGTAAAACGTGTATGATTTTCTCCTGTTAAATCTATCTTTGTCAGATTAATTTTCAGACCCTGCCAGTGACCTTAAGAGGGTAGAGGAAAAGTTTTCCCTTCCTGACAAAATAAATTTTTTGTTCACTCAACGTATTTAATGTATCCAAATAAGTTAGAGACCAATGCTCTCAAATTTGGTAGATCAACAGATTGCCCAATTTTCTTCTCCCAAGTAAGCAGATTAAAAAAAAAAATCCACTTACTAGCACAACTACCTTGCAAACTAAAGAATGCTTAAATTCAAAGTAGTAGAAAGGGTACAATTTGAAAAGTAAAAACAATCTTTCTCAAAAAGGAATACTTTTGCTTCTGATGAGAAAAACGTTGTCAGGGTCAGTGTTAGGACAAACCCTGGAGCTCGCATGCCCCTTTTCTCCAGCTCATCTTCTCTAAGGAGGAAGCTCCTTGCTGTCTATAGCCCCCTTCCCTCCCACCTTCCCACCCTGAGTCAAACCTCAGGGGCTCTGACTGTGAAGTCAATTTCCAGGCTTCTAAATGATGCAGGAGTCACCTGAGCCTTAGCCAGTGTTCTTCAAACCTGCACATACATTCAATTTGCCAGAATCAGGATCCCCAAAATCAGCAAAGGTAAATGATAGGCAAACCTACGAAATGAAATATAACCTGGAAAAAGAGCAAACCCTGCCTTCTGTTGTAAAATCCATCTGCACTTCTGGGGAAGCCCATAAAAATGCTGCATGAGAAACAAACGGAAAGCTTAATAAAAGAGCGATGTGGGTTTTAACTGCGTGAACTGCGTCCATACCTCAGATGGTCCATACTACTCAGTTTTGTGGAACTCAGACCGTGCCTGGAGGTGAGGTGCCCATAGGAACCGAGACGAACTAACACCGGCAAAGAGGTGATTGGAAGTGCCAAGGCCCTGGGCTGTGTTGTAAAAGGACACTGAAGACCCAGGGACGACTATGTGGGAGAAGTGAACCATCAGGGAGATAGTCACTGTCTCCAAATGTCTGAAGAGCTGTCATGAGAAGAGAAAGTAAAACTGCTAGAGGGCATAAGAAGGTCAAATGTTTAGAAATAAGGAAACCAGATTTATGCTGCATAAAGAGAAAACTGTTAACCCTTAAACCTGTCAAGAGAAAAGGAAAAGAGAAGAGAAGAAAGGAGGGGAGGGGAGGAGGGAGAGGGGAAGGGAAGGAAAGGGGAGGACGCTACAGGTTCTAGCAAAGAGTTAGAGAACCTGATATTCCTGCAGTTTGATCTGGAACAACTCCTGGCTTCTTTCTGTTTCTCTTTGCCCATAATTGAAGTTGTTATTGCTGATAAACTCAGAACATCCTTCCAGTCTGAATATGTTCTGCTTTTTATCAATAAACATGTCTGAGGTTTTTTTTTTGTTTTTCTTCCCTTAGTTTTGACTACGACAACTATCTTTTATCGGATATTTTCTATGAAAATGGTACTGTAAATTTTTGAAATAGATTATATTATTATCCCCATTTTACAGATAGGGAAACTAAGTTTCAGAGTTGATATGTAATTTGTTCAAGCCACACAGCTAGCAAGAGAATCAAAAACTTATTTCTAACCCAAATCTATCTGATGCACTTAAATCCCAGGGTGCGAGGCCTGAAAACAGTTCAAATTTATTACCTTGAAAGAATACTTTTTCTCATTTTGCTCTAGGAGCCTTTGTGGCATTACCAAATTCTATGCCTAGAAATTGACACAAATTCCTGATTACTCAAGGATTCCTTCAAGATTAGCATCATAAAATCTTTGCCCTTCCCAGATCTGTTTTTCTTTGCTGTTAATGTAAACCTCCACAACAACGCCTTCGGTCATGTTCTGGGACTCAAGGCCCACGTAAATGACACTTTAGACCACCAAGTGTTCAAAGTCCTTGACCCTAAACTACTGTCATCTTTCTTTGCACTGCACTTCTCAACTACTCCTTGGGCTTCAGTCCTTCTCCATGTCTAAAATATCCTCCTTCTGACCCAAAGCTTTTATTCTTTACACTCCCTCCCTCATTTCCTGATCCCTGCACCCTGATCCCTATGAACTCTTGGAAAACTTTTCCCTCTTCTCCAAGAATGTTACTCCCTTACTCCTGGGCCTCATATCAAGATGTCATGGTACCTCACTTATTCTCTTTCTTTCTTTCTGGCCCTTTGACTCTGCTACACATGCCCATCTAAACTCCAACAATGGATCACTTCCAACCATTCAGATCTTCTGCCTCTACGTATGGGTTGCTGATGCAGCTGCTGAAAAGCAAGCATTCGTGAAGATTGATGCCACCATAAATGTAGAGAATCCAATCCCAGCTGCTCTCTCGATCCACAGTGCTCAGTAGTTCCTAGTCAGTCCCCTTCATCACTCCCCTTGGCCATGTTTCCAAACTGTCACCATTCTCCACTGGCTTCTAAATCTCACTTTTTGGTTGTAAAATAGAACTTTGCTTCTTATTTCACACTCCTTAGACTTCCAACCTTACCCCCTCATTCTCATTCTCAGCACAGGAAATTCTCTCCTACTACACAGGAGGAAAAAGAAAAAAGGAAGGAAGGAAGGAAGGAAGAAATGAAAGATAGAAACTCTATCCACTTCCTACCACCAAATCTATGTCATCTACACTCCATTTTCTCTGGCCTTCATATTATATATAACCTATTATATAATATGATCTCCAAGGCCAAGTACGAACATATATATGTGTGTGTGTGTGTGTGTGTGTGTGTGTGTGTATGTTATACACATAGAATGCATATGACTATGTGTCTCTGGCTCCTCACTTTATCAGAAATTTTATTCTATCAGTACTGAAATTTCTTTATTAATAGTGCAAGTTCTTCAAACTTTTTTTCACCCTGGTTGATCAATCTCACTAGCTTTGAAACATGCTCAAATCTCTCTGAACCCTACATTCTCCTTAATATGACTACAATTACATGGAATTAAATCCTATGTACAGAAAAGGGCCTGGAACAGAATGTAGTAAAAAGCGTTTGTAATTGTGTTTCCGTAGGACTATGGGTGATGCATTAATTGATTTAAATTCTACTTATCACAATTCTAAAAAATTATATAATTAGCATTTAATACTTTCATAAGGTATTGTTTTTTGTAAAGAGTATGACTTTTCCTAACTAAACCAGTGTATTGGTTTTTATATCCAGCCAATCCAGTTGATGAGTGCTAAGTCTCTAGTACTTCAAGGTTTAAGCCGTCTTGCCAGCTCCGAGCTCCCTCTTCTGGTAAAATGTGGGTACAACAGACAAATAAGCGGAATTTACAGTTTGGTGAAGGTTAGAAAACACCAATTCGTATTGATCAATCATTTTGTTTTCACTTGCATTATTGTATGAGCTAGTTAACATGTTAAAATGGGACTCCCCCCTGTCTCCGTTTGAACTGAGGTATGTAATAGATCTGTGCTGTCTGTTAAGAGGAGCCACTAGCCACGTGTGACTCTGGAACACTTGAAATATACCTAGTTTGAACTGACAGGCCTTGTGAGTGTAAAATACACACCTTCTTTCAGAAGTTATGGTGGGAAAAAATTAAGCTTAAAAAAATTAAGGTTTGGGAGGCTCTCAGCTATTTTTTCGTGAAATAAACTCTCTGCTCTCTTCTCCTTCTGTGATACCCATTACCCTAATGTTGCCCTTTCTAAAAGAGTCAAGATTGTTTTTAGAGAATTTCCTCATATTTTTAGATCTTAATTATCTTTTCCCTTCTACCTGTCTCATTTCTAGATTTCTATTTCAAGCTCACTATTTCCCTCTTCCATATGCCCTGCTTTATTTCCAGTGCTTTTAAATGCATTCTTCATCTCATTTATTGAGTTCTTTAGCTCCAGAATATCTGTTTGGTTCTTTTTTAGAATTTCAATTTCTTTGGTAAAGTATTACTTCTGTTCACTAATTTTATTCCTGAGCTCATGAAATTGCCTCTCTTAGTTTCCTTGTAGTTTGTCAAGTTTCTTCATGACAGCTATTTTGAACTCTCTAACAGATTCAAAAAGTCAGATATTCCATGACTTTAAGTTTGGATTCTGAAGAATTGTCATTTTCTTTTAGTGATACAGTGTTATTGTGGTGCCTCATGGTGTTTGATGAGTTGTTCCCTTGCTGGTGCCTTTAAAGTAGTGAACATGTTTCTACTTTAGATAAAGCTTTTTTCCTAACTTGAATCTAAAGATTCAACAGATTAGAAATTAGAGGCCTTTCTTTTATTTCTCAGTAAGTGGCACTATAGCATAACATTTTGGCTTCCCTTATCTGAGCTGTCTCTGGTTGTATTTGAAAGCCCTCACTTTCCAACCCTCCACCACCTCTGTCAGAGGTTTCACCAAGTGCTCTTATTATCACTGCTTTTGTGCCCCTGGGATTGTTGGTGCCTTGCTGCGGCTGGTGTTGCTGGCGTTGCTGCCTGGGGCACTAGGATGGTGGGCACTTCTGCAGCGTTCAAGATCTTCTGAGTTGCAGGCTCTGCTGCCACAGAGAGAGAGAAATGGGGAGAGGGGAAGCCAGGGTCATGGGTGCCTCTGCCTTGTCCGGTGTTATCGGGTTCCTGGATGCCACCACTGCAGGCAACCGTCAGGGGGCTGGAGTTGTGTGCACCGCCTTTCCTGCTGATCTTGGATTCTCTGGGGCTTCAGGCTCAGCTGCCATGGCCAGGGGACCAGGATTGCAGGCACAGCCTCCACTGTTCCCATGGTTTTGTCTCCTCTATCTGTTCCACCCATCTTTAAATGTACAGATATGTGGAATTATCTGGCATCCTGGTGTTTTGGACAGAGGCCCCTTTTTTGAATTGTGGATGTTTTACTGGTTGTAGATTGAAAGGGAGGGACAAAGGAAACATCTCACTCTGCCATGATGCTGACATTGTTCTCCCTTGTTCTTTTATTCTTTATCCTATAAAAGCTTCCCGCCTTCCACCCCATTCTGCAGTTCTCTGAAAGAAGACTCCACTTCATAGTTTGCCCCCTTAGTTTGTTAGTATCACCTAAATTGTCTTCTTTAATCATTTTTTAACACTCTGCATAGTAAATGGGGATCCCAAGAATGTCAAGGTTGGAGAGAGCTTTAGGAGCCCTCTTTCCTTTCCATCCGTCAATTTACTCAACATAGAAACTTCTACGTTGAGCTCCTACTATGTGTCAGGCACTCTGCTAAGCAAGAATAAGATGCAGTCCTAACCAGGGTTATATGTGGTTAGAAATCACTATTTCCCAGTGTAGCCCACTTCACCTTGAGAAATATTTCATTTTAGAAAGATTCTGTTTACATCTAAATAGAATTACAAAGGAGCCTGTATGTTTGGAGAAAGTGAGTTTATAGTGGTTGGAGCATAGTTTAATGAATAACTTGCTACTTCCTGAGGCAGCCTAACAGCTTTAACTGTTAGAAAAGTTCACTTGTCCACTTTGTCGAAATCATCCTGGTAACATGAAGTCTGCAAGTTTATAAAATGTTCCTCTTTTTCGCCAGTAATATTTTTACCGAGGTTTGACTTTTCTGATATTTATCACAGCTTTATTTTGGTTAGTGTTTTCATGGAACGTTTTTGTTTGCTTTTTGTGTTTTTTTTTTTTTTTTACTTTCAACATTTCTGTATCATGTATTTTAAATATTTCTTATAAGCATCATATAATTGGGTTTTCTCAGTCTGACAATCTATGTCTTTTAATTGGAACATTTAGTCCACAAACACTTAATATAACTACTGAAATGTTTAGGTTTGAATTTACCATCTAATTACTGGCTTTCTACTTGTTTCACTTTTTCTATGTTCCTTTTAGATTGATTATATTTTATTATTCCATTTCTCTCACTATTATCTATCTTAGTAGTTTTACATTATTTTACCACTCTTTTTGTTGTTATAATAAAGATTACAGCAAGCATATTTGACATATCAAAGTCTAATAAAAGTTAGTATTTTTACCTCTTCCTTTACCTTGCTTCTTAGTGTGTTGTTAGACCAGCGGCATAAAAATCACCTGGGAGCTTATTAAAATTTAAAATCTCCAGCCCCACTCCAGACCTTTTGGTCAAAATCTACAATTTAACAAGATCCCTAGATGATTCATATATTAAAAATTTGAGAAATACTGCTTTATGGCACTTTAACTCCATTTACTTTATCATAATTCATATACAATTTTGGTGTATTTTATTTATGTTTTAAACCCACAAGATATCTAATCATTGTTTTAGACAGTCAATATTCATTTATATTTACCAACAAATATATACTTTTCATTTATGTTTATTCCTTTCTGTATTTCTGACCTTTCATCCAAGATCTTTTCACTTTTGCCTGAAGTACACATACATCCTTAGTGTGGCTTTTCATAGTTTTTGTTTGAAAATTTATTTCCCTGTCATTTTTAAAACTTCATTATGGACATTTTCAAACATATATAAAAGTAGAGAGAATAGCATAATAAATCTGATTTACTCATCACCAGTTATTGATATATGGCCTATCTTTTCTTTTTTATACTCATTTATGTCCTACCCCTGACACCGTATCATTTCATCTATAAATATTTCAGTGTGTATCTCTGAAATATAAGAAATTTTTGTTTACAACACAACCCCAATTTCACTATCAGACCTAAAAAATTAACACTAAATTCTTAATATCAACAAATATACAGTCAGTGTTCACATTTCCCTAATCACCTTATAGATTTCAGTCTTTTCAACTAGTTAAAAGTATTGCTTGTGTCTTACACTGTTCCCCTTCTCCATTTTCTTTACAAATATATTTTATTTTGAAGAATTTTTGTTGTTTGTTTTATAACGTTTCTCATAGTCTAGATTTTGCAGATTGCAATCTTATGTTGCTATTTAAAATTGTCCTGAATGCCCTATACTTCCTATATATTAGTAGATAAATCTAGAAACTTGGTAATTTTGTTGATAATATTGTTACTTTCATTTGGAGGGACATAATATCTAATTCTCTCTCTTTTTATGATACCAACTGTTAGTGATCATTGTGTAGATCTATTAATTCTTTGAGGGTTGCAAAATGATTCTATCATTTTTAAAATTTGACTATTAGCTAAAATATTCTATAAAGGGAAATTTATCATGATTAGCTATTCATTTATTCATCAGTAAGACACAGATCTTATTTTAAAAAGAAAAAAACAACAGGCAGGATAAATGCTTGATTATTCTCCATATTCACCAGTTTTCAAAATAATGAGCTGGTCCATAGCATCTGCCACAGGTGATCAGTAAGGGTTATTTTAAGGGGATAAAGATCATTTTAAATACATGGGTTTAAACATATTTTATGTCTTTCTATCCATTTCAGTTATTATCCCTATTGATGCACAAATTATCCTGTCTTTGGCTGATTGGGGATATTTTGACAAAACCTTTTCTTTGATAGCTTCTTTGCTATCTGGTAATACAAGATATTGCAGTTTCATCTTGCAAATTTAAATATCTAAAATTAGCCATTTCTCTATGAAAGTCTGATTGGGTTTTTTTTTTGGTAGAATAAAAGACCGCAATCTGTGCATGAAGGATGTTAATCGCTACCAGGGTGCTCTTTGTTTCTAGGTCTATTTGCTTTATTTTACTTTCACTTTTATAGTTTTCCTTTTACTTGTAAAATTTTGTTTCATAGTGATTTAAAATAAGTATCTGGTTATAACATCAAATCTACAAGATAAGGTATATCCCATTACGTCTAGCTTCTACATATCCCCTACACATGTATTTCCTCCCTCCCTATAGCTAACTTTAAAAATTTTTATAAACATTCCATTTTTTCTTATTATAAGGAAACATGCATACATAGCAGCATCCCCACACACCCCCTTTTCCAGATACATGATGCAAAACCTTTATGCTTTCACCACCTTCCTTTTCTCATTTAAAAATATATCCTGGAAATGACTCCATGGCTGAGATTTCCCTCGTTCCTTTTGACAGCTAAATTGTACTCCACTGTTTATTACTCCTCTCGTTACTCATGAAAAGCACAGTAAGATAAATTTCCCAACATTAATCTATAAAATGACTCAGATTTGCTTTTTAAGAAACTGCCCAGAGTGATGGCAGCCAAGTGACTATGTAGGCACCTCCAAGCTCCAAATTCTGCCACAGAAATACCTAGAAATAAGCAGAAACTTTGTCAGAACTATGGAAAATAGTCATAGGTTTGCATTAACCAAGTGAACGCAGAATCCAGAAAAAGTTAACTTAAAAACAGTAGAAAAGCTTCTAGGCATTTTACTCGCCATCGCCCCGCCCCCTTCTCTGGCTCAGCCACAGTTGAAGACAGTAGCCTCCATTCCCAGTTGGGTCACCCTAGTCCCTGGTTCCAAAGGAATCAGAGCAGAATTTATTTGCAAATTATTGTGTAAATCTTCATAACTTGACTGGGGGGCTACCTGAAGAAGTGATGCAAAATGCTCATCTCTGTTTTGCCTAAGTTGGAATTCACCGAGGCTAGAAAAGCAGTGGGCATCATTTGAAAACATTGCAAAGTAGATAAACCATTCAAAGGCAACTGGGGCAAGAGATTACAGTTGAGACGACAGATAGCCGGTCTTAGGAGAAAAAAACCGGGGAGAGAGTTTCTTTGTGAAACTGGAGCAATTAAAAGCACCCATATGTATGGAGAAATTTAGAAAACCAGGCACATGCCCAGGGCAAGATGCATGCTCAGAAAAGACCTCAGAAGAACTCAAGCTTTGACCTTGGGTAGATCTTAGACTCAGTGAAAGTCTGGCTAAGTGTTAAAGGAGGGCTTCAGAACAGAGTCAATCTGCAAAGACTAGGAGAGATTTTTTCCTTTTCTTTTTTTTTTCACCTCTGATGTTCAAGAAAATCTCCATCAAACACAAGAAATATACATAACATAAAATATGCCATTTTAGCAATAAAAGAATATACCAACTAAATAAATAAATCAATGAAATGATGAAAAAAAAAGAAAATCGCCAAAGTGATCTTAAGTTTCCCCTGGAGGAATAAATATGAAAGAATAGCCATAGACATATTTTGAAAGAGTAATCAAGGGGAAATGTCTCACTAGATGTTAATTTCATGATTTAAAATGTAGTACTAGACTAGGAACTAAGACAAAAATTTTTTTAAATGAGGAAATACAGAATTTGAATCATTACAATAGTGGCATTTCAAATCCACAGGAAATGAGTGTGTTGCTTAATAAATGACATAGGAAGAAAGGACCAACAAAGTGAGAAAATAAAATAAAGCTAAATTATATCAAAACAAACTCCAGGTGAACTAAACATCAAAACCTAAACAAAGCATAAAAATGCTAGATTAATATATAAGTAAATAGTGCAGTTTTCCACTTGTAGGAAGATGAAATAAACATACTTCTCCCTATTCTTCCCACTAAATGCAAGAAAAAACAAACAAACAAACAAAAAAACCTTTTATGTTATATAGAAAACAAACACAAGAAGACTTAAAATGGTAGAGAAAAAAAAGATGAGGGATTTGGGGACCCCAGGAACAACATGATTTTGAGTTCCTTGGGTTTTCTTTTTGCCTTGTATATATCAGACTTGGATCTGAAGAAGCCAGGAACCTGGAAACACCAAGAGGCCCAGAAAACAAAAGGCACCAACCAAGGGCCTGCTATCTCTAGCCAGGGAACTGGGAAAGGGACAATCTGGCAAGACAGATACGTTTAGACAACAACAGTTCTACTCCAGCCAAACACCACAGAGAAAAGGCATGGCTCCATGACTCCCCTTGCCAGCAACGGCCTGGTGGGAAGCTTAGACCTTCAGCCTTGTTAGGCTGTAGGGAGGACCCTCGACCCCCTATCATACTAGGGTGGTGTCAGAGAAGGCAGAGTAGGGAGCTGGGACTTACATCCCCAAGGTGATGAGCCATCCACCATGTCCTCTCCCTGACCACACACATACACAGTGTCAGTGGGGACCATGTGAGGAGTCTGGACCTCCTCCACACCAGGCAGCAACAAGACATCCCTCCCCTTTCTTGTTAGAATGATATAAAAGGAGGCCTAATCTCCGTTAGTCACGACTTCAATAAACCTTGACCTAAACATCACACTTTATGTAAAAATTAACTCAAAATGGATCAAAGATTTAAATATAAAACTTAAAACTACAAACTTGTAGAAAAAAATACAAAAGAAGGGCCTCCCTAGTGGCGCAGTGGTTGAGAGTCCGCCTGCCGATGCAGGCGACACGGGTTCGTGCTCCGGTCCGGGAAGATCCCACATGCCGTGGAGCGGCTGGGCCCGTGAGCCATGGCCGCTGAGCCTGCGCGTCCGGAGCCTGTGCTCCACAACGGGAGAGGCCACGGCGGTGAGAGGCCCGTGTACCGTAAAACAAATGTAAGACTAGGCAGAGTTCTTAAGACTTGACACCAAAAGCATGATCCATAAAAGGAAAAATTCAGATATATCACTTGGTACCCACCTCTCCAGGCCAGAAAAGTCCACTGTCATTTACACACACATCTGCCAATGGCAGATATATCTGCAGACACACACACTCACACACACACACTGCCCCCAGCTCTGCGTCTGAGAGCCCCCAAGGCCTGGTCAGGGTTTTGAGGGCAGGTGCTTGGTGGGTCAGCTGGAAAATCTTCCTCAAAATCAGGCAGACACTGAGAGCACTGCTCGTGAGGGCACAGATCAGGAAAGGAATGACACAAAATAATCAAGTGTGGCAGATGCGCATCACAATGCACATGACCAAAGGCTCAGGAATCGGTCAGAAATATACATTTCGGGAGTATGAAAAGTAAGGTATACTAGCTGGAGGTTCAAGAGTTCACAAGAATATCTAAAGACCTTTCAGTGAAAGAGGGTCATATTTGAAGCTTGGGGATAGAAAGAGACAGATTTGGTTAGAGGAACACATGTTAAGTTGAGGGCAATGCGCTGGGTGCGGAGCTAGGAGCAGAACAGCGCAGTCAGGAACACAAGATCAGCAAAGGGAACAAACACTCAGTTATAAGTTCTGGAGACTAACGTACAACATGGTGACTACAGTTAATGGTAATGCGGTATATACTAGAGATTTGCTAAGAGAGTAGGTCCGAAGCGTTCTACCACACCACACACACCTGCACACACAGGTAACTATGAGACGCGATGGGTATGCTGCTTTGATTGTGGTAATCATTTCAGTGTATACGTACATCAAAACATCACATTGTACACCTGAAACATATATAATTTTTGTCCAAAATAAACAAACAAAAAAAATCTTTTTAAAGGACACGAGTTCAGGAATGAGGCCTTTCAAACGAATGCCTAGGAAGAGTTCGGGATTTTCCAGGCTCCCAGTAGGGCATGAGGCTCTTCTCTTTTTGAGGTATCTTAGAGGAACCCAGCACATCTTGACAGCCAGGATCCTAGAATATTCGACCTGAAGGAGTACTTACAGATTGCCAACTCTCACTGCAATGAGCTTATTAGTAGAAAGGATAAGTGGTGTTCCAAGGTCCTGAACCAAGTTCACAGAAAAGCCAGGACTAGGACTCAGACCTCCTTATTCCTGTTGATTTCCTTAGTCATTGGCTCTACTGCAGTGTTTAGTTCATGTCTGTTTAAGCACGTAACTCAGATACAATGGGGAGGAAACACGTGATCTTTCTGCCCCTTGATATGTGGGTGAAATTTCTTCAAATCCCTACCCTGTGACATGTAGGAGTCCAAAGCCTTCTGAGATTTCTCTAAATTTCCAAGGAGTAGAAGGCAGCTAAGGTTCTCCCGGCTGTCTTTGAGGAGCTTTCTAGTGTGCTACCTCTCCACACCACATGGCCACAGCCTGACACTCGGACCCAGCCATACCCACAAAACCCACCCAGGCATATTGGGTACCTCCTGCCACAGACTAAGAGGAGCTGCCTTAATTACATATTTAATTTTTTAATTGACTTTTAGGTATGCAAACTTTTATCCCTGGCAACTTTCACCCATTCTTTAGAAACTGAAATCAACACATCACATTTCTTCAACTAAAAAATACTGTAATGTCTGCATATCACCAGTGCTCCTTAGGTGTCTGGTAGTGATACACAGTGTAAACCTTAAACAGAGCAAAAAGCAATTTTCCTTAAGCAAAAATTAGTTTATATGGGAAAAGCAAAGGACAATTTGGGACAAGCCAACTATATTGAAACATAAGCAAGTCTGGAGAACAAATGGGGAGGGGTTGTTTTGAACAAAAGTTCACTGGAGGAGAATGAGATTTTGAAGTGGTGGCGGCTTCTCATTGGCTGAAGATTAGGGCAGCTTACTGTTGCCAGGTGAGAGAGGAACTCTTCCTCCTTCCTGCTGAACTATACAAGCTGCAACGCGTGGCACGTGTGAGAGCCCTCCCTTCGTGGCTTCCCAACTCCAATTTTGGATTAGGTTTCCTTAACACGTTTTCACAACAGTATAGATGTATAACTGAGATCACTTAGATTCCCTGTAATATTTGCCAGAGAAGGAAGTGAGGTCTTGTGTCTGGCCGAAGGAAACTAAATATTGGGTTGGCCAAAAAGTTCATTCAGGTTTTTCTGTAGCGCCATGAAAACCCCGAACGAACTTTGTGGCCAACCCACTAGTTACCTCTTTAAAAATCAGTTTAACAGTCATTGAAAATAGTATCTTATTTTTGTTATGAGGGTTTTTTGTTTGTTTTTGTTTTTGTTTTTTTGCGGTACACGGGCCTCTCACCGCTGGGGCCCCTCCCGTTGCGGAGCACAGGCTCCGGACGCGCAGGCCCAGTGGCCATGGCTCACGGGCCCAGCCGCTCCGCGGCATGCGGGATCCTCCCGGACCGGGGCACGAACCCGTGTCCCCTGCATCGGCAGCCGGACTCTCAATCACTGCGCCACCAGGGAAGCCCGTATCTTATTTTTAAGTAACCTGCTAAATTTCTGCAGAATCAGTTTCCACATCATGGCTAGTCTAGTAAAGAAAATTAGATAAAGAAACACCATATAAAGGTAAAATGTTAAATGCTGGTTATTATTGTCTATTTTTAACATCCATGGACTGCATGTGTGGTGCAGACTTGGTTTTTGGCCTCATGGAGCCTATAATCATTCGGATTATTGTGTGAACATCCACTTACCTGTTTTTCTTTCAAATACATCAACCAAGCCACCAATCACCACACACAAAACAAAGCCACTTCTCTAATGGATTTTTTTTTTTTTTTCCTAACGGATTTGGACTTGGGAGTACTTGTTGAGAATGTTAATGTACTAGGAAGTATAGTGTTATACATGGTTACAGTAACCAGAATAAGATAAAAAACTACTGTTATTAAACAAAGATACATTAGGGTTAACTCTGTAAAGAAGAAAAAACAAATGAATATTCCCAGATCTTCCCAAGTCCTTGAATGTGGTAAAGAAAACATGAGACAGAGACCATTAACGTAATAAATGGATGACTGTATTAAGAGAAAAGGACAAGATTGGTGTTTGCCTCCATCCGTTCAGGAAAACAAGCACACGGACTTATACAATACTTTGGTTTAAAAATGATTCATAATATCAATGTTAAACCTGATATTGAAAGAATCCAATCGGTCACAAGGTGTAAAAAACGAACCACTGAAACACAAGCTTGCATAGATGAATGAATGAAGATGTATAACTGGCACTGAAGGGAGACTTGAGCACTGGATTCTGAATGACGTTAGCACCTCAGCCGCCCAAGACACAAGAACGTCTCCAGCACCACATTTCTCACTTTCCCCAATGAGGTCATGAGCAGAAACCTGTGCTGTATGAAGGTGGATTGAAACAGACCGTTTCCATCAACTTCTTCCAGAAGCGTGCACACATACCCACTGGTACCCAACATCAGTCACCTTAAGGCATCCAGCGTCCCTCACAGTTTCACTTAATCTCTAGATAGGCATGTGATTTGAGGTGGCCTCCTTGTTTTTTGTCCTCAGACTGGCAACTCTATTCCATTAAGGTTCTGTTCAGTTCCATGAAGTAACTATTTCAAAGCTGCCTTTCCCTCTGGGGCTTGGCTACAAACTGATGAGCACTTGAGATAACATCTCACTTGTTTTTTAAACATCTACTTTCCAAATGTCAAAGGGCTTTCTTACCGAAGCATCCAAAACCTCTGGGCACTGTGCAGTTACCTCTTGCAAGAGGATACTTTTCCAAATTTTGAGACAAATGACAGCACCACCTCAAATTTCCTGAGCAACTTGATTTATATGAACAAACTCCTATACTTTATAATTCGGCACCTTTCAAAATACAATAGTGTTGGGATGGATTCTTCTTAAGGAAAACTGCATTACAGAGAATTCTCATTTTGGAACATCATTTTTATATGCTATCATAATACTTCATGAACTAAATATTGGGTTGCCTTTAAGAGGCAGGTGAAAAATATAGCTATATCCGAGAAAGGGCATTTGGCTTTCAGTCTATGACAAAGCTGAAGGTATAGCCTATGGGGATTTCAGAGGCTAATTCAATAAGAAATTTTAGAAATTCTGATATCAAAAGCCCTCTCACTAAATTTAGAAAGAGTTAGAAACTCTTTTAGCAATTATGGTCTGAAACTCAGTGCAACAAAAATTTATCCTAAGTATATGTATGATGTGTAATAGTATATTCTCTCAACTGTCTTCTCTTTGCTGTCCTTAATCCTTGCTCTTTTGTGAAGGAAATGTCACTTGACTCCTGTCTTTCAATTCTTCCATTCTTTCTATATGAAACTCAGCAATGAATCATGGGGCACTAAGTTACACAATTAGTTCTGTTCTTATCTGAAATGCCTTATGCTATGAAAAAGTTACTCAAGATGAGAGAAAAATTTTCTAGTTTGCTGAGAATACACAAAAACATTTAAGTCTATTAGGAACATATATCTAGGCAGTGTTCACACATATTTAAGGGCAAAGAGAATGATTTTTAGGACCAGACATTTCCACAAATCAACATGATTACTTAGATGATTGTGTTAGTCTGTAGCATCAAATACAACCCTAAAACACACTCTGGTGTCTCCCCTACCATAGCAAAAGTTTCAGATTGATTTTCTCTTCAAAGTAATAAAATACAAACACTCTTCATATCAACAAATCTCCCATTTGAGTAAATGTCTCTGTTTTGTTTGGTTTTCTTTTTTTGTTAATGTACGCATTTTAATACATAAGAGTGTTGGTGAAATTCTTACAAAACATAATGACTTCACACTGCATAAGAGAACCTTTGGAAATATCTTCTACACAGTAGCCATAGAGAAGGAGGACAGTCAACTCTCAATTATTTAGGAAGTGATCACCTGAAGAATCTGGTCAGGAAATTCTCTCTCGCCTACTACCAGCCTTCTTGGTCATGCCACTGCTCATAGATTGAGAGGCGATTTGAAATGGAATGACATACCTATCAGTGTGGACGTCACTCACAGCTTGGTGTGAGGATGTCTGGGGCTCACCTGTGAATTTTATATCTCAATGGAGAGTTGACAGTCGTTCACATATAGGAAATATAGTACACTGACCTTGGTCAGAATCAAACTAATTTAAGGCAATACTGCTCCTCACAGACGTTGCTGGCACACAGTGCAGGTCTCCTAAGAAAAGTGACTGTAGAAGTGAGGATTTCCTACTTTACCCTTTCCTTCTTGATTTCTCTAGAAATAAATTCAGCATTTCTAATGAGAGTTAAATGGCAAGAGTAACAACCAGCCTCAACTCTTCCCTTTAACAGTCTTATGTATCCTCAGGGATAAAAGAGACTCTTCCCAGAGAACTCTGGGTGACACTGGGTGCCCCGTGCAGCATTATCAGGCCAGTCTCCAGTTTGCTTCTCCCTGCCCAGATGACCTACTATGGACTAGGGAGAAAAAAAGGATCCTATCACCAGTAAGATAAGCAGTTATGGCTTTAAGACTCACAGGCACCACCAGATAGGAGGAAAAATGGGATCATTTTATCTAACTTTTCTCTGACTCCAAGCAGTAAGCAATGGACAAAGTACTCTAAAAATCTGTTTTTGTCTTTGTTTCTTTTCCTTTTCACTCAAAGAGCAGGTCTTGACTTCTGTATGCTTGTTTCTAAAAAGCCAGTATTATCAGAATATGGCACACTATGTAACAGTGAAATCTACCTGAAGGATTCCCTTTTCCGTATTAACGTCCCCAACACAAATAGTGCTTTCCCAAAAGGGAAAAAAGCCTTTGAGTGCAAGTCCTATCTTGTTCTCAGTCCTTCAGAAAGCTGCTTACACAGGGGTCTTACGTCTTTATGTGGCTGAGGATATTACAGCCAATCACCACAGTTATCTTTCCAGGAAATCGTCACTGAATAAATGAATAATCTTGGTACTCCCCAACGTGATTTTTATATAAAGACAACACTCATTAAAAATCAAGGCCCTAGAGTGTTAACCACTTATGTGGTAAACTAAATGCACCATATTATACCAGGTGTTTCCAAAGAGCAATCTGGCACAAGACAAAATTCAGAGAACATTTGACAGTAGTAAAGAAAAATAATAATCAGTTGAAAGTTAATTAGTTTTATACTGAAAAGTCCCAAGATTGTGTGAAAGGTACGGACAATGTCTGCAACGGATTTATTCATGGTCCAGTCCCACTGTGGGCCACAGTACAGAAGAAAAGGGCTAAACAGGTCTGGTTCCTAATTTCCTCGTGAGTCCAGTGGAACACAGGCCCAAGTTCACACATTATGGAATATGTTGATCTAGATCCAAGTGGCCACTGCCATTCTAAAAAGGTTTTCCTCCTGGGAGCATCTATCCGTATCTTTTCTAATTTAGATGTTTCTCTATGATCAAAAACCATATAGTCTTTTCTGCAGTTCATTAGTCTGTTGCTGGTTGTTGTAAAGTCACTTGGGAAATAGTAAGTCCAAGACTTTGTATGCAAAGTCACCTTCTAAAAATTGCAGTGTTATTTTAAAGCATGTGTAGCAACCGTCCAGTCTCCCAACATAAAATTATGTCTAACAATGGTTAGACAGCAGAGTCACATTATTTCCAACTCAGAACATTTAATCTTACCCTTATCTAACCTTGCTTCCAGGCGATGACTTACAAAAAGTTAGGCTGTGGCAATGGGGTGTGCATGTCCAGTAGCCTTACGATAAGGCTCCACAACACACTGTGCTCATTCAGTGATACTGATGTTAATGAGGCCTGGTCTCCACAGGACAGAGGTATGGAAACAGAAAGATTTTCTAAAGGCCAGAAGTATTAGTTTACATCACAACATTAAAGCATAATACATTGTGGGCCTAAAAATTAAATTGCGTGTGTTCCAGCAGTAGGAACAGAAACAAAATAAATGCTTCCATATTTATATAAAAATGACAAAGTGAAAAGCAGAGGACACAGTGAAGAATGTCTGGCAGTTTCTTAAAATACAATTGTTAGTTGCTTCTATAGTCTCAAAGATAACAATTACACTATTTGAATGAGAGTAAGAGGAATTCGGCTGGTTGAATTTGATCTGTCTCCTTACAGGGAAAGAATTATTCTGATACTCCTTAAAGTGTTTGCTTTACAAAAAAAATTAAATTAAATTAAAATATTTAAAAATTCTAATCTTTTAAAAACCTTAAGAAAAATAACAAATTTTCAATACAGATGCTGAATTTGTGTGTCACGAGGGAAATACCACCTTTGGTCACTCACTAAGACAGCTGAAACACTAACATCCTGGTCACGTGTTAACTCACCTGACATTTGTTTTGAGTAAAATATATCCAGTTAGCATTTTACAATAATAAATATGACTGGATGAAGTAATACATGAGAGGCAAGAGAAACGGAGAATTTGAAAAGAAGAACTGATCATTGTATGAGATAGAAAAATAAACATTTATAAAATAAAAATATGGCAAATGTTGCCCATTTGCCTGATTTTCAAGTAAAAATATACTGTTTTTTTTCTTTAAAGCTACCATAAAAAACTTTTTGAAACATGAAGCAAAATCACAGGGCAGACAAAGAAAAATATAGCATTACTGTAAATCAACAATACCTAAACTTTGGATATTGAAACCACCCTCTGGAATTTGATTTAAGGCTAGGGTCTCCGTTCGGTCTGCCCTTGCCTATTTAAATAAAGACTTTTTCTCATTCATTTCATCCTGGACATTCAAAGTCCTGTTATTCTTCCTTTCCCCAATTTTCTGAAATGACTACATCCTTAAGGGTTTTGTTTCTTTCTAGATTATCATTTTCCCAAAACTTAATTCTTAGATATCTTTTACTTAAGTTCACACAGTCCAAAAACTTTATGAAACGAAAGATCTTTCTCAAAATGAAAAACCCAAATCTGCTCTGAGAAACTAGTCTAAAAAGCTTCCTGAATATTGCCCAACTTTAAAGACTATCTCAAAAGATAAGGCAAACAGAAGCCAGAAAAGAATGGATTAACCATTTTTCTCAAGTCACCCACAGATTTCTTTCCTAAACAAACATCACACTAAAATGCCAAAAACGTCAGATTCATACAATGAAAAATAACAGGAAGTCAGGCTGAAAGGATATTATTTATATATATAGCATGACTGATATTTATGTTAACTAACTAGTATGGGAAAAGAGGCATTTCCATGAGGTTAGAAGATGGAAAAAAATTCCATATTTCTTGAAGAGGGGTTTAAAGGTCTGGCACAAAAGGAATCCAATGCCCATGTGTCATTAACAAATGTGTAGAACCAAATAGTTGGATGAAGAACCCCTTTATCAACTTCATGCCCAATTAATCTACTTATTGACAGATACACAAAATATTTTTGAGAGGTTGTCAACATATGCTGCTATGATCAATCTTACAGCTAGAGAAAATGATGGCAGCACCATGTATATAAACATTTTCCCAATTCCATTCCCTTCGGCTTTATAAGTAAATGTAAAATAAGAGAAGGGATACAAAATTTTTCATTTTCCGTTTTTCGATTTTCAGTTGATTTTGCACAGACTTTAGTTAAAACTTCACAGAATTAAATTTTTGCTAGTAAATACTAATAAATGGTCCAATGCCCAGAGGCTTCAGAAAGCCTTGCTATTGAGGAGGCAATGGCAGCGACAGTGTTAGTGAACGACATCTAAGCCAATCTTCCCAGGAGGTCGTGTAAGGATACGTAAAACCTCTACAGTCCTGGTAGTCTGTTACATATTTCAACTGTTCCAGGTTTTTTGGGGTTTTTTAAAATATTTTATGGTTGTGATTTTTTTCTTTCCTTGCATAGTAAAAAGCAAATGTCTCTCTTTTAATATATCATACACTAATGAACCAAAAAAAAGCTATTTCTTATATTCTTTTATTCTGCATTGCATCCAAACATTGTGTTACTTTGATCATTATCTCCACAAAATTCTAATTGCTAAATAAAGCCTATTCCCTAGATATCAATACTCCATACCTAACGAAAATGGCATTTTATAGAGCTCTTAGATACTATATCCCAGGAAGCATATGCAGCATAAAGGTGGCCAATATTCAGAAGCTAGATTTTCTTGTACTGCCCACGTGATCAGGAATAACCAAAACATTTTAAATGAATGAAAATTATTTATGGTCTAAAAAACATTTGAGGATAAATCTGAGGAATACAAAATATAGGAGAAAAAAATAAGCATGGAATGCATTCTGTATCATCCAGTAATTTTGCTACAGTGAGTCCGTTTTCAAGGCAGGTTCCTAGGTTTTTACGGCTTATAATGGAAACCTGGAGAGAGAAGGAAAAAAGAAGAAAAACGATGAAGGAAAAATCTCTGAGACACTTTTTCTCCCTGCCCAGGTAAAATAATTTACCTATATTTATATGCATTTCAAGTGGTTCATATTTTGTTTGTTTTTGGTTGTAAGAATACAATTGGCTCTCCACATCTGCAGGTTCCCCATCCACCATGGACTGAAAATATTCAGAAAAAAAATTTCCAGAAAGTTCCAAAAAGCAAAACTTGAATTTGCCATACGTTTGCAAGTATTTACAGAGCATTCGCACTGTATTACGTATTGTAAGTAATCTAGAGATGATTTACAGTTTAGGGGAGGACGCATGGCAAATGCTATGCCATTTTATACAAGGGTCTTGAGTATCTGAGGATTCTGAGATCCTCGGGGGTCCTGGAGCCAATCTCCTGCAGATACCCAGGTTGTATTTACATTCAGAATCAATGTGTTATTTTAATATTATGTATCAAATGTATGTCAAGGACAGGAAGGCACCTCCTAAAAGTGATGCATGTATATAATTTGAGAAAGAACCTCATGAACTTCCTCCAGTTAAACAAGGGATGGTAAAAAGGCCACCAACTAATGGAAATTGTAGTGTATGGGTTGTTTTGTTAATATTCAACTAATCTCATCTTTTAAGTAATGTTTTTTGTCTTAATGTCAACATTGGATGAATGACAGAATGATAGGGAAGCAGGAGAAGGAGAGCTTTTAAAAAAATACAAATGTCTGGCAAAACCTGCCCCCGGAAATTCTAATTTAATTAGTCTAGAGTTGCACCTGTGCAATGGTATCTTGTAATCACCTCAGAAAAGAAAATTTAAGTAAGTTTGGGAAGGCAATCATTAGATTTGGGAAAGGATAATGAAAACATCACCTAATAAAACTTCAAAAACCATAAAAAAAACCAAACATCAATTGATAAGACCTAATCTTTGTAAAGTCTGTTGCAATCTGCTTTCATATATTTTACTCATATAATCCTGACCGTGCTGATACCATTAAAATCACCTCCATTTTTAGATGAGCAAATTAATATGAGAAACTACATTTTCCTCACTCATTTTATGACTGTCATAAAAATACATCTAAGGGAACACATATGGTTAGTAGAGGAACTAGACCCGATTATTCCTTTCATTTTAAAGATCTGGTCCAACTTAGATCTCATATTTTTTTCTCATTTTCTTTGTCCCATTTTTCTTCCATGTGATGTGTTTTGTGTGATGTGTGTATGTATGTGCGTATTTTAATCTAATTAAGAGAATCACGGGCAGATGAGAAACAAGAGCCAAGACAGGAAAAGCCCAGTAGATCTAAGTGGGGAACATAGTCTCCCTTTAAGGATCTGATAAAAGCTATGAATGAACTCTCTCTGGACCCTTGAACAATGTGGGGTTTCGGGATGCTGATTCTCTGCACAGTTGAAAATCCATGTATAATTTATAGTTGGCCCTCTGTATACACATCTGCAGACTCAGCCAATATGGATGGTGTAGTACTGTAATATTTATTATTGAAAAAAATCCATGTATAAATGAACCCCTGCGCAGTTCAAACCTGTGTTGTTCAAGGGTGAACTAACTGTACATAGAAAAGTCCTGTATTCAGCTTAAGGTGTTTGCTTTCTGTTTTTTAATCATTTTTGTTTGTTTTCCAAAAAATGAAGACTACTATAATGATCTGCCAAGAGGAAGAATAACTTATTTTTCCACTCTAGTGATCTATAAGACAGCATCTGGCTTTTCCACCACAGCATGAGGATGATTAAAACGGATCTGAAACCTGACCATATATATTTTTATTACCTTTATGAGAAGACTCTGACTTTGAGAAATGACGTGTGGAATTATGCTGGTTTGTAAAATGAGTGTAATCCAAATCCTCAGCCTCTGTCATGGTAGGTGGTAGTGGCCTGAAAAAAAGTTACAATTTAAAGAGATACTCCAAGGAGTAATGACAGCAATTCCACCTCTCATTGGATCACTTGGCAAAGACATTTTCGGTAGAAATACAAAGCCAGAATATTTTAGAATCCTCATGTTAGTTCCTGGCCAGTTACATGACCTTGGATAAATTATTTAATCTTACTGTTCCTTTGTTCTGATGCACATAATTCAATGAAAACAAATATTTTCTGAACACCTAATATGTGTGAGGCATTGTGCTAAGGGCTAGAGAAACAAAGATTAATGTTATCACTGCCATTAATGAGAAGTATACTTTGTTTTGGTAGGTATTACGAAGAAAAAGAGAAAGAAAGGAAAGGATAGAAGGGAAGAAAGTAATTAAGGGAGAGAGGGAGGCAGGTAAGAAGGGAGGACAGAGAGGGGACGCTGGCCAACACAGAAAATTTAGAGCAAAGTTCCTTAAACCACTAGGTGGCAGAGTAGAACTTAGAGAAGGAAAGGGCAGTAATAATACATGTGCAACTTTTCATGTCAAAACAAGACAAACTGTAAAAAAAAATTGGGACGTTTTTAATACTCCAAACTTTGTATTATCTTACTTATATAACATAGATTTTTGCAGACATCTGGCACTGATACAGATAGAACAAAATCTCTCCCTTTTTTTGGTTGTTGTTTCCTAAAGGTGTGCTCAACATTTGTGTTAAAGCGTGGAACCAGATGAGGTTAAGACCTGCCAAATATACAGCCACGTTGTAGGATGTGTCGTGTAATTATATATGCAATATGGAAAGCATAAATATTTTGAAGTTTGGAAAGTTATGGTCGGTTTGGGTATAATGGGTTCTGTCATATAAGAATGAGGACAAGTGTTCAAATTTCTCACCCTGACCCAAGCAGTAGGTATCTCCCTGGGTAGTCAGTGTCTGGAAGAGGTCAGCATCGGAAGTAAATGTGTGTATATACTGAGGGCTACGCTATGGGCTCTACAGAGACAATCTCAACTTTCAGGATGAGTTTGCATGGTAGCTATCATCCACATATTTTAGAGTTAGATTAGGTTAGATCAGGTAAGCGATCTAAGTTCACACAGTTGGTTAGTGGTAGAGCCAGGGCTCAAACTCAACTGGACTTCAAAACCAGTGCTCTTAACTACTATACTATGCTCTGCTACATAGGTGTGTGTTTTTATCATTAGCATTATCTGCATTCAAGATTATACAAACACACACACACATGCACACAAGCACACATACTCCTTATACTTTCAAATGGTACATGGCATATGTTTTTATACTTTCTTACATTTTTATACACATATGATAAATATGAGTGTAACAAATAACGTGACATTTTTCTTGTTTTTCTTTTTGAACCATTTGTTTACAAATATTAGAAATCAAATCAGTGTTTTCCTTTCATTATTCATGGATATTTATAACATTCGCCTTTAAAAAGTAACATAAGACTTGGCAGGAACAGTTGAGACAAAGCAGTCTGACTCCAGAATTAAGAAAGTTAACTAAAGAAGTAGCTTAGGCTCAAGAAAACAGGATTGGTAATCAGGGTGGCAGGCTCTATTTTGTACTCTTTTTAATACCCTCATTAGGTGACTGGAAACTGGAGAAACACAAGCCAACTGGTACTGTCAAAAAAACTCTATGTTGGGCTTCCCTGGTGGCGCAGTGGTTGAGAGTCCGCCTGCCGATGAAGGGGACATGGGTTCGTGCCCCGGTCCGGGAGGATCCTACATGCCGCGGAGCGGCTGGGCCCGTGAGCCATGGCCGCTGAGCCTGCGCGTCCAGAGCCTGTGCTCCGCAACGGGAGAGGCCACAGTGGTGAGAGGCCCGCGTACCGCAAAAAACAAAAACAAAAAACTCTATGTTTATTGCCTCACCATTAACTCATCATCAAGGAAAGGGATGCTAAAGAGTAAAACAAAGTATAGGACATCAACGAATTCTCTAGGATCCCCCCTATAACGATAAACAAATGAATCTAGAATGCCCTCAGTTCTCTTGGTGTGCTGTTTTGTTCAATATTTGATTACACGGAGAACAAATCTGGGCTTACTGCTTCCAGGGGTCCTACCAAATTATTTGTTGCACTGGAGACAGTTACTTCAGTTAAGGGTATTCATATCCAAAGTTGGAAAAATCCTGTTAACTAATAGTTTGTTTTACAGTTTTTGATGTATTAGGATTACTCGTTTCCAACTGCTCGTATGAAATGATTTGTATCTTTAAGCTAATAGTGATAAAGCCAAATATGCTTCAGAATTCACTCAAAATTCATTTCTTCGAGAAGCCCGCCTAGACACCTAGACTAGTTTAAGTGTCTCCTTATGCTCTGCTAACAACCTGTATTTTTCATCCTTAGCATTTAACACAATCATAATAGTTATTTGTATAATTATCTGTTTAGTTTATAAATTTCATAAGAGCAGGAAACAACTTTTTTTGACTGCTGCTTACTTTAGCTCTGGACAATTTATTAGGGTGCTCAATAAATACTTGATAAATGAGGAAAGGGAGACAAATATATTTCATATTCATAAGAATACTGTAGGAACTAAATGAGATTTATAAAATCCTTAAGTTTTTCTAAGGGAAAAATGCAAAACTAAAATACCAAGTAGTATTATTAATATACAATCCTAGAGTTAAAACAATTTGGAACTTGGGTTGAAACTTTTTCCAATTACAAAGAATTGGAATTAACTCAGATTGCCTACTGGTTCTCTATTTTTTTAGACTAGAAATCTTATAATAGACAATGAAAATGACTTTTAACCATGACTGTTACACTGAAGTAAACGTCTTGAACTAGTAAGCTCCGTGTTTCTCAACCCTTGAAACCATCTCTTTCTGTACAAATGGATAACTCAACTTCCACCATGATTAAATGTGAAAGAGGAAACCACAGACTCTAACCAGAAAGCATACATTCTGATATTAATTGTATAAGATACCTATAATAAGATAATAGGCTTTAAGTTTTAACTATGAAAATATAGGTTTCATAAAATTCTTATTCATTTTTGTTTTGCCATATATAGTCTTTCTGCAAAAGCTATTTAAAGACAAACATTCCTCTTAATTCAATTCACTTCTATTAGTCATAGGCCACTTCTCACTCATTTACAATAGACATTTTTAACACAGGATCATTCGATTATTCATAATCAAATACATCAAATATTTTAAAGAGTACCTATTACATTCCAGAAACTTGTTTTCAACTTTAATAAATCCTTTAAATAGACATTCCAGACTGTTCAATCATATGCTGTCAAAGTTATTCTAAAAAAGCCCAAGGTGTTCTAAAAAGCCCAAGGACTTCGAAGACTGCAAAATTACTGACTCTAAAGATGATTTTAATTCCCTTCATTAAAAAAAGCATAATATGCCACACCTATTTACCTACTGAGAACAGTTTAGTTACTTCTTATTTTACTTGGCTGTTGCAGGGATGTAAGTAAAGCTGAAGTATGTAGTTCTAAAATTTGCTTTAAAAGGCATTTGGCATGTGCATAACTAAAAGCTGGAAGAGGAACCAATTTTATACAATTAGACAAACTACACTACTGTTGCCCTAAAAGCTTTACAACCTGATATAGTTTTCTGAAACGTATTTATCTTCTGAAAGCCCATGGATTTAAAAGTAGAGTATGGCATTTTAAGGACACTATATTCTCTTTAAGGAAACAAGTCTCGTAGTTTAAGTGTGAGCAATGAGTGGCAACAACAGTGTCTATTTTTCAGTGTGATAAAATTTTTGCTTTAATAATTAATGAAGGGCTTCCCTGGTGGCGCAGTGGTTGAGAGTCCGCCTGCCGATGCAGGGGACACGGGTTCGTGCCCCGGTCTGGGAGGATCCCACATGCCGCAGAGCAGCTGGGCCCGTGAGCCATGGCCGCTGGGCCTGTGCGTCTGGAGCCTGTGCTCCGCAGCGGGAGAGGCCACAACAGTGAGAGGCCCGCGTACCGCAAAAAAAAAAAAAAAAAAAAAGAATGAATATATTATTAATAATCAGGACCAAAATACAAAGTTTCAATAATTTAGAGTTTTCAAAATATTAGATTTAGTGTTACTTTTGTCTTTTTCTATTTAATGCTCTCTCTTCCTCTTCCAATCAATTTCCCTTTGAAAAGCAACAGAAAGAAAGAAATAAAAAATAAAGGTTGCTTCCCCAGAGACTTAAATGTTGAGAATCTGCAGTGGAAAAACAGCAGATGCTCCATAACCATGACCCAAGACTGCTTGAGAGAAGTCAGAAAGTATATACATAGCATAGCCACAGCTATTTGATCTAGTGGGATTTAGAACAATCTGCAATGACTCAAATGAGTATTTGCCTAGGACGTTGAGACTCACATAGAAATGAATTTAGGTGTATGTAAATGTCATGCACACACTAATGTGACCATGAAACTCAGAAAAAATTTGAAACCTGAGATTTTACTTAGGAAAATGGTTAATCTCATCCCTTCCTAGCTGAGGTCAGTCAATTCAGTGACTCCAGAGACAAGAACTTGGTCCTAACCAAAAGTACATCTTTCCTTCTATACCCCAGCTTCTGTAAAATTCTCCGTCTTCCTGATTTGCCTTGTTCAACCCAATTTAAAACTGAAAACAAAGCTTGAAAATAACCCTGCAAGACTTGATACCACCTTACAACTGCAGATTTCTGGATCTCCTTTCCAAGGAACAAACACTCTTTTCAGGCAGCCAACATCTCCTTACTCACCCCAAGATCAAGTTCCTCACTCCCTTTTTCAGGTGTCATCTTACCGTGCTGGCCTGTCATTCTTAGAATGGTGATGTTCATCACTCTCTTTTGACTTTGAGTGTGCTGATTTAGCTGTCTTGGGCTATGGGGGAAAAAAAGAAAAGAAAAACACACACACATACAGAAAACAGCAAACAAACAGAGAAAGATTAGATTTATTAATTATCTAAATGATATGAAACTCTCCTTTAGTAATTTCAGGTTACTTACATCCAGTTGAGCAACTTAAAATATTTTTAAATACAGCCACTCAGAGACAAAAAAATATATAATCATGAAAGTGTGTTGCAGGTTTTCAGTACAGCCAGATGAGTGGGCTAAACACACACAAACACGATCCCCCATAGAGATGCGCTTGGCCACCCATTATTAACAAAACAGCTGCACAGCAGCTGACGAGAACTATAGCTGATCAGGACCCTATCACGCCTTCCAGGGACAGACCCCCCTCCCCCATATTCTCTGCCTTAGCTCCTCTCTGAAGTACCTAGGTAATAGTATCTGGTGCACATTTCCTGAGTGGTTTTACAGATGTGAAAACCCCCACCAAATGGAAGATGTTAACTACTTGATGACCATGAGCACACAGCCCCCAGGCCTTCTAAAAATGCTCTCCTGAAACCCACCGGGGAGTTCGGGCTTCTTGAGTACTAGCAGTCCCAGACTACTAGTATGGGGCCTTACAGTAAACGCTGCGCTTTCCTTCCCCACAACCCGATGTTAGTAGAGTGGCTTTACTGCACATGGGTGAGCGGACCCAAGTTTGGTTCAGTAACATAACTGGCGGACTCCCAGAGTCTGTGGAATCTAGCTTCATGCTCTTAAGCTTATTTCTGAACACCTGACTTAGGGATGCTAATTTTCAAGCTCAGAAACTAAGGCATATTCATGCCAACTTTTCCAGGAGAGAAACAATTCCAGCACCAGTTACAGAATCTAGAGATGACAGAAGTCCTGATACTGCTAGAAATGTGGTCTACTCCCTCTTCCTTTCCTGGTTTGCAATCTTTAAAAATACCTACTCCCTCACAGTTAACAAAGAACCTGAGTAACTCCTGGTCAACTACTTATGGTTTAATTTACGTAACAGAAGCATTTGGGAACCCTTCTACCAAAATGAAATATGTCTGTTAGGAAAAATCATGCATTACTAAGAGAGTACAGGAGGGAGATAAATTAAATAATTAACATGCAAATAATGTTTTCATCTGCTTTCAGACTCACAACTAGGTAACTGAGCAACAGGCAATAGTAGAGCGATACCGTTATCATGCTTTCTCTGTCTTTGTTTTCCTCAAAACATGCTGAGACTGTGACAGGATCAGAGACCCAAGGGAGGATTTTGTTTGAGAGAGGGAGGGAAGGGGGGAGGGGAAGAACAGTGCTAAACATCAACCATATCATGGACACACACCCTGGCTCCATCCTTCCAGCATAGTACAAACTCCCTCCCTAAAAGCCTTTACTATATGAATTCTCACCCCCGCTCCTTTGTTGTTTTTCCATTTTGCATTTTTCAGCCAGCTTGACCTTGTATCTGTTAGCTGTCTATAGTTTATCTTCCTCTCTACATTACACATTATTCTGGGGAAAATCTATCTTTGTCTTTCCCTGTAAGTCCGGAGTGGTCCTCTGCACACAGTAGCTAATGAGTAAGATCTGTTCAACTAAACTTGCAATCACCATATACAACAATTAGATTACAGGAGAATGAACAGCAGTCACTGACTATTATGTCTACTATTTCTGATTAACGAGGGGATGCTTACAGTTCAAGCTCATGCTAGAGGATTTCATACGCAATGATTGCTGGTGGTAAGAATGGCCGTCAGTCTGCCATGGGTCAAGTGATGTCAGAGGAAACAGAGACACCTGCGCATGATCAAGGAGGAAGGGCAGTATACGCAAACAGGGAAAGTTGAGAGAAGAAGAGAAGGGCACTGTGGAAATTTAAGAGCAAGTGAAAACACTACATTCTCCTGTAAGGCAAGCATAGTAAACCTATTGCTCATGGCCAGAGGCACCTACCTGCATCTCAGTTGGTCTTAAAATGAAGGACATGAGTTTTCCGACCTTAGCAGTAACTCCTTACATAGTTACTTTGAAGAATTCAATATGATTTTTCATGGTGAATCAACTTTTACAAGTCAGATTCACATATGCAATACAGATAATTTGTATACCCTAAATATATTTGTGAGCTTACCCTAAAAAAAGGTCTCCCCATTTCAGTTCTAATTGTATTTCTAATTAAAAACAAACAGACAGACCCTACCTTCCACTCGGGGTCATGCTTTCTTTTGTCCAAAGATGATTTCTCCCGTTCCCTGGCTTTCTTGTAAGCTTTCTTTTCTTCAGCCATTAGAAGTCTAGCGATTTCCTAAACAAAGTCCAGTCAATATCATTGATTGCAAAGTTGCAGGTAGAAAATTGGGACAAATTGGGATAAAAACTGGGATATTTCCAAAGAGTATCAGCTAAACAAATTAACTAACACGAACTCACCTCATCCTGAGCTACCTGAGCTGCTCTCATGTCCACCTGGGTAGCCTACGGTATAGAAAATACAAAAAAGTATAATTTAATTGGAATCTGTGTTGTCCATTTAAAAAAAAAATCTTCATAAAAATAAATTGGTATTTGAAACTAGTGGTGATTAACACCTCTGAAGATGATAATCAGTTGGTATACTTTTGTTAGCCAGAGCAGGGTCTATTTTTATCAAATTCTACAGCGGATTCTTAGAGAATTATCAGAACTCAATAAAGGAGAGACAGGGATATGGAATTCTGTTGCTAATGCTTACTCAGTGAGTACAACTGGACACGTTATTCCTATTGTCTTGATTTTTCCACCCATAAAAAAGTTATCAGTTTCTTGACAGAGAGAGGACTATGATGCCTATTATATAAGGTCAAGATTGATTCAATTCACAAAAAAAACCACTAATTCACCTAAAATTCTGTATTAAAGTTTGCTCACCAAAATTTCTTCTTCTTGCAGTTTTCTGGCAATTTCAGCATCATTCCATTCCTGATCCCTGTTGGTCACTCGTGATGGAGTAGAGACCACTTCCTTCATCCCTCTGGGCTTCATTCCTAGAAAAAGCTCAGTGCAGTAAGGCTACTGAGTGTGTTTTCTGAAAAGTGGCAAAATTTATGATAAAGAAATTTTTCTTCAGTATCTAACAGTGACAATACTGCCTCCACTCTAAAATTCAACGTAGGGTGTGCTGGAAATAATTGTTTCCCCTAGGCATGCAAGACGTGATACAGGTAATCCACACATTTAAAACAAAGTTACCTACCCAAACCTGCTTGGTAAAAACTGCCCTCTCACATAGTTTCTCCAGCAGTAGAAAATCATACAAGGAACTATAAGTGAGGCTTTTGCAAAACAGGAAGTGAAAAAAGATTAAGTCCCTGAAATAAAAAGAATTTAGAGAAAAGCAAGTTATTTGGAGTTTTAAAGAGACTAAACTGTCAAGGCTGGAGGAGATGAGAGGCTTTCCATCTTTTTACCTTGGCCCTGCACACCTTACTTCAGAGGGAACAGAAACAGCATCATCACCTGTGAGTTATGTGACAGTCCCTATTAACCAGTCAGTGGCCCTGCCAAGTGGCTTCTGCTCTTATGGCCTCCAAACCCACTTGCTTTAGAGCTTTCCTATAGCTCTGATCAGCTTAACGTTGCTAAATTTTAGGGAAGATGTAATGTAAGTGAAATGTCAGAGAGCACAATGACCTTAGAGTTCTATTGTTCTGAGGAGAAAGGAACACGGGGACTGGTATGGAATTTTGGCTTTTTACTTTGAAATTTTATAAGCAGCATATATTCCTTTTATAACTTTCAATTAAGTGGTAAATGCTAATGGTTATTCTAAAATTGTGGGTATTTCCTTCTTTGTATCCTTTATAAATTACAATTATTCAAAAATGTGACTGTATTACATTCAAAAATAATAAAAAATTTTAATGCAGTGAATAAGATTAACCATCTGGAATAGTGACTTTCAGTAAATGGATTACTAAAGGGAGAAAGAAAATTTACTCCTAGTTGCCTATTTCTTTACATTAGAGGTTCTCAATCATGTCTATATATTAGAATCACTTGGAGTACTTTACATACACATGAAAATTTTTGATCCAAACCCCTGAGATTCTAATATAAGTAGCCTGGGTGAGATCTGGCCTTTGTTAGTTTATTTTAAATCTTACCAGTTGATTCTTAATTGCAATTACCATTAGAACTACTAGTTTGGTGTATTATGTCCATCAAATTAACTGTACATGAATATAATTTTTATTAAAATGCCTCAGCACATGATTCACTTGCTTTAAACAAAAGAGGAAAAAGGAAAGAAAAAAATATGACTAAATTCTGGGCAAATGAAGAGTTTAAATTATCTGGTGAAGCCTCTTTTTGAACTTTAAACCTAGCTTTGTGGTAAATCCAAAAGCCACAGACTCATCGGCCTTTCCCCAAATAAAGACTATTAAACCTGGCTTTCCTACCTTCAGGTCTATTAGCACCTGATTACCCAGAATTACAGAATCTACTTCAACTTCACATTATCTCTAGAGCTACTGAATCTTATGCTAAGCTGGGCTGGTTTTAACGCAGATTTCTGAGTGGTCTGGGACAGTCAGGAAACAGTGGTATACTCACTCCCAAGAGTAGATAAAACTCCTTGAGTTATGTTTAGCTTAGTCATAACTAGAAGGGAAGATTTCAGGGAAAAATAAGTAAAATTAGATAGGGAAGCTGGCATTGGGAAAAGTCAGTGGACAAGATAGGTTGCTATACCATATGCCCTCCTACAGAAATGGCACTTCCACGAGCAACCCAAAGCCTAGCTGAGGACGACAGGGGAGACACATTTATGCCCTGCTCTTTCAATTTTGCCATCTGGGGAAAGAAGTACAATGGAAATGTGCTCAGATTTCGAGAACTAAACTTTCTCCACTACTATGCCTCTTACTCTACACCACAAAATTAACTGAGAAAATATTTTGTTTTAATATCAATCAAAGATGCTTGGAAGGCATTCAAATGAAACAGTCAAACAAAGAGTCTTATTTGGTTTGAAAGGTGTTAAGACTGTGACCTCTTGGCAGTTAAAAAGAGAATTACACATGGGAATTCCCTGGTGGTCCACTGGTTAGGACTCCGCACTTACACTGCCAAGGGCTCGGGTTCAATCCCTGGTCAGGGAACTAAGATCCCGCAAGCCACGCGGCATGGCCAAGAAAAAAAAAAGAGAGAGAGAGAGAATGACATACAGATCAGTGGACAAAACAGAGAGCCCAGAAATAAGCCCATGCATATATGTTCAATTAATTTATGGCAAAGAAGACAAGAATACACAATGGAGAAAGGGCAGTCTCTTCAGTAAATAGTGCTGGGAAAACTGGACAGCCACATGCAAAAGAGTGAAATTTGACCACCAACCTATACCATACACAAAAATTAATTCAAACTGGTTTGAAGACTTGAATATAAGACCTCAAACAACAGAACTCCTAGAAGAAAACATAGGCAGTAAGCTTCTTGACACTGGTTTTGGAGATGACTTTTTGGATTTGACACCAAAAGAAAACTCAACAAAAACAAAAATAAGCAAGTGGGACTACAACAAACTAAAAAACTTCTTCACAGCAAAAGAAACCATCAACAAAATAAAAAGGCAACCTACAGAATGGGAGAAAATATTCACTAATCACATACCTGATAAGGAGCTAACATCCAAAATATATAAAGAACTCATACAACTCAACAGCAAAAACACAATCTGATTAAAATAATGGGCGGAGGATCTGAATAGACATTTTTCCAAAGAAGACATACAGATGGCCAACACATACGAAAAGGTGCTGAACATCACTAATCATCAGGGAAATGCAAATCAAAACCACAGTGAGGTATCACACCTCACACTGGTTAGAATTAACTATTATCAAAAAGACAAGAAATAACAAGTGTTGGCAAGGATGTGAAGAAAAGGATACCCCTGTGAACTGTTGGTGGGAATGTAAATTGGTACAGCCACTATGAAAAACAGTACAAAAGTCCCTCAAAAATTTTAAAAAAGTTAGAACTACCATACAATCCAGTAATTTCACTTCTGGGAATTTATCTGAAGGAAATGAAAACACAAACTCAAAAAGATATATGCACCCTGTGCTTACTGCATTATTATTATTTACAATAGCCAAGACACGGAAACAACCTAAGTGTCCGTTGATGGATGAATGGATAAAGAAAATGTTAGATACACACACACACACACACACACACACACACACACACACACAGAGGAATATTATTCAGCCATAAAAAAGAATTAAATCTTGCCATTTATGACAACAGGGATGGACCCCTGAGGGCATCATGGTAGGTGAAATAAGTCAGAAAGAGAAAGGCAAATACTGTACGATTTCACTTATATGTGGAATCTAAAACAAAACAAAAAATCCTGAGCTCAGAGATACAAAGAATAGATTTGTGGTTGCCAGAGTGGGGGTTGGTGGGGTGGGCAAAATGGGTGATGAGAGTCATAAGATACAAACTTCCAGTTATAAAATAAATGTCATGGGGATGCAATCAATGTACAGCATGGAGACTGTAAGTACTGCATTGCATATCTGAAAGTTGCTAAGAGAACAGATCCTAAAAGTCCTCATCACAAGAAAAAAAATTTGTAATTATGTATGGTGACAGATGTTAACTAGACTTATTGTGATCATTTTGCAACACATACAAATATACACTTGAAAGTAATATAATGTTATATGTCAACTATACCCCAATAAAAACAAACAGTTATATTTTGAGGTAATATCTCTCTAGGTCAAATATTTAGAGGGAAAAAGAAGAGTTTATTTGAACTCTTGATATATCTTTGGAACTTGCACGTCTCATAAGTAGAAAATTTCTACAGCCTGGAATACTAGATTTCTGGACTGACAGGACTGCCCATTAAATGCAGTATACGCCGTACCAAAGGTGAAAAGAGCTTTTGTAAGTATGTAATGAGGAACTTCAGATAGTACCGTGTAAGGCTGTCATTACAGAAAACAGAGATGCTCTAAAATGTTATTAAACATAGTTAATTCAAAGAAATTACCAAGATGGCTGCCTTCTTTTTGGAAACCCAAACATAATTTGGAAACTAGCTTTCAAAAAACCAGGTGAACCATACTTTCAAGAGTTCCATGTTCATTTCTTAATCAAATTCTTGCTTATCTTTTTCCGTTCATCATTCTCCAGTCTGAGGACACAAGAATCTCCCTCAATAAACACAAACAAAGCTTACCTTTCAAGAAATTCTGATAAAATAAAACTGTTAAAAGTACTGGTACTCAAGATAAACTTATCCCAAACTATGGAATAAGGTAATCTGATGACACATGGATCCTGATACCATTCAAGAGTATTTTGTAATAAGCCATTCTGACACTTGGGGAATATCATAGCAGCATGGTGTTTAATGGCTCTGAGACGTTGGAAGTTGACCGGCAGAAAATTAATAAGCTGTTGTAATTTAATAGCTCAATAGAGGTGTTTACCCTCAAAGGTGGTACGGATTTACTGCCCTTTAGAAAATTAACCAATCTTATATTTAATTTAACAATTTTATTCTGTGTTCCATTTTCAACCAATTATAAAACCATGTCCTGGGCTTCCCTGGTGGCTCAGTGGTTGAGAGTCCGCCTGCCAATGCAGGGGACGCAAGTTCGTGCCCCGGTCCAGGAAGATCCCACGTGCCGCGGAGCAGCTGGGCCCGTGAGCCATGGCTGCTGAGCCTGAACGTCCGGAGCCTGTGCTCCGAAACAGGAGAGGCCACAACAGTGAGAGGCCCGCGTACCGCAAAAAAACCCAAAACAAAACAAAAAACAAAACAAAACAAAAAACCACGTCCTGCAGATCAATGCTCTTTGCTGTCCTGCTAGTTTCTTCATTATTAAGTTAAATAAAACTTTGGCCTATGCTAACAACTTTAAGAACTGTGCTTTCACAACAGCCACCAGTAATAGACACCAGTATCTAATAATTATATTTTCATGTATCTTCTGACCTATTCTGGGTAGGTGGGGGGGAAGGGCATCACAAATTCAGACGCCTACAGGGCCCACGTCGGTAAAGTTTGCAAAGTAAGTTGAATATAAAATGACAGACGCTAGCAGCTATGTTGTAGCCATTTTAGTAGCTGCCTAGTCACACTGTTTTTAAACCCTTATGCTATTAAAATAAAACAAACAAAACATTTGCCTATAACTCCAGTACTAGGGCCTGTGAGTCAGTGTTTGTTTCATATTAGTTCCACCCTTTCTAAGCCTGTTTAAGATACCCTCAAGTGTACTGAAAGCCATAAAGATTTAACCAGCCCTCAGAGCACACTTAGAAGGTTGGAGTCACAGAATCAGCAATGTAGAGGTCGATGTAATCACCATTCCTCCCCGGTATCTTTTGGACTCCAACATGTCTTTCTAAATCTGGATCCAGTGTAACTTACTCATAAAGCCTACTCCACGTAGATTTTATCACTTCCTCCTCTACTGCCCCACAGCTCTTTGTTAAAAGAATATCAAATTTGCAATTGTTTGTCTACATATCCATCTTTTTGGCTTGACTCATGAAACTTCTGAGGCTCAGATCCAAGCATCCATCCCCAAACATAAAGCCTGAGGCAAGAATATTTGTGGCAGACACTCATTTGGCTTGCTGAGCTGAATTTTCATTTCCTTTATCACCAAGTCCTTTAAAAACTTAAAGGACTAACATGATAGGAAGAGATAACATGAAAGGAGGAACCAAAAGGATCAACCTGAACCTGCAATCTAGAAACTACTTTCCAGACCAAAAGTAGAGGTTGGCTGGGCAACAGTAATGGAAGTTAAGTAAGAACAGTCATCTCCTTGGTACTTTTTTCCCAATAATCCTCGTATCTCTGTAAAACTTCCATGAGAGCAAAACAGAACTAGGGAGATGAGTATGGTCTAATTAAAACACCAGACAGTGCAGTACTATGACTTGCAGTGGTACAGCCACACGGAAAACATCACAGTGGCAGTTTCCAGACAAGAATAGAGAGAACCATTACTATGTCAGTGACAGACTTCAGAGTTAGGCCTCATGGATGCCAGAAATTTGAGGTTTAAGACTAATGTTCACCTCGTTCTTATATAAGTACCAAGAACTTACCTCATATTGGCACTTCAGAACACCCAACTGTAGAGTTAGAGTTGAAGATGGTTAAAGCACAGGAAGGAACTCAAGGCAATTGTTTTCAAACTTTAAGTACATGAGAATCACCTCCTGGTCTAAAACAAACCCGAATTGCCATGTTGCACTCCAGAGATGATAACATATGTAAGACCCAGAAATCTGAATTTTTAGGAAATAGCCCAGCTGATTCTGATGAAAACAAACTTGAGGCTCACTATTTGAAAAACGCTATCTTAAGAGATTGCCTCTCCCATCTCTCACTTTAGAGCTGGGAAAGATGAGGTCAAGAAAATCCAGTACTTCCAGCCCCGCAGGTCTTCTAGTTAGGCAAATACTATGAATGTGGTATTCCTAAACCTTCTGGGTTCACTGAATCAAAACCAGAAACTCAAGAGCATTGCTTTGGTATCAGAATCTGTGATATATGGTCGTGGCAAATTAAAAATTGTATCTGGGATGGGTACCTCCACTGCAATCTGGAGCTGGAAGAATGTTGTAAGGAATGAGTGTATTCTCTTAGAAGGCAGAGATTTGAGATTAAGTGAATACCTTTTTGTAATATTTGGCTCCAGGATTTATTTCCAAGCCAGGAGCACAAGCCAGAGAGAAAGGACAGGTTGTTTACGATGCTTATTAAATACAGTTGTTTGTATGTACATACACGATACCAGAACTTCCAACGAGGCTGTCCTTTATTACCTGCATCATGGAGTTGGTGCCGCGCCTCACTCTCTGAGATGGGAGGAGCCCTGGGCCTGTGCTCCCTCTCTCTGTGCTCACCTTGCCCATGGTTGCTTCTATATACAGCTTCCTTGCAGTGAAGCCCCGCTTTCTGTGGGGCCTTGGGAGAAAGTTGGTCTTGGTGCCTGGACTGTTTTTCCCAATTCCGAGTTCGATAGCTATGGTTAGCCTCCCAGTCTTCCGATTCAGTGCTCAGAAACACCTCACCACTGATCTTGGGGAGAGGAGGTCTTCGGAGCCTCTCATGACCAGATCGTTTCCTTTCAGGCTGCTCAGTGTTAATTTGGGGATCGTCCCTCGCTTTACCCAAGCTAGAGGACGAAAGAGGTTTCTCTGATGAACGATGCTCTTCCAGTTCTTCCAAGTTCTCCTGTGGAGGTTTCGATTTCTGCTTTCTCTGCTTCACAGTCTTTTCCTCACTTTGGAGTCTGTAAGACTTTGAGAAGCCAGAACCCAACTCCCTTGCCCTCCTTGACCGTGGCTGGTCTGAGCGGAGGTGGAGGAATGTGAAAAATAGAAATGCAAGTTAACTTCATGAGTATGAGCTCACTACAGGACAGAGACAGGGCCCAAGTTTAACATATTTTAAAATGAAGAAGATTACTTTTTCAATTTAACACACTGAAACGAAGGGATGAGCATTTGCTGGAATGGTCCCTGCGTACGTGAAGGATTCTGGGTACATAGCCAGAAAGGTAGAAAACTAAAATGAAAGTAAGTGAAAAAAAGTAAATCTGAAAGAAGAGCTTGATCATGATTAGCGAAGAGCTAACACATACTTTAATATTTGCCAATAACAAAAATTCTAGTCATTAAATGTTTAATTCTATTTACAAAACCAATTTGGAACTAGTATATGGGGGAAAATTGAGAGCTGAGGGAGTCTTATAAAATAGAAAAAGAACTAAGCTTTGTGATTCCAGTCAGAGACTTTCAAATATTCTTATTGGAAATAACAATAAATCCGTCAGAATATTGCTAATTTCTACTCAGTCCACTAGAGTGATGAGCCACAGATTTTCATACTCCTCTGTCCTTTCCCCATAGGTGGCCAAAGCCAACGATACCAGCCATGTTAGAGTTCAGTGTGGAAGAAGAGGGAGTAAAGGAGAATTTTAAGTGAGTAAATGACCGTATTATCTTTGGATAACTCTTCCTAATCTCACTTGAAATTCTTCAGAGGAAAAAGTTTAAAAAGAGATGCCATAACAGGATACATAAAAAGGAGTCACTTCCTAAATACATTTCAAAAAACTTTATGATATTTTTTTCTGGGTATAAAAATACAATATGTGCTAAATATACAAGTCCCTAAGTTTAACACAAACTGCAGAAACAGCACACAGATGGGTGCTTTTTTGTCAGGTCTCATTTAAGAACAAGCAAACTGTGAAAACAAAGGAAGTAAATTAACAATGCACATTGCAAGAGCATATTTATTTTAACGTTTTCTAAGACTTTTACTTTAATTGGGAAGTAACAAAAAGAAATCCTAATTCCGTGGAAAATTGCTAAGATAGCCAAGATTCCCAATTGGAATTAGTCACTTGCTGAACTGCTTTTGAAACAGCTACCGTAATTGGGTGGGATGTAGAAAAAATAAACGACCATACATTTCCTTAGTTATTACGGGTTTTGTTTGCTTGTTTTGGGTTTTTTGTTTTTGTTAAAGTGTGTTATTGTTATCTAATGAAGGAACAGAGGTGGGGAGATGTGTTATATGTATCTCTTATGCCATAAGCTTCCACTAAAAACTCCAAATTGTTTCCTCTTGAGCTTTCCGGAAGAAAAGAACATTTGCCTCAGAGATGACATCTAAATTAAAATCTGTCTTCTAAAAAGTCTGTAGAGGTATTTATCTTCATAATTTATGGAAAACTTATTTTTTACATAAGCAGAAGTGAAACAGAACAATTACTCTCTGTAATAAAATAAAGTATCTACTCTTTTAGCCAAACTGTTATTTTAGGAGTATCTTGACAGCTGGGAAAGAATCACTTCACTACTGCTGTAAATTAACATAATACTGACCAGCTACATAAATGATGACCCCAACTAGGAGACAATGGTTTAGTGTTAATACCTATGTTCCCACAGAAAACTGCAGGAGCGAAGCCTGCCTTTAAGCCCAAAAAGAGACAAGAAAGGTTTTGTTTTCAACATGGATTTGTCAAGTTATGACTGTTTTGTTTTTTATTTTTACTTCTTTCTAAAAAGTTAACAAATATTAGTAGTTTTACTTTAGGGAAGTGTGTTGCAAGAATTAGAACAGAGCTGTCACTATGTTTTTACAGAGTTGACAGGAAAAAATATTTATTGTGATCACTTGTGATATCTTTAAACCTGGGAAAGAAAAAAAAAAAAAAGAGACGGGGTGGAGGAATCTGTTTGAATCCTTTAAAACCCAGTTCAGTTAAGGATTGAGACTTTTATGTTTCTTGAGACCAAGTTATTTGGCAAATATAATTAACTTCCTTATAGTCAATACATACATACATACATATACATGTATATACGTATACATATATATACACCCACACATATGTTTGCATATATATATATGCATATATATGCAAACATTTGATTTGTGTGCTTCCATGTTTGTCTTTCAAAATAAAATGGTTTTTGTTTAAATAGACAAAATACTATGTAGTACACATATTACATTAATATATGTATAAATAATAGTACTTTAGAGTTCGTAAGTCTTCAGAAAAATTATGTTGTTTAATCTTCTCAACATCCATGCGAAGGATTTATTTTTAGAATCTCCATTTTAGAGATGAGAAAAAGGCTCAGAGTGATTACAGGAGATAACTTCCTGAACAGTACAATTTTTCTAAGGAATGGATGAAACGTGAATCAAGGTCTAATGACTCCAAAGACCATGACTTAAAGTCTCTAATATGCTTGCAATACAGGTAAGTGGCTTTGAAAAAAAAACATGGATTCATAAATGAATAAGATATACCATTTCAATCGATATAAATCTGACAGATGTTTTGGATAATTTCAGATTTGTAGAAAATCTATAAATGATTATTCTTAAAAGATTAATTTATTAAAGTTTAAGTAAAATGAAAGCTAAAACAAACACTTCTGTAATGATTTGCTGTGATTATTATAAGACAGACAAAAATCATATTGCACGCAAAGAAGTACAATTAAAGAATATCCCTTACGTGTTGGGAAAGGACCACTGTAAAGAACATAAGGCTGCTTTGTAAATATGAGCTGGACTGCAATACGGTTTCTGTGGAACTCAACTTAGTCTAACTCAAAGGCATATAAATGAAGATCATGTGCTCAGCAATATATCGTCTCCCAACAACAACACAACTGAAGAGAAATTCCAACAGTACTTTACAGGCACATGCTCAGAAGGTCATTGTTTTCTCTTACTAATCCCCCCCAACTCCAAAAAAGTAGCATATATGCCATTCTCCATAACTTTACAAAAGCAGTTAAATAGAGATTTGTAAAAATTTTAGGTGTCCCTGAAAATCCATGGAATTCTTAACATAGTCTAGAGAGATGAAACAGTATGTCAGCAGTCTGGTCAAAACCACCAGGCTTGAGTCCCAATTCAAGTTAGTATAAGGTTTTAATAGAGGAATGCTAAAATTAGTACTTTAGTGTACTTAATTTACTTACCACCCTAATGTTTTATGCCAGACCACATTTCTAAGATTTTAATTAAAGCTGACGAGTAACTCTTTACCTTCTGACCTCTAGTACAGAAAAATACGGCAATAATTTTTCTTTTTAAATGATGTACTACATTTGATTAGAAAGACCAGCATAAGGAAAATGGCTATCAACAAAGAGCTGAGCATTTTACATATGGAAGAACAACACGCCAAGCAATAAGTAGAGAATCAACCTGCTTACTGATTGTGTTATAGAGCTGAGCTCTACTGATTAGGATAGATTTAGAACACTGTGACTGCAAGACTCAAACTATAATAATCCTATCACCTACATATATGTATCTTTCATTCTACTCATCAAAGACAAATACCTACTTACCTTTTACAATGAAATTATAGAAAAGCAATTGACAATTAATTTTCAAGGGACTTGGGGATTACTGACCTAAAAATCTTTACTCTCTAGAAGCTGCTTTTAGATTTTATTTAGCTGGTATCCTAAGTATAGTCTCCAAGCTGAACTACAATAAATACTGACACTAAAAACCATAGGAAATGTCTTTCCTTTGACAGACCTTTAAAAAGGACTGAACAATATTTGTCAATACTCGTTTCCCAACACACTTTTAAGATAAAGATTCACCACCACCACAAGTGCCACCACCACACCATCACCACCACCACCACTGCAAAAGCAAGCACTAGAGAAGGGATCTCTCTATTTCAGAAATTTTTCTATATGGTAATCAAATAGCAAAGAAAGCATCAAGAGCAAAAAAGGAACAGAGAATCTTAAAATTCAATTTTGTCATCAGCAGGTTAACCCATTGGCCTAGGTTTAAAAGATAAGAAGCATGGAAAAAAAGCTTTGGTATCCAGTAACTGATAAATGCTGTACCTCCTTTATTATTTGCGCCACTTTGCTGCTTCAAACAGTACTGTCCAGATTTCCTTGAGAAAGATCAAGCCCAGAGACTCATATACCACTTTTCCACACCCCAGTTTATGTGCTTAGAATGTAATACAACATTCCAAGTAGCAATAGTGCAAAAGAATGCATGACAAATTTTGCTAAACTATATTCAAGTTTTAACAGCCATAAAAATGGCTCTGGTCATCCAACTAAAGAACAGATGAATTTATTAGATAAGATAAAATTCCACCACAAATCTAAAGGGGCCCTAGGGTCACTTTACAGACAAATTCAAAGGGGTGTCTTGCAACTGAGTCTAAGGATAGAGTAGGTCATGATGCAAAAACTTACCTCCATCTTCATAATAGTAACTATCACCATAAGCATTGGCTCCAGGGGACTCTGGAAAGTGTTTTTTTCGCTTTTTCTCTTCCTGTAACTCTTTTTCTTGCAAGAGTCGAGCTATGTCCTGCAAATACAAAGAGAAGGGAAATAAACATTACCAGAGAATGAACAAACTCCATACAGTGACCCTACAGGTCAATGGTTTGACATTCCACTGCCAGGCTTTTGTGGCTCTGCCTCCAGCTAGGCTCTCTAGACTTCCTGATATTAAGCTCCTTCTGTCCAAATGCCACAGATGACTGCTCAATAGGAAGGGCACAAGATCCAGATGAGAGGGAAAGGGGAAAGGTTTTTTTTAATTGAATTTAAATCTAACTTAACTTGAAGACATTCAAATGTAATGTTCCTAAAGGTGGTTATAGAACAGAATTTTTTAAATACATATTTATGGGCCCTTTTTCCAAGATGATGATTCACTAAGTCTGAATGAGGAAGAGTACCATAATCTATAAACTTTTATAAACTGTATTTACAATGTAATTTGAAAACTTTTTTAAAAGAATTTTTCAGTTGGTTCTCATTTAGCTTTGCATTAGAGGACCACCGTCTTAACTAATAAAAAAGAGAAAACAGTCTTCCTCCTGTCTCCCCTCTGCTCTATCTCCAGGCAAGTTTTTAGCAGTTACTGAGTGATGAGTAATAACATTCTGACTGCGTCCCCTAAACGATTACCGTCCCCCATGAAAACAAAGGTATATGCAAATAGCTGCAATACAGCTGAATTATAAATGCCTCAAAAAAGAGGGTAAAATGTCTATGGGAGCACAAAAGAGGGAATATTATTTCTACTCAAACGGATTAGTTCAAGGCTTTGCATTAATGTTAGGTTTTGAACAAAGAACTGGATTCCAACGGGTAAGGGAAGAACAGAGAACAGCATCAGCAAAGTTATAAATATTTTAATGGGCATCAATCTAGGGAAGAACCAATAGTCCAATTAGAACACTGGATGTGGGGTGTTACAGAGAAAGGTGAGGCTAAAAAACCAGGCAGAAGCTGGATCACAGGCGCCCCTTACAGACAATCTTAAGAAGTCTGGCATCTGTAATGTAAGGGATGAGGGGTTCCTAAAGGTTTTGAGCTAGAAAGTGACAGTGTTCTGAATTTGAAGATTATTTCTATGAAAGACCCAATAAAATAGCACATAAACTTTATTCATGTACACTTTTTTGGAAAAAAGATCCCTAGCCATTATCAGATTCTTAAAGATCTTACAAATATGACAACAATACTCACCGATGCAAATGGTAATAATAGCCATAGGTAGTTTGAGGGGCTAACTTCTTTATATTTACAATGAGGAATATAAGATGTGCTCAGATGTAAATGGTGCAAATTTTGGGGCAAGAATTAATCACTATTCTTCTTTTTGCAATTTTCTGAATAAGTCAATGTGAAGAATATACTAAGACTGCAAGGCAAATAAAATTCATCTGAATGACTCAATTTCTCTTATATCAGTGGAGCAGTAAGTTGGATACTGAGGCTAGGTAAATTAGCAAACGTTATCCATATACTTGGCTTTTAATGCTCACAAAATAGCCTTACAAACCTGACTTTATGTTAAGTACATGCCTAAATTCAAACTTATAAATATACTATTAACATATATCCTTTAACTGATTTCTATGCTGGAAACTTCTCATAAGTCTGTAAAATATATACATATATATTTGATAAGTAATCCATGTAAAAGCACTCACAAAATACCGCAGCTCAGAATGAAAGGTAAAGAACACAGTCCCACTTAAAACACAAGTATAATTTTCATGCAAAGAAATCTGAATTTCTAATACTCTGATGGAAAAAAATCCCCTAAACCTAAAGAATATGATGATTTTCTTTTGCTCTTCCAGTTCAAGTCAGAGATGCTTTAGAGACACTGGGACAGAAACATTGACTACTAAAATGGATTTCTTTGGGCCTGAATTCTTTATCTGTAAAATAGAGTCTGAACTACTCAACCTTAAAGTCAAATGTCTTGACACCCTAATGCACCATTGTAATAAATCTGAGAGTGTTACCAGGTGCCATCCCCTGTGCCAGGTTCATTCTATTTGATGTCTTGCAAAGCAATATACCAGTCAGTTAGGAAAAGAGAGAGGTGTGACAAGATAATTTATTCTCGCCAAAGTAATACCTGTTACAGAATTTCCCAAATCCCTATTTATTTTACTGCACAAGTAGGAAGAAAATGTAAACACTTCCCTGAGTTTTCATGTTTACTAAGCACCCAACATTCATTTTCCTAAGTGGTTTGTTTTACTGAAAACAAAAAGTTTCCCTTGATATAACTGAATAAAAATATAAAGGAAAATTACCAGGTCCAACTGCCAGTAGAAATTATTAAACTCTACTCCAGGGACTTTATAATTGCTTTGCTGCTATTGAATTTGGTCCTAATTAATACATAGTAATAAGCCTTCTCAATGTGAAGAGCCAAAGTTGAACCAAAGAGAAACAAAGGTGATGCCTCTTTTGTACAATGCATTAGCTAGTCAAAAGGAGGGCTTTTAACCGAGTAGAATAATAATAATCATAATGTGTCATGCACCTTAGCACCCAAACCCTTTGCTGTTTTAACCTCTCAGCTCTTTTCTGAGTAAGCTTCTTCTGTCTGAGAAGAACAGCTAGCTAGACTTGAGGAGTGAAAGGAAAATTGCTGCTATATTATAAACTGTGCTTTAGCCCAAGTCAGTTTTCTTCCCTGCTCTCCAACATTACTGCACAATGGGTTTAGTTAGGTGATTTCAATATAAAAAAATTTCCCCTGAAACAAGCTAAAGATGGCAATTATTAGTCACAATGCTTGGATGCAGCTTAGTCACCCTTGACATAAACAACCTCCTTAGTCTTCAGCCTCCTTCCTGTTAAAGGTTAGTCTAGAACAGCATTTCTCAAGCTCTGTTTCTGAGAACACTGGTATCAAAAGTTTCTCCAAATAAACCAGAAAGCATTCAACAGAAAACATGTATTATATCTAACTCTTTAAACACATTAGCTCATTTTAACACTTTGATAAAAGAAAAGTAACCTGTTACCTTCCTGTAACCCAGGAATTTCCAAATTTATTTCGTGACAGATGCCTTTTTGTTACATAAAAAAATATAAACCTTATGAAACTAGTGTTCAATAAAACATAACTTGGGGAAAAAATCTAAAAGAACTCATAAGCCCTTTTGAAGTCACATTCAATTATTTTTTAATTAATCAGGTAGACTTACTTTGGGTTAATATGTAGAAACAACTCTGTTGCATACAAGACTTTCTAGTAAATACCTTTATTGAAACAACACTCAACTCTGGAATACTGGAAGCTGTGAGCATAAGTAAGGGCACAGGTAAGGATCCCTGGAATGCTAGAGGAAAGTTATTTTAAGAAAAACACAGATTTACTGATTCCCTTCAATGGGTCAAACATTCTGCTAGAGACCTCCTATAGGGAAACAAGATATGTGGTCAATATCGTTAATGTTCTTATCTATTAAGTGCTAGAAGAAAAGTGATTAACCTAATGTAAGACACGCAAAGATGGGTGCTCTAAGAGAAGCATTCATACAATCAAGGTGCAATGGAACCCAGAGGAACCCCACGCATCTTTCTCAAGTAGAAGACAAATTACTGAACTGTGGTGCTGGATCCCTTAGGGTATTTTTATGGTTTATATGATTTTATATCAGGGTTACTTCCCCCTTAAAGTTTTCGCCTCTATCATACAATAGTACTGGGATTCAAAATGAGAAAATCTTGGGTATAAAGACAAGCTAAAGGAGATCTGAAAATGTGATTGTCAAATGACTGTCAGAAGAACAAAAAAAAGGAAGCCATTCCATTAGATTGCTAAATTTCTTTTATTAACTAGCAATTAATATATTAACATCTAACTCAGTAGGGAACTCAAAGCAGGAATAATCCCAAAAGGGTTACTCTATAAGACCAGAAAAAGAGGGTAACACCAATTCCATTGCTATAAAAACATCAGTATAACTAGGATAAAAAGAGAGAAGAATTTTCTCAACCAGAAGAAACCCACTCACTCCCCATCTGGCTATATATGTATAAACCTATTTCTAAAGTGCCAAAACATAGGAAAAAATTTCAGTTGCTAAAATTATTATTATCTGAGCTATTCTCTAGATATTACCAACTTATATAAATATTTTTTTAGAACACAAATTACTAATGACCTTAAGAATGCTATGAAAAAGTACCGTGCCTCACACTAGATTAATTTTTAATGTAAATTGGTTACTAAGTTTATCCCTGAACAGTTCACATTATAAATGGCTCCAAATTGTTGGACTAGTGCCACAGACTTTTCATAACATGGTTGGCCATGCTACTGTTTATTTACGCAAAAAAAAAAAAAGTTTTTCACTAAAATAGTTTCATATTCACATATATTTGGACCTAGGTTCAAAGACACACATATGTATAAATTCACACACAATTAGTTAAGAGTTTTATTTAAGAATAACTGAGTTAAATCAACTAAACACACATTTCTTGGCTTCATTAAACAACACTGACAAATGCTAAAGCTGTGACCAAAGAGAAAGATCCCAATAAAATTAATCCCCCCATATTAATCACAAACTCATACAGTCCAGTATTACCAAAGGCTACAAGCCCCTTCAACAGGGCACTGAGAGGAAGGAAGGAAGGAAGAGGGAAAGAGAGAAAAGAGGGAGGGAAAGGAAGGAGGGAGAGGCCACAATGCTGGTAAGAATACAAAGGATCTTTTTTAAACTTTTCTACATCTGTCTCCCCAATGGAAATGCTACCTTCCTTACATCTGTGCTCTGTTAAAAAACACAATAAAATTATACCATAACAAAGCTAGACATGCTAATTCACCCACACAAAGTCGTATAACGCTACTCAGGAACAATGTTGTTCAGAAAAAAATCTGTCCCAAGAGGAAAGGGGCCTTGGATCTACATCTGTTTTGGGGGACTAGGAACTACCCAAGAGAGTTGACCCCAAAAATCTCTAAAAGAGATTTGGGTGAAAATCCAGAGAGGAATTTTCCACAGCCCTGCGGTTCAGTAAGAACTCATTAGCTAGGCAGACTCTACAAGGAAGCAGAAGAGCATGGGGGCGGTGACGAGGGGGGAGAATTCGGACCGTTGATGAGTAACAGGCAATGCAAAGTTGGACAGAAAAATCAGCACAATTGTCTTAGTCTCCCCTATTAGGCACCCTGGACTAAAATAAATAAGGATTATCATACATCCTTCAACATCAAACTTTACTAACGCAGATTTTGTTTATTTAATATTACAACATACTAGTCAGCTGGAAGTCACATTTTTCTACAACAGAAGAACATCTTGGCGGGACAGCCATCTAATCTAAGGCATCAGTGAAAAGTCAAAAAAGTCTGAAAGCAGTTTTTTAAAGGCTAGTCTCACTAAACGTCCACAACTGGATTTCTCATCTCTCACTGCACTGCACTGGGGAAGGGGGAACATTGCAGTAGGTCAAACAATAGTGGAAGGCAGTGTAGTAGGACAGCAGCAAAGCATAAACTCCTGAAGATCCCTCAGATCAGACCACACTAGAACACACCTAAGCCTGTGTATTGTTTCCCCTTTCTAATTTCACGCTTATCTCCCTGTAAGAGAAATCAGAGTTGTTGTAAGGGGCAGAATGGTGGGGAAAACACCTGGCAAGAAAGCAAAAAGGAAAGAGCAACTATTAATTTAATATGTGGCAGAGACTTTATATACTTAATTTTATTTAAACTTCACAACAGCCCTTTGGGGTAAGTGTGGAATTACCATGGACTTCTTCAATTTGGAACCTGAGGCTCTACGTGGTTAAGTGAGATGCTGAGAGTCTCAGCTAAAAGTTAAATGGATAAGATTCAAACCCAGGATAGTCTAACTCCAAAGTCTCTGTGTTCTATGTTGTGTCTCAGTACATCCAGGTCAGAGGCGGTCAGTCAGGAGACTGAACTGTACAGACATTTCTCTGGCATCTTATTGTAGCTTGGGACCAGTCATTTACTTCTTCAAGACTTAATTTCTTCATCTGATAAACGCAGTTATTCACTACACTACACACTTTATATAGTGTAACAATGAGATTATTGTGACTGCTATTTAGATTCCACATGCGTAAAATAAAGTATTTTGGTTTCCCGAATACTGTTTTTCCCCGAAAGGGGTGGGGGGAGGGGGGGGAATTACAGGACACCAGTAGCATTTATAAGAAGCCGACTTCGTTACTCTGTGATATTTAAAATAGAAGCTTTTCTGTCTACAAAACATAACCACTTCTTTCGGTTGCCAGTTTCATCTCCAAGGCAGTCTTGACTATAGAGATGCAACACATCCTGTAGTAAGAAAGAGCTCCTGTGTTGCTAACAGGAAGGATGAAAAGGAATCCTTAATTCCTACTTACAACTCTGATCATCACATAATCATGGTTTGTTTCTTAAAGAAATAGCTAATACGCTCACACCAGGCGTCTCACACTCACCTGGCATTGAACAAGGAGTTCCAGAGGAACAAGGATGGCTCAGTGGAGGAACAGAAGATGCAGGCTGGTTCACTGATAACCCTGATTATATCTATTTAATAGGGTGATCGTATGTGCCAGTTTGCCCAGGAGAGTCCCAGTTTATGTACTTATTAATAGCACCCACTTTAACCCTGAAAAGTATTTCTGAGTATGCAAAATACCATATGGTCGTTCTACTATTAAAAATAATAAATCATTTTTTCCTTATTATAAATCAAGACAATGGCCAAGAACAGCACAATAGGTGTAAAAAAAGCAGACAGAGAATCAATGTAAATTGAAAAGGAACCATTTGAAATGCTGAAAACATAACACAAAAGCAAGTGATCATTAAGCGCAAATTCAAGTCTTCTCACAAACCATACACTACTGCTAATTTTAACCATTTTCAGCTTTAAAAACAACACAGTTTAAAAATATATACAGAATCAAACAGATCATTGTTTTGAGGCAGCATATCGCAGGAGAGTGAAACCATTAACAAAAAAGAATGAGAGCAATGAACAGTCCCTGACTCCTGTTCAGGCTACACTCAAGGTCTGCTCTCCCTAAAGTTGTGGGAATAACCCGCAGACAGACACCCAGTATTGAGCTGGAGCGTCCCTTAAAAATTCATTTATACCAAGAACTTCAGAGCATGATCTTATTCGGAAATAGGATCTTTGCAGATATAATTAAGAGGAGATCATACTGGATTAGGGTGGGTCCTCAATCCAAAGACTGGTGTCCTTATAAGAAAACAAAAGGACAAAAAGATACAGGGAAGAAGGCCATGTGACAATAAAGGTAGAGACTGACATGATGCAACTACAAACCAAGGAATGCCAGACAGCCAAGAGCCACCAGAAGCTAGGAGGAGGCAAAGAAGGATCTTTCCTAATAGGTAGCATGGCCCTGCGAACATCTTAATTTCGATTTGCAGCCTTCAGAACTGTGAGACAGTAAAGTTCTATTGTTTTTTTTTTGTTTTGTTTTGTTTTTTGCGGTACGCGGGCCTCTCACTGTTGTGGCCTCTCCTGTTGCGGAGCACAGGCTCCGGACGCGCAGGCTCAGCGGCCATGGCTCACGGACCCAGCCGCTCCATGGCATGTGGGATCCTCCCAGACCGGGGCACGAACCCGTGTCCCCTGCATTGGCAGGCGGACTCTCAACCACTGCGCCGCCAGGGAAGCCCAAGTTCTATTGTTTTAAGCCACGTTTGTGGTAATTTGTTACAGTAGCCCTATGGAAACGAATTCACAATTTATGTCAAATTATCCATTATCATCTTTTAAGATTTCACCACTTAAACAACTGGTCAAAGGGCAATAAACAGTGGTTCATGGAGGGCGACACTTGGACTATGCACCCCAAAAGGGGAGAGTTCTTCTGCGCATCCAGCAACCCTACACTGAGCCCGTGAATACAGAAAGTCACAGCTCTGGAGCTGAGCAGCCCTCCTCTGTGGGGTGGAGGGGCATTAACTAAGTTGTACCTCATCCTTCTTCTCCTGAATGCGTCGTCTCTCGGCCTCAATAGCCAGCTTCTCCTGAATCTCCTGAGCAATTTCACAGTCTTGTTGTTCACTAAAACACAAAGGTGAAAACAGCATGAATAAAGAACATAAGGAATGATTTTTCCTAAACACAATTTCCTGAATACTCACTATGAGCCAGTGCATATTTTTATCTCACTTAATCTTCACAATAATGATGCAAAGAGGTTGATATTGTCATATCCTACAGATGAAAAAACTTGAGGCCCAGAGTAGTGGAATCATTTCCCTAAGATTGCAGAGAAAATAAGTGGTAGAATCAGAATGTAATACCCAGACACTACAACGGAAAGCTCCAGGCTTTTTCTATACTACCATATCACCTCACCCTACTGGGGTCGCTTTACAGAGACAGGCATGTTCCCTCAAAGGAGATGTATACTATGAGAATAAGGTCCACAAATAACCAAATACGTACAGAAAAAAATTGGGAGTGAGTTCACTAAAATGTCAATAATACTGTGGCCACCTAGAGGTGGTGGTATGACTTTAAAATGATTTTTATAAATTTTTTAATTAGAGGCATTTTTTTTCAGTTTCAATAAAACTTTTAAAAAGGGGGGAAAAGAAACCCAATGTATATTCCCTAGCTTTAGGTCCCAGGAGAAACCTCTGTGGCTGATGCCAGTTTTCTTAATACTCTGGCCACTAAAAAGCCCAAATGTTGTAATACGGCTGCTACCACAGTTTTGTTTTGTTTTGGCGTTTGTGCATTCAAAAAGATTCAAACAACACCTGCTATCATCCAGGCACCACGCTCAACACTGAGGATACGAAAATAAATAAATCTCCATCCTGCACTCAGAAGCCGACAGTACATTTTGGTGGGAGAAACAAGACAAATCATTTTGGTGGGAGAAATAGATCCTTTAAAACAGGACCTATGAAACAGTGGTTCCAACAGAAAATGGGGTTTGGATCTCTCAGAGATGGCTACAGGTACACCAGTCTTCTGGCTGCAGATTTCAAGAAAAGTCACTGGGCAGCTTATAACTCTAGAGTGTGATAGTGCTGGGCAGCCAACCTTTACACAGCCTTTACAACCTTTAACTGCTAACTAGGAGAGAGAGAGCACGTTTAGAGTTCACTATCTAAAAAGATGCTGGAACAAAATTACAATTGTGGTTTATATATGCAGTTCGTTTGCTACACAAATATTTCCTCTTATTCTCCCCCTGCCAGTTGAACTTAAAGTACTCAGTTAATCTAGTCTTGGTTGTATATTCCATGTTTAATGGCAGTCTTTTATAACTGAAAAGTGTTGGGTGTTGGGGGCAATATCCTAACTTCTCTGGAGGAATCGAAATCCATACATTCTATTCTAACAAAACTGAGGGGATGAAGACTATTCTCATTTGTATAAAGAACTGGTCACTTTCAACATGTTGGGAAATAGATGTAGGTGAAAGTAGATGTGTGCACACATGGGGGTATGTATGTATGTGTATAACACACATACAGGACAGAAAGGGAGGAAGGGAATACAAGATAGAGAACACAGGCCAGAAGCAGAAATGGCAAGCTTTTTTAGAATCAGTAGAAAAATCACTGGACAAGATGCCTGGAGACCTGATTTCCAGTCCTGCCACTGTTAACCAGTGAATCATGCACTCTTATGTCGTCTTATCAGCTATAAAAGTTTTTGGACTTAATGACTTCATATTACAGGTCTAACATTCAAGGATTCTGAACCATTCAAACCACAGAATTGAAAATAAAAATATACTCATTTTTTATTTCCATACCCTCTTTTCACTTACTTTTTTTTTAAACTTACCAAAAAGTGTTTATTAATCTAGTTTTAAGAATATGGAATGTTTCACAAATTTGAGTGTTGCTTTGGCAAACGCTCAGAGTTTATTTCCCCTGAGTCCCTTAAAGGCAATGGCTATGTTTTATTCATATCTGTGCTCTCTGGTGCCTTTCATGGTGGCAGAGTTATTAGCAAGAGTCAGTAAGAATGTTTATGTACAAAATAAGGAAGCTGAATAAAATCACGAATAAAGTCCTCTCTGAAAATAATAAAATAGAAAAACCCTTCCTCAAAGGCAGCAAAAATAATAGGCTATCCTGTTTATTTAAACATGACAACGAAAGTAAATAGAAGGGTCCCTTCACTTCCTCCTTTACCCCTTCCTCCTCAAAACAATTTTGTGGTTAAATCCACCATTAGAGATTTAGGTATAGGAGCCTCTCTCAAAGAAGAAAGGTACTCTGTGAGCCTTTAAAACATGAAAAAGAATAAAAAGTCATTGTGCTGGAAGAAACCTTAGACATGATCTCTCCATTTAGGAGGAGACAGAGAAATAACTTTGGTCAGACACTGAAGTTATGAAGAGAACTACGGGTACGATTCAGAGCTTTCCAAAAGATTCTGCCTCTACTTAAAAAGCAAGGGGTTTGGGACTTCCCTGCGGTCCAGTGGTTAGGACGTGGTGCTTTTACTGCTGGGGCACAGGTTTGATCCCTGGTCAGGGAACTAAGACCCTGCAAGCTGTGCGGCGCAGCCACACAAAAAGAAAAGCCAGGGGTTCGAGGAAAATAGGAGTAGCAAACACTGCTAGGAAACAATAAAGGAACCCAAAAGACCTCATAAAGTTCTTTGACATCCAGTATTTCGCTGGATTCCCCCCAAAAGCCCAGGAGGCAGAGGGGACAGAGATCATTTGCCCACTGTACAGGTAAGGAAAACTGAGTCAGAGAGGTGGACCAAATGACTCAAAGTCATCAGTGAAGAGTGTTGGGTCCACACTAGAAACCACATGTCCCAAAACCTAGTAAAGTATTCCAACAACAAAGACAATTTTTTTAATTCAAAGAAAACTATGGGATAGTCACTGTAGGATTTGTAATCTAATAGTGAAAGGAATCAGAGGAACAGATGGAGAGTCCTCTTCCCTGCCCTGGTTGCTGACTCCACAGAGAAAACCAGTCCGGGCATGATGCCCTCCCAGTCCCCAAGTCCTCACAGGTCTTTGTAGCGCTTCTGCAGCTGAGCCTGAGCTTTCAGGTCTTCCTCTTGAAGCTGCTTAGCCACCTGGAGATCATGCTGGACCAAACGGTTCCGCTGAACATTCGATGCCAAATGATGCTCAACTGGATAGTAAAATTGGAGAGAGGAATTATAATGCTTTGGCTTATTAATGATAAACCTGAGAATAAACTTAAGAAGAGCCTTTCCATTAAAAAGGGCTTCACATCCATCATTTCATCTTATGCTCTAAATAACACTATATAATACGCAGCACAGGAGTTATTATTTTCATCTTTGCATTGCAGAAAAAGAGAATCAGACAGGTTAAAGTAATTTGTATTGGGCACAAGATAAAACAGTGGCAGTGCCAGGACTTCTACTCAAATAATCTAAAACCAGGGCCAGTGCTCTTTCTGCTCTACAAGTTGCCACCTTATTTATAAAATACTATTTCAATACTGACACACGAATTAATGATTCACAAATTACAAATTCATACTTACGTACTTCTGTATAACACATATAACTTAGATTTACTATTCATGAGTACATACATAAAAAATTCAGAAAAATCTACAAGCTAGACACTGCCCTCGCCTGGGAAAAGATGTTCAGGCCTCCTATTCTAGGGGAAGGAACCCATCCCTCTGCCAGCCTTCTACACACCCCCGATGCATGTATAACCACTATCTCCCTCCTATAGCACTAAGGCAAAGGAAATGGTTCAAGTCCCTCTTTTCCTCTGATACATCCAACAGTCTTCTCATCCCTAGCAGCTATCTGACTTCAAAACACCCAGAACTTCATTCTTCACTGAGGTGTCATTTGCCTAGACAGATCCCTCAGGATGGATGGGTGATATAACCCGATGACTCTGTTTTCTCCCTGCCTCACTCTGAGAAATCTGCCTCAAGCTACCACTAAAAAAGAAAACTGAAGGAGCACGCAGAGGGCTATTACTCACTCTCTTGTTCCTGCAGGCTGTGGGCCAGGGTGTGGTCCTCCAGGACAGCAAAATCTCGGCACACTGCAGAGGATGAGGGAGAAGGGCAGACAGAAAGGCTCATTAGTACTACTTTAACATAAAAAGAAAAAGATCTTGTTCAGGACTTCAAAGACTCCAACCTAATATTTTAGGATGATCAACTTTATAACTCGCAATGCACAAAACAGTGACTAGTTAGTATAAAGTCTTCATTCACAAAAATCCACATAGTACCTGCTCAGGGCCAAGAACAAGGTGTCACAAAATAATGGTTAGGTCCCTGGCCTATGGAAATTAATCACAGAATCAGAAGGCAGAGGCCCAGAAATTCTAACCCACTTCTATAAAGGACTGCTGTAATAATAAGAGACAAGAATGTTTCACACATTGCAGCTGAGAAAAATCTGAGTTTTTGCATGGTCAGAGGAGTTAAGCCATCTGGGATTCAGAGGATCCTTTCCCAGAGACTTATGTGTATCCTGGTGCTCTAAAGGAAAAACACACCTTTATTAGTCCCTTAGGCAGGAGCGGATCTCTACTTTAAGTGTAGTCACATTCTTCAATGGGTTCACACCCTCAGACACAAGTTAGAACTGGTTCTCTAGGTCTCTATAAATATAGAGCTGCCTAAAGAGAGCCTGCAAACCAAAAGACAGTGGGAACCTTGGAGGGTACCAGGCATCTGCCCCTAACTTTGCCTCCATCTGGAGAGCCAGGCAAGAGCATTTCCTGAACTACTTTCTTAGACACAAATAGGAAGAGATGGTCTTAAAGGTCCATTCCACTCCAAACTGTAATTTAAACTTCTGCTTCTTAAAACAAACATACATATGAAGGACTCTTATCATGAAAAATGCTGTTTTGTTTGTTTTAAGGACGTGTAGTTTAGGTGATATATCCTTACTCTATTCCAAACATGTACGTCACATTAAAGAGGAAAGTTCCCAAAGCCTCAGACTATTGCAATGTGTAGGACTCATGAAACTGTCCTCTAGGGCTTACCAGAGTTTACAGATTTCTTTCTGCAGCTCTGACTTTGTCTGTGAAGACATTTAATTAAAACAGAATGAAAAAACATTCCTTTGCCATTCTTAGCACTTATGTATGTTCACATACACATTCACACAGCCCTGTCCCTCGCTGAGAGATAATGCAACAAAAAAGCAGGCAGGGCTTGGAGACGTCAAGATTACTCTGAAAAGGTTTTATGATGGAAAAATCATTTCTGCCCCAAAATCATATTAAACCGAATATGAGCTACTTAGCCCTGGCTCAAATGCAACTACAAAACCGGCAATTTCAATAGAAAGTCCTGTTCTTTTACATCCAATATATTCTCAGCAAATTCTAACAACTTGAGGCCCAGGTCAAAGTTCCCCAATATTTCACAGAATGAAAGTGCTTTCAAGAAGAGCTAGTTAAACCTCTTATTTAACAGGTGAGGAAAATAAGGGCCAGAAGAAAGAAAGGGCTTATGAAGGCTGTAGACATAGTTTGCCGGTGGCCGGGCTGGGAGTCAGTTTCTCAGCAAGCAAGAGCTCTTCCTGCTCATGGCAACCAGCCCTCCTGGACTCTGGTAAACCACAGTCGGAACAGACTGAAAGAAGATATTCTATACTGACCAACATGCATTCTCTAAAACACTTAGCTGATTGACATTAATTAATTAAATGTCTAAGACACGTATGGATTTAGTTCACAGAGAACAAATATTCAGAATGAATATTTTAAAAAGTGTGAAAGCCACTTCAATTTATGTTATTAGAGCAGAAAGGTATGCCAAAACGATATATTTTATATGCTTTTAATATTATGCTGAATAAAATAAAAATTATAAAATTACTACAGTTTTCCATGTGAATAACTGCAATATTTTCATGTTTTTTATTTCAGTCAGCATGACATTAAAAATATAATGTTTATGGATACATATACCTGTAGTAAAAATATATGGTCTAATATCTGGCACTGACATAGTGACCCCTAGAGACACAAGCAAAGGGGCAGGTGTGCCTTGACTATATATATGCTGTTCCACTGCTTTACAAACAAACTAGAGAAGACTGAAGGAAGTGAGGCAAAATATTAACATCTATTAAATTTAGGTGATAGGTTCCTGGGTTTCTATATTTTCTGTGCTTTTTGTAATGTTTTACATATACTGCACTTAAATTCTACAGCTAAATATAAAAACTTTTAAAATTCACATCTTTATTTCATCAGCAGCACATATAAACCATAAACATGATGACGCATTTGACATATCATAATACACCAAGGAATTTATGAATTTATGATTGCCTTAATAATGACTCTTAATTATTTCTTAATATGTAAAAAGCAAGGCTGAAGTATATTTAATTATTGTGATTTGACCCTGAATCTTATTACAGTAGAGGCTGAATTGGTACCCACAAAATATGGGTAAGGCCTGCACTAGAAAAGAACCTAGAAGATCTTCCATGACTACAAAGATGTACACACACTCATACATGCACAGGGTTGTATTGTCAATACACAGATTTAGCCCTTCAAAGTTTACTAAAAACTTCCAAATATATCATCTCATTTATGCGGAAATATTACTTACTTAATCCATAATTTCCTATGCATCCACTCTAGTTGCTTTCAAAGTCAGCCCCTGTATTCTTTGCAATGCTAATCTAATGCAAGCTGGGAAAGTCACACACCCAGCCACCTTGCAAATCAGTAACCAGTTTGGGAATTACAGAAAACAATTCTCAGCCAGGACAAGTTCAAAGCCAGGAGCTTTGCTCCTGCTCTAATCCACTCTACTTTGAAGCAAAGGGCTATAAACAGTACTGATAATAAACAGCATAAACTCATCTCACTACGTTTCCAGGCAGGCACATTTAAGACGAACTACTGGACCCTGAGCTTTTATCCTGCCACTTCTCAAACTTTTTCCCTCCTATGTTTGCTTTCATTCACCCTAATCTCAGGTTATCTTCTTGCCATTAAGCCAACCCCATCATTCTCCATTCCCATCCAGCCCTGCAATCACTACACCTTCCACACAGTTAGTGCTGGATGTAGCATAAATTTAGTAGGACTTCAGGAGATGCTCATTAATAGAAAAAATGAAGAAATACTGGTCAATAAAGTCAAAGAACAGAGTTCCATAGACAGGAGGAAAACAATGTTATGAATAGAATTAAGCTCTGTCGTTATTGACAGCATCACAGAGACTTGTAAAATTTTTCAGACATTCAAATAAAAACTAGAAACCTCTCCCTTTCCCATGAAAAGAACAGAGCTTTAGTGATTTTTAAAATCCAGATATGTACATATATACAGTGGATTAGTTTATATTAAGGCAAGCAAGTCTCAGGAATGGGAAGTAGGATTTATATGTCTCCCACCTATTTTCCTTGAAGAGAAAGATGATTCTCATTCATCTGTGGATCCCTCTAAATAAACAAATAGCATAGTACGCACCTAGTAAACACAGTTATTCAACAAACATTTGCTGAATTCTATTATTAGGAGGAATAAGGCATTTACAAGCCATCAGGAAGGTGGAGTTGACAGAAAGGTAAATAAGCATAATATAAAATGTAATAAAGTTTATAAAGACCTATAGAAAATTCCTTGAAGGCATAAAAGTGGAGCAGTTGTGCTTGTTATGAACTGGGGGTAGGTGTAAGGAGTGGGGGTGACTTGGCAGAGCTGTATCAGGAAACCTTAAAGTAGTTAACATACAAAACCGACCTCAAAAGAAGGTTAAAACTCCTAGGGCAGAAGTGGTAAGCGTTCTTAGCAGAGGGACGAACTAACTCTATACAAACTAGAAGATGAGTGAAGAAGTCATTCCTGTTGTGTCATTTTTTTACCCACATCCCCAAACTTTCTGAAAATAAATGGCTATGAAAACTGAGCAAGCTTCCTCCCACATAAAAATGCCTGGGTTGGGCTTCCCTGGTGGCGCAGTGGTTGAGAGTCCGCCTGCTGATGCAGGGGACACGGGTGCGTGCCCCGGTCCGGGAAGATCCCACATGCCGCGGAGCGGCTGGGTCCGTGAGCCATGGCCGCTGAGCCTGCGCGTCCGTGAGCCTGTGCTCCGCAACGGGAGAGGCCACAGCAGTGAGAGGCCCGCGTACAGCAAAAAAAAAAAAAAAAAAAAAAAAGTGCCTGGATTACTAATACATTCACTAGAAACTATTTCTTTCAGCTGTGTCTGTATTGCCTTTTATGTTCTGGTATAATTTTGTGAATTATTCTGTTTTAGTGTAAATGCTATTAGTAGCAGATGGAATACATACTCACTGCTTTGAGAGCTGGGTTTATGCTTACTTTCCTTTGTTCTGTTCACATGGAAACATCCTCTATGAATGAGGAAGATGTTCCAGACACAGATTTTGTCTTGAAAAGTTTGGTAATGACAGGCAACTGCAACTGACATTGATATAACACTCTGTAGGTTACAATGCACTTTCACACTTATTCCTCCTAACTGTCTGAGGGTCTGAAGGTTTTTATCAATATCCTCATTTTATTTATGAGGAAACTAGGCTCAGAGAAATAAACTGGCTTGACCAAGATAACCCAACAAATGAGCAAATGAACTGCAAACCAACCTGAGCTCTTCTGGCCTCCAATATTTCTGCTCAAAGAACTCCTAGAAGAAATGGGCCTATGTTTAAGTATGTCAGAAAAGAGTGATATTATTAAATACTAAATAAGACAAATATGCATTAGTTTCTTTGAAATTGAGGATGAAATAAAATTTAGGTAAGGGTGGTACATGTGTTCAGAAGGTGGGTTCCAGGTCCTAAAACAGAGCAATAACAATTGACATAGTTTACTTTGTCTCACTATCTCCCAAGAAGAAGTCTCTAGCTATCACGGTTGGCCTGTGTTCACTTCTGAAAAGCAAGGACAAAAAAATTTTGCACAGTATTTCATAGATGACCTGTAAGAAAAACCCTAGGTAGTAACTGCAGTGGGAAATTCCAAGGAAAATCTCCCTTTGGGATCTAACCACTTTCCCCCATCTCCATCCAAAATCAATGGCTTTTCTTCCCTTTGGTAAGAGAGCATTAATGAATTCTGACTAATGTGTCTCAGAGTTGTTAAAGACAATTTTAACTAAGAAATGATAACATAGGTAAAACCCCTAAGCCTTTGTCTGCTGCCCTACAAGAGAAATGTCTCGCTAACCTATTAAAGAAGTCTCTTCCCTTTATTAAAAGCTTTAATAAAACTGCCTCAGTAGAAGAGAAATGGGATGCAGGTAAACTGTGAATAGACCTCATCCTAATGCCAAATCTTCCACCTCCTCAGCCCCAGCAAAGTTTATATATAGGGACTAAGATAACATCAACATCACCACCACTAACACCAACACCAAAACCAGTCTCCAACCCCATCACCACCACCATCAGTGGGAGCTTCTTAGAGATGCTCAGCTATGGAATGGAGACACTCTCCTAACCACCTGCCCCAATTATGAGCCCCAAAACAACAAACACAGCTTTGAGCCCCTGGTCACTCTGACAACTGAAATTTCCCACTTTCAGGCAGAAAGCTGAAAACAATTAGAATAATACCCAAGTGATGTTTGAGCAATTAATTTATTAGGGATAAAGGGTAACTGAAAGGTAACCTTTGATCCTTCTCTGACTTTTAGTGTCTATAATTTCCATCTTGTTGAAATGAACAAAACTGAAGTACAGTATAACAGAGGAAATAGAGTGGCACCTAATTTTGGCTGATGCTAAAGAGGTAAACAACACAGGTGTTCCATACTCATTTACTTTGTTCCTAGTTAAAGTAGCCAATGGGTGGGCTACATTTCTGATCAAGTCTCCAAATGCCCTGTTCTTTCCCATATACATACTATGGTTACTCCATCTGCCTGGGAGATAGAAGAGCCTTCTGAGCAGAGATCTATAAAATAATTAAGTCAGATCCACCTTCCTGTACTTATTGTCCTTAGTATAATTATCCCCCCTTACTAAACTACCCACAAAGTACACACAGATTTCTGCAATTCCTTTATGAAAGACAAAGACTTTCATTCCACATATTGTACAAATGATTGGGGCATCGAGTATCATTAACCACTGTTTCAATTGTTTGGGGATTTTTATGGTTATTGGTTTTGGTTTATGTTTTTCTTGGGTGGTTGGTGTGGGTGTGAAACACAGAGAATGGGGGAGTCTTGCAAGTCTGAGGGAAGTTTAGTCACCATTACACAGATGATGGGCTTAAGAACCCTTTTCTATCTGCCAGTGGTTCCTCTCTACTCTCAAAAACTTCATAATCAACCTTCAGAAACCTCATTCAAATGTTACTTCTCTATTAATCCAATCCTATAGGACACAGAACCAAAACCATCACAACTGATACTCTCACACACCCAGCAGATTTACTTATGCTTTTTTTTCCCCCCAGTGATTTCATAATATGTAGTAAATATAACACTGGAGAACTAATCATATAAATACATGTACTCATTTGTTTCCCCATTATACATTCAAGATCCTGAAAGGTAGGAAAAATCTTATGGATCATTTTCTCTCCAATATTTATCTCAATGCCTGGGATGATGATTTTCAAATAAATCCTTGTGGAAAGGAGGGCTCCTGAGAAAAATGATGACTAGTATAAATGATGCACCATGAAATCTTGCATTTCCACATTCTCTAGCTTACCTAAACAAAGCTAAGAAGCTGCACATCTACCCACAATGCCTTAAATGACAGCAAAGTGTTTCTGTTCCCAACACCCCAAATTTCAGATGTATTATAATGGAAAGGATAATTACCTGATAGACTCCTAGAACACCTAGAAAAGTTGTACACTCAGGCAGGTGGTCAATTCTTGGTTCCTTTAGATGACAATTAAGTACATCACTCAAAATGGCTCTGAAAGTTAGAATAACATGCCAAGGATCACATAGTTAAATATGAGGCATTTCCAAGATTAGACCCCAGGGCTATGAAAAATGTCTGTATACATGAGGACATGTTTATTAAGCTAAACAGCCTGAAAGGGTACATAGGATGTATGTGGTATTTTAAAGCAGAATGCACTGTGTGCTAAGGTGCTGGCATGAATTTTCAGAATCTGGAGCTAGTCCCCTGAGCTATTTGTTTGAGAAAACTGTCTCATGTCCTCAGAAGTCCTCTATAGTTGCAGGCTGCCAAATAGTCCCGAAAATTAGAAAATGTTAATAAATTAAGTGTAAGGTGAATGAAAAACGTCAAGGATGACAGAACCAAAAAAAAAAAGTAGGAGGAGAGAAAAGTCCTGAGAAATCTAGTAACAGAAAGACATTTTCAGGGTTAATTATCCTTCCATCAACATTACAAAATGATAGAAAGCTCCCCTTTTCATAAAAAGCTCCACAAAGACCAGAACAGTATAACCCAGGATTTTCTGCAAAGTTCTACCAAATACCTGATCTTCTAAAGTCACCACCTTGGTTAGAAGTCTAAAATGTCTTAGAGCATCAAGAGGCTTTAATCCAAAATACCTCTGAAAATAATAAAGGCCCTGGATGACAGGTTGGGTTCCCAAGTTTCCTCAAATATTTCTAAATTTCAGTCACTGTTCATAAAAAGGTGCTGATTCATCACTTTCTTAAAATTATAGAAATTGACTATCAGAAAGGGTCTGAGTAGTTGTTAAGTCCAGCTTTATCCTGTCCAAATAATCATCTGGACTCCTCATAAATATATAACCACAGGAAGCCCACTTCCTTTCAACACAGTTCCCTTTCGGGTAACTATAAAATGGTCTGTGGAAGGACAAAACCTGCCAATCTAGAGATATCATCCCTGGTCCTAGTTCCAGCCTCAGAGTGCACTCACATTCCCTACAGTGTATGTGGGTGTTTTGTACAAACCACTGGCACTCTTCAGTCTGTTGTTTTATACACACGATAGATGACCATCCACATGGCATATTATATGGGCTATATGCACAGGTGAAGTCCTGAAGGTACTCGCCATGATATGGGCAGAGCCCAGGGCTGATTTCTGAGCCTTTCTATAGTGTACACTGACTATAGCTGAAATATTTGATTTTTCAAGTTAAATTTTATTTAGAAAATACTAGAAAAGATAAACATCAAAATCTTAACATTGATCAGGTACTGTGGGACTATAATGTAGCTTATTTTCCTTCTAAAACATTTCTATATTTTCCAATTTATCTACCATGAAATGGAATCTTATTATTTATAATCCCTTGCATAACATTTTATAATTAAAAAAATGCATGTTTTTAATCTAATTTAAGCATCTAAACAGTGAAGCAGCAAATATTTACTACAGAAAAAAATAAGCTGCAGTAGCAATGTTATGGATTCAATTTAATTATACTGTTTCCTTAAGGTTAGAGAATAAGTTTTGTTTTTTTTTTAAGGAAAAATGTATGCTAACAAAAACAAAGTCTACGTAAGACCCCAAATTTGCATCTGATCTTCCTGAGAACCAAAGCAATCAGGGAAATATGAAAAGCTGTTCAGTTCTCATTATTGTAAAGGAGAAATAACACCAGTTCCTGACTGGAGAGAAATGTTTAACTAGTACCAAACACAAAAGCAAGTTCAGCCACCATGTTGGAACTTAAGTAGAAAACACTGAGTTATATAATGTACTACTCAATAGTTCAAGCATGAGTTTTAAACACGTGTCTACATACACACAAACATATGCACACACCTTCAACAAAAGAACAAGACTGAGCTCAGTAAGGAGACATTTTAAAAAGCAAAACAACTGATTTAATCCCAACATTTAACTCTGATGCAATTTATCAAAATAGGTTCCTGAGCTTTTGTTTTCCCCTAATCCCCCCAATTCAAAGTTAAATGAAAGCCCCAGTAACCCAAACCACTTGTTTGGCAAGGAGATATATTATAGCTAACCACAGACACACTAGATTGCAGGCAAGTGGGTTTTGAAAATGCTGAGATAATATAAGTCCTCAAATCAGAAGTACTACTTTAATATGACAGACCATCTGCATCATTATCAGAGACCACAGAGTAACTGGGTAACTTATTGGAAAAGTGAAAATGGCTGAGTCAGAAATTTCCATCAGACAGGGTAAAAGACTGAGGGTGAGAGGAATACTGAAAAAGGGAAGGAAGGTAGCAGGGTGGAAACAGCAGTTTTTACTCATCCTGGTAGAACTGCTGGATAGAGATAAGACTTTCCATTAGGAAATATCTGACTCATGTTTTCATAAATGATTAAAAATACCCACAAACACAAACCACCTCACAAGCTTCCTGGGCTACAGGCATCAACTTTATGGACTGGTGCTTTGAAGCCAAACCTTTTTGTGTTGGCAGTAACAGAAGAAAAAAGTTACCCAAGGAAAATTACAACTTTCCAAAACCCCAAGTGAGGTGCATTCACATGGTCCAATGTTGGATGGAACACATATTAGAAAAGACTGCCCTAAACTGAACCAAATCTGTATGTTCTATCCATCCATCATTATTCTATCCACTAGGGTCACAAAAATTTTTTTCACACTATATATGGTAGCCACTAGTCACACATAGCTATTCCTTTAAATTAACCAAAATTAAATTATAAAAATTCAGTTCCTCAGTCTCACTAAAAACATTTTCAGTGCTAAATAGCCTTATGAGGCTGGTGCTTACCATTATGGACAGTGAGGGATACAGAGTATTTCCACCTTCACAAAAGTTCTGTTGGACAACACTGCCCTAAACAATAATCACAGTATGACAGAAAGGGCAGTGTCAATTTAGACAACCGGACCACTCAGCAGCATTTAAAACCATTTTAATCATGTGTGTGTGTGAGAGAGAGAGAATGCATATTTATATTTTAACCAACAGATATAACTCGCTTTGCCAGTATGGACAACCAATATATTTTTAGCCTTGTAGTAGCTACTGATTTAACTTCAGAGTACATTTTTTCTCCTATGCTTCTTTTTTCTCAGCCTTAAGGTGATGGTAGTTTTGCTAACCTCAGCCAGTTGAAAAGAATAAGAGTTGTTGTACATCTATCAAGTAACCACTGTGCAGATACAGTCACAGAAACAAAGTGAACAAGCATCCTCTTGGAAAGGAAAGTGAGCTGTTAATTCAATATAGTTAAGGGAATTCGATTCTGTGAAGTACAACTACTACTGAATAACCTATCAGATCTCTAATACTTTACAGATCATTTACCAAAGAACTGTGGATTCTCATTAGCAAATTATGCATTTGTGAATTTCAATTGGCATGTAAAATTAAACTGATCATAATCAGAGGAGCCTTCTCCTAAAAGTACTGTCTTTGGTGCCTTCCTTAAAGAACAATTACATTTTACATGGGTGTTCCACTTCAGAACAATTCAGGAATATATGAATTTACACAGCAGCTAAATACGTAATTACTCTTACTATCATAAAAATGATTAAAAAGGAAGCACTCCTGGTTTAAAGTGATTCAGTTGATTTCTAAATAGATTTATAAAATTTCATAATTAAACATAGAAAGATGACTATCAAAATTACACTTAGGAAAAAATGAAACTCTTAAACAGTGTTAGAATTCTGTAGTACACTGCACAGAGCATTGGTAATGAGATACTCAGTGAATACTTACTGCATACAGAGGTACTACGGTATAACCAAGGGTACGCTTACCTAGATTCTAATCCTGGCTCTAACACTCACTAGATGAATAATCTTGAACAAATTAATATCACTTACATTTGCTCCCCTGTAATATGAGAGTAATAATAACAACTGTAAGTACTTAAGCACTGCAGGAAATTTTCTTCTTTAAAAAAAGTACTCACAAATTATTCTGATGGAGATAAACCTTCTATGTAGAAAACAACAGACCACTGATAACCACAGGGGTCCTCAAAAGGGTAAAAACCCTTAGACAAGCAGTAGCAGGCAATTTTTTTCAAAGCAATTTTCCACTATGAATATCCTGGTAGTAAAAATTTCTTTCTTTTATTTTCACCCCATGTATCCCTAGAGAAACTCCGACCTTCTGTCCCTCTATTTGAATGGCACTTTTCCTGGCACTTAAGCCCACAAATGGTTTGGCAGCCCTCAAATGGTTTGGTTTCTCTGTTTGCCTTAGCCGAGAAAGAAAAGCCACCCATCTCCTTAAACCTCGGTAGGATAAACCCAGTCATGCCCATTAAAACCCAAAAGATCACATCAAGCCAACTTAAGTACAAGTTTACACCAAGGGAAGAAAAACCATTTTGGTTTATTGGCTTCATATGACAAGTTTCCTTAAGTACTAGCTACTGCAAGTTCTATTTATCTTTGAACTTTCAACTTCTCTTCTGCAAGTAGATACTTTAGCTAGCACTTTCTTTCTTATTAGGATTAGTAAACTCATTTCGATTTCAAAAGATTGAGAGTACAGTAATACTCAAAATTAAAAAAAAAACAAACTTAAAATATTGCTCATGGGATAAGCAGGTATGGGAAAAATATTCTCTTACAATCTTGTTCCCATAAAACAAATTGCAACACTCACAGTTCCACTGTGGTAACCATTTGTCAGAACTCTACACTCATTTACCAGTAATCTTGGATAATGTAAATCTGAAAGTATGCACATAAAATAAATGGGCAAGTCTTGAGATTTCTGGAATTCTACTCTGATATGCTGCCGTATGCTCAATAATTGGTCATGTTTACTGACTAGATTGTGTTTTTCTAAAAGGTATCTTGAGACCATGGGTACATTCCTAAGATCAACTCAGTTTTTACACTTACTAGGGGAATGCCTCCCCAGAAGACCAGGAGATTTCTCTTACAAGCAGGCTTACATTAAATGCAGATTTTGTCTCCTAGAAATACTCTATACAGAAGAAGGTAATGACCCAACAGCAAACTGGAAAAAACAAGCCTGTGTTCCAAAGTACACCCAGAAACTTCCTAAGCAGGTAACAAGGAGTTGTGCATAGATTTTAAGAAGGGATTCTGTCAACCACTTTGGTTCTCCATGTAGTTCATCAGAGGGGATATTTTACTTTATTTCTTTTCTTTTTGAGAAGGAAACCTGTATTCACCTTAGTGGTATTTAAGTTAGATGTGAACTTTTGATGGTTCTCTATTACCAAAGAAGGTTGGACACTCAGTGCTGTGGGAAGAGAGAAGCAAAAACTGAAGTTTAGTAATAAACTCCAATAAGAAAGAAGCTGAGATTTCTTCAACTATACAAAAGTGAACAGAGTACATAAAATGGCATGATGGTTCTGATTTGGACTTTGCCTAATGTTTAAAGAGTATTTAAAGAGAAGAAAAAACAACTTTGGAGCTACACAGATCAGGATTCAAAATTGCTTTCTTATTGGCTAAAAGATCTTAGGCAAGTTATTTGATCTCTTTGAGCTTCAAGTTCCTCAGCTGCAAAATGAGGATAAATGTTGTGAGGACTAAATTAGGTAAGTGAAGGGCCTAAGAAAACATCTGTCACTCAGTAAAAGGAAGTTCAATAAACGGAACTTCCAATTATTACTGGCATCATCAGAGTTAATGAATTCTTATAATTATTTTCTATTAAGTACTTCTTTTAGTCAGGTCCCACTAAGTCCCTGATTAACACAGATATATCACTTCTGTAGTATAGAATCTATAATGGAATAAGCAATCACTACTTCCTCTTATGAATGTATGGAAATGTTTCCTGGCAAGGAATTACAATATAATCAACAGTTGACTACATTTCAATAGCTCTTTCTAACTTCATATGTTTTCCCATGAGGGAGAACATGTTTCCTATATGTATGCATTGTGGGCCTGGGTTAAAAGGAAATCAATGTGTCTAGAATGTTTAATAAGCTCCACCACTCCAAACTTTTTTCAGTTAAATGTCCAGGATTAGAAAGCAAAGTAGAATTCTATGTGAAAGTCATGTAATTATAGTTTACTAAAATAGAAGAATCATCAAAGTATCACCATTAAGAATGGTAGGATGGTAGACTGTTGAGAAGAAGCGCAGCCATCAAAATCTAAACAAAATATTAACATGTAAATTTAAAATACAGCATGCCTAAAACCAGATGAATTTTCCTAATTTCTGTTCCTTGAATACGCTAGTAAAAGCTTTCTGCCAAATCCACATGGCATTTTGGTATCTTACTATAAGAAATATAGATATCTCTTTCCCAATTTATAGAAATATAATGGCCTTATTGTAGCATATAACGAACAAACAGGTTGAGTAAAAACAGCCCAGTTCTTCATTCCAGATACCGGTCAGAATTTTAGTTCTGCCTCTGTGAGCAGCTCACCAAGTGACCTTTGACAAGTCACTTTCCAAATCAGAACTTCAGTGTCCTGACCTATAAGGAAACAGTCCAAATTATTTTTAAGAACTCCTCCCACTTAGATATAGGGTAGTATGAAATTTAGTTGATTCAGTATAAGTAATATATATTTGTCTCTTGGATACAAGCACATCATCTAAAATGTCATAACCACAGCCTATATAAAAGACTATCCATACAGGATGACTGTTATGCTAACTTTCTCCTGTACCAAATATTGCTTTCTTCATTGCTGTTGTTGGTTTTACCATTTCTACCATACAAAATGGCAAACATCCGCTTTTATCCATCATATTTTATGTATAGTAGCCTTAACCACCAATAAGTCTTAAAATAACCATTTTGTTCAATCTAGTGACTTATAAAAAGGTAGATTTATCCTGTCTCAACTAGCAGTTCTCACAGAGCCTTCAGTATCATGGTAAAATGAGACCATGTTATCATTCATTCACTGTCCAATGAACGCAATTGTGGACTGTACTATTTACTAAAAGGTTAACCTGGGGCCCGATGAACAGAGTACAGCCTGGGAAAGCGAACACCCTCAATATTCAGAAGTCTTCTTGAAGATCACCAAATTTAAGTTCAACTAGAATGTGTTCTAAATGCCTTGGATTTCTCTATGTATCGTTACTGAAACTGGCTTCAGTATGGTATATTTGGTTATCCTATAGTATATTTGGTTGTCATGTAATTCCCCTGAAGAGGAAGTGAAAGAAAATCAGGGGCAGCCTGCATCTGTGAACAGGAAGACAAGCTGTCCAAACACCTTTCTGCTCTAGAGGATTGATTCACTTGTCTCACTTGTTTTTTAAGAATTCAAAGTCATTTTGATGATTTTTAAAAACTGCTATAATATCTACTTAGAAGTATAAATTGGTTTTTGTAGCACTGCATGTTTTTAAAACAGTGTTAACTTCTAATACACCACATGAAGCTGAAAGAGACTACGCAGTATGCCCTAAATTAGAAAACCATCCTAAAATAAGTATGAATTAAACGTATCCACCCCCAAAACAAAAATTCCTGAGCTCTTTTGCTCACGCTTTCCCACCCTCTCTTGATCATAAACCATACCAGGTTTATAATCTGTACATTCATCTTTTTAGTTTCCAACTCAAAATATTCAGATTCTTCACAATCAGGAACTCTATAACTAAGAACTTAAAAAATACATGTTACATATGACCTGTTTAGTTAAAACTTTATAAGAACTTTGACCCCTTTACCTAAAAATAAATCTAAAGGAGAAAACAGTAAACATAAAAAGTCTGAATAGAATCCAATACCATCTAAGAAACTAATTGGATCCTTTAGTGACAGCAACAAAATGATACCATATCACAATCCTGGAAAATGTACACACTTGAACAGGGTCTTACTTAACTAAAATCAATCCATAAACAGGTAAGATCATTGCTTCCAAAGGAGCCTACTATGTGTTTTGGCCTTGAGTTAACCTTAACACCAATCAGTCCCCTACAGACATGTGAGAGATGGGGAAATTTCATGCAACAAAAAGTAAAAGTGATTGCTTCTAATCCTCTATTCCTATCCCAGTGAATTCATGCAAATGATCATAGCCCTTATTCTAGTGTCGTTAGTTCAGTTAGCTCAGGTCAGTCTGCCCACTGAACATAAGCTGTCAGATACTCTGACAAGTTTTCTGGAGTATCTCCTATGGGTAAGGATCCCCAAGTAGTACTGAGATGAGTCAGCTACCAGTCTTGTCTTGATGGAGAGCTTTCAGACCAATACAGAGGATGAGACATGTTGCTTAAGGAAGTAAGTTAAAAAGATACACAGGAAAGAAACAGGGTAGACTTAACTGAGAATCAGCATTTGAGCTGGGCCTGGGGAGGTAGTGAGAGGATAGAAATATGCTATATTTAGATAGTATAGAAGGAAATACCATGCAGAGGATTAGGGCTCAAATAACAATGGTCTGGAAAAAGGAAAAGTTGGAGTATTTTAGGGTAACTTGAACAGTAATATCACTGAGACTGAATGTATAACACTGCATTTTGCAAAATACTTTCATATCCATTTCTTCAATTAACTCTCATGGAAAGTCCATATATTAGACACAGTAAATATTATCTCCAATAAACAGATAAGGAAAGTGAAGCTTAGAGATACTGAGTGTTTTCTCTGAGTCCTTACATCAAATAAGTAGGAAAGATGAGATGTGAAACCAAGGCTTAACAAGTCTAGGTTCAAAGTACTTCCCCTTTCCAAAGAAGTCAGTCTGCTTAAGTTAAATTTTATACAAGCTTCCTTTCAATCTGGACAAATTATTTAATGTATCAGTAAACAAGAGCAAATACTGCAAAATAATTCTAGGAGGAGCTCAATTACTTAAAAGATACACAGCAGAAATGCACAGAGTAAAATGGTAGCCTCCTACTCTATTTAAGATGAAGAAAATGATACTTATATTACATACTGCCAAGTAAGTAGGAATCAGAAATGTGTGCATTTCTTACCTCCCTTCAATTACACAAATCTTTTCAACACCCATTCTCCACATTCAGAGGGAATAAATGGGGAGAACCAATAAACAGGAAACAAAAAGAAAACTAACTAATTAACAGTAGAATTTTAGGGGCTTCCCTGGTGGCGCAGTGGTTCAGAGTCTGCCTGCCGATGCAGGGGACGCAGGTTCGTGCCCTGGTCCGGGAAGATCCTACATGCCGTGGAGCGGCTGGGCCTATGGGCCATGGCCGCTGAGCCTGCGCATCCGGAGCCTGTGCTCCACAACGGGAGAGGCCACAACAGTGAGAGGCCCGCGTAAAAAAAAAGTAGAATTTTCGGAAACCCACATATGAAGAGCTAAATGAAAACTTAATTATTCCTACTACCTCCAATTGAGCAGATTTCACTTAGTAATCAATTATGAAATAGAAAACACATTAAGAACCTCAAGATAGTATATGGGAAACAGGTACCCTTCAGGTTTTAAGTGTCAACAAAAACTTTACATTTCATATCTAGAAAGGGTTTTTTAACAAGGACCTTGCTTACTCATCATATCCAGCTGCCTGTGGTATTTCAGCAATGTGTCTTGCAGTTGTGTGGTCACCAGCATACACCTATTCTGGTAAAATTATTAGAATCACCTTTTTTACTCACAAAATGTCTGGGTTTGGCCTATAAATTATTTGGCAGCACTGCCTTTAAGCCTCAGTGATTATCCTATTTTGGGGGAGCCTGAGTGCCACTGCAACCACGTTCCTGGAATTCAGGGATGTTAAAAGCACAGTAAACTGGAGTCTATCAATAATAGCTCCCCAGCCATTTTCTAAACCTTCAGCTTGTCCCTTCCAATATACACACATAGCCAAAATGATCTTTCAAACATTAGCTCTGTGGAGTTTTAATGGGGTAACTTACAAGGGGAAAAGAAAAGAAGAAATGCTTCATGGGTACACTAAAGCCCAATTTAAAATAATGAGGTCTGACCATGGAAAACTGGGAAAACAACAGAAGCAGACATGGCAAGTTAGAGTCCAGCAATCACTGACAGGATAAGGAACCGTTTGTAAGCAAAGCCAGAAAGTGATCTGTAAATGCAGACACTGAGAGTGCATAGTCCTTTCCAAAATAGCTGCTGGCAGATGTCAGGCCAATCTCAACGTGCAGATGACAGGATATGAATCTTAATCAAGTCCCTTGTTTCTCTTCCTCTACTTCTGGTTTCCCATCTAGACATTAAAAACGTTTTGAAAGTATTTGCCAACCCTGACATTCTGTATTTTGCTGAATTTCATAATATGAAAGACAAAGCTAATATTTTAAAGTATTTGGTGGGAAGTGCTACTCAAAAGTTAGTGAATTTAATACCTAAAGTGAATCATGGACTCCTCTATATAGTCAATAGGCAAAAAAATTTGTTGATGGGGAGGCAATGAAGAGGGAAAGATATCCTTGTAAGTCATTCGTGCTTTTACTATATGCAGTTAAAAGTCCTGGAGTAATGCTAATGGAAAGTGACTCAGTCTTTATGACTCATTAGAAAAATAAAAGCCAAAAAAGTCCAGTGGGGACTCCCCTGGTGTTTGGTCATTGAGAAGCTGTATCAGGACTAGAAATGCCCATCACACACTAGGCCTTCAAAGTTTAGTGGTAAATCAACCTAGGTACTTCTGATACAAGTTTCCAAGAAGACAAAGTGGCACTTCATTCATGCAAGTGTTCGTAACATGTTTTGAAGACAGCCAGTAACAAGTAACAAGCTAAGAATCATAAGCAAACTTTTTAGAAGTTGAACTTGTTTACTCATTCACTTCACTCATGAAAGCCCCACAGATCCTTACTCAGAGTTGGCATATGGATTATTCTCACTTTACATAAGATTTCTACCTTGATAATCAATTGTGAAGTCCCTAGAAATTTATATGGAGAGCACATTTTCTTCTTAAAAAAAAGTAAAATAAAAATCAGGATGTAAGCCTGTATTTTTAAAAGTCACTACAAAAATAAAACATGCTACACGAGTTCAGCCAATAATAGTCCCCAACAGGGCACCACTATAATTAAAGAAAAGTTTTGATAAATGTTCGTAGTGATAACTGAAATAGCAAAAAAGATTAAATAGGGAAGTTTTTTAAACGGTTTCACTGAAATGGTCCCAAAGAAATTATTGTTTTCTACAAAGTACCAGATAGTAAAGAATTTAAGCTTTGCTGATCATAGTCTCTGTTATAATGACACTCATCTCATCATTTGCAGCGTGAAGGCAGCCACAGACAATATGTAAACAAATGAGCAAAGTTATGTTCCAATAAAACTTTAGGCATTGAAATTTGAATTCCATATAATTTTTACCTGTCACAAAACATTCTTCTTCCTCTTTTTTTTAATCATTAAAAAATGTAAAGACTGTCTTCAGCTCACTTGTATAAAAACAAGCAGTGGCCCATAGGCCATAGTTTGCAAACCCCTATCTTAGAGGAACTAATTTCAATTACTAAAAGGAAAAAAAAAAAATGCTGCCCATTCTTTAACCCTGATAAAGAAATGAGTTGCCAATGCAAAAGCTTAAAAAAATCAGAGTAGGGTAGGATCAATCCCTGCATTAGGGTGGCCACAGTATTCTTAGTCATATGTTCCAAATGTCTATTCTAAGTCCAAGAATATAATCTAGATATAAAAAACTACAGATTCCTGGGACCATCTCCAAGAGATTCAGCTGATATCAAGTTGGGCAGGAATATGTTTATAGCAAAGCTCCCCACATCATCCTAATGTTGCACCAAGGTTTAAAGACCACCAACATTTTCAAAATATCTATCTGATAAAAGACTTGAATTCAGAATATGTAAAGAACCCTCAAAACTCAATAAAAAGAAAACAGTCTGATTTTTTTTTAAAGGCAAAGCTTAGAACACACACTCCTTCAACAAACGATATGAGAATAGGAAATAAGCACAAGAAAAGAGGCTCCAATCATTAGTCATTAGAGAAATGCAAATTAAAGCCACATAAGATGATATTACACTGTTAAAATTTAGATCACACAGCTACGAAACAACACCAGAATTTAAACCCTTAAAAAAATAGTTAAAAATTTAAAAAAATATATCTTGACAATGTAAAGTGCAGACAAGGATGCAGAGCAATTGGAGCTCACATACGTTGCTTGTGGGAATGCAAAACGGTACAGGCCACTTTGAAAAAGTTTGGCAGTTCCTTATAAAGCTAAACATACATTCACCATATGGCCCAGTAATACTACCCTAGGTGCTTACCCAAGGGAAATGAAAACATGTTCACCCCAAAAAAAACCTGTATACAAATGTTTACAGAGACTATTTATAACCACCAAAAGTGAAAACACCCCAATGTTCGTCAACCAGTGAATGGATAAGCAAATGGTGGTACAGCCGTACACTGGAACTCAGCAATAAAAAAGAACAAAATTACTGATGCACACATGATATCAGATGTATTATGGTAAGCGAAAGAAGCCAAACTCAAAAAGCAACTTATTGGATGATCCCATGTATATGACATTTTTGTAAAGGCAAAACTATAGGGAAAGCAAACACATCAGCAGTTGGTGGAGGCGGGGAAAAGGGTGGAGCAGTCTGGGGGTTATGTAACTGTTCTGTATCTTGATTGCTGTGGTGGGTACAAGACTATACATTTGTCAAAACTCAGAACTGCATACTAAGAAGGATGCGTTTTTACTGTACGTGAATTATACATCAATGAATTTGACTAAAAAGAAAAAAACACTGATATACAACAAGCAAGACTGGTTTTAGATTGGTTCTGGTTTATCAGAAAGTTTTCAATGCTTTTATGTCAGTGTATGGTTACCAACTATTATATGAAGACCTACGTATCTTAATGTGTGTGTGTTTATGTGTTTTAATGATAATAATGACCAAAAAGATATTTCTTTTGAGTGTGCATGTTTGTTGTGTCCTTTTAAATGTAGTATCTAGGAACTCTTTTGTACTGGTTTCTAAATTCAAACATCTGGGAATAAATAGTCTAAATAATCCCCAAGGTATATAAGACCAATGATCCTTTGTAGGTCTTATTTAGGATCTAGGGTATCCTAATTTTACAGGTTTGAAGCACAGGACACTTTTAAATAGGTCATCAGTTAAAAACATTAATCCAACAGCCCTTCCAGTGGCTACATCTGAAACTGCAAATGTAGCTGTGATAAGGTTTATTTTTTTCCCCTTATAGGTCAGGGTAGTTAATTTTAAAATACACTCCTGTACTTAGAAAACTGGGATTTCAAGCAGAGTTTACTTAAGTTTTATGGTATCACACTGCTTTTTGTTACTGAGGCAAAAATTCATTTATCTCAATCAAAACTCCTATGTTCCTGAAAAGAATTAGAGAAAAAAACATAGCCTATGGCTTTCTTTATTTCCCTAATATGTTTAAACTTCTTAAAATGTCCAAGCCTCTAAACATTAGCCCCTTCAGCTGAGTGTACCAGAGAAGAAATGCATTTTCTAGGTAGGAAAAAAAAAAAACACTGAGGTAGGAGTGTGACCTCCTGTAGTTCACCCAGTAATTCATTTGCTGAATCGAAATAAAAACCTAAAAAAAAAAAGCTTTTAATTAAAAAATAAAATGAAACCTATGTTAACTCATTAACATTCATATCAAACATTATCCCTAAAATAAGTTGAGAAAAATCTCTGGAATTGTTTTGTCATTCATTATTTTTATTCCACTGTTTTAAATGACAGTATTAACGGAATACATGAGGAATGATTCTTATGCATCTACAGAATAATTTAAAAGAAAGAGAAGAAGAGTGAGAGGGAACAAAGGAAGAGAGAGGAAGGGAGGAGACAGGAAAGGAAGGGGAAGGTGGGAAAGGAGAGAGCAGGGAAGACTGAGCTGTGTGAATACTCAGTTTTGAACTTTTCTAAGTCTAGGCCCCATGTGACAATTTTTAGATACTTAGCCTCAGCGGTTTGATACAACTCACTCTCCCATCCTGGCTCTCAGATTTTCATCTGGAAAATCTGGCTGGCCTAGATCAGTGGTTTTTAATGCTTTCTACTCTGAGATCCTTTTTTAAAAATAGCAATTAACTTTACAGTTTCCCACAAGGGAGAAGTTGTCCTTTATGTACTTGTTAGTTTAAAAAAAAAAAAAAAAGCTTTTCTCAAATCATTAAGATAATCTTTATTTTACAATTAACAGCTATTTCATTTCATTTTTTAAAAATCACTGATTCATTTAAGAAGGTACTGCATACCTGCATATAGCAATAAACTGAAAGATGTTTTTTTCCCTTATGTGAGAGGCATTCTGGATGCACGTACGGAATTTCAAGGGTTCTTTACAAAAACTCCTTGAATTCTACAGGACTGCCTCTCCACCACAGCGAAGATCAGAGAAGAAAAAAACATTAGAAAAATAGATTAAAAGTTTTTATAAAGTTAATAGCGGCACTAAGATACATGATGCCCATGGTTAAAAGGCATTATCTCTGCCCTTTAAGAGCTTATGCTCTGAGGACTTTCCTGGTGGCACAGTGGTTAAGAATCCGCCTGCTAGGGCTTCCCTGGTGGCGCAGTGGTTGGGAGTCCGCCTGCCGATGCAGGGGACATGGGTTCGTGCCCCGGTCCACGGAGGGGCTGGGCCCGAGGGGCTGGGCCCGTGGGCCATGGCCGCTGAGCCTGCGTGTCCAGAGACTGCGCAATGGGAGAGGCCACAACAGTGAGCGGCCCGCATACGGCCAAAAAAAAAAAAGAATCCGCCTGCTAATGCAGGGGACAAAGGTTCGAATCCTGGTCCGGGAAGATCCCACATGCCGCAGAGCAACTAAGCCCACCTGCCACAACTACTGAAGCCCGTGCGCGTAGAGCCCGTGCTCCACAACAAGAGAAGCCGCTGCAATGAGAAGCCCGTGCACAGCAACAAAGAGTAGCCCCCGCTCGCTGCAACCACAGAGAGCCTGCTCGCAGCAACAAAGACCCAACACAGCCAAAAATAAATAAAAATAAATTTATAAAATAAATAAATAAAATACAAAAAAAAGAGCTTATGCTCTGAGAAGGAATATGAAATTATGCCAGAGGTAGGATTCCTAAACTAAAAGGGAGCATCTAGTATTCATGATTTACTCATTCATTCATTCACACATTCAAATATTTGCTGAATCTTTGCTGGCTATGTGAAAGACCTGAAGCCAGGTGAGGGTAAGGAAAAGCAAGACACAAACCTCCTAACTCAAGATGTAGCCGTGGTCTCATTAAAAGACAATAACAACAACAACAAAAAACTGCTGTGGAATTTTGCAGAAAACAGAAAGTGAGTTTGCCCTGGAGCCAGATAATGCACCTCTCAGAGATCACCATCGCATTAGGTACCTAGTGTGCGTGTGATATGCTTTAGATCTCTGGGACTACTTGGTTTACTCACTGCACCAGACATAATTTTGTATTCTTCCCCTTAAAGTTCTGGATTTATGCCATTAACTTAATTTACCCCATTATGCCACTGGGGTGTCCTGGACCTAAAATGAATCAGTGCTTTCTAGGCATACTTCTGAAAATGTATTAACTTTTGTCTTTCACGAAAGAAAAAGGATTTGCTCTCATAATACCTAGCTACCTTTATTTCAAGAAACGTCCTACTAAGTGCACCAATTTCAGACGCTAATCGTGACTGCATTCAGGTGCACACGTGCCTGCACACACACACAGAGTTAACTAACTTTGGAGACGGTGGAAACTTCCAGTTGAAGGACAGTAAGGATATATAACACATAATAAAATTTCTTACTGCTGAAAGGAAAGAAAGAAGGTTAGCCCTGGTAGAAGATGGGAGGGTTGATACATAAGTGCTCAATGGCTAAAAGTGGGAAAACGCTAATGACTAAAAAACTGCAAAGGAGTTAATAAACTTTAAAGGGTCTAGAAATGGCTTTGATGGACAGGCTACAGCACTCAGACCAAAACTTGAAGATAACGTGGAACCTCTGTTAGGTGGGGGAAAGGGCAAGATTAGTGATTGGTGAGCAATTAAAACTAAGTAGAAAGATGGGAATCAGACTGGAGAGAGCAAAAAAAAGTGGGGAGTCTGGATTGTGGTTTCAGAAAGAAGATTCAGCGAAGAAGCTAAAATTTACCAAAACTCTAAGCTTGTTAATTAATGAAAAGTGCTCTTTTTTTTGGGGGGGGAGCTCTGATCTAAACTAAAAAACTTTCGGAATATTGTTGGAACCTTTGTCTATTTGAGAATACCTTTGTCTAGCATTCACAAATTGCATGATGCATTTGAGTTACACATCTACTGATAAAAAGTGGCTGATAATTATTTCCAATCTTGTGGCAAAGAACCTCAAATGTTTCAGAAGAAATAAAGCATTACTACCAAACAATGGCAACAGTATTTCCATTACAAAAAGTATTTAGATGTTCCAAATATGGTTTTAAGCCAGAAATAATGTGTGTTGACATTTAGTTAGACTTAATTCTTTTCACTGCATAAGAACTCACACATGTCCCTTTGTCTCCTATTTTAAAAGAGATTTCCCAAAGTAAAAATACTGCTGTAGTTATTTTTTTCAAAGGTCTGTCCAAATGTTGAATATCTTTGGCCATCTTAAAACTAAATAAGCAAGCATTCGATTTTAACCTAGAAAAAAAAAGTTTTCAAATAGTCTCTTTCCCTGATGTCAGCTGCTACCCATGACCTCTGTTGAGAAGTTCACAACAAAAGTCCCAGGGCTCCCCATCCTCTCCTAAAGAAAAGGGCAGTGGGAAAGCACAGACATCCACTGCATTATTCTTCTCAATCTCTATTGGAATCTACCCCATGATCCCAAATTGTAATTGTATATAAAGGTTTAGATTGATAGGAGAAGTAGAGGAGACAGATTTTTAAAACTGGAGTTTAAAAATCTGTGCCAGAATATTAAGTGAATTATTGCTAAACTTCCTTTTCAAACTGAGTTGGAGTTTCAGTATTAAAAAGTCTCAATGTTTGTGTATGTTTTACCCAATCATGGACACCAACTTTATTTTCTTTAATTAGGGTCCAGAAACATCGTTAGGGAGCAACTGGCCATAATTAAGAGTTACATTAGGGAAAGATACACTTTATTCGATGTGAATACTTCCCAGATCAAAAACCACACCACCATTAGCACATTCCTAGTATAGTGTATCACTTCCTTTGATGATCTTTGAACTAGAAAAATCAGATGCTTACATAGACAATAATCTTCTCAACAATTTCGGACCACCTTCAAAGTAAATCAATACTTAATTCTAACTTAATGAAACAGCCACAGAAATGTCCTTACCACTTTACCATATCATGTAAACCCGACTGCCAAACACCATGTTGTGCAAAATAAAAGCAATCCAAATGTGTTAAACTCCGGAGTTTAGCAATGGAAAAATTTTGCATTTACAGATGGAAAGTGTTTGTTGAAACCCTTAAGAAAGAATATACTAGAATAAACCATTCATGTCTCGGTTAGAAACCAGAAGACCTAAGAGTAATATAAATGCATACACAGAAAGTGAGTTTCAAGTTTGTTTCAGGTCACTGACATACAGGGAGCTGGGTAAAATCTTAGCACTACCTGACTAATACTTTACATATTAAGGTTGTTTTCTCTCTCTCTCTCTCTCTCTCTCTCTCTCTCTCTCTCTCTCATACCGGAAAGGTTAAGGACAATCTCAAAGACCTGGACTTCCAAAGTGTAAATTTGCCTTTCCTATCACTCAGGCTCCAGACTTGACAGTGTTAAGAAAAGTTCATTTACATATGAATGCCAGAATCTTCACCAAAGCCAGGTTAGGAACTGAAAGGTTGAAAAACACTATTTGATAAAAATCTCAGGCCTAAACTCTTAACATCCTTCAGGAACAACAGGACAGGCCCAGCCCAATTAAAAATTCTACATAAAATCGCCTAGTGTTTGGAACTCTGGGACATAAAGTAGGCAAGCTTTCTTCGGATTCTGGGGTCAGCCTGAGCACCCACAAGCCCCTTTGAATCAAATCAGGTTGGCAATGAAACACGCAGTTCCAAGAAAGCAAAGATTCTTATTTTCAATTCCATATTCCCAAGACAACTAAGACCACAAGAGTCAGCTGAAACAAATAACATCCACTACAAAGACAATCTCTGCAAGCCCGGATAGCACTCTGGGACTTCCATGCTTCCCAAGGTCAAAATAACAGCCAAAAATCACTAAAGATTAAGGCGATCCAGCACCCAAGATCTCAGTTGAAAAAAAAAAAAAAAAACTAGGTCTGGATGAAGACGAGGAACAAGAAGTCAGTGGGCTACTTGCTAGAACCCAAGCCAGACCAATACTAATCAATCTTGATTTTTCTGGACCTCAATATACGGAGCCAGTAAAAATCAAGGTCACAGTGAGTCCCCTGCTCCCCTTTGCTTAGTGCTTTTTGTGAGAAAATGCTCATTTATAGCAGCTTCCCATCCGCTGCCCGCGCTGGGCAGTGCCCAGACTAAACTTTTAAACCTGGAGGAAGGTGGGAAAGTCAGCCAGCCAGACGCAGGGCTAGGAAAAGTAGACAGAAGAAGGGAAAGAGTCAAGTTTCAAAACAAAGGCTCCACAAGGAACTGAGCGTCAACCCTTCCCCACTTCCTAGCCTTCAAGTTAGCTAGACTGGGCCTGAATTTTTAGGACACAGCTCCCAGCTCTGGAGCATTCACTAAGGGCATTTCTCTTCCCGAGAACCTTTGCACAACCACTTGATGAGGGTGGTGCTGACCTCTCTCGCACAATTTCCTTACGTAGGAGAAAACTGAGGCTCAGAACGAAAGTGACTTGCCCAAGGTCCCACAGCAGAGCCTGAATTCAATTCCCTCCCGGCCAGGGCGGGCCGGCACCAGGTGGGCGCCAAGCGAGCGCCGCTGGGGACGCTGAGACGACGCCCCCGCCGGGAGGGACGCCGGGCTGGGAGCCGGAGGGGCCCCGGCGCGCGCTCCACCGCCCGGCCCCTACCTTCCTTGACTCCCGGCAGCTTGGATTGGTCGATGGTGACTTCAGCCATGTTGGCTCGGGCTCCGGGCTGCCCTTCGCCTCCCGCTGCCCGGCGGCCGTCGGCACCGAGCGCGGCCCGGAGCGCAGCAGGAGCAGCAGCAGCGCCCGACTCGGCGCAAAGTCAGGCCGGCAGCGCGCGCCGAGTCCGGAGGACAGAGCGGGCCGCCGGGCAAAGACTGGCGACAAAGGCGGCGGGAGACGGGCCCCGGCGCAGCAGGCTGGCGGCCCAGCTGCCCCGCCGCAGCCACCTGCTCCCGCGCCCCCGGCCCAGATCGATACCAAATACCCCGAGCCCGGAAATGGACCCGGGCCGGCCAGTACGGAGGGAGAGAGGAGACAGAAAGGCCGGCGGGCGGGCAGGCGGGCCTGGGTGGGGAGGGGGAGGGGGAGGGGAACTGCAGGTCTGTAACCGCAATTGCGAGTGGCTGGCGAGTGCAGTTCGGCTCCCGCGGCCGCCTCCCTGCTGTCTCCTTTGTGCCGAGTGACGCGCGCCCGAGGCTGGGGCCCGGCGGTGCCCCCGCCCCCGCGCCCTGCCTCCCTCTCGACGAAGGGTCGTGTCTGTCGGTGTGGGGCTGAAGGCTTCCTCAAAAAGGCCGCACGGGCCCCCCAGAACACAGTCGTTACTGTCTCCTGTGTAGTCCCCATTCTGTGAGCTGTTTCCACAGGATGCTTTTCTGTGAGACTGGCGCTCTCGGGCACTCTTTGCCTCCTGGGATTAGAGGAAAGGTAATACATGGGCGTTAAAAACCTCTACTACAACTTACAGAACTAAAGAGCAGCTGATCAAAATCTGGACCAGTTAGGAGAAGAGAGTGTTCACAATCAGCCGGGGGAGCTGAGTCATTCATTCATCAGAAATGCATGAATGTCTACCAAGTGTGATTTTTAGGTTCTGAGGGTGGTAACAACGTGTGTCAGACATCCCTCTCTTCTGGCATGTCACACATTGGTCTATAATTGTGACATTTTTATCTCCTCGAAATAGACAGCATCTCCTGTCTGCATCTCCTGGCAACAGAATTCTCCCTCCCTATGGGAAGCCCTCCTCAGGAGGGCCTCCTCTCACAAGCTTGTACAACCGGAGAACCTCTCCACCATCAGCAAGCTTCCTCCCTCATCCACATACATTCATCTAAGGATGGGTGTGTGACCGAGACAGGTCAAGCAGAATACTTCTCTGGGGTTATTATATAAAGAAGGACAGATAAGCATTCTATTTCTTGTGGGGAGGGTTTGCTCTTCCTAGTAGACAATGAAGCCAAACTGAAGACACAAACCACAATAGCAAACCAGCTGGTCCCTGGAGCAGCTGGGGTTCCTGCTGCTCTGCATTCTGGGATTTACCCCCAGCATCCTCTCAATTTAAGCTAGTAATTTTACTATCTTAAACTAGTAAAAGTTGATTTTCTGTCACTCACAGCTCAGAGTCACAGTATGAGAGGCCATATGTAGGAGGTTTTATTTGGACTTGACATTGACTAAGGCCAGAGAAAAATTAAGAAAGATTTTCTAGGCCAGAGGGTGGCAAACCGTGGCCCATAGGCCAAATCCAGCCCACTGGATTTGAATGACTGCTTTTTATGTGTTTAAATGATTACATTTAAGTGGTTATAGAAATAACATAATATTTTCAATTTTGCCTCTTAGGACTCAAATTATAAAATATTTACTCTTGGACCATTTTCAGAAAAGGTTAGACAACCCTATTACTAGGCAGAAAGAACACCCAGTAAATTAAATGTGTAAATAGAAAGGAAGTACTATTAGAAAGGTAGTTTTGTGAGGATTTTTAACTTGCCTGCCTCCTGTGACTTTTTTTTTTTAACTTCCTGTGGTCATAGAGAATATTTATAATAGCAGTATTGTCTGTTTCCCTCCCCAAAACCCATTGTCTTCACTGCTCTGTCATGCTCTGCCCTCGGAGGCTGACATTTATGAATATGTCACCAGGGCCTCCTTGCCCTGTGGCTTCTTCCTTTTGAGTTAGACGAACGCACAGCACTGGCAGAAGATCAAAAAAGGGAGGAGAGAAATATCAGGGTGTGTATTACACCCCTTTCCTTTATGCTAGGCCAAAAGTTTGGTCATACTGTGTCCCTCTGACTACAATGCCTGTCTAGAGCCCTCCTTCCCATTGTTCCAGCTCTCATGGGTCTCTAATAATACCATTTCTTTCCAGTGCCCCTTCAGGCCTAGGATAGTAATGGCTTCACTGCTGTTCCCTTAACCATACCCACGCCTTGGTAAGTAGTCCCTGCATTTTATTCTTTCCAGTTAAACCGTTTTGAGTGTGACTTCTGTTTCTTGCCTAGGCTCTGACTAATATGGTTAAGATATGCCAAAGAGTCATTGCTTTGTTTTCCTTAAAAATATCTACATTTCTTATGATCTTCATAAGATCATAAGCCATATTGATCTATTCATATGATCTCCACTTCCTATTCTCTCATTCTTTCTTCAACTTATTCCAATCATACTTTTTAGCCTCACCGCTCCAAAAACAGCTGTTTTTATTAGAATTAACGATGACCTCCATATTGCCAAATCCAGTGGTCAATTCTCAGCCCTCCTCCTATTGGCTGACTATTACCATGTAATAGATATGATTCTATTCATCTTCTTGAAACATTTTTTTTGTTTTGGTTTTTGTATTTTTGCTTATCTCATTTAGCTCCCAAGACAATTCTACATCACTAGCCGCTTTGTTCAAAAATTATCCAAACCAATGAAAGCTCATTTTGAGGGTTCTTCTGGATAGTGGTATCTGCCAGTTATTGGAGATAGCTATAGACTAGCAGCTCCACCCAAAATGTTTCTACTAGGTTACAAAAAAAGTATGTCCAAATTCATATATATACACATTTATTAGCACATAGGTACAAAGTCATAAAACCTGCTCTGCAAACTTAATACAGTCCCAATTCTTTATCCTTTTATAGGCTCTAACTACACAGTCCATAAAAGATTTGTGCAAACACAGCCATAATTTTGGAATCATGCGTTGGGTATCGTTGCACAGATTAAAGGCTGAAAGGCTCTCTTGGTTCTTATACACTCTTCAAACAAGAGTGGGGAATTTCTTTAAAATATTTCAGTCAATCCACATATCTACGTATTTCAAGTGCCCCCGATTTTAAATGCATTTCTAATATTCATTAAATTATGCTATAAAAGTTCTGTTATTAATCTAAGATTTTAAAAAATAGCTTAAGTTCTCATAATTTTCTTTAGAGTGTAGCCTTCTGGTAAAATCCTAGGTTACAACACCTGCAGTTTGTATTCCTAGTTAGGCAACTGACCACCCCTAGAATGTACACCAAAACTAAACACACACACACACACACACACACACACTCCTATATCACATTTTTTGGGGGTTCCTCCCAATTTCCTAGACCTTTATTTATTTATTTTTTTTGTGGCCACACCATAAGGCATGCAGGATCTTAGTTCCTGGACCAGGGATCAAACCCGAGCTCCCTGCAGTGGAAGCATGGTGTCCTAACCACTGGACCGCCAGGGAAGTCCCTTCCTAGACCTTTAAATGCTGGAGTGTTTCAGACAGCACTTCAGTTCTCAAACTATTCCTTCCTAACTATTCTTACTACTTTGGGTAATTCATTCAGTCTCTTTGCTTTAATTATTAACTCTTGGGTAAATGAAATTGCCAATATGGAACCATTTTGACTGACAATTAATATGGTTCAACCTAATATTCTGACAACTCCAAAATTTATATTTTCAACCCAAACTCTCCCGTGAGTTCCATATTCATGTATCCTACTGCATATGTTTCATATTCATTCAGAGGTTTAATTGGCTGTGGTGTCAAACACTGTTGAAAAAATAAGGGCAACAAGGACTGGGAAAGAGGACTTTTGATTTGACATCTAGGTTATTCACAAGGAAAGAGCAATTGTAGAGTTGAGAGCCGGTAACCAGATTACAAAGTTTAAAAAATGAATGAGGGTGTTTCAGTAAAGATGGTGGATTGAACCTATGTATCTAATTCATTCTCTCCTGAAAACCCACTAAAGCCACACTCCCATTGAAATATCAATCAATTTTTAAATTTTTTATTGAGTTATAGTTTATCTACAATATTATATGTTACAGGTGTACAATGTAGTAATGCACAATTTTTAAAGGTTATACTCCATTTATAGTTATTATAAATATTGGCTATATTCCCCCTGTTGTACAATATATCCCTGTAGCTTATTGTATACCTAATAGTTTGTAGCTCTTAATTCCCCACCCCTATGTTGCCCCTCCCCCCCTCCACTGGTAACCACTAGATTGTTCTCTATATCTGCTGAATCACCTACATTTTATAATACAAGTCAGAGAATGTCACTCCTTTGTACTTAAATTTCTAGTGGTATCTCATCTTTAGAATACAATCCAAAGTGCTTACCATAATCTGCTAGAATCACCCCTAGCACTCTGATTTCATTTCCTTCCTCTTGTACCCTAACTCACTGGCCTTCTCTCACCCTGGCATCTTGCCCTTCCTCCTTGATTTTCCTCCTAGGCTGTACATATTCTTGCGACAGGACCTTTCACTTAACTGGTCCCTCTTCCTGGAAAGCCTTCACCCCACCCCACCCCTTGCCAAACAACCTCATGATGTGCTTCCCCAATTTCACTCAAGGATCTATTCAAATGCCACCTTCTCAGAGAGACATTTCCTGACCTTATCTAAAATAGTAATCCAATCCCTGTCATTCCATATCTTGTCTCTTTTTTCTCTCCAAGTCAGTTAGTTATTCCTGCAGATATTATTTGTTTATTTATTATGTCTGTCCAGTCTAGTAAGAGGATTGGAACTTTGCCTATGTGAATTTTTACTGTGTCCTAAGTACATAGAATAGTGTTGGCACATAATAGCTGTTCACAAAATATGTATTGAATACATTGTTGAATAAAGCATTTGGTAAAGAAGTATTAAAGCAGATCATGACCGTGCTGATCAAACAATATTTTTGAAAGTAAATTTTTTAATGTTTTTAAAAACTGAGTTTTAAGAAAAAAATCTAGACCTTACTAGATAGTAGACATCATTAAAAAAAAGTTGGAGAAACAACTGGGTTAAAAAGACAGAAATCTTGGGCTTCCCTGGTGGCACATTGGTTGAGCGTCCGCTTGCCGATGAGACGGGACACGGGTTCATGCCCCGGTCGGGGAAGATCCCACATGCCGCGGAGCGGCTGGGCCCGTGAGCCATGGCCGCTGAGGCTGTGCATAAAGACAGAAATCTCGTTTTGCCAAGAGGAAACGTTAGCTTATATACCTCCATGTCCTGAAGTCTAACTTTTGTTTACAGGGTATTTATTTGTTACATATAAATACATTTCCAGTGTGAAAAAATAAGGAAAATAAAAAATAAGTATGGATACCACTGTCATTTGGGAGATTTTTCATGACTACCACGAGAGTGCAGGCAAGAGACAGTAATGAAGAAAGTGAATCTATATGGAGCCAGAGCAAGGGATTCTCATCCAAGAGACTTGGCAGGGACTAAGGTAGGATGTCAACAGTCTTCATATCCAGAGATATTAAGCACACTGGCATAGGTTCTGACTTGTGCAAGGAGGATCATGATCTAATACAGAGCTAAAGCAAGATTCAACAGTGTGAGCTATGTTAAAAGGTTTCTAACCTCTGGGGGACAAATACCTGTATGCTGGAGTTACTTTCATAAGTTCCACTAATTTATATATATATATATATATATATATATACATATATATGTGTGTGTATGTATATATAAGGAATTATCTGCAAATTGCATAAATTATAAATCTCTCATAAAGCATATTTCTAGTTTTTAAATGAACTCAAGTGCATTTGTGATTCATATACAAAAATTTATTTACAAATGTTACTAAGATCAGCATAGCTTTCTGTGATTATGTACTTTTTTCAACCAAAGGTGACTAAAAAATATTATGTATGGAGGAAGGTCTTAATTAAAAGGAGATCTTCAACCTAGAAAAGATTGGAATCCACTCTTAAAGATGAACCACATAGTCAGTTTTTCTCCAGGAGACCCATAATTTAGGAATCTTCTTTCCACATGTTATTTTCCCCATGATACCTATAACTAAAAGGGCAGGACTATAAATTCAAATTGAGAGAAGGAAACAGGATGAACCTGTGTAACTCAAGCTGTCAGCAGTGTAATGGTCTTAGTAGATTCTTGGGTAAACACATCTAGGGAATTCCTGTCCTATAACACATTTATGAGATTTTTCATTATTTTGCTTGGCTCTATGTGGAGAATGCTTGAAGTATGAAAGCTGTTCAGTGCTAGAGAGAGCTGTACTAAAGATATAAAAATATGCATAAGAAGTTTACACATTGATTACAGTGGCTACCTCTGAGTGGTGGGAGAAGGGGAAAGAATAATGGATGCAGGAAACTGTGAGTAGTAGATTACATTTGCAAAAATGACCACAATATTGATTCCTATCACATGCCCTCTTGCACTATGATGTTGTAGAGCTCCATCAAAACATAGAGTCCAGTTCTCCTCGCATTGAATCTGTGCTGGATCTGTTACTACATTGACCAGTAAAACATGGCAGAAGTAATATTCTGAAACTTGAAAGCTCTGGCATTAAGAAGACTAGGCAATTTCTGTTTTGATGCTCTGAAAGAAGTAAGGTGCCTTGTAAGAAATCTGACTATCCTAATATCTCCTTGCTGTGAGAAGCTCAACTAGCCATGTGGAGAGGCTATCTGTAAGGGAATAAAGATCCCCAGCCTGAACCCCAGTGGAGCTCCCAAATGACAGCCAACACCAAGAGGATTGCCAAGCATTTTGGATATGGATCTTCAAAACCCAGCTGAGACATTCCAGATGAAGCCGGGTGGGACAGAGGTAAGCTGTCCTCACTGACCTGAGCCAATTTGTTGAATATTGAACAAAGAAATGAATGTTACTATTTAAAGCTAAGAAGCTGTAGAGTGGTATATTATATAGCAATAAATAATCAAAAAAGTATGTTTCAATTATATCTGTAAAGTTTCAGTTCTTTGAAAAGCCACATATTTGAGACAAATATGGAAAATTTTCCATTTTTTTCTTTACATACAAAATATTACATATTTCATAATTTCAAATTTAAAAGCATATTTATACTTGCACTTCTTGCTAGCATAGAGTAAATCGTTCCAAACATGTCCTCCATCCATAAACAAGTATAAAGCTGGAGAAAATGTATGCGGCAATGTTGACAAGTCCTAGGCTTTAGGGAGTATGATCCCTGAGACAAGAGAAATACATGAAGTGGGCTCCTATGCTCATATTAACTTTGTAGCTTTGTACAATTTTCCAACTTTTATAAAGGGAATGGAGTCCAAGCAGAGTCTCTCTGGGGAGGCATAAAATAGAGTACAGGGCTGCTGATACAATTAGAACTTGTGGGGTAGGGGACTGAAGAAGCAGGAGCTGCACACAGGAGTTCCCAAGTCCTTGGTCAAAGCCTGCACTGCATATCTGCCAGATGAAACCCTATGAGGCCTAACGGAAAGCAGTTTCCACAGAATAGAGGATGGAATGGGCACTCTAGAGGGCACTAGATGCTGGGAAATGTTAAAGACCCACTCAGAGTGGAGAGACCTCATTAACACATCTGGTATTCAGGTAAGCTACCAAAGAGGCCATAAGTTTTGTGGATAGCCTACCTGCAAAGGATATTCTGTAGCTAACCTAACACAGCCTAAAACCAAGCTTTGACAGAAGAAGAGCTTCTAGCAAGTAACCACCTGCCGAGACAAAACTCAACAATCATTAAAAAAAAAAAAAAAAGTCAATTTAATCAGACTCCTTACAAAGTAGCATTCAAAATATTCAGGAAAAAAAGTTTTCCCACCAAAAATTACTAGACATGTAAAGCAGTAGGAAAATGTGATGAATAATCAAGAAAAAAGCAATCAGAGGGGACAAACACCAAGGTGACCCAGATGTTAAATTTAGCAGGCAAGGACGTAAAGAGGCTATTTTTAGCTGTTATTAGAAATATTTTTAGGGACTTAAAGCAAGATATGTGGTCATAATGAATAAACGACTAGAAACTCTCAGCGAAATAGAACTTACACAAAAAACAGTGAACAGATATAGAATTTTAGCAGATTAAAACCAAAAACATAAATGGAAATCCTTGAAACAAAAAGTACAATATCTGAAGTGAAAAAAAAATCACTGATGGACTTAATAATATTTTGGAGATGGCACATACAGACTCAGTGAACTTGAGAGCAGATGAATAGAAATTATTTCATATGAAAAAACAGAAAACAGATTAAAAAAACAAGGGCCTCAGGTACTAGTGGAATAATACCATACTGTTTATAACACAGGTACATAAGGACCCAGGAGAGGAGAGGAAGACAATGAGGCAGGAAAAAAAACAACCTTGAGAAAATAATGGTTGAAAGTTTCCCAGATTTTATTTCAAAACCTCAGTCTACAGGTCCAAGAAGCTCAGGAAACCCCAAGAAGGAGAAATACAAAGAAAAAGCACTTAGACCACTCTAGTCAAAATGGACAGCAACCACAGAGGAACAGAAAATCTTCAAAGTATCTAAAGAAACATGGCATTTTTTTGTTGTTTGTTTTGTTTTTGCGGTACGCGGGTCTCTCACTGTTGTGGCCTCTCCCGCTGCGGAGCATAGGCTCTGGACGTGCAGGCTCAGCGGCCATGGCTAACGGGCCCAGCCGCTCCGTGGCATGGGGGATCTTCCCGAACCGGGGCACGAACCCATGTCCCCTGCATCAGCAAGTGGACTCTCAACCACTGCGCCACCAGGGAAGCCCCCAAAAAAACATAGCATATTTTATACATGGGAAAAGTTATATAAATGTTGCCTTTCTAACCAGAAACAATACAGGCCAGAAAATAATAAAATTACAACTGTAAAGTGATAATAAATACCTGTCAAATGAGTATTCAATACCTGACAAAATTGTCCTTCAAAAATAAAAATAAAATAAAGATATTTTCTGAAAAATGAAAGCTCAGAAAATTTGTAACCACCATGTCTACACTACAAGAAATACTAAAAGAAGTTCAAGAGGCTGAAGGAAAGGACAACAAATGGAATTTCAGATTTAAAGGAAAGAAAGAAGATCTAAATGTGAGGATAGGTTTTCAGAAGACTAACTTCTTTTCTTTTTTTTCTTTGTTTCTCTAAAAGACAACTTATTGTTTAAAGCAAAAAAAAATCATTATAAGGTGGTGTTTATAAAGTGTGTAAAAGTAAGATTCATGACAACAGAAGCACAAAGTAATGGATGCAAAAATGAAATTAAAGTGCTATGATGTTAGGTGTGGAAAGACTTGAATAAGCCAGGAGGAGAAAACATGACCCAATTTATTTTATGTGTCTAGCATAGCACTGAGTACAAAACCTGATAGAGATATTATATGAAAAGAGCAATATAGACCAACATCCCTGGTGAAGATAGATGCAAAATTTCTCAACAAAATATTAGTAAATCAATAGAAATATACAAAAGGAAAAACACATAAACAACAATTGAGGCTACTCCCAGGAATGTAAAATTAATTTTATATTTAAAAATCAGTCACTGTAATTCAACATCTTGATCATCTCAATAGAGATTATCAAAAACAATTTTGACAAAATGGAACAGCAATTCATAATTTTAAGAAAATCAACTCTTACCAGACCAGGAATAGACCAGCAATAGAAGGAAGCTTCCTCAATGTTGTAAAAGGTATCTATGAAAAATAAAGAGCTTGGTGAAATATTGCACTGTTTCCTCCTAAGTTGGGAACAGTGAAAGGATATCAATTCTCCCTATTTTTATTCAACATTTTACTGTGCAACACTCCACAGTGAAATAAGAAGGATAGAAAATAAAGTTCACTCAGATTGGAAAAAAAGTCAACTTTATAGTTGATATGATTATTTACATAGAAACTATTTAGAAGCAAAGCAACTATTGGAAGTAATACATTTAACAAGGGCATAGAGTACAAGGTCAATATACAAAAATCAATTGTATTTTTATATACTAGCACCAATTAAAGAATAAAAAAATTTAAATCAGTTTCCTATAGCAACACCCCAAAAACAATAAGTAAGAAACAGTATCACATTCCAAAGGAATTGAAGAGATTTGAGCCACCATCAAATATATAAAAGATGTAGCAAAATTAGCCATGAGCATTTTTCTGATCCATTCATTTGTCTGACCTCTGTAAAAACCATGGGTCATGGTGGATGATGGGAGACTGCTGTAACCTTAACCAGATTATAACTCCAATTATTGCTATCCTACAAGACATCAAGAACTGGGAAGTGTGAGATTTTACTCCACTTGCAAGCTAATAAGTTAGACTGTCACAGTTTCTTGGACACTGGCAGAAAATAGGAGATTCCTGGGTTAGAGACAAAAATAGTGTATTACTTACAGAAATAGCAGTAGACAGTGTATCAACATTTGCGCCAGTTCCCCAAACCCCAGTTCACACAGGATGATACAAAGACAACCAGGTGATTCCTTCACACTCAATGGGGTGTATTATAGGAAAGGAACCTCAAGCTTAAGGATCCTGAATCTTTTATAATGGGAAGTAAGCCTGGTTGCCCTTTGCCTTGATGGGAGATACTGTCTTTCTTAGACTGGACTGTAAATAAACCTACTGTTGGCTCTGAAAGGGGATGCTTTCTCTGTCTTCCAAAGCTGTCTACTATACAATCATCCTTTGAAAGATAGTTTAGAATAAAGAAAGTCGTGCTTTGTGACCACCTGGAGGGGTGGGATAGGGAGGGTGGGAGGGGGACGAGGGAGGGAGGAGATATGGGGATATATGTATATGTATGGCTGATTCACTTTATTGTGGGGCAGAAGCTAGTACACCATTGTGAAGCAATTATACTCAATAAAGATGTTAAAAAAAACAGTCAGTGTCTCTGCTTACAAGTTATGCAGATATGTGAGATACCCATTGAGAATTGACTCCCAATAGCTAATTATTATCTTTATTAACCCAGTCTCTGACATTTGGTGTGCTCTTATCAAATTAACGATCCATTTAGCATAGAAGATCAAGCACAGTTTGCCTTTACATGGTTATGTTAACTGCAATACTCTTTCGGGATCTAGTCCTCAAGTGTCTTGACCATGATGATCGTTCTCACATTCTACAGAATATCCCAATGGTCTATCTATAGATGACATCACTCTAATCATTCTGATTGGCCTGGTAAGCAAGAGTGAACAAGTATTCTCAATACTTTAGTAAGACACATATATACCAGAAAGTGGAAAGAGACCCTACAAAGATTCAGGAGTCATGTGTTTTGGGTCTGGTGATCTGGGGCACACTGAGTCCTTCCCTCTAAAGCAATGGTTATCAACCGGGGAAAATTTTTGCCCTCGAGAGACGTTTGGCAGTGTCTGGAGACATTTTTGTTTTTCAAAAATCAAGGTGAGTGGGTAGCATCTAGTGGGCATCAGGGGTAGAAGTCGGGGAAATAGCTAAAGTGGATAGAAGCCATGGAAGCAACTAAACATGCTGCAATGCACAAGAAAGCCTCCTCCAACAAAGAAGTATTCAACCCTAATTCTCAGTAATGGCAAGATTGAGATTGCTTTAAATGAAAGTAATAAATATGATTTTGCCTCTTGCAACTCCTACATGACAAAAGAGATATAGCACGTGTGAGCCCCTTTAAACTTTGGCAGTAACATTTATAGCAAATGGCAATACTACTGTGACCTTTAACTGTGACTTAGAGGCTGCACGTTTTGCTTGTGGTCCTGTACAAGAGAGTGTTCTGTAGTGGGTCCATGTTGCAATTCAAGCTGCCCTGTCACATCTTTATGTGGCTCCTCTTTACCTTTATCCCTGGCCCTAGCACTTGCTTCCAAGCCACAGAGATTTTAGCAATAGCTCTTGCCATTCCCATGATGATAAAGGTACAACTATTTCTACTTCTCCCACAAACACAAATGAATGACCCCCTGCATAAGGTACTTGAGGCCGAAATCTCAGCCTCTATACACCATTGCAGAATCTAATCTGGGAGACAGAGGTTTGGGTGAAGCAGAAGAGAATAGCCTTATTTCTTTGCCAGGCAAAGGGGGACCCAGCGGGTCCCTGCCCTCAAAAACTACGTGTCCCCACCTGGGTGGATTTGGTGAAGGGTTTTATAGTAATAGTTTGAGAGTGGGGTTGCTGACAAGATTAAGGTGTGAGCAGGACCTGTACTCCCTAAATATCATCATAGGTGGGCAGTCTCCTAACCTTGATGAGCTTCTCCGGTCCCTTTAATCTTGGTTCAGGTGGTTTCTTGGTTGTTCCTACCTTGAAAGAAACTGTTTGAATCTGCCCTTTGGAACTCAGGGAACGTTATGGAGGCTGAAGTCTTGCCTACAAGAAATGGGGGACAAAAGGGCCTCCATGCCCAAGAGCCTCACAAGGCCCTGCTCGGTTTCATACTGATTAACAAGGAGAAACAACTGCCATGGCTTACTGGTGAATTGAAGTTGAGGAGGTTCTAGCTTCCCTACCGGAAGCCTCAGGAAATAACACAGCCTGAATGTTCAGGAGAGGGAACACTCCATGGAGTAGACCAATAAGATAGTAAGACCAAGAGACCAATAAGACCAAGAGATGAGATGGAGGTAACAGAGAATCCCTTGCCCTACCAATCCACCAAGGACTCTTTTGAGGTGCAGTGATTCCTTGCAGAGAGTCCAGATATATCCTGCAAGACTCAGGTAAGTAATGGGAGACTGTGGCCAGCACAGCAACACATTACTCTGTATTTGGTTCCCCTCTTTCCATGCCTTACTTTCCCTTTTTGTCTCATGCTCCTTTGTACCATTCAGGAAGCAAATGGTACCTCTAAACCTCTTAGGGTTTTTGGCTGGGACTCAGAATTAAATTGACATAAACAGATTAACAGGAGAAAAGCATAAAAGTGAATTTAATATGAGTTTTACATGACAGAGAGCCCTCATAAGTAAATGAAGACCCAATGAAGCAGCTAGATTTGAACGCATCTATATACTGTATTGGGCAAAGAGTAGTAAATGGTGAAAATGTGGCAAGGTAGTGGGGCTAGAACTAGGATAGTTCATTGGGTAGAAAAGTGACCAGAAAGATAAATGTAGTTTAACAAGGTTTATTTTTATAGGCTTCTCTCAGTGCTAAGAATGCTACTTTCCTCTTGGTATTAGGAGGGCGTATTCCATAAGTGGGTTTATCTCCTGCTTTCAGGAAGAAAAAGAGGAGGTCACAGTGCCCTTCTTTCACCTGATTATTTTTCAGATGTCTTTAGCTCAAAATAATCCTTATGTCAAAATGGCATATTTTAAGGTGGCATATTCTGTCACCCTTCAGTACCCTCCAAAAAAACATAAGCATGTAATTTTGCCTCAGGTTTTCTTTTCTGAAGTGCCCAGGCTAAAACACAGTATACTAGAATATGGAGGAAATGTGGTCAGCAAGGAGACTATAGGGAAAGGTTGAGGCTAGACTATAGGGATAGGTTGAGGCTAGATATGGAGAGCCTTCAAAGTCAAGCTTAGTATTCAAAGCAAGCTCAGGTTCCAAGAATCTATGATTCTGTATTCACACAGAGTGGTCGGAACAGAATTCTGCCTCAATAAATGACTCAGTGCCTGTCCAGGCGTTCATTAGCTAATTAAAATGGGAAGTGAAGATTGCTGATTCTTTCTCTTCACATAATTCCTATGAGTCTCTCGTTCATTTAATTTCATGGGTTGCACTCTCGTTCCTGTCAGTAGCCCGTCTCTCATGTGCTGGAGAGGAAAGGTCTGCCAGAGGTGAAGCAAAGCTTCTTTAGGGAATTAGTTAATGAGAAATCTGCAGCAACTATAAGCATGAAATTTCCCCATGCTTACCGGAGGGGACTATTTAGTGCTCAAGCAGCTAAAGAACCCCAAAGCAGGTCTTTTGAACTATTATAAATATCTCCACGGTGCTTTAGGCAATTTCTGAAACTGCAATGGAGTCTAGTGGCTATTTTATGTTTCTGACTTGCATACAAGATAAAACAAGAATAGACATAAACTAACAAAATACATGACAAGTAGATCCTTGCAGGACATTTGGTCCTGTCCAAAATGTCCGTAAGACATTTGGTCCATTAGATATTTGGTCTATGCCAAAATGTCCTTATATTTTTAGAACTATTTGATCCTGTCCAAAGCCATTTGGCATGGACCAAATATGCTGATGGATATTTTAGATAGCACCAAATGTCTACTAGCCCAAATAGATTATTTGCAAATTGTAAATGTGTTAGAGTTAAATCGTCTTTATACCTAATCTATAGATGATGAAATCAGTGAGCAGGTTGAATATGTCTCTGAAGTTAATTGGTGCTCTTTATGTTTTTACAGCAATGTAGTTTTTCTTTGTCTTATATGGTAAGTGAGGGAAAAGGTAAGCAGTACACACATATCTTGTGTTTGTTGAGTTTCTGTACAATGGAGTTTTGAGGTTAAAAACAATATGTGAATATTATATTTTATTAGAGGTGTCTTAATTTTCTTTCTTCAGAAGCATACCTTGAGACAAGGATTCAAGTATAGGTAGTTTATTGGGGAGGAAATACCAGAAGAGACTGATGGGGAGAGGAGAAGTGAGCTTAGGAAGGGAAGAAAGCCGATAGAGTATGTTATCAAGCAAGATACGATCGTGGACAACTGGAGTAAAATCCACTAGGGAATTTGGGATGACAGTGAAGTACATTCTTCAGAGTTTTCCCAATCAAGGTCAAGAAAACCAACATAACTATTTTTCAAATCCCTTTCACTGGATGAAGGCTGTTTCAGGAACTCTACTAGATTTCATTCTAAAGTCATCAGCTAAGTCTCTCTTCTGAAATATATTCTTCACCAAGCTGGACCTAAATGAATATGTCCCATCCTATTCTATGTCTGGCTACACAGAAAACTACAACTCCAGAGGGCTTTGGTGTGGGTCAATAACATGTATATAATACTCCACAGACAATGAACAGTTGTTGATTGTACCATCAGCTTGAAATACTGGGAAGAACAGCAGATGAGGAAGAAGATAAAGAAATCAGGACTCACCAATTATCATGACATTCACAAGTGGTGCATCACAGATTGAACTTGGGCATTCTGAATCTTAGTAATAGGTTCTTACCATTATGGAACACAGCTTCTTGAATGATTTTATCCCACATGTCTCTTGACTCACTGGTTGTTACATGGTTGGGGATAAATAGGTACTTGTGAAATAACTGTGAGATTTTTTTTAAAAAGAGAATATATTGCTAGACACTACTGTCCCACTTCTTGTCTCAAATTTTCCCTCCCCAGAGACATTAATCTGTTCATGAGTTGTAAGGGATGCTTGATGAAGATGTCTCATAACAAAGGTAAGTATGGAGTTGACTCTCAGAAGTCAACAAAACTGATTGCTTCTACATAACTCACTTTCCAGGGACTATTTTCCTCTCAACTCACATTTCCTAGCAAAGCTTCCAATAGTGGCAATAATTCTGAGTTCATCCTGTTACAGTATTTAGTGGACTTAAGAACAGCTGAGCTAAAAAGTCATACCCTGGCAGGAGTTACAAATTATACGTCAGGATAAAAGCTTCATAAATATTGATTCCACCTAATGGTTTGTGTCAAAGGAAGAAATCTCATTATGATAATGGCATTTTCTCCCTAAAACACTGCTCTTTGCACTGAGTTTCTCTAGGAGTATTAAATTCATCAAGAAATTAATTAATAAAACTGAATTGTTCAATATCTAATTTCATCCATTACTTAATGTAATGACAACATAGAAGATTTCTCACAGTGAAATCTTGAAAAATATCGTGGTGCAAAATGAAAGGAAATTTGTGGTTGGCAAGGTAGCATTGTGAATCGACCAAGACTGAGCAAAATGGGTTGTCCAAGCCAAGCATATTTAAATGATTTTGTTTTCCATTAAACTCTTCAGGCCACCCGTTAGAATGAGACAAATTCTTTTGCTGGTTTGATGAAGGCTTATATAAATTCTTAAATTTGTTTAGCCACCCGAAAAGACTTCCTGGAATCCACCAAAAGGAGAGGAGATGGCTTAGTCAAGGAGAGGAAAGTGACATATTGTGGGTAAGCAGAAAGCCACCACTACAAATGGAAGAAAAGGAAAAATAAACTAGAACACACATACAGTAAATAGATTTACTGAGAAAAAAGAGTAACCATTCTAAGCTAAACAAAGCAGTGATGATTTCATAATTTAAATCAATGATTTTTTTGTGAGGCTACTGTGGATCTATTATTGTGTTCAGTATTATATTAGGTGTGAAAATGTATAACAAGAACCTTGAATTATCTTTTGTTTTAAGATGATTTTTGCATGCTACAAATAGCTTATAAGAAAGTGTTCATTAGAAAAAGAACAAAAAAACTCCCAAAGTTAGCAGAAGCAAAGAAATCATAAAGATCAGTTCAGAAATAAATGAAAAAGAGATGAAGGAAACAATAGCAAAGATCAATAAAACTAAAAGTTGGTTCTTTGAGAAGATAAACAAAATTGATAAACCACTAGCCAGACTTATCAAGAAAAGAAGGGGGAAGACTCAAATCAATAATATTAGAAATGAAAAAGGAGAAGTAACAACTGACACTGCAGAAATACAAAGGATTATGAGAGATTACTACAAGCAACTATATGCCAATAAAACGGACAGCCTGGAAGAAATGGACAAATTCTGAGAAAAGCAAAACCTTCCGAGACTGAGCCAGGAAGAAATAGAAAATATAAACAGACCAATCACAAGCACTGAAATTGAGACTATGATTAAAAATCTTCCAACAAACAAAAGCCCAGGACCAGATGGCTTCACAGGTGAATTCTATCAAACATTTAGAGAAGAGCTAATACGTATCCTTCTCAGATACTTCCAAAATATAGCAGAGGGAGGAACACTCCCAAACTCATTATACAAGGCCACCATCACTCTGATGCCAAAACCAGACAAAGATGTTACAAAGAAAGAAAACAACAGGCCAATATCACCGATGAATATAGAGGCAAAAACCCTCAACAAACTACTAGCAAACAGAATCCAACAGCACATTAAAAGGATTATACACCATGATCAACTGAGATTTATCCCAGGAATGCAAGGATTCTTCAATATACACAAATCAATCAATGTGATGCACCATATTAACAAATTGAAGAATGAAAACAATATGATCATCTCAACAGATGCAGAAAAAGCTTTCAACAATATTCAACACCCATTTATGTTACAAACCCTCTAGAAAGTAGGCATAGAGGGAACTTACCTCAACATAATAAAGGCCATATATGACAAACCCACAGCCAACATCATTCTCAATGGTGAAAAACTGAAACCATTTCTACTAACATCAGGAACAAGACAAGGTTGCCCACTCCCACCACTGTTATTCAACATAGTTTTGGAAGTTTTAGCCACAGCAATCAGAGAAGAAAAAGAAATACAAATCAGAAAAGAAGAAGTAAAGCTGTCACTGTTTTCAGATGACATGATACTATACCTAGAGAATCCTAAAGATGCTACCAGAAAATTACTAGAGCTAATCAATGATTTTGGTAAAGTAGCAGGATACAAAATTAATGCACAGAAATCACTTGCATTCCTATACACTAATGATGAAAAATCTGAAAGAGAAATTAAGGAAACACTCCCATTTACCATTGCAACAAAAAGAATAAAATACTAGGAATAAACCTACCTAAGGAGACAAAAGACCTGTATGCAGAAAACTATAAGACACTGATGAAAGAAATTAAAGAGGATACAAACAGATGGAGAGATATACCATGTTCTTGTATTGGAAGAATCAACATTGTGAAAATAGCTATACTACCCAAAGCAATCTACAGGTTCAATGTAATCCCTATCAAACTACCAATGGCATTTTTCACAGAACTAGAACAAAAAATTTCACAATTTGTATGGAATAACAAAAGACCTGAATAGCCAAAGCAATCTTGAGAAAGAAAAACGGAGCTGGAGGAATGAGTCTCTCTGATTTCAGACTATACTACAAAGCTACAATAATCAAGACAGTATGGTACTGGCAGAAAAACAGAAATATAGATCAATGGAACAGGATAGAAAGCCCAGAGCTAAACCCACGCACATACGGTCACCTCATCTTTGATAAAGAAGGCAAGAATATACAATGGAGAAAAGACAGCCACTGGGAAAACTGGACAGCTACATGTAAAAGAATCAAATTAGAACACTCCCTAACACCATACACAAAAGTAAACTCAAAATGGATTAAAGACCTAAATGTAAGGCCAGACACTATCAAACTCTTAGAGGAAAACATAGGCAGAACACTCTATGACATAAATCACAGCAAGATCCTTTTTGACCCACCTCCTACAGAAATGGAAATAAAAACAAAAATAAACAAATGGGACCTAATGAAACATAAAAGCTTTTGCACAGCAAAGGAAACCATAAACAAGATGAAAAGACAACCCTCAGAATGGGAGAAAATATTTGCAAATGAAACAATTGACAAAGGATTAATCTCCAAAATTTACAAGCAGCACATTCAGCTCAATATCAAAAAAACAAATAACCCAATCCAAAAAATGGGCAGAAGACCTAAATAGACATTTCTTCAAAGAAGATATACAGATTGCCAACAAACACATGAAAGAATGCTCAACATCGCTAATCATTAGAGAAATGCAAAGCATAACTACAATAAGGGGGCTTCCCTGGTGGTGCAGTGGTTGAGAGTCCACCTGCCAATGCAGGGGACATGGGTTCGTGCCCCGGTCTGGGAAAATCCCACATGCTGTGTAGCGGCTGGGTCTGTGAGCCATGACCACTGAGCCTGTGCGTCCGGAGCCTGTGCTCTGCAACGGGAGAGGCCACAACAGTGAGAGGCCCACATACCAAAAGAACAAAAAACAAAAAACAACAAAACAACTACAATGAGGAATCACCTCACACCAATCAGAATGGCCACCATCCAAAAATCTGCAAACAATAAATGCTGGAGAGGATGTGGAGAAAAGGGAACCCTCTTGCACTGTTGGTGAGAATGTAAATTGATACATCCACTATGGAGAACAGTATGGAGGCTCCTTAAAAAACTAAAAATAGAACTACCATACGACCCAGCAATCCCACTACTGGGCATATACCCTGAGACAACCATAATTCAAAAGGAGTCATGTACCACAATGTTCATAGCAGTACTATTTACAATAGCCAGGACATGGAAGCAACCTAAGTGTCCATCGACAGATGAATGGATAAAGAAGGTGTGGCACATGTATACAATGGAATATTACTCAGCCATAATGAGAAACGAAATTGAGTTATTTGTAGTGAGGTGGATGGGCCTAGAGTCTGTCATACAGAGTGAAGTAAGTCAGAAAGAGAAAAACAAATATCGTATGCTAACACATATATAGAATCTAAAAAAAAAAAATTGGTTCTGAAGAACTTAGGGACAGGACAGGAATAAAGATGCAGTTGTTGAGAATGGACTTGAGGACACGGGGAGGGGGAAGAGTAAGCTGGGACGAAGTGAGAGAGTGGCATGGACATATATACACTACCAAATGTAAAATGATAGCTAGTAGGAAGCAGCCGCATAGCACAGGGAGATCAGATCGGTGCCTTGTGACCACTTAGAGGGGTGGGATATTGAGGGTGGGAGGGAGACACAAGAGGGAGGAGATATGGGGATATATGTATATGTATAGCTGATTCAATTTGTTATAAAGCAGAAACTAACAAACCATTGTAAAGCAATTATACTCCAATAAGGATGTTAAAGAAAAAAAAGAAAGTGTTCAGCAGAATATTGCAACAGAATGTTTAAGCGGAAAGGATCTCAGACATAACTAATCTCAGCATCTTACATTGGGGAGACTGGAGCTCAGAGCTTGGAAGTCCCAATATTATATGGTAGAGCAAAATGTATTACTTTGTTTTTTCTAAGGTAGGTGACAAAAGCACATTTAATCTGGCTGGATAACAATGCAAATATTTCTTTAAGTACATTTTATGATGAATAATGTTTTCTTAAAATTAATTTCTTAGTAAATAGAGATGGTTTAAATAAAGATAATGAATGGTGGTATAATTATTCATTGTAACCACCATTTATAACCATTATGGAGCACAGCTTCTTAATTCTTTCATCCCTCATATCTCTTGGCTCACTGATGGTTACCTGGTTGGGGATAAATAGGTACTTGTGAATTAACTGTGAGATTTTTTTAAAAAAGAGAATATGTTCCTAGATACTTCTGTCCAGATTCTTGTCTTAAATTCTTCCTTCCCAGGGAAAATATGTGGAATGCATCATGGTAAATTTTTTACCTCTCATATTTTCTCTCTTAATTCTTACCACAGGCTGGAAGATATATATTACAATGAAAAATAAGGAATTACTATCCTTGTCCTTAAGCAACTCAGATTTAGAAGGCAATCCAGACACTGACTTAAGGAGTAACCAGTATGATGCCACAAGTACAGTAACACATAGAATTATATTATACTCTAAGTATATGGAAGAAGAAGCAATTTATTCTGCCTTAAGGAGTTCTTGGAATTCTTAATTGGAAAATACAATCCTGGACTTCTGATTTTTTAAAAATAAGTTTTTCAGGTAGCTTAAATGAAGGATAAGGATCTGCTAGACAATGGGAACTGTGTGAACAAAAGAGTGATCTCTTAAAAGTATTTTATCTCCATTGCATAGTAAGGCAAGTTCTAAACCAGCTCTCAGAGTAAGAGAAAGGAAAAAGCTGAAATCAGGTTCAGAGAACAGCAAATAGGACTCCTGAGATTAGTTCCTAATAAGTGTAAAGTCAGGAAAATGGCCACACATAGATGAATTACTCTATGAGTCAGACACTCATAACAGACAAAACCTTTAGGTTAATCTGCAGTCCAAATCCCAAGGTCACACACAAGGAGAAAAGGCAAAGAACTTATAGGGAAGCTCTTCATTTGAAGAGATTCTCACAGAAAAATGCTTTTTGTTCCTGAGCTCCGCTGGATGAAGGCTTGATTCAGATTCTAAGTGAACTGCAGTATGCCTGCCAGTTTCCTTTTCTGACATCACTTGGTTTCCAACACTGTTCTTCCTCACAGATAATGACATTCTTTCTCAAGCATAGGAAACACCATTATAGTTTATTGCCTGGTCTATATACACATTAAGGTGTTCATATATTATTAGTTAGTTTGCCTATTAGTTCAAAGTCATGTTCGGTTTCCCTTCACCTCACATGCTCAGTGCCAGCTATTTCCTCATTTAGGAGAAAAACAAAGAATACTATATGCCAGCCTTTGTCTTCTCTTGTCCTCTTTTCCTCTGGGCATGGAAATTCTCAATTTGGAAGTCTCAGCCCTGACTAGTTTTAGAGATACCCATCCTTCCACCTTTCTTGAGATAGCCCTATTCTATGTCTTCTTCCCTCTAGCAGGTGGAGTTTGAATTAGTCAAACTAATGGAAAGTACCCAAGCACAAATAGGACTACAAATGGACTCATTCTTCTTATCTATTCATTTGTTTAATCATTAGATACTTTTTGGGAGACAATTGTGGGCCAGGATTTCTTCTGGTTGCTGGGGATATAGTTATGAACAAGGCAAACATAAATCTTACAAGCATATTGAATCTTATAGTGCAATGGAGACTGACAATGCACAAAAACATGAGTAATTGATTTACAGTTAAGATATGCACTATTCAGAAAAGTACGGCACAGTGAGAGACTGTGATGGGAGGGCGCACCTACTCTGGAAAATCGGAGATTTTGCTGAGGAAGTGACAATTTTAACTGAAGCTTAAAAGGGAATGTGTGTGTGTGTGTGTGTGTGTGTGTGTGTAAGGGGAGAGAAGAGAGTGCGCCTCCCTGCAGGTACAAAGTCCTTGTGGCAGAAAGTAGTGACATTTTTGAAGAACTGAAAGAAGGTCATTGTGGCTGAACTGTGGTAAGAGAAAGATGGGTCTGGACAAGATGGAAGATGTAGGTAGAGGCAGACAGTGCAGGACCTCATAGACTGTATTATGACATTTGATCTTTATCCTAAGTGTAATGAACATAAGACTGAAGGGTTTTAAGTAGGAGTATTACAGACAGGCATTTGCAGTTCCAAAAGATTACTCTAAAAGCTTCCTGGAAAATGGATTGAAGGGGACAAAAGTGGATGTGAGGAGACTTGGTAATAAGGGTACTTCAGTAACGTAGGTGTGAGATAATAGCTTCTCAGTCTAGGGAGGTGGTATGAAAGATAGAAATGGAAAGATTTGAAAAAATACCTATGATATTGAGACAGAACTTTGCAGTTGGTTGGAAAAGATGGAAAGGAAGAGAGAGGAAGGGGTTTCTTGAATGAATAACTTGGTAAATGGCCCTGCTACTTACTCAGGTAGTAAACATTGGAAGAGAAGTGAAACATTAGAGTGAAAAATGAATGATTCACTTCTAGATGTGGTTGAGAAAATTGTAAGAAGTCCAGGTATGGTAGTCAAAAGAAAGGTGAGGTGAGAGGTATACAATTTTGAGTCACTGGTATGTGGATGAGAATTAAAGTCATACATTTCCTAGAAGAGTTTGAAGCATGATAAGAAAAGAGATTCTAGAATCAAACCCTGAGAAAGTTCATCTTTAAAGGTCAGAGGAGGAGGAAATGGTAAAAGAAACTGAAGAAGAATGACAAGAAAAGTAGGAGAACACAAGGGAGTTTTTCAGTAAGAAGGGTGTGGTCAACAAAGGAGATTCTGAAAAGATATCCAGGAAAAGGAAAAGCTAAAGTGTTCACTGCATTTAGCAGCAATAAGATTATTGGGAAGGACTATTTCAGTGGAGTTGGGAAGAGGAAGGTGAAGGCAAGATTGAAATAGGCTAAAGTAAATATATGAGAAAGAAGTGGAGGCAGGAAATTACTTCAGGAAGTTTGGCCATGGTGGGGTGGAGAAGCTAGGAACAGTAGGTGGAAGATTATGTGAGTAGTCTAATAAAGTTTATTTGCTGTTTGTTTTAAGATGGGAGAGAAAAAAGGTTTGATTAAATGTTAGTGGCACATGGAGATCCTGATCTGTGATAGAAGGATAGACTGTCTTTACAACTACCATCTCCATGGTAACTGAAAAAAGGAGGTGAATTTAGAGACATTTGTTAGAACAAAGGGCCCCTGTTGGCCAAGGAGTCTACTCTTTAAACTGAGGCCCAAACCTTTTATTTTATTTTTTAACAGTTTCTTCCTCTGATCTCAATTCTAAGAGTCTGGCTTCCTGCTGCTTATAAGCTTAGAGAATCCTTTTTGTTACAGAGACACTGCTAATTTAATTTTTCATCCTCTAGTAGAGCCTGGATTTTGAACCCAGTTTCTCATCTCTTTCTGTTCCCATAGGCTATATTTCATATGATTTTTTGCTCAGTGATTTCACCTCAGTTACAGTTCTGAATGCTGTTCTGTCTTGCATTAAGTGCTACAAGTGAAGAAGCATATATTCTAAGTTCCCAGTCTGGACCAGAATCTAAGCCCCTACGTAACTTGTACTCAGACACTTACAATGCTCTCAATCATTATCAGAAATGCTACTTGAAAACAGACTAAACTCCCACATTATATTGTGTTGGTGCCTAGAAGTTCCTGATGCCATGCTCATCCACTGGAGTAAAGTCTCTTCTGGATGTCAATTCTTGTTGGTGTTCAGTATTAGTTGTATATGTTATTATTACTATTACTCTCCCCTGGACTCTGCCAGAGAGGTCTTTGTATCTCATGGCTCTTCTTGATAAATAAGTGACAAATATCTCAGTGTTTTGTTTCTAGATTTAAAACTTATATAATCAAATTCCAAACTACTGCTAATCTTACAGAAATAAAAAAGGCATATAAAGGAGTACTATGAAGACTTTTATGCCAACATTTAGATAACCTAGATGAAACGGACAAATTCCTTGAAAAACACAGACTGCCAAAACCAAATCAAGAAGTAGAATAGACCTATAAGAAATAAGAAGATGGAACTAGTATTTCAGAAAAAATCCCCACACAAAAATGTCCAGGACCAGATGACTTCACTGTCAAATTCTACCAAATATTTAAGGAAGAATAAACACCATTCCTTCAGAAACTATTTTTTTAATTAATTTTTATTGGAGTACAGCTGCTTTACAATGTTGTGTTAGATTCTGCTGTACAGCAAAGTGAATCAGCTATACATATACATATATCCCCTCTATTTTGGATTTCCCTCCCATTTAGGTCACCACAGAGCATTGAGCAGAGTTGCCTGTGCTGTATAGTAGGTTCTCATTTGTTATCTATTTTATATATAATAGTGTAGATATGTCAATCCCAATCTCCTAATTCATTCCACCCCCTTCCCCCACTGGTATCCATAGTCCATTCTCTACATCTGTGTCTCTACTTCTGCTTTGCAAATAAGTTCATCTGTATCATTTTTCTAGAGTTCACATATAAGCAATATTATATGATATTTGTTTTTCTCTTTCTGACTTACTTCTCTCTGTATGACAGTCTCTACGTCCATTCATGCCTCTGCAAATTGCACAATTTCATTCCTTTTATGGCCGAGTAATATTCCACTGTATACATGTACCACATCTTCTTTATCCATTCCCCTGTTGATGGACATTTAGGTTGCTTCCATGTCCTGGCTATTGTAAATAGTACTGCTATGAACATTGGGGTGCATGTATATTTTTGAATTATGGTTTTCTCAGGGTATATGTCCAAGAGTGGGATGGCTGGGTCATATGGTAGCTCTATTTTTAGTTTTTTAAGGAACATCCATACTGTTCTCCATAGTGGCTGTATCAATTTATATTCCCACCAACTGTGTATGAGGGTTCCCTTTTCTCCACACCCTCTCCAGCATTTATTGTTTGTAGATCTTTTGATGATGGCCATTCTGACTGGTGTGAGGTGATACCTCATTGTAGTTTTGATTTGCAATTCTCTAATGATTAGTGATGTTGAGCATCTTTTCATGTGTTTGTTGGCCATCTGTATGTCTTCTTTGGAGAAATGTCTATTTAGGTCTTCTGCCCATTTTTTGGTTAGGTTGTTGGTTTTTTTGATATTGAGCTGCATGGGCTGTTTGTATATTTTGGAGATTAATCCTTTCTCAGTTGCTTTGTTTGCAAATATTTTCTCTCATTCTGAGGACTGTCTTTTTGTCTTGTTTATAGTTTCCTTTACTGTCAAAAGCTTTTAAGTTTCATTAGGTCCCATTTGTTTATTTTTGTTTTTATTTTCATTACTCTAGGAGGTGGCTCAAAAAAGATTTTGCTGCAATTTATGTCAAAGAGTGTTCTGCCTATGTTTTTCTCTAAGAGTTTTATAGTATCTGGCCTTACATTTAGGTCTTTAATCCATTTTGAGCTTATTTTTGTATATGGTGTTAGGGAAAGTTCTAATTTCATTCCTTTACATGTTGCTGTCTAGTTTTCCAAGCATCACTTATTAAAGAGACTGTCTTTTCTCCATTTTATATTCTTGCCTCATTTGTCTTAGATTAGGTGACCATAGGTGCATGTGTTTATCTCTGAGCTTTCTAACCTGTTCCATTGATCTATATTTCTGTTTTTGTGTCAGTGCCATACTGTCTTGATTACTGTAGCTTTATAGTATAGTCTGAAGTCAGGGAGCCTGAATCCTCCATCTCCGTTTTTCTTTCTCAAGATTGATTTGGCTATTTGGGGTCTCTTGTGTTTCCATACAAATTGTGAAATTTTTTTGTTCTAGTTCTGTGAAGAATGCTGTTGGTAATTTGATAGGGATTGCATTGAATCTGCTGTTGGTAATTTGACAGGGATTGCATTGAATTTGCTTTGGGTAGTATAGTCATTTTCACAATATTGATTCTTCCAATCCAAGAACATGGTAGAGCTCTCCATCTGTTTGTGTCATCTTTCATTTCCTTCATCAATATCTTATAGATTTCTGAGTACAGGTCTTTTGCCTACTTAGGTAGGTTTATCCCAAGGTAATTTATTCTATTTGTTGCAATGGCAAATGGGATAATTTCCTTAATTTCTCTTTTTGATCTTTCATTATTAGTGTATAAGAATGCAAGCAATTTCTGTGAATTAATTTTGTACCCTGCAACTTTACCAAATTCAGTTAGCTCTAGTAGTTTTCTGGTGGCATCTTTAGGGTTTTCTATGTATAGTATCATGTCATCTGCAAACGGTGACAGTTTTACTTCTTTTCCAATTTGGATCCCTTTTATTTTTTTTTCTTTTCTGATTGCCATGGCTAGGACTTCCAAAATTATGTTGAATAAAAGTGGTGACAGTGGACATCCTTGTCTCGTTCCTGATCTTAGAGGAAACGTTTCAGGTTTTCACCATTGAGAATAATGTTTGCTGTGTGTTTGTCGTATATGGCCTTTATTATGTTGAAGTAGGTTGACTCTATTCCCACTTTCTGGAGAGTTTTTATCATAAATGGGTGTTGAATTTTGTTGAAAGCTTTTTCTGCATCTGTTGAGATGATCATATTGTTTTTATTCTTCAGTTTGTTAATATGGTGTATCACATTGATTGATTTGCATATATTGAAGAATCCTTGCATCCATGGGATAAATCCCACTTGATCATAGTGTATGCTCCTTTTAATGTGTTGTTGGATTCTGTTTGCTAACATTTTGTTGAGGATTTTTGCATCTATGTTCACCAGTGATATCAGCCTGTAATTTTCTTTTTTGTGTGTGATATCTTTGTCTAGCTTTGGTATCAGGGTGATGGTGGCCTTGTAGAATGAGCTTGGGAGTGTTCCTCCCTCTGCAATTTTTTGGAAGAGTTTGAGAAGGATAGGTGCTAGCTCTTCTCTAAATTTTTGACAGAATTCCCCTGTGAAGCCATCTGGTCCTGGACTTTGTTTGCTGGAAGATTTTTAATCACAGGTTCAATTTCATTACTTGTGATTGGTTTGTTCATATTTTCTATTTCTTCCTGGTTCAGTCTTGGAAAGTTGTGCCTTTCTAAGAATTTGTCCATTTCTTCCAGGTTGTCCATTTTATTGACATAGAGTTTCTTGTAGTAGTCTCTTAGGATGCCTTGTATTTCTGTGGTGTCAGTTGTAACTTCTCCTTTTTCATTTCTAATTTTATTGATTTGAGTCCTCTCCCTTTTTTTCTTGATGAGTCTGGCTAAAAGTTTATCAATTTTGTTTATCTTCTCAAAGAACCAGCTTTTAGTTTCATTGATCTTTGCTATTGTTTTCTTCAATTCTATTTAATTCATTTCTGCTCTGATCTTTATGATTTCTTTCCTTCTACTAACGTTGGGTTTTGGTTGCTCTTCTTTCTCTACTTGCTTTAGGTGTAAGGTTAGGGTTTTTTTTGTGATTTTTTTGTTTGTTTGTTTCTTCAGGTGGGATTGTATTGCTATAAACTTTCCCCTTAGAACTGTTTTTGCTGCATCCCTTAGGTTTTGGGTTGTCGTGTTTTCTTTGTCATTTGTTTCTAGGTATTTTTTGATTTCCTCTTTGATTTCTTCAGTGATCCATTGGTTATTTGGTAGCATATTATTTAGCCCCACTGTGTTTGTATGTTTTGCAGGGTATTTTTCCTGTAATTGATTTCAATTTTCCTGTAATTGATTATCAATTTTTCCTTGATGCAATTTCAATTTTCTTAAATTTACCAAGGCTTGATTTGTGGCGCAAGATGTGATCTATCCTGGAGAATGTTCTGTGTGCACTTGAGAAGAAAGTGTATTCTGCTTCTTTCGGATGGTATGTCCTATAAATATCAATTAAGCCTATCTGGTCTAATGTGTCATTTAAGGCTTATGTTTCCTTATTAATTTTCTGTATGGATGACCTGTCCTTTAGTGTAAGTGGGGTGTTAATGTCCCCCGCTATTATTGTGTTACTGTCGATTTCTCCCTTATGGCTGCTAGCATTTCCCTTATGTATTGAGGTGCTCCTATGTTGGGTGCATAAATATTTACTATTGTTATATCTTCTTCTTGGATTGATCCCTTGATCATTATGTCGTGTCCTTTCTTGTCTCTTGTAATGGTCTTTATTTTAAAGTCTATTTTGTCCGATATGAGTATTGCTACCCCAGCTTTCTTTTGATTTCCATTTGCATGCAATAGCTTTTTCCACCCCCTCACTTTCAGTCTGTATGTGGCCTTAGGTCTGAAGTCGGTCTCTTGTAGACAGCATATATACAGGTCTTGTTTTTGTATCCATTCAGCCAGTCTGTTTTGGTTGGAGCATTTAATACATTTATGTTTAAGGTAATTATCAATATGTATGTTCCTATTACCATTTTCTTAATTGTTTTGGGTTTGTTTTTGTAGATCTTTTTCTTCTCTTGTGTTTCCCGCTTAGAGAAGTTCCTTTAGCATTTGCTGTAAAGCTGGTTTGTTGGTGCTGAATTCTTTTAGCTTTTCCTTGTCTGTAAAGCTTTTGATATCTCTGTCCAATCTGAATGAGATCCTTGCCGGGTAGTCATCTTGGTCCTATGTTTTTTCCCTCTTATCACTTAAATATATCTTGCGACTCCCTTCTGACCTGCAGAGTTTCTTCTGAAAAATTAGCTGATAACCTTATAGGGATTCCTTTGTTGCTTTTCCCTTGCTGCTCTTAATATTTTCCCTTTGTATTTAATTTTTGTTAGTTTGATTAATATGTGTCTTGGTGTGTTTCTCCTTGGTTTATCCTGTATGGGCCTCTCTGTGCTTCCTGGACTTGGGTGATTATCTCCTTTCTCATGTTAGGGAAGTGTTCAAGTATAATCTCTTCAAAAATTTCTCAGACACCTTCTCTTTCTCTTATTCTTCTTCTGGGACCCCTATAATTTGAATGTTGGTGTGTTTAGTTGTCCCAGAGGTCTCTGAGACTGTTCTCATTTCTTTTCATTCTTTTTTCTTTATTCTGCTCCATGGCAGTTATTTCCACCATTCTACCTTTCAGGTCACTAATCCATTCTTCTGCCTCAATTATTCTGCTATTGATTCCTTCTAGTGTATTTTTCATTTCAGTTATTGTGTTGTTCATCACTGTTTTTCTTTAGTTCTTCTAGGTCCTTGTTAAACGTTTCTTGTGTCTTCTCAATCCATGCCTCCTTTCTCTTTCAGAGATCTTGGATCATCTTTACTATCATTACTCTGAATTCTTTATCAGGTAGATGGCTTATTTCCTCTTCATTTATTTGGTCTTGTGGATTTTTACCTTGCTCCTTTGTCTGCAACATATTTCTCTGTCATCTTATTTTGCCTAATTTACTGTTTTTGTGGTCTCCTTTCTGCAGGCTGCAGGGTTGCAGTTCCTCTTGCTTCTGGTGTCTGCCCCCTTGTGGGTGGGGTGGTCCAGTGGCTGGCGTAGGCTTGTTGGTGGGAGGGACTGGTGCCTGAGCTCTGGCATGTGGAGCTGAGTCTTGTCCCTCTGAAGGGCAGGGTCGCATCAGGTGGTGTGTTTTGCGGTGTCTGTGAGCTTAGTACAACTTTAGGCAGCCTGTCTGCTGATGGGTGGGGCTGTGTTCCTGTCTTGCTGGTTGTTTGGCATGAGGCGTCCAGCACTGGAGCCTGTAGGCAGTTGGGTGGAGCTGGGTCTTGGTGTTGAGATGGAGACTTCTGGTAGAGCTCACACCAATTAATATTCCCTGGGGTTGAGAATTCTCTGGAGGTCCAGCGTCTTGGACTCGGTGCTCTTACCCTGGAGGCTCAGGCCCAACCTCTGGCTAGGGAACCAAGACCTGGAAAGCTGCATGGTTTGGCCAAAAAGAAAAGAAAAAAAAAAAAGAAAGAAAACAAACAGGTAAACAAAACCCAAGACCTATGGTAACAGCAAAATCAAACAACAACAAAAACAACAAAAAACCCAAAGAAAACAAAAAACAAGAGAACAGCCAAACAAACAGAGGAGCCCCATAACCAAAACAAGCAATAAAAACAAAATTAACAAAAACAAAACAAAAACAGGAAGCAAACTAAAATAAAGAAAACATAAAACAAACACACAAAAATGAACAAAAAGAGCAAAAAACAAAACAAAGACCAAAAGCAAAAATAAAACACAAAGCAACAAAAAAATAAAATAAAAATAGAAAAATAAAAATCTAATAAAAATTTTAAAAAAGAAAAGAAAAATAAATTAAAAATCCCCAAACCAACAACAGAACAAAATGAAACAAAACAAAATAATGATAGTAATAATAATATTTTCCTGAGGCCTCTGCTGTCAATATCCTTGCACTCACAATGAGCCACAGCCAACCCTCACATCCCCTCTTGGGTCTTAAATACCTCTAGGTCTCTGGAACTGTTATGAGCACTGTGGGCGCAGCACAGACTCTAACCTCGCCCAACTCCCATGTGTACTTGTCCCCAAAGTCAGCTGCTAAAGCTAGTCCAGTGTCAGTTGTGGGAGCACTTGTTATCTATTCAAGTATTCCACAGACACAGGGTTTACCAAGCAGATCATGGGGATTTAATCCATGGCTTATACAGCTGCACAGAGAGATTTCGGTTCCTCTTCCTTAGTTTCACAACCCCTGGGGCGCAGCTTTGGCTTTGGCCCCACCTCTGCATGTGCATCACCCTCAGGCCTCTGTTCCCCACCCAGGCAAGAGGTGTCAAAAGCAGCAGCTCATTGGGGCACGTACTCATTCAGGCTGGGTAGGGATAAGGTGGGCACAACTGGGGTGTGCGTGAAATGCCAGTGACAGAGACTGGCAGGAAGTTGCAACATACTGGGGAGCACTCGCTCTGTTGGGAGTGCTTCTCAGTGCCCGTGAAGGCAGGGGCTGGTAGGTCAGGAAGGGGGTCGCAGTGGTGGTGCCACCCCTTGAACACCACTCAACAATGGCACCTCATTTCCAAGGCAGACCATGCTTCCTCTAGGAACATTCCCAGCTGCAGAGCCCCTCACTCCCATCCCCTCAGGTTGTCTCTGCACAGCCAACAGTGGTCCTCTACTTGGATCTGCTCTCATAACCCCACACTTTAGCACTCAGCCCCTGCCAGCACTGGCGGCTTCCCGTCTCAGACTGGGGTGCCCAGGTCTGATTCTGGAGGAGGCCTTGGCATGGGCAGCATGTGCAAGCCTGCCGGAGCCTGTGCAGTCAGAGGAGGCCTTGGCTTGAGGGGTGCCCCTCCCCATGCCCATGGAGCTAGTGGGTGGAGGAGGGGGTTGCAATAGCAGCCCCACCCCTTATGCGCCACTCAACAACGGCACCTTGCTTCGATAGTGGCCCGGGCTTCTTCCAAAAACTTTCCTGGCTGTAGAACTCCTTACTCCTGTCCCTTCAGACCGTCTCTTCACAGCCAACAGCTGTCCCCTCCCTGGGTCCACTCTCCAAGTGCGACTTTCCAGCACCCAGTACCCCTCCACACCAGGAGACACATGACTCAGTCTGGGAGGTGTGCAGGGCTGTGGCATGGACCATATGTGTGGTTCCTACTTTGTCCTGCCTTCCACAGACCGATTGCTGCATTCCTCTCTGATTCCCTGAAGGTCCTTTGCTGTCTCAGCTGAATTCCCTGCTGTGAATGGGCTTTTCTGAGTGTGGGGACCTCTCCTCACCTTCACTTCCCCGCCAGGGGTGCTGGTCCCTTCCCATTTCCTCTTTTCTTTTTTTTTTCTTTCTTTCATCCCACCCAGTTGTGTGGGAATTTTTCTTGTACTTTTAGGTGTCTGAGATCTTCCACTAGTGTTCAGCAGGTCCTCTGTGAGAACTGTTCCATCTGTAGAGGTATTCTCGATGTACTTGTGAGGAGAGGCAAATTTGCCTCCTCCTATTCTGCCATCTTGACTCCTCCATCCAGAAAGTCTTAAAAAATTAAAAGATAAAAGAACACTTCCCAATTAGGTCTATGATGCCAGTGTTATCTTGATACTAAAGGTGGACAATGACACAGCAAGAAAATTACAGAACAATATGCCTTATAAATATAGATGTAAAAAACCTCAATAAAATACTAGCAAACTGAATCTAGTAACTTATTCAAAGGAATCAAACACTATGAACAAATGGAATTTACCCCAGGAATACAAGTTTCATTTGACACACAAAAATCAATCAATGTAATACACCACAGTAATAGAATAAAACCAGGGCTTCCCTGGTGATGCAGTGGTTGAGAGTCCACCTGCCGATGCAGGGGACACGGGTTCGTGCCCCGGTCCGGGAAGATCCCACATGCCGCAGAGTGGCTAGGCCCGTGAGCCATGGCCGCTGAGCCTGCGCGTCTGGAGCTTGTGCTCCACAATGGGAGAGGCCACAACAGTGAGCGGCCTGCGTACCGCAAAAAAAAAAAAAAAAAAGAATAAAACCACATGATCATCTCAATAGATGAGAAAAAACATTTGACAAAATCCAACACTCTGTTACAATAAAAACACTCAACAAACTAAAAGTTGAGGGACTTTCTTCAACCTGGTAAAGGGCATCTACAAAAAGTCCAGAGCTAAGATCATGCTTAAAGGTGAAAGATTGAAAACTTTTCCACCTAAGATCAGGAGCAAGATAAATATATCTACTCTCACCATTTCTATTCAACATTGTACTGAAGTTTATAGCCAAAACAATTGTTAGGAGAAATGAATAAAGGCACCTAGATTAGGAAGGAAAGAGTAAAATTGTATTTGTGGGTGACACAGTCTTCTAAATAGAAAATCTGCAGGAATCTGCAAAGCAGACAAACAAACAAAAATGTTAGAGCTAATAAATGAGGTCAGCAAGTTTGCAAGAAACAAGATCATTATACAAACTCAATTGTATTTTATACTCTGGCAATGAACAATGCAAATATTAAGTTAAGAAAATAATTCCATTTACTATAACAACAAAAAGATAAACTACGTAGAAATAAATTGAATAAAATTAGTGTAAGACTTGTTCACTGAAAACTACAAAACAACTTTGAAAGTAATTAAAGACCTAAGTAGTTCGAAGGATATCCTTTGTTTATGGATTGAAAGACTTGACAGCAATATTTCCTAAACTGATCTGCGGATTCGAGGCAATTCCTATCAGAATCCCAGTTGCCTTTTTTCACAGAAATAGGCAAGTTAATCCAAAAATTTATATAGAAATACAAGTGATCCAGAAAAAAATAAAGTTGGAAGGCTCACACGTTCTGACTTCAAATCTTACTACAAAGCTACATTAGTCAAGACAATGTAGTATAAATATAAGGATAGACAAATTGAATAATGAAATAGGATTAAGAATTTAGAAATAAAACCACATATTTATTGTCAATTGGTTTAGACAAAATGATGACACCATTCAATGGGGAAATTTCAACAAACGGTGCTGGGATAACTAGATACCCACATGCAAAAGAATAAATCTGGACATTTTCCTCACATCATATGCAAAACTTAATGCAAAATGGATCAAATGCCTACATTTTAGAGCTAGAACTATAAAACTCTAAAAGAACCCATAGTCATAAGTCTCCATGACTTTTGATCATGCAATGGTTTCTTAGATGCCATATTCAAAACACAAAATGATAAAAGAAAATATAGATAAGTTGGACTTTATCCAAATAAAAACTTTTGTGCTTCAAAGGACACTATCAACAAAGTGAAAAGCCAATGGACAGAATACAAAATATGTTTACAAAGCATATATCTGATAAGGAACTAGTATCCAAAATATAAAGAAGTCTTACAATTTAAGAATAAAAAGACAAACAACTCAATTTAAAATACTGTCAAGGTATTTGAATAGACATTTCTATTTAATTTTGACAAATAAAGCCCATTCTGAACTCTTAAAAAAAATCCATGTACTCACTTGTCAGAATGTCAGAGTCTCTGTTTTTGCCTTCTTCCTTCTGCCTGCTGTTTTTCATTCACTCTTTAACTATATGTCAGGAATTTTACCAAGAACTAACAGGGTCAGAGAGGTCAAAATGAAATTATTCAATTTTTCTACTTACTGGAAAGAGAGTCCAAGACTTTAATAGAGTCATAAAGTAATAATTCAAATGTGTTTGAGTCACCATATGGACCCTGACTCTTCCCGTCACTCATTATGTGAAATAAAGTGTATGTAAATCTTAAAGCTTTCTGTAAATTATAACTTGACAATGTCTTTGCTGACAAAATAGAAATGTTGTGTATACGCTATAATTGAAATACAGTTTAAGTGATGAAAAATTGCTCTTGAAAATGCAAAGTGAAAGTGTCATAAGTTTCTTAAAATTGGGGTCTCTATTATTGGCACAATCAATGACTTTTCATCTCTGTCTCTCCCCACTTGTGGGCAAGAGACAACTTGGGTTAAGAGTGTGGCTTTGCAGTGGGTAGGTCTAGGTTCCACTTTTGGTCCACAACTTTCTCCCTTTGCTGGAAAAAGTGAAATATGACAATTACATAATTATTGAAGGACTGTGGTGGGAATTAAATAAGATAACTGTATGTGAAGTGCTTAGGACAGGGCCTGACATGGGATGATTGCTCAGTGAATGGCAGCAATAACCTTGCTGTGTTACTGTGCATACTAGTGGCTCCAGGAACAAATATGCTGACGTCATTTACCTGTTCAATACAATCAATAGCGAAAATTTGTTTTTTCTTTGAACAATTAATTTGGCTCTACACTCATGAGAAGAATTTAGTAGAATAATTTAATTATTAGGGAGAGAGGGATGAACGATTTAATGAAAGGGCTTTGTAAGCTTTTCCCCACAGTGAATGGATGATCATGAAAAAGGAACTTATTTTTCATCACCTTGACAACATCAACTAAGATATAACAGAAGAAAAGATTCAGACGATTGTATCAGATTTCCTGAAACAAACGTTGTGGAACAAAAGTCATACATATAAGTTTGTTTAGAAACAAGTCATCAGTACCCAACCCTATCAGAGAAGGCAAGCCAATTATTTTGCCTCTTTTAAGAAGGCAAACCCCATAAGAAATGGGATTCCTTGTTCTATATAACAAAATTTAAAAAAATCAGAACAATCTTATTTACATTTGAAAATATATATGTTTTTAAATTAAGGAACCATGAGCTAAACATGTCTTTAATATTGGCTCGCTCATATTTAACTTTCTCATTTCATTGAATAATTTATTCTCAGGTCTTTCTTCATTTTGGATTATTAAATTTATCAATATATTTTATATAAGATTTATCAGATTTATTATCTATATATTTAATATGTGATTTTTCTTTACTATTTAACTTGTAACTATTTTTCATCACATTTGTATATTCTTTGTTCATCAAGTGATACTGATATACCATTTTCCATATTGATATAATCTTTAGAAAATAGTTCAAAAAGCTAATCTAAATAATTTACTGAATAAACTATGATAGATAACATCAAGGTATATTTGAATGACAGAAACATGATAAACTTTTAAAATCAGGTTTCAAAGACAATGTTTATTCTTAACTTTTTAAGCTCAAGAAAAAACAGACATTTAAAGGGTCGCAACTATTTTTTTCACTTATCTAGCTTTGTAACTAGCTATAACGTTGAAGAGCATTATCCCATTTTGCCTTTAAATTACCACACATTTCAGTTATTATTTATTCACACAGCAACTATGTTTTCACTGATTTTTCCTTTAAATCACTCTGATACTTGCAAATAGGAATAGAAATGACTATAACAGTAACTGCTCTCAAAGTATTGACAATTTAATAGTGGAGGCAGACACACAAATGCATAACTGTAATAAAAAGAATGGATTTTTGAGTTGTGATAGATTTATCAACCAAGTGTTGCAGCAGCCCAAAGGAGGTTAAAAAAAAATATGTAGCAGGGGGAGCTATACTCTGGTAATAACCTATAATGGAAAAGAATCTAAAAAATAATATATATGTATAACTGAATCACTTTGCTGTACACCTGAAACTAACACAACGTTGTAAATCAACTATATTTCAATAAAAATTTTTAAAAATGTTATGGCCATAAGGGAAAAAAAGAGAGAGAGATCCAGAAGACTAAACAGAGCTGGTGACATTTGATCAGAGGCTTGAGGACTGAGAAGGTAAAATGGTGGTGGGATGAAGAGTCCATGCATACAGAAATATATCAGCAAAGCTCTGGAGTGTAGAAAGTGCAGGATATGTTCAGGAATTAGAAGTCTAATATAGCTGTGCACAAAGACATGTAGTGGAAAATGAGTCTGTGAAGAAAAAACAGTCCTGCCTATCAAACTAAGTAGTTTAGACTTTATTCAGAAAATTTATTAAAACAGTGGGTGAAAAGTTTGGTTCCTGCATCTGCTTAACAGCATCATGTGCTGCAGTTCACACACGTGGAACCAAGTCAGTTTTAGAGCAAATACCCCTTAAGTCTCTTGGGAGAAGGAGTAAATGCCAAGGCCATTGGTCATTGTTGCGTCTTCAAAGCCATGAAATTGGAACTACAGATATACTGAAAGACTTTGACTTAAAAAGAAAACTAACACAATTAAAGCAAGTATTAGAGAGAGTAATTGATGGGACACTTGCCAACTTTGAATTAATTAGATTCAGCCTTAATTTTTAAAAGTGCTGCTTGCAGCAAAATGAAACCATCCTTCTCCAACAGAGTGAGATGTTAATGTACCCATTATGATTCATTTCAAATTTGAGCTCTTCCCAGCTCAAATCTGTTTGGTTGGTTAAAAATGAAGTGGTGCTTGCAAATAACATTACTATCCGGAAGACCACATTTGGCTCTAAATCAGCCAAATGAAGGGCATTGTTCCCATTTCATTTTTATGAAAAGCTAACCCACAGGTCTCTAGTCCCAGTCTTTGCTTTATGCTATGCATGTGTTTGAGTGCGCGTGCATGCATAGGAATGCATGCTTTTAGTGAAATGGGCAAGTATGAGATATATTGATTGGGTTCTTCTTGTCATTGACTGAGTAGCAAACCTGTCACTTCTCCAAGTAAGTGAATCATGTTGACAGGGTGCACTACATTTTATAAGTTTTTTTCTCTTTGTCCAGATCATTTGTAGTAGAAGCACATTTGCCACCTTTTAAACGTGGTCTCTGAAGCATTCCAGAGCCATTGAAATATTCGTCTTGACCTGGATAGTCAGTTTTTCTGCTAGCGCAGAAGATTTTTAACATGAAGAAGATCCTCTCAACCACTCTTTGTTTCGGACTCTTAACTTTATCTGTAATGTTCTTTTTAGAATCGGTGCATGGGCTGCCATATTTTATCCAAGGTATGTACGTACGAATCTAAAATCCTACAGGTGGGTAAATAATCCTTATCTTCCTGTTTGCATTGCTTTGATTTTTCTACCACTATAGCAATAATGTTTTAAACATCAATATGATTTAATCAAACAGCCCTTCAGTAGTTGCTGTTTTAAATTACATGTAATCTGTGATGCTGTTCTCAAGTAAATTAATTTCAACTGACACTGTACTAAATTAATTTCAACTACATTCTTTTTTTCTAATCCAGGGGCATCTGTTTCTTATTTCTATTCCATGACCAAAGATGGGAATGTGTAAATAGTGATAGTGCTATGCATATTTCAAAAAATACATCTTGAGGAAAGAAAAATGAGATTTTCATCCAATGAGATTATTAATAAGTTACTTTTGAAAGGAGAGTGGTCCCTAGTAGAACACATCAAGAAAGAAACCTGTGTGTGAAGAGATTTGGGGAGAGTAATGCATGGGGAAATTTACATAGTACTTTCAGGAGGACGATGCTAACAGCCACATTACGCATGGACTGTATCAGATTTCTAACATACTTAGGGTACTTATATTAAATGAAATAGTTTAATTTATGACGTCTACAAACATATGCCACGATAAAGTTAGAGAAAATAATTTTCTGCTCTTGTAATATGGTAACTTGATCTTTCTTTAAAATTTTCAGTGCATTCTGTAGTGGAAATAGCTTTTAATCTGGGAATCAGTGGAGCTAGATTAAATGCTGATTTATTAGGCAAGCAACTTAACCTCATTGAAACTTTTATACATTTCTTTACATTTTAAAGATAGTAACTTAAAAATATTGCTCTTTAATATCTCTTCCAGTTTGAAACTCTGAGGTGATCTATCATCTAACTGATCTCCTTGTCAGGAAGAGGGAGATAGCCTTTTACTTTTGTCTTACTTGGGGGAACCAAGACAGAATGTAATAAATTTTCTTTACATGACACTGGGTTGAGAAAAGGGATTAAGTTTCCCCTTTCAGATCTAATTCAACTTTACTAGACCATTTTGCTTCAAATGTGTTTTAAAAGTCAATGAAAATTAGAGCAGTTCTTTTGACAGTGGAAATAAAATTGCAGAAACTCTTATTATTTATTTATAGGGATTTTCCCTTTGAAAAACAAATACAAGCCTGAGACCTAAATACAAGCCTGGGAATGAAAGATTCTGGATTTTATCCATGGCACTCACATTTTGTCTTTGGCCAGTCAAAATCATTGTACTTGGTAGGACTTCATTGTTTTTCCTGTGAAATAATAGGATTTTCAGTGTTCTTAACACAGTGTATATGTGTGAGGAGGGAAATATCTGGCCATTCATAAAGGACTTTGCAAAATTAGGATGTTAGTTAGTGTTAACTGTAACTTCTGATATCATGTGTATATGAAATACAGTAAAATCCAACTCAAACATTTTGCTAGCTTATAATTAGATAACAACTCTGATCCCAGAATAGCACATATTGATATGTGTATTTCATTGGCAACATACAGGAAAGGTTTCTTTCTGGGACCCCCTTTGACCTCAGTTTCATTATATATAAATGGAGAAGATTAGTTATTGGGAAGATTATTTTCTAATCTAAATTGTCAATGATTAGAGTGAGCTTCTCTCCATGTACACATTTTTCAAAGCAACTAAGTGTTTGACTTACTTTAGTCTTTTAACACATTGTTTTCAAATAAGCATTTGTCTGCTGACAGAACACCAAGGGGTCGCCATCCTCTGTGTTAGACGTCATGCAAGACCAATGGCACAATCTGTCAGCTTTCATTTGCTTGGCGCCGTATGAAAGCCTGCCTCAGTGGATAAGCTTGAAACTGGACAAACTGCCTACCACAAAAGGTGGAGGAGTGAATATTGTGACCAGAAAGGCTATGGCAATTTAATTTTTTTGGTATATTATCATTTGAGGGGTTTCCAGGTTTCTTTCTGGTAAAGTTTCTTGTCTATATCCCTTAAAAATCTTCACATTCAAATGACAAGCAGGAGACAACTGTCTTTTAAGCTTCAGTATCTCAAGTAGTAATCAATCAGTTTTTTCCTGTGTATTTGCAAAAGTAATCACTCTCTCATGTCTGAGCAACTTTGCCATCATTTGTGCTAAAGGGGTATCTGCACTTGGGTATTTTTTTATTCAAACATCTCCTTTATCAACACTAACTTTTAGTTCAAAGAAAGATGAAAAGTACATTCATTTTTTTTTCTTTTAAAGCTGTATGTGTTTTAATACTAAAAATAAAAACAAGAAATAAGACTTATTTGCTATTTTTCTTAGGCAGTATCTTACTTAACTTTAGAAATAAAAAAATTTTAATTTCTTGAAAAAACTTTTTCCTCAGAGATTCCTACAAAAGGTGGTTTTCTTAAAAGTTAGTGACAAGAATTTTTGAGGACAGTCATTCAGGTGTAATTACTAGAAACCAAACTGGTAAAGAATGGTAAATACATTAATTGTCTTTTTAAAAAATGTTCCACTTAAATATGCAGAGAAGTGGGCTGTAAATTAAGCAAACAAAAGCTTCAGATCATCATTTTTCTAGTTACCTTCCTCCTAGTCATAAATTCCCTAAACTGAAGGCAATGAATCTGTTTCTTTTATCACAGTTCTCCTTCTGAAACAAATAATCATTATCACCTGGCTACACAATGTTCCTTATTTTTTTCAATTAAAGCATTTTAAAGATTGTAATTTAACATTTTAGTGAACAGCTATAATAAAAAATTACTACACTATTGCATGGTCATGTCTTTCTCTTAAACTAAATTATCTCCATGGGTCCTTGTTTAATTGATGTTAAGCAAAAATTCCATTGCTAGTCTATTATTTTAACTACTCAAAGAAAAAAAAAACCTAGAATTTCACAAATACTTTCTATGTCTGTGAAGTAATGGAAATTGAGGAACTTTGAAATTGAGGAAATTGAGCAACAATAAGTGTTTTTGGTCAATGCAGAAAATTTTGACGCTGCCACCTACCCCAAGTCATTTATTTTCTTTCTCAGCAAAGCTTTCATTCCTTTAATTAGCCACTTAGTTTCTTGAGTTCATTAGTTGACATTTTGTAGACACAGGGAAAGAGAAAAAATTTAAAGGAAGAATTTAGCTAAATTATGAGCCATTTCTCTAACTGAAACCACAATATTCCCACTCCTAAATTTTAAACTCACTAATCTACCTTTTGTCCACACAATATCAATTATTATGAGGAGATAGAGGAAGAATGATCCTATAGAAATTGTACCATAAAGGTTTGATTTTTTAGGCCACCTCACAAAGTTCATTTTGTTTATAACACACTAATTATTATTTTGTTTGCATTAAAATCTTGTTGACTCTTCATTTTTTATAGCTTGAATAAAGTCTATTGTCCTGACTTCTACTCCAGAATTAAAGTATTTATGAAAATTTGGGTGATTTTTCTGTTTTTAGAGTGCTGAGATAGCTGGGCATCTGACCAATGAGTAGGCTGGGAGGTAAATGGGCAAAGATGGAAAGATATCAATATGGAAAAAGTAGGCACTGTCTTACCTCTTCCACAGGGTTGCCTTGGATGATTCAAAGGCAATTCCCAGAACACAAAAAGGCTCATATTTTAATGTGTATCAAATAAAATCTCAAAATCAAATGTTATTTTTTCTTTTAAAAACAACTTTTAATTCATATTTCTTATGTTAAACACAATAGTAGAAAATTTTAAAAAAACGCAGATGAAAAAACAGAAAGCAAAATTTACCTGCAATTCTACTAACCCAGAAATAATTACAGGTAAAATTTAGTCTGTAACCTTCCAGGTATATTCTCTATCTCTGCCTCCCTCTCTCTCTCACAATCTCTCTTTGAGTGTTCACATACATTCAACGATCGTTAAAACAGCCCATCTTTTTGGATTACACACCTCTCTCTATACACATTTTATTGGTGAGTATACACATTGATAGTGATTGATAGTGATTATAGTTACCTGTAAAACGTATTTAATCAGAAACATGTTCAGTGACACAGACTGAAAATGGAGGTTTCACTACATTGAGGTAATTATTACAGGAAATGAATTGTTTCTAGATAAAGGAGATACAGATCGCGAAGAACTATTGCTGGCTCTACTGAATAAAAATTTTGATCTCCAAAGACCTTCCAACATTGGTGAGTTAAGAATAAAGTCAAACTTTATTTATTCCATCTTCTGACCTGTTCTTTCTACATGTTAATTTATATTAAATAAAATAATAATTACTAATTTTAATGCTGCATTGAAGGCTTAAATGTCTTTCTTATCTCGTATTCACGCTAAAAGCAATGGCGTTATTAAAAAATATTAAAATCGTATTTTGTTCAGTTTGAGAGTCCTAATGAGATCAGTAACTATCTAGTTACTCAATAGTTATCTTTAGTCGTATTTTCCTCTCACCTAAGCAATTCCCACTGGTACAGTTAATATTATTTTTACTAAATGCTTCAAGAGTATCACTAAATGTTTCAAAACAGGTTTCCACTAGAAATTTCACAAGTTAACTGTGGTTTTGTGGCAGTTAAGTTAGCACTTTTTTTGCAATCAAATTCTTTCAATTTGGGAAATGGTTGGAGTAGAAACCATTGGGCAATTTAGGCTACACCAACTGAGATTATTTTTTCTTTGAACAGGAGAATATGATTTACAATTATGCATCAGACTGGTCTCCAAGAAATGACAAATATTGTCAGAAACTTAGCAAGTCTAACCTGAGAGACAGTGTGACAATATGATAATGTGGTACCCTCTCAGAAAACATCTGTTCTTATAAAAAAATTGTCTATTCATGGGACAGTGTACCAGTTAAAACAATACCTTAATAAATACTTTAAAAATACAGGATTTTAAAATTAATAAGATATTTTCATTGAAGAAAATGAACACAATTATAAAAAAAAAAAAAGCTATACTCAAAGTGTAAAACCCAGAGGGAGCTGATATTAACATTTCTGGAAATTTCCTTCTTGATTGAATTATATAGATAAGATTTGTGTCCTGCTTTTTTTACTTAATATCATTTCATGAGAGTTTCCCCATGTCAGTAAACTAGCTTATTTCTAAATACTAGTCCTTGTTAGAACTATGGTTTATTTAAAAAAACTCTGTGCTTGATAGAAATTAGGTATTTGCTCATTACATTACTGATTATATTTCAATATTACAGGCATTGAAAAAATGCTTGGACCTTTATATTAGGGACAGGTAGGTGATCTCAAATCATACAAAAAAGACCTTTGTCTTCCTTGAATGTATGACCTGAAATGAATTAAATATTACTTGCAATGTACATTTTTCATATGATAAATGTGTCTTGCAGATATAGAGCTGGCTAACAAATTGGAAGAACTTAACCAGGTGAGAATGTGAAATACTTAAAATTTCAATTTTAATAATAACCAAAAGACACTTTCTTTTGACATAATAGTTGTTACAATTATTAATACTCTATTATAAAACCTTTATTCCTGCTAGAGGAAGAGTGAAGTAATTCGCTAGGGAAAAAGTAATCAAATTCTACTAAAAAATAAAGAGAACAGAACAGAGCCATAACTGAAGTGATCATGGGATAAAATGTCTAGAAATCTGGATTCTAGACCTAGCTATCCAATTACATATGAGACCATGGAAGAATTAAAATTCTCTGGACCTAAATCTCCTCATCTGTAAAATAGGAGGCTATAACTAGATTGGTGGTTTTCAAAAGTTATTATTATTTTTTAAAGTGGAAATTTTTTTTTCCAAACAAAATTGTATGTGGTCTCAGTAAATGAAATATACAAAAGTGGAGGGCTTCCCTGGTGGCGCAGTGGTTGAGAGTCCGCCTGCCGATGCAGGGGACACGGGTGCGTGCCCTGGTCCGGGAAGATCCCACATGCCGCGGAGCGGCTGGGCCCGTGAGCCAGGGCTGCTGAGTCTGCGCGTCTGGAGCCTGTGCTCCGCAGCGGGAGAGGCCACAACAGTGAGAGGCCCGCGTACCGCAAAAAAAAAAAAAAAAAAAAGTGGAGCTGCTCTGTTTGAAACAGCTAGTTGGGTGAGGGAGGGGCCCGAAGTGCTGCTTTCTTGACCTGCATTTGGCTTCGGTACAGAAAGCCCCTTAGCAACCTTATCTCCTGACTTCTTGCTATGAAGAAAATTGGAAAATCATTGGATTAGATGATTTCTTAACTCTCTCAAACACAACTGCATGCAAATCCACTATTATACAAACTGTATGGCTGTTTGTGAGAGAGAATTATGCCCCATCAATTCTTAGTATCTAGGACACAGACGCATGCAGTAGCTCAGGCTGAGTTCTATTTTGATAGAGTTAGGTCTTTAGGGTTTAGGCAATCAGCGAGCTTGCAAAAAATTAACATGGCTTACACTCTGGGTGGGAACCCTAGGGCATCAAAATACTTCTCACTTACTGCTAGAAGGGACAAATATTTCAGGAAATCCAAACATTCACATAACTCTTCGGAACTCCTTGAAAAGGACTGGTTATTATAGGTGACTTAATATCAAGACCAGCTACACAGGTTGTGTTTACAGGCTCCCCATTAATGAACACTCAGATTTGACTTCCTTCACCATTAGCCTGTTTGTTCCTGATCACCTGTTAAGTCATGGACCTTTCCCAGCCAGTTTCTAAATGCAAGTTTCGTTTTATTTTTCTATTTAATTCTTTTTGTTTATTTTCATTTGTTACTTTTATTTCCTTTTATGTTCCTTTGTCCTCCTTCCTTTCTTCCATCTTTCCTTCTCCCTTTCTTTGTCTATCTTTCTTCTTCTTCAATAGAAAAAAAAACATTGCTGTTATTAAAGATTAATACTTTTCATATTTGATTTTTAACAGCTGGAAAAACTGAAAGAGCAGCTCATGGAGGCAAAGGATGCTGAGATGTCTTATGCTATAGGTGGTCTATCTTCTTCCCATCCTAATAAGCGAGGTAAGTTTGGTGGTAGAAAAGAGTTGAAATAGAGATTTGCTGGACCTTTCCATAGTTAGTATAGCTTAGGCTGTGATGTGTTACCAATTATAATCTAAATCTCAGAGACCTAATATAATAAAATCCAATCATAAAGTTCAATGTACATAGTACAACCTTCTTCTACTTTGTGGCTATATCATCTAGATTATTGCTGTAGCTTGACGACCTCCAAGATTACCAAGACACAGGAAAGGATAGAGGATGCATCCCAGCTCTCAACTGCCTCAGTTCAGATCTCAGTTTTGTGACATGCATCACTTCTACTGAAGTCCATTGCCTAGAATTAATCACTTGGGCTGCCACCAAAATATTGGCAAGACAGACTAATAAATGTTAGAAAGCACGTACAGTACTTGGAGAGTACTGCCTCAACCACAGTCAATCCTTTGATCTTTTCTTAACCACATAGGCTATATTCAACCGTCTCCCATTAGAGACAACTCCAAACTCCTTTCACTGCTGCACCCAGAACAAAGAATAAGCCCTCCAGGAGATACTAATCTTTGTCAAATACAATGTGGCTCCTCTTCATTCACAGACCTATCAGCTAAAAGGACAAAATTCAATAATTGGCAGAGGAACAGGGACTGGATTATCACAATCAATAATCTTATTCACAAAGGAAAAGAACAAGAGGCACACAACATCAAGAATGCTGGCCTCCAGCAACTCTGAAATCTCACTGGGCAAATATTATAAAAGTTTCTTACCCTGGAGATGGAGAATAGTTTCTTGATTAGGACCTGCTAGTGTGTAGGTGGAGTGCTTTTTCCACTGTGTTATTTCCCCTGGCTTCACCCTTTCTGAGGTTTTTGCTTTTTTGGCTTTTTCATTTTCATCCCTGGACACATCATATGGGCTCCTTGGGGAATATTCCCTTCTTGAGGATTGCACAGTTTTCTCAGGTCTCCTCCTACTCTCACAAAGTTGGAGGCCCAAGGTTTATTTGGTCTTAAAGTGTCAAAGACATTTTTTATGCTAGGGTTTATGGTTTCTTTGCCAATGGTGTTCTTGTAACAATCTAGAAAGCTTCTCAGCTATTTCCTACACACAATCTTTTTAAAACAATTTTAACTCTTTTGCATTCTCATCCCCAACTGAGTTGCCTTGAAGACATCTGGAACATACTTGGAAGGCTATACATATAATCTGATTTGTGCCCTGAGCCCCTTATTCCAATTGATGTTTACCTGGCGTCACTCACTTAGAGTCATTTTAAATCCCATTTTATAGTTTTGGGATCCAGAAACAGCTCTTGCAATATTTCAAGATCTTGTATTTCTGAACTATCTCTTTTTATTTATTTGCAAAGACACCATTTTCTTCTTAAGCTCACTATTTCTTGCAATACCTGTCTAAGTGTCTCCAACAGCAACCTAAAAATACTGCCAATATTCTGTTTTCCTAGTTTTTCTTCTAGAAATTCAAGAGGAACACAGTCTGAACCTGAACTGTTGTAGACGTCAGTTTTACCACATACTGTGCTACTTTGTAAAATGGTTCTTCGTGTTTCCAGCCTATGATATCAATTTCCTTGTCTGCCATTAATCAACTGCTGAGACTGTGCCATAACTTAGGTTCTTCTTAGAGTACCACCCTCCTTCAAGTTTTCAAATTGTATTTTGGGACAAATTAGGCAAAGCACATCAAGAAAATAACCTTACAATCTCAGTGGTGTAACTTGGTTTAAGATTTATTTTGTATTTACATGAAGCCTTAGGTACCTTGGTTATTTTCCTTCACTTTGTCCCTGCACCGTGTGTCATTGTAGCAGGATAGGAAAAACATGGAGGTAAATGCACCCTTACCTGCCAAAATTAGGCACATGATCTCAAGCTAACTTAGCAGGGTTGGGGAAGCCCCTGGAGAATGTGGAGAAATGCAAGGGACAGTTGGAGAATCTTACCTCTACCATAGATATTTTGAGCTTGTTATGACATGTATAACAAAATCTTCCCAGTAATGATTTAAGTATATAAATTTGAGTTTAGGGAAGTAACTCAGATTGGAGATCTAAATTTGACAGTTATCTGCATATCAATATTGCGTGGTATTGTGATGAGACTGTCTAGGGAATCACTCTAGACAGATATAAAACAGAAGACATCCAAGGCCAAGTCCCAGGCCACACCAAGGTTAGAGACTGGGCAGATGAGAGAGAATTAGCAAAGGAGACTGAGAAGGAGCAGCTACCGAGGAAAAAGGCGACAAAGAAAAAGATGCCTCGGAAGTCAGATAAAAAACTGTTTCCAGGAAGACATAGTTCCGCTGTTCTAATGCCATAATAGGTCCAGTAAAATGAGAACTGAGATTTTCCATCTGAATAGCAATGGGAAGGGTTTTAATGGTTTTGACAAGAATTATCTGGTGGACTTATGGTTAAAGAGAATATGACCAAACAACAGGAATGACTAACAACAGACAACATTTTTGAGAAATTTTTTCTAAAGGGTAGTAAAAATTGGGATATTAGAGTAGCTTGAGGGGGTCAAGGAAGCTTTATGTTTGTTTGTTTTTAAGCAAGGAGATATTAAAACATATGTGTATGTAGTAGGAACAAAGTAAATATTTATGGTGATAAACATATGAATTAGACGCCCAGGTTAGGTGACAAAAACAACCCACATCATATCTGAAGTGTGGTGTTTATTGGCATAACTAGAAACAGTCCACCATAAATAGCAATGTATGATGGTAAAATGGACTCAGAGGTTCAGCTTAAAGCAAGAGTATCTTACACTTACTGTGAATTATTGTAATTTGTTTAATTATTTAATATATAGTTGACCGACCACTGCTAAATTCTTCCGTTCATTAAAAATATAACTGTCCAACACCTAGCATCATGCTAAAAATGGGGATTACAAGAGTTAACCAGATAGACATCAAGAGACACCAGAATGCTGGCTAGGGTTTTCCTTCACATAAATGATAAATGATAAATAAGCATTGAGGAGCTGACTCTACTGGGGATACCGTTCATGAAAGTTCCCTTCAACTTGTCCAGAAAATTTCCAAACTATGTTCCAGTGCATACTTAATTGAGCCGCTCTTGTGGTATAAATCTGGGATATGTGTAGATTTCTTTTTCCTTCCAGCCTGAGATATTCAAAAATATCCAGAGGGTAGAAAGGGACTTTCCAAAATACTATAAAAAGAAGATTGGATTAGCAGGCCAAGTTCTTCAGTTTACTGTCTGAAAATAAACTTCTGCTTGCATAGGATTTGAATGTGGTTTTGTTTAAAGAAAACGCTGGCTCTTTTGGGAATGAAAATAGACTCTGAGTGCTATCATAACACTCTACGTGTTTGCACTGATGAGCGCTAGGTTCACAGTTTACAGAATGAGTGGAGGTAGGGAGAGAAACCTAGGCAGGAAGATAGATTTTTTTTTTTTTTTGCGATACGCGTGCCTCTCACTGTTGTGGCCTCTCCCGTTGTGGAGCACAGGCTCCGGACGCGCAGGCCCCGTGGCCATGGCTCACGGGCCTAGCCGCTCCGCGGCATGTGGGATCTTTCCGGACCGGGGCACGAACCCGTGTCCCCTGCATCAGCAGGCGGACTCTCAACCACTGCGCCACCAGGGAAGCCCGATAGACTTTTATCATTTATGGCAAAGAGTGTCTTTACTGAGTTTTTCAACTCATTTTTATTGTGCATCCTATTAATCAATAGTGAATTGAAGACCCATCTCCCCAAGGTCTTCATTTCATAAACTACTTAGATTGAAGGAAATTAGAGAAATTTGTAATTAATTAGATGAAGCTAACGTAAGTTGGACAATTGATTGGGAACAACCCACAGAAGATTTAAAATGACTCATTCATTCATTTGAAGATTAAAATGCTGTTCAAATTGGTTTGATTTTTCTGAAATCAAATGATCAGAATGTGAAGACTCAATGTGATGATCAAATTATTTAAATATCATTTGGCGGTCTGCAAAGTAAACTTTAAATTTTCTTCCTTCTTTTTTCTCCAGTAAATAGAAGCATATTTATCACTGATTTTACTTATGTGACTTCCCCTTTGGGACTTAACTTACCCCAACTCTTAAATAGAAGGGTGTGTCTTACTGTATTCTCTGAACTGCGTTATATGCATTATAATGTGGAACAGTGCTGTCCAATAGAACTTTCTTTGATGATGTGACCATTCTCTAATTTGCACTGCCCATTATGGTAGTTACAGGCCACTAGGCATTACTGAGCACTTGGCTAGTGTGATAGAGAAGCTGAATTTTCACATTTGATTTAATTTTAATTAATTTAAAGATCCACATGAGGCTAATAACTACCATTTGAACATTCGTTTTAGAAAACTTTCTCTCATACTCAGGTGTACATAAACTATTTTATTCAAATGTACCATTTTATCAAAAATCTTCCTAATAAAGATTTTGTTTTGTTTATTTTTTAGCTTGCTTTTGGAAATACTGTGTCTAAAGTTTTTCCTCTGGATGCCAAAAAAGATAAGAACATTAGACAAAATTATATATCTACTCACTTTACTGCTTAAAGATTGTAGCTATTTCAAGCATAAAGAAACGGTGGCAGAATTTATCCAGCATATTACATGCTTAAAACTTATGTTGTGAATAATGATGACAAATCAGTTGCACTTTTGAATGGCATGGGACGATCAGAATGGCTTTGTAGACCTGAAGTTGGGAGTGCTGTTATCTATTGTATGCTTTTCATAAATTCATTGTCTACATATAGTTTTGTCCAGAGATGACTAGGCTGTTGAGCTATCAATTAAAATATTTTAGACAGTGTCTTGGAAAATTAAATTATATTGTCCCAATTTATATGAGAAATTATATTTTATTAAATTTATTTAAAATATTTTAGAAAATGTCTTGGAAAATTAAATTATATTGTCTCAATTTATAGAAAATGTGCATCATTGTCTTTTCTCTTTTTTTGTGATTATGCTGGCTACTATCTCTTTTCTGTTCATTAGGGCAATTGTCACTGAGACTACTACAACCAAATGAATACATTATAAGAAGCAGAAATCTATTGTTTATCGGACTCTAGGAGAAAGATGTATTAGAAGTTTCAGAGATAGATATTAAGAAAATTTTTGTACAGAAAAATTTGCTTTTGGGTCCTTTAATTCTCATCTCTGCCTCCTCCACAATATCAGAAATTATTTGAGGCTGTCAGCACGTCTGTGAGAGACTAGACTCATTGTACCAAAAACGTCAAGTAAAACAAAACAAAAACTCATTGGATTTTCCTTCATTTTTTCCCCCACGTTTTCACATCAAACTGCTCTTGTTTACATCTCGTCTGAGCAAACTTATTTAATCAATTCAAGGCTGGGAATCCAATTTCATTTTTGTTTGCCACCTGTTGTGGCACAGAAGCATAGTCGAAGTAACTTTATAATTAAAGAATATCAATGACTAGCTGGCCAGATGAGCCTACCGGCATTCTGTTACGTCACAGAACAGGGGAAATGCAGTTTATCTACATGATGTTAATTGTGTGGTGCTTAAAGATAAGACTATCTCATGAGCTAGAATGAACAATATTGCTTAAGCTAAAAAAAAAATTTAAAAATACACGAAACTGACCAAGTTGAGTTACATGCCTGTAATGCTTTAAATACACTTGTTAGGAGCCACATAAATATTAGTTGCTCAATAATGCCTGAATGTTCCCACGTATTTACACCTGTTGTGAACATAAACATGATATTATCATAAAGAAAACAAAACTCCTGTTTTCATCATCTCACGTTTATTAACTTTGGAGCAGTTGAACAATATTTATGCATTTGTAAACTTTAGGGGTAATGTCATTCAAAAAAGGTTTTGATACTTCTTCCTTTTAGAGAAAGTCATCTGTTTATAATTTTTTTTCTTTTTATAATTTGCTTTAAGAAGTTTAATTCCCTAAAGATATCTGTAGATTAAAGGTAGAATTTGCTAGATTTTTGTGTGTGTGTAACCAGGAATTAATATCCCCCATGAAAAACTGGTTATATAATTAACACCAGAACTCAGAAATCCATATTCACTGTTTGCTGTATGAAGCTTTTTACAGGAACAAAGAAAAATAAAAAGTAATCTATTTCTTTGAAACTAACTGAAAAGTCCTTTAAGCTGGTGACTTTCAATGAAATATAGCTGGATTTAGTAATATACAATGCGTTATACAAATAGATGAGATGACTCGTCATGTTCTTAACAGAAATTATGTCTTAAATTTCCTGCTATGTTAAAAGGATGCCTTATTTTAAACTAGAATACCGCTGACTTATTTTCTACTCTGTATAAAGTAGTGGTAAAAGTTAAAATACGAAATAAAATAGTTATAAGTGGAGAAAACACTTTTCTTTTTTTCTTCATGTAAGTCTTGTGTATTCTTATTTTCTTCATGTAAGTCTTGTGTATATGCTAGAGACAAATGCATTACACATTAGAATAGAGTATAAATCGATACACTGTGACTTCTTACTTTAGTTAAAATGGAGGCCATAGGCATAATTTTGAATTTAAAAATTATAGAAGATAGGAAATCAATTTGTTTAATCCAACTTTAAATCTTTATCATGAGAAATTTTTAGGTTAAAGTAGGTTTTAATACCTTTTGTCAAAGTGTGAACCAACAGTACCCAGTTGGATTAGCAGCTGACAAATATCCAAAGGGGAGAAAAAGGAAAGAAAGAGCTTCTAAGGAATTAGACATATTTCTATAATTCATCAGAAAGTTGGGAAAGGTGGGCAAGAGCAATTATAACTTAAATAATTCTTTCAAATAATGAGTCCTGCAGTATATCTGTCCATGTACCACTAACTTTCTAATGTAAGTTTATGAACAGAAATTGAAGAATCAGTGAGATTTCGCAAAATTCAGTTCTCTTTGCTAAGGCTCCTCTATTACAATTAAAAGAATCATTCATTTTCAGTTTTTTCCTAAGCTTAAAGTTTTTCAGCAGTTAGAACATTTCCCCCCTCAAGGAGAAGTTATATACAAAACCACTTTGTATTCTAAGTGCATATGTTCATCTCTATGTCAGAGTTTATTTTGTTCTTTGGATCGTACGTTAATTCATTTTTAGGTAAGATCAACAACAACCCATTTCTCTCCCCTTCTTCTGATATGACTATACCTTCTCATCACAGTCTTCCTTTTTAGGCTAAAATAAACCTTTGCTCTGCTGACTGAACTTTTTTTCTTCCCACATATCAGGTCTGTTTGACAGTGATTACTAGGGTTTAAAGAAGTGTTTTCAGAGGGTTTTAAAATTTCTGCTGACTTATGCTAAATCTCTGGTCCAAGGAATAAGTTATCTTTATGTTTTGAAAGCATATCCAATGCACAATGGGCTTATGCATCTAAATTACAAGAACAACACAGTTTTGCTGAGAGTTGAGCTTTCCAGAATACCAAAACTTATGCTTTCATAGGCCAATTAAAAATAATTTGAATCTTTTTAAAGAAATCATTCTCATATATTCTTCAATGCTTTATTAAACACAGTATATGAAACAAATTAAATGGATTCTTAGATGAGTGATTAACAACAAAAAGACTGTTTATTGTAATGTGCTAAAATATACTGTGCTACAATTAGGTGAACTTAATTGGCCCCAAGTGCTTTGGTGGTTTCCTACTTGGTGATTCTTTGACTTCCCCATACTTTCATCTGTTACTTCTGTGTGTAGTTGTTCTCATAATCAGCCAGTGCTACTCTTAATTAACTATAAGTTGTAATTTAGAGAAATGGAAAGTTGTTAGGGGACATGAGATAGCCAAACTTGGCAAATGAGTAATATCCTTCATTTCCTAGTTCTAAGTCAATGTACTCCGACCCGCAGTGTTTCTTAGTTCATTGGGAGAATAAAGTTTATGGGCTTAATTACTGCTGTTTTTTTCTGCTCAGAGACATTTTTCTCTTGTTTCTGGAACTGGGACTGTGTTTTATTTGGTTGAGCCGGATTGACATTTGAATATAAGAGAAGTCTAGTTTCATAATCATTACCCAAGAGCCTCACAGACAAAGGATACGAGAGAAGTAAAACTTCAAGAGAAACTATACAGCATTGTCTTTCCTTGTTCCCCAATGATGAACAAATGGATTGTACCTAAATTTTACTGAAAGATATCAGTCTTCAGTTATTATTCTTCAGTAATATATGTAAATGGTAAATGCACATAGAAAGCGTTTCACTGTATTGTGTTTCTTAGAAAAGTAAGGTTTGGGGCCAAGTAACCGTTCATGAATAACTAAAATATATATTTAAAATATATCCATACATTGAAATTATCTGCACAATTTAATTGAAGTTACAACAATACTGTGATGTGATGAACTGAAGTTAAAGCTCTGGAAAGGATTACAGAAGGTTCCTTAGAAGTTTAATCATTGTGGAGTGTGAAGAACTTCACTGCAGCATCTTCCATATTTCTGTGACATTTCGCCCAAGGAAGTTGTGTCTGCAAAAATGAAAGTTGAAAATGTTAAACTAATCTGAACTCTGTAGTTAAGGGGAAGCTCATCAACTTCAGTGGAGAAGAGCTAAAACTCTAATTACATGAGGTTTCATTATAGCTTTTATTTATGCACCATATTTTTATTGCAGAGACAATAATGCAAAATGATAATTTCAGATCAAAATTTATTAAAAAAGGATATTTTTAATGTAACAGCTAGGCGCTTATGCTGAAACCACACTTCCATTCTTCCAGTACCTCTATTTATTTTGAGTTTTCAGTCTTGGTTCAAAGGATGTTGCCATGACAAGTGAAAGATAAAGAAAATCTGATTACTACTTCTATTGTTATATTAACATGTTGATAATTATTGTACATCTTGCTCTTTTTAAAGGGTCCAACCATATACTGGTATTTAAACACAATATTTCTGTTATTTGCGAATTACATTAATTTATCTGAATGATAGTGTGTCAATATTGTTCTAAAATAAAAATTGTCAGTATAATACAGCAACATTTGCCTCACATTATTAAAAGTCTTAAGCCGGGGTAGTACAATTAATGGTCATATTTCTATCACATTTCATCAAGTGGGCACTCTGATTTCAACGGCAGCAACCTAGAACTTGCTAATTGCATCTAGAGAACTTATGAAACTTTACCACTCTTAATTCAAGTTGCTTAGAACTGAAGCCTATTAAAAACTCAAAATTTGGGTCCAAAACATTAATGATTTGAGCAGGACGTTGTGTAAAAATCAGATTATCTTCCTTTCCAAAATGCCTATCAGGGAAGAGATTAGCATTTGTTCTGGAAACTAAGTAACACACAGCAGCTATATCTAGACTTGATTTCAAACCAAGAAAAACTTCCATGATTACTATCAGTTTCATTTTTAGTGTGAAGACTTATATTGAAACCCAGAAGGTGAAAACCCACAAATAAAATTGCTCCAAATGAGTGTACGTCAACTCCCACAGAAGTGAAACAAAGATTTTCATAAAGTCTGAGATACTGTTTCTGTTTCCTTAAGAAATGGTTAATCAGTGAAGTGGGCAATAACAATTTAGCACACAGGCCCTATGGGTCATGAAGAGAATGTTGGCTTAGAAGTCCAGAGACTGGGTCCTGGATCTTTCTTTGTCCAAAAGTCTGTAAAATTTTGGGCAAATCAATTTCCTCTCAAAGCCCGTGTTCTCATTCATTAAAAAGAAAAAAAAAAAGATTTAGGTTAAATGAGACTTTATGTTCTTTTAACCTAAATGTTCAGAATATGTTCAAAAGATTTAGCTGCATGATTATGTGAACACTGTTTAATGACTCAAGTTATCTATTAAATGATTCACATATTACATCTGTTTAATTCAAGGGAATATTGTGACAATAAGAAATAACATAGCAAAAATAATTTTGAAAAGTTGAATGGAAATCAGAAATATATTTTGATGGCCTTTATTATTCATAAATATAAAACATGAAATTTCACATGAGGGAGTCAAAAAATGTCTGAGAAATCTTGGTGATAGTAGCAGGAAGTAAGGAATAGAAACGATGGTTGAGCAGGTGAGCACACAATGATTGAAAAAAGGAAGAGAAAATATGTGATGGTAAGTTCTTTGCTAAACATATTTTTTTGTGATATTACTCTCTTGATGTTATAATAATAAGGACAGTGATTGTCATGATACTCTGTAAAGTCTGTTAAGTGAAGGACATAATATACTAATTTGGATTTCACTCAACAGTGATTCAGAAAACATTATGTTAATTCAATGGCCTTTTCGTAGTTTAGTAGCTCTTTGGAGTTTTCATGGTCTAAAACTTCATATAAAAATTTATAGAAAAAATGAGCTTCTTGTATGATTTTTTTTATCATAACCTGTTTTGGTTGAATTCAGAAATACTAAAATGGGTGATAATCAAGGGTTGCAAAGGTGATAGGATACATATGGAAACCAATTGAACTTAATTATTTTAACCTCAGTGTCATAACGTTCTCAATACTTCAAGAAACTACAGGATTGTGGCCCTAATTTCAAGGAGTTACTTGATTTTTGATAGCAGTTAGTTCCTACTCAAATATAATATGGTGATTGTTAACAGCCCCAAGAGTGACCATACTTGGTATATCTCTAGATATAAAGACAGTTCAGTCTGAGTTTTGAAGATGGTGCTGCTGAAAAGGCAGTGATATTGGCTGTATTCAGTAAGTCCTCCCGTGTTTATGGACATTCAGTAACTTCTTAACTGCATTGATCGACGACTCCACAGAGAAAAATATTTATTTTAATTAAGTCATTCTGAGAATGAGAAAGTAGAGGTAAAATATTGACTTTTCATTGTGGTTGAGAGTATTTGATGAGGAGAAAAAAATGACATGACAAATTAAAAGAGGATCAAGGCTAATGTGATGCTTTGGGGGCATCACTGGTCTGAGGATTATCTTGAGAAAAGCAGAAAGCAGAGTTCTCTCTCTGTAGCCTGAAATTGTCGAAGCAGTTCTGGGTTGTCTTATCTATTTGTGAGGAAGAATGCACCCTCTGTAAGCCCTATTGGGAGAAAATACATTGCCTAGATTTTATATGCAACAAATATTCAGTGTTTAAAACATATAATATGTGTGATTAAATATATTGTTTAAAATATAAGCTTACAATTTAAGCTTTCTGGAATTGAATTATACTTGTATCAATTACTAGCTATGTAGCATTGTGGGTTAATTAATATATCTAAGCTTTCCACTTATTTGTATAATAATTATTGAGTGCTTAACACATGTCAGGCACAATTCTAAGTGCTTAATGTATATCAATTCATTTATCCTCAGGACAATGCAATGTGGTAGAAATTATTTTTGTCCTCATTTTATGAAAGAGGTTTTTAGACTTTAAGCAAGTTGCCACAGCTAACAGATAGATGACCTGGGATTTGACCCAAAAAGCCTGACCTCTCTACCTGGCACTTTTACCCCTTATACTGTACTGCTTCTCAAGATGTTGGGATAGTAACAGTACTTACTTTATGGAACATGATGAGTAAATTAAACAATGCATGTATAGCACTAGTATAGGACTCAACACAGAGTTAATTTTCAGAACTGTAATATAAGCTGTTATCACTTGCACGTATTGTGTGTCCGATATATTCTGGGACTAGTACAAGAATCTAATTTAATCTCTACAATACCCTTATGTTATTATCTAAATGTACAACCTGTAGAGAAATAAGGTATCTTGATAGAAATGAGATAATGAATGACAGAACCAGGATTTGGATTATATGTCCTGATTCCTTGGCTAATACCCTTTCTGGGACACCATTCTCTCTCCTGTGTTCATGATGATAATTCTGGTAATGTAGTTATTAGCAACAAAATTCTGTGTGTCACTAGAATGTGTCTTCTTCATAGTAGAAGGATTGCTACACATTTATCTATATTTATGAAAGTGATTTATTGTTTATTAGAATTTTATTATTTGCATATTAATATTCAATAATTACATAGAAGTCCGTGAGAATAACTAAATCTTTTATTTTAGGGTGAAGTAGGTCTAGGAATGTTTTTTTTAATGTCATTTAAATTATTTAGCATCTATATACTAATCAAGTACAGAAATGTTTGAAAAAGCAAATTTATAAGCTAAGGAATCAAAAGGGGGATTTACAAACCAAGATGGATCAGTTAGCCCATTGTGAAATGTTAATCAAAGCCTGCAGGTATTATATTTCTTCAAATTGTACTCACGATTGGAATCAATTAGCCTCTGGAATTTGAAAGCCGGTTTCTACCAATCCGATCCATGGGGATACCAAATCGCCTTTTTGGATGATCTACTACTTTCCTGAAACAAGCGAAAAAGAACATTTTTAAGCTAAAGTCCAAGTTATCAATCATTAGTTTTGCTCTTTTATTTCATGCAAATCTGGGGGCTTTCTTCTGGAGTTGGAATAACTGTGATAGTTCTCATTCATCAGCACCCACTATGCATTAGACACCATCTCTTATCTATTCATCTGTTGAAGTAGGTTTGACTACCTCCATTTTACATCTGAGGATACTTAGGCTTAGAGAAATTAAATAACTTATCCAAAATCAAATAGCCCAGATGAAACAATCTGCTGAGTGTTTAGTTTGGGTAAGTCCCTTTCCCGTCATCAGACTTGAGTGTATTCCTCTGTTAATTGAGGAAGATTGCACTAGGTCAGCAGTTTTCCCCAACCTCTCCCTTAGAATGGTTCTCCTGGGGAAGGAGGGAGAGGAAAGGATGCTGATGCCAAGACTGAATGTGGGGTAAGTGTGCCTCTCAGGTCTTCACTCAGATTTTACCTAGAGAAGCTTTGTATGAGATGGTCTATGTTTGTTATATGTACTCAAATATTCTTAGGGAAAAAAATACTTCATTATTAAAATAAAGTTTAAAAAAAATCCTACAGGAGGCCTTACAGTTTGTATGTTTATAAATTATCTCTTTAAAAAGAAACATTTTAATTTGATTTGTTATTGTCATCACTTGGTGCTATCAAGTCAAAATCCTAACAGAAGAGGTCCAAGAGTTGTGAATGCATAATATACACTGGCCTTGGAATTAAAAGATGTTTTCAGTCTTCTTAATGAAGATAGAAATAGGGAGAAGCTAAGAAGGCTATGTAAATAAGTGACTTATCTCACAGCTGAAGGGAGTTGACTTACAGGTTTGTTAGGCTTTTTATTGACATATATACATAGAGAAAAGAGGATAAGTATTTTATAAGTGAACAATATGAGACATATACAGATTATAAGCGCAATAAGTACCCAGATCAAGAAATAAAACATTACCAGTAGTCAAATAGTTTTGGAATAGGAAAGAGTCTTAAAGTTAATTCTCGCACCAAATGTAAGAATTTCTGCTTCAATTTTTGACCAGCAATGATAAATCTCATCACTTGAAAATCTCAGTGATGAACTAATTACCTCACAAGACAACTTTGTCAATATTCAACAGCTTAAAGAGTTAAAAAAGGTTTGCTTCAGAACATTTCCAATAGCTTCTTTTGTTCTTTCTAATTACTTGCATTACATTGTCAGTATTATACTAAATAATTTAAGCACTAAAAATAAATAAAAACTACAAAAAAAATCTATGTTTTTTTTCCTATTATCATTTACTAGGTACCTACTATGTATGATTCCTTTTGTGGCTGTCTTGGGATCAATAAGTCAGAAGCAGTCTTTGCTTTCAAAAACCTATAATTAAGTACTGTCAGAGTGACAAGGATTTTTTTTTATAAGTGACATTTCTTTTATTATATAGTATAACTTTTTTTCATTTGTCCTTCTTTATAACACACTTTTAAGGAAGTATTATGACAACCCAACAAGGTACAATGTTAACTGGACTGGGGCTCTTATCACAGTGTTAAACTTGTTTGAATAACTCTCTCTCCTGTGTAAATTTTTATTATTTTTAATAACTCAGTACAGAACCACTGGTTTCAGAAGTGGTTTTGCAGAGTTTTCCACCTTTTCCATCCTGTGAAATTTTGGATATCAGTGATGAGCAGACTCTTCCCAGGCTGATTGAAGCACTAGAGAAACGACATTACCTTTGCTTAAGATTGTACTGTCGTTTGAAGGAATTCCCTGGCAGTCCGTGGTTAGGACTCTGTGCTCTCACTGCCGAGGGCCCGGGTTCGATCCCTTGTCCAGGAACTAAGATCCCACAACCTCTTATGCTGGGTGAGGATTAAATGAATCCTTGCAGAGTGTGGCTCAGGCCCTAGGTCACAGTAGGCGCTCAAATGTCTCTGCTACCATAATGCTGCAGGTTTCTCATTTTCTCCTATATTCACTTAGTATTTTATTTGAGAAGCTGTGCTAAGCACCAGGACCTCCAGGTTAAAACCTATTTCCTGCTCTTCAGCATGTCACTGCCTGCTTAAATAGTGTCACACGGGCTACAGCAGATGGGAGTGATGCCTATTTATCTAGGTAACTTTTTTCTAAAAATATTTTTACTCTTCACAAGCCCTGAGTTTTTACCCAAACCAAGGGAACAGGCATCTGCAAACGCCTAGCAACTTTTCGAACCCACAAGCGAGCCAGTTACATGACAAGGATTTAATATTATACAAATAGTAGAGGACAAAGTTCTCTCAGTTTTCTTGATGCCAAGTTTTTGCCTTAACTACCAGGTCTTATCAATGTTCCTCATGTCATTATTAGGTAAATAATTCATTTAAAAAGCTCTGAAAAGTATAGAGAACAATGGAAACATGAGGGACTTTTATTACTGTATCTTACACATAAAAAAATTTATAAATATTGTTTAATTCTAATTAAAACAATTAATTTGAAGATAGTTAATATTTATTTAATGTGTTCAATATGCCAGGTACTGTGCTTAGTGCTGTGTATACAAGGATATTAAAAATAGGAAGTGAACCTCATGGGGAGCTTACCCTCAAATGATATTGGTAGGAATAGACACATGTTATTATTATTCTTTTTTTTTTTTAATCTAATTCAGCCTTCTTTTCTGCTGATTCACATCTATCTTCCTTCTCGGGTTGGCCCTTCGTTTTGCTAGTCAATGTAGATAGCATTGTACGTATGATCTTACAGGACTGTCTTTTAGACAACAGTATGACCAATACGGGAAAATCTGGAAAAAAAAAACAAAAAAAAAACTTAGTGGGCTTCCCTGGTGGCACAGTGGTTGGGAGTCCGCCTGCCGATGCAGGGAACACGGGTTCGTGCCCCGGTCCGGGAAGATCCCACGTGCCGCGGAGCGGCTGGGCCCGTGAGCCATGGCTGCTGAGCCTGCGCATCCGGAGCCTGTGCTCCGCAATGGGAGAGGCCACAACAGTGAGAGGTCCGCATACCGCAAAAAACCAAAACCAAAAACAAACAAAAAAAATACTTAGTGCTTATTCTTCACCTATCCATACCTCTGCCTCCATTCTTCAAGTTTCTGAAAATCACACCCTCCTAAGTGGTGCCTATTGTTTTCACTTCTGGATTTCATGATAATCGACTGACTACATATTTTTCAACTTGACATTCAATTGGGAAACATATTGGGCTATAAAATTAGCATAGAGTGAATGGTCAAGAGTCATAGGAAACTTTGCATATCAGTTGTGCTTTAAGTCTTCTGATGTAATTATAAATAATGACTGTTGGGAAAAAAAGAAAAATGTCTTCATGATATTTTAAAATAATTTTTATTCACATAAGTAGATTTACAAACTCCTCACTTAAGCAGTTATTTTCCTTGTGGTCAAAATAATGGCCACTCCTCCTCTGCCACCATAAAGGATGTCCTTGTCATAATCTATAGAATCTGTAAATCATTTACCTTACATAGCAAAAGGGACTTTGCAGATGGGATTAATAAAAACCTTGAGATGAGATTATCCTAGATTATCTGGGTGGGCTCAGTGTAGTCAGAGGAGTCCTAAAAGTGGAAGATGACTGAAGAAAAGTGGGTCAGAGAGCTGCAATCAGAGAAGGACCTAACCCACCATTGCTAGCCTGGAAGATGGAGGAGAAAGTCACAAATCAAGCAACGCTGTGGCCTCTAGACATTCTTAAAAGAAAACGAGGACCTACATCCTACAATCAAAAGGAACCAAATTTTGCCAACATCTAAAATGAGCAGGAAATGAATTCTTCCCTAGAGCCTCCAAGGAGCACAGCCTGCTAATCTCTTGACTTCCTCTGTATCCTGCTGATAGACTAGGTGAAAGGGAAATCCCATAGCAGCTTTACAGGAGGAATTTTAGGGGCCACCAACTAGCTAGCCATCAATCATATCAAAGTTGTCTGGAACAGGGGCCCCCAACCCCCAGGCCGTGGACCGGTATCCGTCCATCCGGGACCTGCTAGGAACTGGGCCGCACTGCAGGAGGTGAGGGGAGGGCCAGCTAGCGAAGCTTCGTCTGCCGCTCTCCATCGCTTGCATTACTGCCTGAACCATCTCCACTGTGGGACAATTGTCTTCCATGAAACTGGTCCCTGGTGCCAAAAATGTTGGGGACCGCTGGTCTAGAAGGGTATTTGGTGACTGGTGAGGATATCCTGGACTTCTGACCTACACAATTGTAAGATAATATAATTTGTGTTGGTTTAAGTCCAGAAGTTTGTGGTAATTTATTACCATAGAAATAAAAAAAAACTGAATACATTTGTCTGTATGATTTAGGGCTGATGTCTGAGCATAAATGGTTAATACATAAAAACATTAAACTGATGTGATTTTTATTCCTTGAGCCCCTAAATTCCTTCATGGACCACTCCCCGTTATAACTCCAGGGAAGGGGTAAGGTAGAAGCCATCCCGGGATGGAGGAAAATGCTCAGGGAAAGTCCTAGACAAGCAGCAGAAGAAGTGAGAAACCAGCCCCTTCCAGGTGTTCAAAGAACTGATGAGAAGAGGAAGAAAATGGCACCTGGGGAAAGAGTAGTGCCTCACATGTGAACTGACCTCCCAAAGCTTTTGCAGAATGGATAGTGTCACAAAAAATAATCCTTTTACTTTTTTTAAAGAGAAGTATGATGGTTTCATGCATCATTATAAATTAGAACAGAACATTTATTGGTCCATACTACCAATGTATATTTTCAAAAGTCAAGGTAAAATAAATGAAAATAACATTTTTTTTCTTTCTTTACTATGGTTAATCTACTTTTCCTGCTCAAGTAAACTAGAGGGAGTTGTGGTATGGTAAAAGCAAAAATAAACTCTCTTTCTCCTTCCTTCTTCCCTACTCTTTCCTTCCCTCCTTTCCCCCAGATTTGATCCAAAAAGTATTAGCAACCAGGGGATGTTGACTTGGATTCTATTTATTACTTCTACTTACCGAAAAACAACAATATCTTAATAAGTTAAATAATTTCTACACAGTTTCTATCTATTCAGAAGTAAAATGGTAAACTAGTATTTCTCTTAACATTTTTGCTGATATGAAACATATATAACCATACTACAATCTACAACACATACACTGACAGTAATACACAGTGTATAAAACATAAGTGTTAACATAGAAAAATATTTTTAAGACCAAAAGGGAAAACCGTACTTTTTGACTATCTAGTCCCTCTTGTGACAAAATAACAGTATGACATGGCTTATATTATATATCCATTTAAAACAATCCACCTTTTCCATTCTAAAATATTCTGAAAGTAGTTTAAGGATACAGAATAACTATTAAAATAATATAAGAAGGATGGATTATTTTAAATATAATTTTAAACTTCAGACTAAAATACAGACTTCCTGAGCCAAATAAGATTTTCTTTAAAATTTATATTCTTTGGGCTTCCCTGGTGGCGCAGTGGTTGAGAGTCCGCCTGCCGATGCAGGGAACACGGGTTCGTGCCCCGGTCCGGGAAGATCCCACATGCCGCGGAGCGGCTGGGCCCGTGAGCCATGGCTGCTGGGCCTGCGCATCCGGAGCCTGTGCTCCGCAATGGGAGAGGCCACAACAGTGAGTGGCCCGCGTACCGCAAAAAAATAAATAAATAAATAAATAAAAGTATATTCTTTGATAATTCAATTTCTAAAGATGTTCACCATTCTAAAACAACTGTTATAAAACTTATATTTAAACTTTTTATTTAGAATCACTTCATACATACCAAAGAGTCTATAAATTCACCTATGTTCAGTTTAAAAAAATAAAATAAACATCCCTATTGGTAGCACAAAGTTAAGAAATAAAATATTACCAGTACTTCAGAAGTCCTCAGTTTTCTTCCTCCCAAGTTGAATCCCTCCCATGACTTCGTCCCAGAGGTAATCTGTAGGATGAATTTTGATCTAACATCTCCCTTCATTTTCTTTATAATCTATATGTTTTGTTCAAAAGTCTCTTGGTTAGTTTAGATGGCTCTAGAATATTATTTGAAAGAAATGTGCGAATACTTCTTGACTTCTTTCAGCAAATATTGTGTTTTGAGATTTGTCCATGTTGTCATGCGTAGATGTAGTTCTTTTATGTTCAGTGTGGTATGGTATTTCATTGTATGAATAATGAATAATGAATATACAACAGCTTATTAATACATTTTACCATGGATAGGAATTTGAGGTATTTCTTTTTTTTTCGTTATTGTTATGTAGTGTTCAGCTAGAAATTTTCTTACACATGTTTGTAATGCACATTTAAGGATTTCTCTACAGCATATTTTTAGAAGTAGAATTGCTAGTTATGCCTATACTTAATTTTATTACATAGTTCCAGACTGTTTTCCAAAGTTGTTGTACCAATTTACACACCCAAGAGCAGTGTATGACAGTTCCTATTGTTTCAAATTTATGCCAACCCTCCCATTGTGGACTTTTAATTTTGCCAATCTAGTGCATTTGTTGTTGTATCTCATTGTGTTCTTAGTTTGCTTTCTGTGAATACTAATGAAGTTGCTCACCTTTCCCTTTGCTTATTGGCCACTTGGATTTCTTCTTTTGGAAGTACCTAAGTCTGCTGCCTGTTTTTCTATTGGTTTGTTTTTCTTTTCAATATTGATTTGTAGGAGAATTTCTTATACTCTGAATATTAGACCTTGTCAGTTATGAGCAAATATCCTTTCCCATTTGTGGTTAATCTTCTTTAGTGTCTTTTATGAAAATCTTTAATTTTGTTTTGAAATTTATCAATAGTTTTACATTTTGTTCATTAAATCACCTCTAATGTTACAAAAATATTATCCTATGTTGTCCTAAAACCTCTTGCAGTTTTGCCTTTCACATTTATATTTTTAAACCTTTTAAAATTATTTGTTATTTATGGAGTGACATAGGGGTCATATTTCTCCTTTTTTTCTATATTCACACCTAAGTATTCATAAATTTTAGATTCACCTTGTCAAGTTTCATGGGAAATCCTTTTGCAGTTTTACCTGGAATTGTATTGAATCTAAGGTATAAATCAAGTTGGAGAAAATTGAAATCTTTATAATATTAACTCTTACTATCCAAGATCAGTTATTTAGCTTATCTTTAATGCCTTTTCATATATTTTTATAATGTTCTCCATAAAGACCTTCAATAATTTATTGGATTTGTTGTTGCTTATCATTTAAGAATATATGTTGTAGGATTTTTTAATAGGAGTCCCTTATTTGGTTAAAAAAGGTCCCTTCTGTTATTAGTCCACTGGTGATTTAGATCATGAATAGATGTTTAATTTTATTGAATGCTATTTCTGCATCTTTTGAGATGATATGGTTTTATTTCTTCAATTTATTAGTTCTATTATTTGACTTTCTAAAGCAAATCAACATTGTACTGTATTTTTGTGATGAACCCAACATGATATTGGTGTATTATCTTTTTGATATATTTTTGGAATTGTTTTGTTGATTTTTTTGTTAGGAATTCGTATCTATAATTACTAATGAAGTTGTCCTGTAATTTTCTTTTCTTGTTCTCTCCACACATGGTTTTGGTGTCCAGATAATGCTATTCTCATGAAATGAGTTTAGAACTGTAGCTTCTTTTTTAGTTACCCTTTTGTTACTTATTTAATTATGTCATGGTCTGAGAATATGTTCTGTATGATAACCAAGCCTTTAAAAATTTTAAGCCTTATTTTGTGAACAGATACTTTGTTAATTTTTTTTTTTTTTTTGCGGTACGCGGGCCTCTCACTGCTGCGGCCTCTCCCGTTGCGGCCTCTCGCGTTGCGGAGCACAGGCTCCGGACCCGCAGGCTCAGCGGCCATGGCTCACGGGCCTAGCCGCTCTGCGGCATGTGGGATCTTCCCAGACCGGGGCACGAACCCGTGTCACCTGCATCGGCAGGCGGACCCTCAACCACTACGTCACCAGGGAAGCCCCTTCGTTAATTTAAATAGTCGTTTCATGTGAACTTAAACATTTTTTCCCCCGATTGTAGGATACACAACAATTTTTATTGATCCAGCTTACTGTTTTGAGTCCCAAGGAAAGAAACTTAGGAATCAGAGTGTGGAGGGTGTTCCCTAGAAACAATAGTCTGATTTGCTGTTACATCTTAAAGGGACAATAAAATGCTTGGCCCCTTTCAAGAAGGGCATGCAGCTCTACCAACATTGAGTAACAGCAAAAAGGGAAAGTATAGTAATGGCTAACAGAGAATGTTCATTTAAATAGTTCAGTAATTTAGATGAGTAAAACACAGAATTAAATAAATATACTTTAAAGCTTAGGTGAGTATAGTAGCCAGGCTCCAAGATAAACCCCCAAAATTCTACTATAATGCAGTCTGCTTCCACATTGAACAGGGCTGACCTCCGTAACCAATAGTATATTGTGGAAATGACTTCTAAAGCTAAGTAATGAAAAATATTGCAGCTTCTGCCTTGCTTTGTTGGATCACCCCCTCTAGGGGAAGTCAGTTGCCATTTCCTAAGTTCATCTCGCAGCCCTATAGAGAGGTTTACATGGCAATGAACTAAGGCCTTCTGCCAACAGCTAGTGAGGGACTGAGACTTCCTGTCATCAGCCTTACGAATGGGCCGTTTTGGAAATGGATATCCCCAGGCCCCATGTAGCCTTCAGATGACTGCAGCCCTGGCCAACTTCTTCACTGTAACCTTGGGAGAGACCCTGAACCAGAATCACCCAGGTAAACTTTTCCTAGATTTTTGATGCACAAAAACTGAGTGAGAACATAAATGTTTATTATTGTCTTAAGCTGCTACGTTTTGGGTAACTTGTTTGCATAGCAATAGAGATCTAATATGGTAAGATTCAAAGTGTTTTGGGATTCCACAAGAGAAGAGATCACAGCCAAGTTTGGAGGTTCCAGGAAGAACTTATGGGGCATATGAAAACAATAAAACAAATGGTGACCCCTGAGGCCTGCAATGTTGGTTGCCACAATTTAAAATTACAGAATTAATAAATGACTATAGGAAGTTAGATATAAACATATGAGCTTGGAAAAACTAATGTATGAGACAGAGTAAAATGAAGGAGACTCAGCAAGGCCCTGTAAATAATGAAAAGAGAAATCATTGAAGTCCACAGTCATGTTTAAATTTAAAAGAGACAATTAGGCTTTCAAATTCAAATTCCAGAATGTTCTGATGAAGGACCACATTAAGTCTGAGTGATGATGTAGTTTTTAGGGGCCAGTACATAATGCCTTTTTTCCTGAGTCCACCTTCAGGAACAATACAGAAATAAGATATGAATGATCAATGCGGAGAAATCAAAATGTCATTTTGATCAAGCTGAATGTAGAATAAGACTTTAATTTGCATTTAAATGACTTTCTTACATCTCCTCTGAGGATTAGACAGATTTACACAGTCATAATTATCAAACAAAAACAGAAAGAAAAGGGATGAGCTGAACATGCTCAACTACTCCTCGCAAACTGACCTATCAAGTACGTGATTACTTCTCCTTTGAGAAGGAGTGAATAAAGTGGTGGGGCTTGGGGCCAGTCTTTCATTAACTGGAGTTTCTCTACGTGGAAACACGAGGCTGAGAAACATGACTAAGTAAATGGGATATGTTTAGAATGATGAAAGAAATTGCTACTTCATTAGCACACAGTTGACTTATGACTTTTGGAGTTCTGTCTCAAAAGTGGTAATTCAATGTTAAATAGATTCTATTAAACTTACGATGATGGTGCTGACTAGGCATAATATCAGCTTCTGAAGTATTATCCCAAGGAAAGGGCCATATGAACAAGCATTCAGAAATAAACCAGGAACACTGGAATCAAAACATGAGATTTAAAGGGTTCACTGTAAAGTAACCCAGGCATGCTTGATTTGGAAACTACTGTAGAGCTGTAGGATTGGGCAGAAAGGATTTTCATTTGCTTGGCTCATGAGCCTCTTTGAGGGTCTGATGACATTCAAAACTTCTATCCAGCAAATGAATTTACACAAAAATGTCTTCTAGAATTTTCTTTTTGGGGGAGTAGGTAATGTACATTTCAAAGCCCATATATGGAATCAAGTATTATCCCTTTTAGGAGAAAGTTTTAAACCTTCATATATGAGTTAGGGTAGAGAGAAAAGGTAAAGGAACTTTACCATGGAGTTGAGCTGGGGTATAAGAGGCAAGCAGTAAAGAACAATTATTGGGAAAAATGACCCAAGATCAATGCTCAAGGGCATTTCCTATAGTACAGACAGGCTTTTAAATATGAGGAAGGAAACATGGAAATAGGGCACCACATTCTGAATCCTTTCTCTGTGTTCTTCACTATGAAATGGAGCCCATTTTGAACTACCTCCTTTGGGTATTAACAATTAAGTGCTGGAAAAAAGTAGCAAAAATCATGAGATACCTAGGTTGGCCTCAGCCTGCAACATTGCTTCACAATGAAGTAGAAAGGTGAAATGTTAGGATTTTCACCTTTAATCTCTGGCATGGTCATCAAGAAGTGCAATCATATCTGACAAATTGAAGTTGGAATTGCTATTCTCAACTTTAGTCTGAACCTTATGTCTGGCTTTGGACAGAAACACATATACCGTTGGTACAGTTTTTCAAAATGATCTATTTAATGCATGCATTCTAAGTGAATCTCACTTTTCCTGGCCTTGGACAAGTGCCTTATTCACATATAACTTTAATTTCTTTATCATAAACAGCTTATTTCAGTAGAAAGTCATTGAACTTGGAGTTCAACAACTTGATGTTCTAGCTACATTATGCCAAGGAAATCATTTTATATCTGTGAAAATATACTAATAAAATGGGGCTAATATCTTCTTAGGGTGTTAGGAATAAAAAAAGACCCAGTGTATCAGAATGTTAAAATGGGATTCTTTCTATCTCAGTTTTGGCTGTGGCCTAGAAAAGTTGAAGGGGAAAAAAGAAAAAAAACAGTGGTATTTTCTCTTGCATTCCAAAGTAAGGTGCTAGAGTTATGCACTATTTGTAAAGGAGGTTGTTACAAACTAATTTTCTCAAACTTCATCCAATAAAAACATTGATATTGAATAGGTAAAGAAGGAGAATTTCTCTGGAGCAAGTTTTTGGAGAACAGTAACATTTCCCTCTTCTTTCCTATAGAGAAAGGGCTTCAAGAAAATCTTGACATATACCCATTGAAGCAGGGTAGACCTCACAGAACAGACTATGAAATCTAAAGGGCAGGATGCTGTAAGAATTGGCTCGATGCCAGAGTGAAGAAATGGTTATATAAGCAACAGCTTTACTTTCAGTGACCAGAGTCAAGGATGTGGGTTTTCTGTGGAACAGATGTAGAGCGAGCATGTGGGTAGAGTTGGCCTAGGCTAATGATAAAAGAAAACTTCCCTGAAGGGCTTTTGGCCAGGGGTTATGGGTGAGGCACCAGGATGCTGCTGGTGGTGACAAATGAAGAAACTGAGCGGGTAGGATAAAGGTGAGGAGTAAAACTGACCTGCTGAAAGAGAAGCGCTGCTGGAGGCAAGGTATTTATGTCAATGTTCCCTACGGGGGTTATGCAGTGACCCCATAAAACGGCCCATGGTGAGGAATCATCTTTGAGCATTTACTGAGGCCAGAGAACACAAAAGTCAAGTCATGATAGCATCAGTCAAGTAAGACTTTTCTTTACTTCTCTGCACCCACATCCCCAGTACTGGAGGAGACATAAAGCAGCCCAGTGTGGTAGAGGAAGGGATGAGGACAAACTGACCACACACCTCTTCCCAGTGCAGCTTTCCAGCTTGAAAAGGAGAAACATTATTAATATTCATAGTTTGGGCTAAAACATATTATTTTTATTATTTTAATTACTGAAATATGATTGTTTTTCTAATAAAAGCAATGAGACGAATTTTTATTATTTCAGTGTGACCTGTAGAGTCATAGTACCTGCCTGTGTTTTTACGCAAGAGATAGGAAACAACTCCTACTGAATGGGTTTGAATGCATGTGGGTGAGGGATAAAGTTGCTTTTCTAATTATGTTCTATGGAGTCTTCTCTTTCAATTCAGTGGTTATAATAACAATGTTAGAGAGCAAAGTGTTTATTGACCTGAATCTATAGAATGTATATAACTGTGCTGGGTGTCTTCCATCTGTTCTCCAGATACACTCTCTGACTTTTCTCACCCTACTTTCAGTCCAGGAAACTAACCTCTCTGGATCCCGGAAAAGTGCCTGTGCTCCCTGGCTTTGGTTTGGGACAGGCCTAACGGGCAGCCTTGGCAGGAGAGAGTGGAAGGAGAGAGGAAGTGAAGTCAGGATAATTTTCCCCCCGCTGTCTCCTTGCAAGATCACTTCCTCCTAACTGAAGGTCACGGCTTCTCCCAAGGCATCTGACTCTTCAGACCAGGGTCCTGGGCTGTTGTGCCATCCATTATGATTTGCTTCTACCCAGCCTTTTGTAAATAGTCTTCCTGTGTCTAAATCCTTCTCAAATTTTCCTATTTCAAATGTTTCCTGTTTCCTGCCTGTTTCCTGCAGGAACCCCGACTGACACAATGATATTACTTGCTTTGCTGACCTCAAAATATTAATGGGAGAATTAAAACAATAATAGTTGTGAAAATGATTATCCTAATTAAATTCAGATATAAAGTATTATTATTTTTGTTAATATTTTACAAGGCATTTTTAGGGTTGTGTGAAGAAGTGAGAGAAACCACCCTTTAGAAAAATTCCAATACCTTCTAATATTAAAGTGTCATTCAAATAGTAGATAACGATTTTGCTAGGGATATGGTCATAGCTGCTACCTTTTATTTTTCATAAGCTGAATGACCATTAACTTCAGGCTTTAAACAAGTGAACCGAATGAAGAAATATTTTGAACTTCAAAGCATAGTTGAGATAACCCTGCCCTGAGAATTAAAGTAACTTGCACATCCAATTGAAAATGAAGCTAGTGTCATATTCAGGTGAAAAAAATGTTAAATATGATATAAAATAGGAAACAACAGATGGTTCTTTGCTTCATTTTATGATGATCTGACATGGACTTTGCCCTGGTATTTTTTATGTTTGTTTGTTTTCTTTTTTCTTTCTCCCTAGCTGTTCATTCATTCTTCACATTTCCATCTCTTATGGACCTTTTCAAAAGCAGAGTTTAAAATTTTTCTTTTCTGAATATTTTATAGTAATAGAAAATAAAATAATGCATTTCATATGCGTGAGACAGAGTTTTAAAATCCGGAGTCATGTAATTCAAGGATCCATAAACATGGATGGGAAATGTTACACCTTTAGTCTCATTATCCTCTAATTGAAATATAGCATTTGTTTCACTTATGAATGTAGAGAACAAATCACAAAGGTGTTAGTAGTAAGTAAACCCTTGTCACAGTAGAAATCACAGATACATTCGGATCACATTTTTGTCATTACAGATACTTTGAGATTGTTTTTATGTTCAGCACTACTTGAATTTCTTGTTATTTAGACATGTCTTTTAGATCTTATTTTATGCCTTAATAAAGAAGCATATATGTTGTCATATTACAAATTCATTTTAAGTATTATGATAATTATGTTTCTATATATTAGTAACCTTTGAACTCATGACATTTGTCCATTTAAAAACAATATTCTGGCTTCCCTGGTGGCGCAGTGGTTGAGCGTCCGCCTGCCGATGTAGGGGACATGGGTTCGTGCCCCGGTCTGGGAGGATTCCACGTGCCGCGGAGCGGCTGGGCCCGTGAGCCATGGCCGCTGGGCCTGCGCGTCCGGAGCCTGTGCTCCGCAGCGGTGAGAGGCCCGTGTACCGCAAAAACAAAACAAAAGAAAACAAAAAAAACAATATTCTGAGAAGGGGTCCACAGTGGCCCACGACACAGAAAGAGCTTATGAATTCCTAGATTTAGTTATGGGTGAAATCTTTGGGCTACAGTATGGAAAATGGATCTCAGACCTATAACCTTCTCTCAGTGAGTATGAGAAAATAGAAAATGCATGTCCTGAGAAGGAGAAAAAATGATGGCATATACATGAACATCACAAGTGTTTGTAAGCAACAAAGAAATTGTTTTGTATACGTTCAGGCATAGTAAGGTAACAAGATAATCCTGGCCTTGTGAATAATTCAAAAGCAAGTAAAGAAGTAGTAAAGCTATCTGGACTAAAGGACCAAAGGTCTTATCTCATATAATGTAATCAAAGAACAGCAAATAACATTATGTACAGCTCTCCCAAGCAAAATTACTATAATTTTTAGAAATCTTTTAATAAAATAGTTGCAAAACTCTAAACTGTACATTCTTGCTACTAAATGTAGGAAAACATTCATTTTAGTCCTGTGACTTTATCATATACATTTAAATGATTCTCAAATATCTTTGCAACAGATGATAGAAAAATTTAACATTTAATGTTTTTTGAGTTAGCATTATACTTTGAAAGAAATCTAAAATTATTTTTCAATTAAAACTCAAGAATGTGTATAGAAATATATTATGCAATATCTATTACTTATCTCCCATTGTTTCCCAAATCTCTAATAGACAAATTTAATGTTTGCTTTAAGACCAAGAACAGGAATTCCTGAATAAAAAATGAATCCTGAAGGAAAATCTCACAAGAAGTGTCCTTGGAATCTAATTCGAAGGGGTAAAACATCCACTATCAAAAATAAAAGTATAAAAGACATAAATTATATGTAAAAAAGAAAACTATTAATTTGTATATGTCATTCTAAATAAATGCTAAATAAAACAATCCTGATATAGGAGGTCACCTTTGTTGTTAAACCATAGAGTACAAAGGAGCAGAGTCTCTGTATCCTAACTGTAGTCATGAAACAAAATATAGAGTCTTGATTAGGGGAAATCCTCAATTTTTCAAGCTCATGTGTAAACTTCTGTGCAAATGCATTAGCTGTCCTTAACACTTCCAACCTTCTGGAAGTAGCTGGAGGTGAAGGGAAAGGTAGAGAAAAAGGCAAAAGAAAATTGACCAGTTTTGACCTCTGAAGATCATTAATTACTAATATCTTTTCTTTATACAACACTCAATGGGACCATCACAATCTGGTTCCAGAGGCACTGACTAAGATTATATAGGTTTTGTACTGCACAGTCCAGAGGGTAACAATATGAATGATTGCTGAATACAGCATCCCTGTTTGGTCCTAACTCTCCTTCCCAATTTTATTTTTAACCCTGCTTCTTATGTTGTAGGTTGATACCGAACCTACACCATGATATTTGGTCATCCCAAGAACATGCCCTGAATGTTCATGCTTTTAAGCCATCTCTTACCTGACTTCCTTTTAACAGAATAAATTTTCTTAATCCAATTAACCTTTCAAAAATAGTGGTAGTTATTTGGGTCAAAATTTGCTGTTATTACGGAATTCGGCAAATCATCTTTTTTCACCATTTTTGGAAAATTATTGAAAAAATACCCATAGTGATTTTCTTCTACTTATCACCATTAAACTCTAATTAGATTAAATTGTATGTTATAATTTCTCATTGTGTTCTGCATACCTTTGTGATATATTCTGAGTCATTTTCTTAGCGTTATCATTTGGTGAATGTATTTACTCTTCTGCCAGGTCTAATCTCTTGTTTATCTTATAGTTTCATTTCATTTCTTTAATTTGTTATGAAACATTTCAAACACAGGCGAAAATAGAATAGTATAATAGACTCCCAGGTATGCATCATTTTAAGTCAACAATTACTGATTATGGTAGGTCTTGTTTCATTTATTCCACTCCCACTCCTGTATTATTTTGAAGCAAATCCCAGACAAATACTTACAACTAAATATTTAAATAACAATAAATCTAATTTTTAATGTAACCACAGTACCATTTTCATATTTAAAAGAGACAGTAGGGCTTCCCTGGTGGCGCAGTGGTTAAGAATCCGCCTGCCAATGCAGGCGACACGGGTTCGAGCCCTGGTGGGGGGAAGATCCCACATGCCGCGGAGCAACTAAGCCCGTGCGCCACAACTACTGAGCCTGCGTGCTGCAACCACTGAAGCTCACGCGCCTAGGGCCCAAGCTCCGCAACAAGAGAAGCCACCGCAGTGAGAAGCCCGAGCACCGCAACGAGGGCAGCCCCTGCTCGCAGCAACTAGAGAAAGCCGCGTGCAGCAACAAACACCCTACACAGCCAAATAAAATAAAATAAAATAAAAAAGAGACAATAATTACTTAAAATCATTAAGTAGCCACAGTGCACATTCACAATTGTCTCTTACGCATGTTAATTTTTAAACAGACCATTGCTTGAATTAGAACCCTCCAAAATTGTGACTAGTTAATAAGTCCCTTAAATCTACTTTGATCTTTTGGATCCCTTCCCTCCTCCATCTCTTGTTTTTCTTCAAACCTTTGTAAATTATTTATTGAAGAAACTAGGTTATTTATTCTGCTGTTTTCTACAGTCTGAATTGCTGTTTGCTTCCCTATAATGTTTCTGAAGTCATTTCTTTGTCTTCTATATTTCCTGGAAATTGGCAGGTAGAACTAGAGGCAAGAAAATTTTTTTTTTTTCAATTCTGTTATATAGGTAGTGTTGAGTTCTTCCATCAGGGAGCATATAATGACTCACTGTTTTTCCTTTTGTGATGCTAGCAGAAACTGAATCACTGTCTAGAGCCATCATTTCATTAGGGTTTGCAAAATAGAGACATTCTAATACTACCACTCCTTCTTCATTTATTAGCTGGAATAATTCCATAAAGGAGAATTTCTAAATCTACTAATTCTATTGTTTCTTCATTGCTTTAGCTGTACAATTTCTATAAAGAGAAAATTCCACGTTTTCCTTCTTCTCCATGTCTGCAAGCGACGATTTGTTGTAATATCTTTTTGTGCTCAGTTAATAGCCATGAAGCAATCAAAAACTCATTCTAAATTTCATATGCTCCCCCTACTGTCCCTGAATTGCTTGATACTTGTGCTGTGTCAGACTGCACAACTATAACACATGGCACTCTTTTTTTTTTTGTAACCATCATTTAAGTCTAAAGTTACATTCACACCAATTCTTATGATGTTACCTCTCCAGTCATTTTGATTGTTTGAAGAATTTCATCCAGTAGCTTCCTCGAGAAGTACTCATGAGAACAATATTCCCTAATTTTTTACACACTTATAATAGTTTATTTTTAGCCTTTATATGTGAAAATCTATTCAAATGACTAAGTGCTTGCCAATTTCCTTTTCTTACAAACCAAGCTATGTTAGATAGATTATATCTCCTAATATAGTATCTCTTTATGACACTTCCTAAAGAAATTGTTATGATGGAATCTCAATGTAGATTATATATATATATATAAGATTTATGTAATAAATATTTGGTGTATATGCTATGTATGCTATCATAAATTCATATATAAATATTTACATAAATGTTTACATGTTGACTTTCAAATTATTTTGTAGACTGTACTGCAAGATCCAGGAATCAAAGAAATACTATTTATTAGAAGGCACAATATTTTCTCCACTTAACTTTTGGCTTTCTATAACCTTCTTTAAAAATTGCCTCTCTTCTTGCTTTGTGTTATAATTTGTTATAAATATTTCTATGTTTCTTACTGGTATGTGATCTCTTTGAGGGACAAAGACTGTATTTTCCTTCTTTTTTCCACCGTAGCCCAACACAGTGCCTAGAACATAAGTGGAACTAATTTATATTTGTTTAATTAGAATAAGATCTGAATTTCAAAACACATGTGTGGTATTTTTTTCAAGTACATGTTGGATAAAGTATAGTCCCAAAGTGATGATTTTATTTACTAGTGTAACTCTGATAATCCTTCAGAAGTCTAGCAAATTGCATCCTGTATTGATGAGAATCATCGAGCAAAAGCAAAGTCACGGACCAGGAACAAATGTGATGTGTCCTAGAACTCCAAGTAACCAAGTGAAACTGGACTAAAGGATGTGGAAATGAGTGCAGGAAGAAAAGAGGTGCCAGATTATGAAAATTTTCATAGAATTTCCTTAAGGAGTTTGCTTTTATCTTGTAAGCAATGGGAACTTTTCATGGAAAGATTTTTTTGCGGTACGCAGGCCTCTCACTGCTGTGGCTTCTTCCATTGCGGAGCACAGGCTCCGGACGTGCAGGCTCAGCGGCCACGGCTCACGGGCCCAGCGCTCCGCGGCATGTGGGATCTTCCCGGACCGGGGCACGAACCCGTGTCCCCTGCATCAGCAGGCGGACTCTTAACCACTGCACCACCAGGGAAGCCCTCAGGAAAAGATTTTTGTGTTAGATGATCCCCCTGGTAGCAGAGTAAAGGATGCATTCACCAATAAAGGGGTGAGGATGGTGGTGGAAGTGGAGATGGGGAAAGACTGGAGATGGGGAAAGACTGGAGAAAGAAAACATGTCAAAAAGATGATTTAGGCCAGAATTAGGAAAGCCTTAATGTAAAAGGATATTCTGGAGATATTAAACATATAAAACAAGCAGGATTTAGAGAATTTAGTGAATAATGGAACGTTTAATGTAAGCAAATGGAATCCTGGTGAGGAAGAGGGATCCTAGTAAATTCCCCAAATTCCAGACTTTGGGGAATTGGGTGATCTTTTGTGTCACTGCTGCTGTGAAATGTACAGCATGAGGAACAGATACTGAGGGGGTAGAAAATGAATTAAGTTTGGAATGACTGCTTTAAAGTACTGACACTCAATGATTAAAGAGAGATTTAATTATTCTAATTCTGTTATAATAGTTAACAGTTTACAAAGTACTCATTTGATTTTTATAGAGGTAAGTAATTATCCCCATTTTCCAGATAAATAAGCTGAGGATCACAGAGAATAAGATTCTTATACAAGTCACATGGCTAGAAATGCTTAGAAATTTGACTTAAACATATGTGTCCTGACTCCAGGTCCTGAGAGCTCTTCACTGCCTTCTTGGTATAGGAGAGGAGACTTATTCACATCATTTGGAATGCTGTGTAACAAGGGTAAAAATAAAATGGTATTGTGGTTACCTTTATTAACTAGAAAATGCAACTGACCAGAACATTTATCTCATAGGACACACTTTTCCCCTTGCTTCCCAAATGCTGTTATGTCTTGTAAGAACTACTTTATATTTACATGCAACAGAATCTTCTTCAGAAAACATTTTGACAAAAATATTTGTGCACACCATAGCAGTTATTTTGCTCCCTAAACATTATTTCTAAAATGATGCCATTAAACTCAGAAATTAGCTAAGACACTTTTAAATCTGTTTACCTACAAGGTTTTCATTGTATTTTTTTTAATGTGGACTTCTCTGTTTCTGAACCCAGAGTGGAAGAATTAGAAAATGAAAATGTTCCTTCTCTAAGAGTTCACTTACCTCTGTTTACCTTTATGATCTACAGAGCCAGCTGAGAGTCTGTCCAGGGGAGAACCAAAACCAGAGAAGCTTCTTTTCTTCTTTGTTTCAATCACATCATTCTCCAGAGACACAAGTTCATCAAGAAGTAAGAGTTTTGCTGCCAGATCAGTGGCTGATTTCTCTTCCTTGACTGTGGGTGGTGACTGAACATCTAAGACTCTAGGATCAAAGGCCTATAGGGCAGGAAAGGTGATTCCATTCATTAACGAGAAGAAAATACATACAATCGTCTGCATTTGGCTTTTGCTATTTTTAGCTGACATGCCTGTCATGAACCTTGATTTCTCATGAGTTATGATCCAGAGAGAAAGACTTTTGGGGACAAAAACACATAGAGATGAGGTTTATCCAAAAGAAATGAAAGGGAAACTAAATACTCACACACACATACACATACACACAAAGAAAAAAAAAAAAGGTAAACTCCTCTAAAGGAGGCCTGCCTCTAACATTTAGTATAACGGATTATTCTTTCAGATTCTTTCCCAGTAGCAACTGCATCCTTCCTTATTACTCCAAAAGCACTTTATCTATACTTCTTTCATCACTGCCATCATTACATTTTCCCTTGTATTAGATTAGCTACAATATATTTGTATTGCCTATTAGATTGTGAGTAACTTGAGGGCAAAGACTATGTCTAATTAGTCTTTTATCTGCTCTATTCAATGCCTAACCCAGTATTTTGCTCATAGTTAGTACTCAGTAAATTTCTGCTGAATATTTATTGAATGAATTCTGAAAAAAATCTAAACCTCATGTTATTTTCTTTTCACCACTCATTCATTCCTTACTGATTCAAGCCACTAAACATCCACTGTGCAGGTCCTGCGTTAGACCCAAGAGATCCCAAAATGAGTAAAATCCAGTCTGTGCCCTGAAGGAGCTTACCATCTCCACCCATGTGATTTACTAACAAATATTAATGAGTGTCTACGATGAGTCAGAGCTATCCCAAGGACTTTATTGTCCCATGTCAGATTTCTTGTTTGTTTGTTTACACATATTGCCACTTGGCATGTCATCCAAACCATAAAAGTGTAAGCTTCCAGTTTGTGAAGTCTGTCTTCCTTTCTCAGGCGCAGTCACAGCATTTCAGAAAATGCTCCTGCTAGCAATCTGGAGTCATTTTGTCGTGCAGGGGATGCTACTTCTTTCCCAAGAGCCTGAGACTATTCCCCCGTGGGAAGAAGGGTTAATAACTACAGGGGTCTCTTCCCTTTCCTCCTTTAGTCACATTCTTGCCAGACTCTTGGTCTGGGAAAGACTCTTTTTCTTCACTTCCTGTCTTTATTTTTGAGTTACTTCTCTTATTCTCTTTCTATTCCCTTCATTTTTTTCTCAATAAAATGAAACGGTAGTACTTTCCAAGCCTTTTCATCATTGACTCACACAATTCTCTTTTGCAGTACTTAGAGCCCACCTCAAAGCTCTGAGACCTAAAGTCATTGAGCTCCTTCTTTCCTAAACCAGTGAAATCTGCTCTAAGTCTGGCCAGTTCTTTCTGGAAAACCCCTCTTGCCCTGCGCTTTCTGATTCCCATGAGGAGAGATTTATATCAGGTCCTCTTCACTGCTTAGTGCACACTCTCAATCACCATATAATTTATTTATCTCCTCTCTCTCTTTTTTCTATTCTGTCCTGAATACTGCCATGAAGTTAATTATCCCCAAACACTACTTTCATCATATAAAAACATTAAAAATCTCTATAGCTCTTTGTAACTCATAGTTCAAAGTCCACAACTTTAAAGAAAACCTCAACTTCTGTTACTTCCCTACATAAGCCTGGCAGCATAGAAACTAAAGAGGGGAAGGATGTTATAATCATGAGAAAGAAACTCTTAAGATCAGGAGGCAAACCTCCAAAGAGCAAATTTAGGAGATCTTTTATTATCTCTCAGAGCTTCTTCCAAAAACTATGTGTTCATTCTTCCAACTGACATATATACAAAGTAGATTTTTGTTTCTTTTTAAAAATATTCTTAATCATCAGGAAAAATTCACAAAACTTGCATAAAACTTGTCCTTCAGTAAAACACATTTCAGATTCTCACTTTATGTTATTTAAGAAGCACAAAGAATGTATGTTTCTATTAAGATCAAATGAGCCAAATTAACTTTTCTCTGTGTGGCGATGTCCTCACATTTCTTTTCCTTTGTAGTTTAGTCTTGGCAGCAAGAAAACATCTGTAGAGTGATAAAATTTTGGCCCAACTACTCAAATCTTGACGTGTAAATGACTTCAAATTTCACATAAAAGCACTTTATCTTCATGTTATTGATTCAATTATAAATATGGCTGAAATTATAATGAATTTTCTCCTATAGTTTTTGGTCTATGGAATACAAATCTTTGTTGTTACTTACAGCTTTTTTTTTTTTTTTTTTTTTTTTTTAACATTTAGATACCTGGTTTTCTGTGAATCCACGGTGAGGACAAGGTATAGAAAGAAATGCCTATTTACTTGATTTTTGTGTTATCAAACCTTCTCCCTACTTGTCAGCAACACCTGCTTCTGACATTAGTAAAAATGGCTTATGTTCATAAAAGAAGTATGGTCCCTTAAGCTAGTTTCCATTACCTCTGCTGTGACATCCACTGAGAGCACTTTTCCTGAGCTCCAGACCACCAACGTCGCAGCCAGGATAAAATGTGCACTTGCCAATCTCCAGTCCAGCATCTAAGGGTCATACACATCAGGGTTAACATTGATTAGTCTGGCAAGATAGAAAACAAAAATGTCTATAAAGTTTGTTATAGGCAGGTAATAAACCAAATTATTCAGCTACTATACGTTGGAGTGCACCTCTGCAAAACTTATATAATACTTAATAGAAGCTGTCAATCTCCCAGAATGAATTCTATCAAGACTTCATTTCCATGGAAACCTAGACTGGGGTTGTAGAGCTATAATCATAATTTAACTTTAAGCCAAGTCTGAAAAATCTAGTTTGTGTAACTTTATTCTTTGACTCTCTAATCCACAGACTACAACCTCATGTACCTAAGGGGAAATATGTTAAATTGACTAGGTATGAGAGACTAAGGCCTGGTGGGATTTGTGGTGAGCAAGAGAGAATGTGCTGAGTCTAAAAGCAATTCAATTCAAAATTTCAGAAACACCACAGTTCCAATAGGAGACTATCTTTATGTCCCGTGATATGTAAGGATTTCTTGAGCAAGATTCAAAAGGTAGATCTCATGGAAAAAATTAACGAATTACACTATATCAAAATTGAAAAATTCTACATGATAAATACAATAAACAAATTACAATAAAAACCAAATTAAAAATGGAATATATTTTCAACAGATATAAAAAAGAAAGATTAGCATTTGAAACATTTAAATAACTCTGATAAATAAAATTTTAAAAACAGACTCACAATTAAGTAAAACTGGGCCAAAGTTTATAAGGAGACATGTATCTGAAAGTTCATAGCTTCATTTTATATAGTAGTAAAAAAACGAATCAACTCAAGTACCCTACTCAAGAGGAAATGGATTGATCAAATGAGGTAAATTCATACTATGGACTTTACGCAAATAAATTAAATATGGGTGTTATCTACTGTTCAAAACAAATGACCTGAATGTTATGTGTAATTATATGCAAGGATTTAAAAAAACAGATTTTAGGGGAGATTAGAAGTTCTAGAACAATACATATGCCATGCTACCATTTACCTAAATTGGAAATACGTAAAGCAATTTCATATATTTTGAAATCTACACATATAATTAAAATATAAACCAACGGAACTTGATTCATGACTATGATTACTTCTGGAGAGGGTGGGGAGTATATGAGATTATGGAGAAAACATAAGGGACTCAGTTTTTATCTCTCTATATATACATACTAAAGCAAACATGTTAAAAGATTACATTTGTTAATTCTGTGTAGTAAGCACAAAGGTATATCATTTATGAATTTTTACATTAAAAAAACTATAAATCCAATTAAAGCTTATCTACAGCCGAGATCAGGCCTGCGGGATGCCAGTCTTGCCACTGGTTAAAGCAGAAGGCCTTGCCCTGCTGGGAGAAGCTCACAGGCTGTGAGCTACCAACAGAACGGGTTTGACTTCACCACTTAGCACATGACATTGGGAAGTCCCCCAGGCCATCCTTCATGAATGAGAAGTTTCAGTAAACTTCTGTTGCCTTAAAAAAACCATTTGGAAACCTACAGGGAGCAAAAAGAAAGGGATCCTAGGATCGATCTGAAGAACTGGATTTGACTCGTATTTACTTTAGTAATAGTGTGACGTTGAGTGTGTGTCATTTAACCTACTTGAGCTTTATTTTCCATATTTGTGAAATGAGGAGTAATTCTGACCTCAGAAGAACTTTTTGAGAGGATTGGATTAATTCATGTATAACCTCTTTATCCCATATAGCACTTATAATTTGTAAGTGAAAGAACATTTATGAGACATTACTAAATATTTCTTTAATAACTACATTCTCTTTGGTGTGATCCAAGATTTTCTTTATGACATTTCCTTAAAATGTTGTTACTGTGAAACCTCAGTGTGGATTTTAGTAATAAATGTATCTGCTAGAATACAGACAAATAAGACCTAGACAGAGTAACATCTGTATTAAATGTGTATTAATACTTAAAATGGAGATAAAATATTTTAGTATTGTCTATAACATTTATTTATCAAATATAATCTTAATTTTCATGTAATGCAGCCTAAACTAGTTCTTCATTATGTCATCAATTACTCTACTTTGCAATCTAGTCATACAATGTTGTTCACTAGCTCTTTCTCTGTATTCCACAATTTCTGGAAGGGAGCAGTAAATTCTGTGTTCTCTTTCTGACAAACTTATATTTAATATTTGAGTTTTTTGATAAGTATCTAAAAACAGCTAATCATGATTATTTCTCTAAATTGAGACAGGAGAAAAATAACAAGCATGAATGTAAAAGTTATCTGGTAAAAATACCAACCAAACACTACATTACTTATTTCTTTAGAAAATCAGCCATTGAATCATTCTTCCTTCTGATTTTGCTGCTGTCTCTGACTTCCCTCAGCAAAAGGGAAGACATATCAAAAACATAAGTGTATTTTTACAATGAGCTCATATTTCTGGCATATCTTTTTTTTAAATAGCTCTTTCATTCAATCAAAGATAAACTACCGTTGTGATGTTTTTCTTCCACTTTTTTTTATCCTGCTAAAAACAGGTTACAAAGTGTGAAATCGCTCAATTTTATGAGCTTCCCCATGTGGATTGCCTTCAACTATTTTTATGCACATTTTACTAACCGGTTTTCTCTTCATCTCTGCAATCTTATAAAAGGTACAGGATGATGGGTGTTTGTAATATTGATGATTATGTCTGAGGCATATATTTTTGTGCTTGGGTGTATATAGGAAAAAAGTCATAATGTATCATCTTACAGATAACCACATCCTGATTATTTGGATAGGGAGATATAAAAATAAATGCTGAGTTTAAATACACCCATTTAATGGTTTAAAGCCATGCTTGCAGCCAGTTAACGAAAAGGCCAAGTTCCTAAATATGGCATTTGGTACACTAATGAAAACAAACACCCTGGCACCTGCCACACAAAAGACATTTGATTAACTAGTTGAAACTTGATTGCTACAAAATTAGAAACAGAGGAAATTATAGGGAGGGAAGGAAAAGACCAGGTTCAGCTCCGTTTTCCTATTTTGTTGATAGTGGATAAATATAGCCCATGACTAAAAATCTACCCAGCCCCATGTACACTCCAGATCACAGAAGGAACACTCAAAGGCTGTTCATTGTGTGAATACATGATAGTGGAGGTGTTTGCAATTATTTTTGGTACAGCTATACTTTTCATTGAGTAATTTTTGAATAACATTCCTCTAATGTGAGGAGCCTCAAAAGAGACAGTGGGCATGGGATCTGCCTTATAAGAAGATTAAGCTCTGAAAGTCCAGCAGTAAAGTAACTGGTTTAATTATATTTAAACTAGGATTAAATGAGAAGTCTGTTAAAATGAAGAAAGATGTTTGCATTATTGAGAATCAGTGCTGCAATGAGTCATTGTTACTGTGAAAAATGATCTCTCAAGTGGGCTCTGTGGGAAAAAGAAAAGATTGGTTGCCGCTGATCCAAACTCTCTGCCTTTGAGGGCTGGTGTTGAAGAAAAACAAATCACTCAGGTGACGAAGGAAATTTCTCTTCAACAACGTCTGACTTAGGGATAGTAGATCTAACCATTAGAAACTCACAAAAGGACTGAGTTTGGGGGTTGATTCTTGATAACTTCTGGGATAATTTCTTGATTAGAACTATTCCAGATAGACTCTATCCACCCTATTTTCAACAGAAGTTAAAAAATAAAGCCTTAATTAAAGATAAAGGACTTTAAAAAAGTAATTATTATTATTTTTACTCCTCTTCTTCTGCTTTGGCGTTGCAGACATTTAAGTGAGATTTAACAGGACATGTTATGAAGGGTCTCTAGTTCTGACATTGGGAAATGACCGTGTGTACCTGCACACAACACTCCCCAAATCTTTTTTCTCTGAAAACTGGGGTGGTCTTCTAGGCAAGTGGTGGATCATCTTGGTACCGCAGTAAATCTGTAAAACGGAGTAAGTTCTTCTTCAATGTGCCCTTTACCCTGCCCCATAAAGTCGTGGTCACCCAGGTCTTTTTGATAATAGACAAAAGCTTCCAGGATAGTAGATAGCAGAATAACTATCATTTTTTATTTTAAAGACGGGCCTAAAAGGGACTGTGGTTAACACAGTCTGTGTGGCTCGCTGTGATAGAAAGAGGCCTGATCTAGAGGTTCTGAGACTCAGGCCCTGCCTTGGCTTGGCTGCTAATTCACTGTATGATTTTGGACAAACCCTTTCCTCTCTAGACTGAGTAAACTGAGGTTAGCCTCCCTGACCTCTAAAGTTGCTTCTAGCTTTTGTAAAGTCCGTTTCTGTATCCGGCTCTTTTCTGGTGGAAGCACAGACTCTGTATGTAGGTAATGATAATAGTTGGTGTAGGTTTGGCTGGGAAAACCTTTCTGCTGTCCCTCAAATCAGCTGAGTCTATACATAAGATTTTGCATCTAGGTTTTCACATAAATATGCTCCTCTTGAATTTTAAGTATTTCTAGCTGAAAAGACAGGGCCTTCAAATCTTTGATTTTAAGGTTTTATTTATGGTAAGCAATCCCATTTTATAAATGTATTTTAAGAAAGAAAAAAAGCTACCGATTAAATTATGCCATGCTATCAAGTGTAAGACATTCCAACTTCAGAGATGTTAAATGTGCACAGAATGGATGAAATATGCTATATCTATTTACTTTCAAATGTTTACTTGGATTTTGTTTCATCATGCTTAAGATAGTATACTCAATTCCCCCATATTTTCAAAACAAACATTGTTAGAGCTGAGGGAGGATCCAGATTCCCTAGCATGCAGCAGTTATATCTGCTCTTATGGGGTCAGAGAAAGAAAGCATTGTACAATATTTAACGCATTATCAGTTATAAATTTTAAAAATCACATAATGTTACAAAATTTAAAGATTTGATTGATTCCTTATTCCTCTGCATTTGTAGTTAATAGTCTATCAAAGGAAAATAATCATTTGTATATTTTCAGAGTACTCACAAGTCTTAGTATTAGTGGATACAAAAATCACTATTATCAAAAGCTCCTATTTTGGTTATAAAATAGGAATTTTTGAAAATAGAAATTTTCAGATATCTGAAACACCACCAGTTTCACATATACACATATTTTTTCACATATGTACATATATTTTTCACACAATGTTTTTCTAAAAATCTTTAGATAAACTAATGAATATTTTAAAAATAAAAATTTTCAGTCAATAAATGGGCATTCATCATCAGAAAAATATTTCTATGATGGTGAGGAAAAACTCAGAATTAGGCGTGAAGGATAGGGATAAGTGTCCGTGCTGCGCCTGGTAACCTTGAGCAAGATGCTTAAACTGTCAAAACTGTCTAATAAAACTCATTTTATGAACTCACATTTAAATTAATTAATTTTGTTTAATTTAAAATTATTTAATTAATTTACAAATAGCACAAATCATTATGGATTTGCCTTGTTTGCCAGATAAGAGCAATAAAAACATTTACTTTCATATTTAATATTATTTATTAAAACATATAAAGATATACATTTATCTGTGAAAAAACACTGCATCATTTTTATTCTTATTTTATCATAGGTGAACTTTTCAATGGAGACTCTAAATTTTGCATGAAAACATTTTGAAAACTATAAGATAATATGGAAAGATTAACTACATGGTATAAAAATGATTATTTCTGAGCTGAAGGCAAGTGTTTGATGACAAGTCCTTCCAAGGAAAGTAAAGCTTATACTCAACCACCACCTAGGGAATCTGGGGCCGTTCATAGAGACAATCAGCAAAGCTTATGTTCAACAATCAAGAGGATACATAACAGTTTGACATGATACAGATAATCTTGATATTTCAATGAGTGACATTTGAACAGGGTGTTAAGTTTGTGTCTAGTTTTCATTGATGAGAGAAGCAACCAGATGCTTGAGACACTTTCCTGCTAGAAAGCAGAGACTTGGACGCTGGAGTCTCTTCTTTATTGGTGCTGCAATTCCACTGCCTATGGTGCAATCGGCTCCACAAACAAGCGAACTAAGTGTGGCTTTGGCACTTATAACTTCAGAAGTGCGGATTAGTTTTGGATCCTCATAAAGTCAAATACTAGATTTAAAATCATTGAGGATTTTCACCCAAGAGCAACTGAATTACAACTGGTAGTTTTTGTCACTAGCATACATATAATCTATATCATTCTCACAGAAATACATCTGAGAAATACTCATGGTGTTTAGCCGTTTGTTTAAAATTCTCTTTATGAAATTTGCTATTTTCAGTAGATTGTGTGATGGGTATTTGCTTTATATTTTGAGTGTGATTTTGAAAGGAAGGTGCAAATTGAGACTGAGAAATTTAACATTTCCTTTTCTTTTAAGAAATGAAAATGTCAGGAATGTATTATTTCTCATTTCTCATTGCTCTTCCGTTGGCAGTAGTTAATTTTCCGAAGCCACATAGCCAGTTAGAAGAAGAGCCAGAACAACAATGTAATGCTTTCAGACTCTCAGTTTCATGCTCCTTCAAGTATAACTTATTTGTAGAAGTATAAACATTTTCCCATCTCCAAAACAGATTGCTTATAAAGTCAAATGTTTATGGATGAGGTGTTCTTAATGTGGCAGACACCTGCATTTTAAAACGACTTTCCCTGGGGGGCTTCCCTGGTGGTGCAGTGGTTAAGAATCCGCCTGACAATGCAGGGGACACGGGTTCGAGCCCTAGTCCGGAAGATCCCACGTGCTGCGGAGCAACTAAGCCCACGAGCCACAGCTACTGAGCCCGAGTGTCACAACTACTGAAGCCCGTGCAGCTAGAGCCCGTGCTCCAAATGAGAGAAGCCACCACGATGAGAAGCCCGCGCACCGCAACAAAGAATAGCCCCCGCTCACTGCAACTAGTGAAAGACTGCGTGCAGCAACGAAGACCCAACACAGCCAAAAAAAAAAAAAAAAAAAAATTCTTTGAAATGAATTTCCTTGAATGCTAAAAATCAGGAAGAATGATTATTTACTGGTATACATGTGTTAACTGATTTTATTCTGTCTGGCAACATTTTTGTTCTTTTTCAGACACTACTGCCTTCCAAAATCATAAAATTTTGTTGTTAAATATCTCAATTTTTTTTTTCTATTTGGAATTCTCAATCATACTACTAGTATCTTTCTTGCACAAAGTTAAGAAGGCAGAAACCTACAATAACACTAGTAAGATCCCACTATTAAAAAGCCCAGGTATGTATGTTTAACAAACTATTTAAATGTTACTGTAAACTCCTTGACGGTAGGAACTATGACATGTTCACTATTGTATCTCAGCACCCAACATAACGCCTGGCAGAGAGTCAACATTATGTGCTGAATGAATGAATGAATGAAGCAGCCCTATGTAGTAGGTAAACAGAAATGTGGGACAGATATTAACTTCCCAGTTTTATTGATATGGAAACTAAGGCTTAGAGATGGGAAGAGATTTGCCCGTTTTACACCTACAGTAATATATGATGAAGTTCATGCCAAAATCCCGGTATGTCCATTAATGTTTCACATCACAGATTCTCATTCTAATGAAAGAGACATGCATCATTATTCCCTAATCATTATACCAGTAAAGTTTCAGATATCTCCTTATCAAACACTAATTTGTGCTCAGATCCCTGAATTATTATAAGTTTCTTCATGTAAAACTATGTTATCTAGAAAGACAAGAGAACTTGGCGTATGATTGTGTGCAATTCTGGTAAGGGAATTTGTTCTTTACTTCTAATAATGAATAATGGGAAAAATAAGAATCTTCAAAACTAGAGATAGGGAAAAGCTGGTAGAGTTGCACATAAACATTCTGTTTAGCCATTTGATACGGAGGTCATTTTTATGTGGTATAAAAAGGCTTTCAAAGGGTAAAGTTGGATAACTGCAGTTAAACATGGCATATATTAGCATCAGGGTAATGTGGAATACTACCACCTCCTTCACCCTTTACCCCACTTTGTACTTATATATACTATTTAATAAAATAGAATTATAGCAGGGTGATAGAAAATAAAATATAATAAAGAAAGTAATATTGATTGGGGGAAGGAAATTTTACTAAAGAGAGTTATGAATGGAAATCACTCTTAACATTTAATGTTACAGTATATTATGTATTATCATTAATTTCAGCCACAATATTTTATGAAAATATTAGCATACAACTATAAAGAATATTATAATGAGAAGAAAACAAAGGGAAGAAATCTGTTATACTTAAAACATAATTATTCTTCAAACTCTAATTATATTAACAAAACTAGATATTAATTGAATTTTAATATGATTTTATATCATTTATATTTTGTTTTATAGTTCATAAGATATCTCTATTAAACATTTTCTTTTAAATCACTAATTATGTTGTCACAGTCATGATTTTCCCATAGTTTTTGTAATATTGACAGTGTAGCATAGTCAGGCTGTGTCGTGGAAGCAGAGCCAGCCTGAGTGTTATGGGAATTAAGGAGCTTGTTACAGGAACTAGACCTTACACAAGCATGGGAGCAGTCAGGGAGGGCTGGACTGCCAAGGAGGTAGAGGAGGAGATGTCACTTCCTAAACCTCTTAGTGCCCCAGCATGGATGGACAAGTCAGAGTTTGCAAGGAAATGCAACCACCAAAGTGGGACTACAGGGAAGCCATGGAGAGGTCCATGGAAAGGTCCATGGAGAGGTCCATGGAAAGCCACAGCTATCACTTGGTGGGTCAGCAGCCAAGTTCTCAGTGGTGGCCCAGGTGATATTTTAAAGGTGCATTTTTCACATGTTTAGAGTCTTATGTGTCATAGGAACATAGGGTTTTAGAAAGGAAGGAGGCTCTCATTAGAAACTGTGGAATTTACCATCCTCAATAGATGGAGAGAGCCAGACTCAGAGGTAATTAACTTGTCCGAGGGAGAGGAAATGAAGGGGAGATGTAAAATGGATTAAGAGGAGGAGGCATGGAAGAGGAGTTGTTTCTGGAGGGAACGGGTGCTTTGTTCTGAGACCAGAGCAGATGAGGCATTGATAAGGGAGAAGAGGCAAGGCTGAGCAACAGCCAGTTCAAACCAGCCAAGGCACCAGCAATTACTGGCTGGTGATGCTAACCACTGCTCCAGAGAGGTACCCTGAAAATTATTTGCAGAAAGAAAGAGGACTCAGCTAAAAATATCTCTAGTCAGAGAGATCTTTAGGCACATGGGAGTTGGCCTGTGTAGAGACGTGCCTAGAGTTAGGAGGGAACTTGTGACTCATCATTTGTACCCACACGGACTCTAGTTTTACTGAGGAGAGAAAAATGCCCCTAGGAAGCTGAGTAAAAGCTGTTGAAGACAGGACTGGGATTACAAAGCTGGTTTCCTGACTCCAAAGCGTGTGTTCCTCTGATAACACCATTGAACCTAAGCAAACATTGTCTGATGTGTAGAGATCACAGTGGATGAAATATTGGCAAGGAGGTTAAGTTAGATGATGTCTAAGGATTAGCCCCAAGATTCTGTGATACTGAGTCCTCATTCTCTAATATAGGGAAAAGTGACTGATATGGGAGCTTCCCCAGGTCATTCTCACGTTCAGTATCACTGGCACTTTTAGTTCTTTCATCTCTTTCAATAATAACAAAATGTTGTCGAGCCCTACTGTGTGCTTAAGCTTGCATGAAGTTGCACAACTACATAGTGACACGGTTGGGGTAATATTTTGAGACTGCTTACTTTGAGTTCTGTTCATTTGAGACAAGCTCAACCAATCTAATTTTACTAATTAATGTTCAAATCATTGAAAGTATTTGAATAAGAAGTTAAAATTATAGCCCTGAGGTCCCCATACCTAGTCTACTAAACATATCTGCTTCTTTACTGCCCATGATTCGTTGTATCGGAATCAGTTTAAAACCCTGAGAAATAAAGGGCGAAAGCAAATAACCTTAAATACCTTAAATAACTTATTGAATGAAGCCACAGTACAATTCACTTATAAAGAGGAGATGAAGGCATATCTGCAGGAAGCTCTTCTTAGAAAAGTTCTATTAAGAGTGATGAAGAGTAGTACCAAAGTAAAGAGAAGACACAAAATGTGCTGACGCTTGTGGGAGACCATTAAATATAGTGCTATCAATTCTATAGCTTACATGAGCACTGAAATCATCATAAAGCATTGTTTAAATTATGTAATTTCTAGAAAGATAACTCATAAATAAATAATAATCTCATTCCTAAACCTATAATATCTATAATTGTAATTCAAAGGAGCTATATTTTGTTTTGCTAGAGCTGAATTTATTGAGTGTACACTATTTCCACAGGTCAAAACCTGAAACAAAATTTTAAATTTCTTCTTAAACAGACCTCAAATGTATGTTTCAGATTAACTCTTAATTCAATAACTTAATAGCAAGAGCACTTCAAATATTGAAGAATAGACATTGATCTAAGTCTACTCTAAGCTATGTTATTAATATTATACTTGCCTATTTGAGTTTTGTAAGCATAAAATCAGATGATAATATGGGTTTGAAGAATATAGAATACAGAATTTTATTAGTTTAGGGATGTTTCCTAAGTTCCAATTGTAATAGAAATACAGATAAGAGAAAAACTTTCTTTTCTAGCTAGGTTTTTAAAATTAGGCTACTTTGTACATTTAAGAATTTCCTAACACTGGATATATTTGATGAAAGCAAAATTAATACATCTAACACACTATAGGATTATTATCTTGAGTTCCCTTTCTCTCTGTTTTAAAATAGAATATAAAAGCAAAAGTAATGTAATAAATATAAAATACCTGAGCAAACAATTATCTCCACCCTAAGTTTGCATTACAAAAATATCTTAGATTTTTTACTCATTTTTAGAGAGGAAAATATTTCCAAAAACATTTCTGACTTTAGCTAAATCAAGATAAAATCAAAACATTTAAAAAGTATGTGAAAATTTTTTAAAAAGTTAAAAGGAAAAAGCCTAACTCTTTATCAGCTTTTATATTTAACTTACCTTGTGAAAAATCAGGAGATTCTCACTTTAGAGTCCTGTCTGTGCAGTTTCTCCCAAACTCAGCTCTGATGGTGAGTTTTTGCTCTGAGTTTTTATAGTCTCAGTTATACACCCCTTACTCCAATCCCTGCCTTTGCTTTCTCTTACATCATTTCTACAGATTTTCCACTGAACATTTTCCCAAGCTTCTCCTCAATCTCTCTCTCTCTCTCATCCTTTTCCCTCTGTCTTTCCCAGTCTCTATCTCTCTTTCTCTGTTTCCCTCTCCTGTTCTTCCTCTCCATATTTATTCTATCTACTGCTTTGACCATGGAATTTAAGTAGCAACAGGAGCATGGGCTCCGGAAAATTTAAGTATACATTTAGTATTGTGTTCAGCCTTAGACCCATCACTTCTTCCTGAGGTTTTAGTCCAGCTCTGATAATTACAAATCGTATTTGGGAAATAAAATGCACTAAGGTTTATTAAAAAGAAAGTCACTAGGATATTTCAAAGTAAGATTTAGGGAAACAAAATCAGAAATGCAAACTGATTTATTGATGTATATTTTGGACCCTTAAATAAATGATCATGTATGGAAATGGTGAGTAGTTTCAGCCTCAGTCAGGTGCCGCAGCCCTGTCAGTGAAACTGACAGCTACTTTGTAATTAACATTGCTATACTGGGAAGGCTGTCACTAACAAACCTATAAATACTGAACTGGACATGTGGGCTATAAATGCAGTCGTTGTAATCATTTTTATCCTCCTCTTGTTCTCCAGTATTTTAATTTCCTTTTAACCAAAACATCCTTGCTTGTGTCTGAAATTTTCCTTCATTTCCATTTCCTACTAATCACATTTGTAACTTTACATACACGAATTATAAAAAATAAGTTATTATACGTTATTAAGTCCTAAAGGTAATATGTTGTCAGATGATTATTAGCTCATTTAATTCACCAGTAGATCCCCATTTAACAGATAAAGAGATTGAGTCTCATGAGTTAATGAGATCACACAGCTAGGAAGTAGCAGCAGAGCCAGATTTCTAACACGGATCGTAATTCCATACCCAGTTTTCTTCCCACGACTTCACTCTGTCTCACTATTTAAAAAGCTGGAAAAGAGAATCCAAATCAGATTACGTTTTTGCACAAATAGAAATAAATTTGTTCTTTTTGGTTTTGCTTTAAAAGGCATTTAAAATGCTACTCGCTTGTATAGGAACTAGTACATGGTTAATTTAGATCTAGGTGGAGAACTGACCGGAGCACACTGAATTGGTGGGACAGTAAAATGCTTCATTTTTGTGAAGGGCTTCCAGGGATAACATGTCTCAACAAACTTGAAATTTGAGTAGTTGGCAGTGATAGTTCACAAGTCAAGATAAAAATACAGCCTAATCGTGTCCTTGTTTAGACATTACTGCCATAAAACAATTACGTTAACTTGAATCCACATGCTGGAAACTCTCAATACAGATTTAACGGATTCATCATAATGCTACTAGAAGCCAATATTCTTGACGTACCTTCTACCCTTATTTGAAACGCCTCCCTTAGCATGCTGACAAGTGATATCTGTGGCTGATTTATTCCAGATCTGTCCCTGCTTAGACAGTCCCAAGATTCCACCCTATTTGTGGATTTTGTTGACCTAATTCAAAAGTTTGACTTAACTGTTCTTTAGCAACAGTTTATTCCAGGAACAAAACCATGGTACATTTAAGCCATTCATATGGGCTTCTGCACATTATAAAGCCCTATGTAAATGACTTATGCATTTATACATGATAAAGAAATTCTGTTACTTAAAAGAGAGACTAAAATAGAAGCATATGAAGAAATAGAAAGAGAATAAACGCCCAATAATAGATGAAGAGATTAACATGAAAAAGAGAAAAAAAATACTGAAAACTTATATCATTATTTAATTCTCATAATAACCTTGCTAATGAGGTATTATTACTCATATATAACAGATGAGAAAACTAAAGCTCAAATGTGTGAGAGGGATATAGCCCAAGTGCTCACAGCTTAAAATTGATGATGAGAATAGGGGCTGAATCTTGCTTTCTTTATCAGTCAGGATTCTGGCAAGAAAGAGGTGGCACACTCAAATTGAGAAATTTGAGAATAATTTAATGTGGGCAGGTGTGGAGGAACCAGAAAGTATCATGCAGTATACTGAACCCCCATTAATAGCCAGGTATTCCTAAACCTGAAGGATTAAAAGTGAGATTACAGGGACCCAGAACAGAGGGATCTTAGTGGAGAAAGTTGCCTGGCAGAAGTGGAACATTTCATCAAGGGACACAGGTAGTCAAGAGTGATCTACAGGGGAGGGAACCTAGGAGACAAACATTGACGTTTCACTTTGCTTCCTGGACACAATCTCCTGTTGTGTTTACCTCTGGTCAAACCCTGAGAGATAAAGGACCCAGCACATTGTTTAACCTCAAAATTGCGCTAAGAGACATACAAATGGGTTCCTTTGTAAAGATCAACGTGACTGCAAATGCCACCATTACCCACACTCTTATGCCATATTTCCTAATGCTTTTTGTCAAGTCAGGTTTATTGAGGGATAATTTACATACGCAAAATTCACCCTTTTAAAGTGCACAGTCTGACGAGTTTTGACAAATGTAGATAGTATGTAGCCTCCACTACAATCAAGATAAAGACCATGTCTATAACCCCGCCTCCCAAATTTCCCTCCTGCCTTTTACAGTCAATCTTCTACCCCACCCCCAGGTCCTGATAACCACCAATCTGATTTCTGTCCCTATAATTTTGCCTTTTCCAGAAGGCTGTGAGAAATTATACAGTATATAGTCTTTGGTGTCTCGCTTCTTTCACTTAGAATAATGCTTCTGACTGAGATTTATCCATATTGTTAAATGTATCAGCACTTGGTTTCTTTTTTTTTTTTTTATTTTTTTTATTTTTTTTGTTTTTGTTTTTTTTTTTGTTTTTTGTTTTGTTTTTTTTTGTTTTTTTGTTTTTTTTTGTTGTTTTTTTTTTGTTTGTTTTTTTTGTTTTTGTTTTTTTTTTTTTTGGTTTTTTTTCTTTGGTTTCTTTTTAATAATGAGAGTGTTCGATTGGATGGATGTGCCACAATTTGCTTATTCATTTACCAGTTGGTGAAAATTTGAGTTGCTTCCAGCTTTTGGCGATTATGAATAAAGCTGCCATAAACATTAATATAGCCGTCTTTGAGTGGATATATGTTTTCATTTCACCTGGGCAAATACATAGAAATGGGATTCCTAGATCACGTGGCAAGTGTATGTTTAACTTGATAGGGTATAGTCAAACTGATTTCCATAGTGGCTCTACCATTTTGCATTTCCACCAGAAATGTATGAGAGATCCAATCACTCAGCATCCTTGCTAGCATTGGACAGTCGTTGCCATTTTCAAAACTTTAGCCATTCTAATAAATGTATACTGGTATCTTATTGTGCTTAATTTGTATTTTCATAAAAACTAATGATGTTGAGAATCTTTTCACGTACTTACTTCCCCTTTGTATATCTTCTTTGGTGTAGCATCTGTTTAAAACTTTTGCTTAATATTCAGTTGTGAGAGTTCGCTATATATTCTAGATACAAGAATTTTTATGATTTGTGTTTTGCAATTTTTTCCCCCATTCTGTAGCTTGTCATTTCATTCTCATAGTTTCGTTTCACAGAGCAGGCATTTATAATTTTGATGAAGTACAATTAGCCATCTTTTAAAAATGGAGCATGCTTTATGTACCCTAAGAAATCTTTCCCTCACTCAGGTTTGTAGTGATTTTTTTCTTGTGTTTCCTTTGAGAAGTTTTCAAAATTCTTTTGGCTATTCTAGGTCCTTTACATTTCCGTATAGATTTTAAGATCAGCTTATCAATGTACAAAAAAGAACTATCTGGGATTTTATTGACTCTATAGATCAATTGGAGGAAAAATGACATCTTAAAAGTATTCTGGGGCTTCCCTGGTGGCGCACTGGTTGAGAGTCCGCCTGCCGATGCAGGGGACACGGGTTCGTGCCCCGGTCCGGGAAGATCCCACATGCCGCGGAGCGGCTAGGCCTGTGAGCCATGGCCGCTGAGCCTGCGCATCCGGAGCCTGTGCTCCGCAACGGGAGAGGCCACAGCAGTGAGAGGCCCGCATACCGCAAAAAAAAAAAAAAAAAAGTATTCTGATGTGTGAACATAGTATGTTTCTCTTTCATTTAGATCTTTGATTTCTCTTTACAATGTTTTTAAATTTCAAAACTGTACAAATCTTGTATGTATTTTGTTAAATGTATCACTAATTATTTGATGTTTTTTGATGCTATTATAAATGTAGTTTCTAAAATTTCAATTTCCAAGTGGACATTCCTAGTTTACAAAAATACAATTGATTATTGTATATTGATCTTTTTGTATATTGATCTTATTGTATGTTGATCTTGGTAAACTTATTTATCAGTTCTAGTAGGTTTTTATAGATTAAACAGGATTTTCTATGTATATAAAATTCTCTTGTTTGGGAAGAAAACCTGTTTCGTATCTTCTGTTTCAACCTGTATGTAATTTTTTATTGCCTCAGCCAGCTCTGCCAGTGCAATACTGAATAGAAGTGGAGGGTGAACATCCACGCCTTGTTCCTGATCTTGGGGTGAAGAAGGCTTTCATTTTTCACCATTAAATATGATAATGTAGGGTTTTTATAGCTGCCCTTTACCAGGCTGCAGAAGTTCCCTTCTGTCATTAGTTTTCTGAAAGTGAATTGTAACCTTGCTTTTCTGAGATAAACTCTATTTGATCACAACGTATTATTCTTTTTCTACATTGCTGGATTTGGAGTGCTAAAACTTTTTAAGGATGTTTATTCATGAGGGAGATAGGAGATAGGCTTTTCACTTCCTTAAAATATATTTTTTTAGGTGTTGGTATGAGAGTTATGGTGGTCTCATAAAATGATTGGGAAGAATTATACCCTTGTCTTAGTCCCTTCAGGTTGTTAAAACAAAAATACCGTAGACTGGAAGGCTTAAAAAACAAGCATCTATTTCTCATGTTCTGGAAGCTGGGAAATCCAAGAATAAGGTGTCTGACCATTTGGAGTCTACTGGGGGCCTACTTCCTGGTTCATAGATGATGAACTTCTCAATGTGTCCTCACATGACAGAAAGTATGAGAGAGGTCTCTGGGGTGTCTTTTATAAAAGCACTAATTCCATTCATGAGAGTTCCACCATCATGACCTAATCACCTCTCAAATACCCCCACCTCCTAATACTATCTCATTGGGGGTTAGGATATCAACATATAAATTTGGTGGGGGGCGGGGAACTAATATTCAGCCCATAACAAACTTCATCTATTTCCTGGAGGAGTTTGTATGGAATTTCTGTTATTTTCTCCTGAAATGTTTGGTAGAATTTGCCAATGAAGTCATCTGTGACATTAGTTGCCTTTGTGGGAAGGTTTTTAACTAAAATTTCAAATTCTTTAATAGGTGTAGGGCTAATCATTTTATCTTTTTCTCCTGAGTGTACTCTTATAGTTTGCATTTTTCAAATTATATGTCCATTTCATTAAATTATTAAATTAAAATGATTTATATATTCTGTTTTTTGCTTTTGTTATTTGTACAATCTGTGATGATATCCTCTATTTTATTCTTAATTCTGGCATTCTTTTTCTTCAGTCTTTTTTTCTTGATCAGTCATTCTAGAATTTTATCAATTTTGTTTGTCTTTTTAAAGAATCAGCATTTGTTTTCATTGATTTTCTCGATTTTCATCCTTTTATTTCACTAATTTTGGCTATGTTTTGTTTCCTTCCTTTTTTTCTGATGGGGGTTTACTTTGTTCATCTTTTTCAATTTTCTTAACGTGGATGCTTAGATTATTGATTACAGATATTTCTTTTCTTCTAATATAGGCATTTAGTGCTATACATTTTCCTCTAAGCACTGCTCTAGCTAAATTTTATACATTTTGATATGCTCTGTTTTCAGGTTTTATTTGATTTGGAACTTTTTCTGATTTTCTTTAAAATTGTGACTATTGGTTATTTAGATATTTGTCATTTAATTTCCAAACATTTGGTGATATTTCCATATATTATTCTGTTATTGATTTCTAATTTAATTGTTTTGTACTCAGGGACCACACTTTGTTTTATTTCAATTCTTTTAAATTTGTCAAGATTTATTTTATGGCTGACAATATAGCTGTCTACTTTGGTGACATTTCATGTGGGCTTAAAAAGAACGTGCGTTCTATTATTATTGAGTGGCGTGTTCTATAATTCTCAGCTAAGTTAAGTTGGCTGATGATGTTTAAATCTATATTTTTAATGATTTTTGTCTACTTGTTCTTTCAATTACTGAGGAAGACTTGCTGACATCTTCAAGTACATTGAGAAATTTCTCTATTTCTGTTTTCAGTTCTATCAGCTTTTGCTTTATGAATGCTTAAGTTCTTTATTAGGTGCATATCTCTTTATCATTATGTAATTTATCTTTTTAACCCTAATAAAATTCTTTGTTTTGAAGTTTACCTTGTGTGATAGTAATATGTTCATATAGCTTTCTTTTGATTATTTTTGGCATGGTATATCTTTCCCCACATCACATTCCTTTCAGTCAATCTATACCATTACATTTAAAATGTGTTCCTATAAACGGAATAGAATTGGTTTCTGCTAATTTTTTCCCAATCTGACAATCTCTAAATTGCAATTGGTGTGTTTTGATCATTTGCATTTACTGCAATTATTGATATACTTTATTTTTTTTACATGATATACTTATTTTTAAAACTACTGTCTTAAAAACTGGGATTTTTTGTCTCATCTATTTCCTCTCATTCTGCTTTATTTTGGATTATAGTTTATACCTGTGTTTTATTTTTAAGTTGTTGCTATAGATTTATAGTATGCATCATTATATTGCCACAGCCTTCCTTCAAATCATATTTTTCCACTTCACATATTGTATAACAATCTTTCAATAGTATACTTCCATGTTATCCCTCTCATCCTTTATGGTATTATCGTACACATTTTAATTTTCTGTTTTATAAACCCAATTCTTTTTTCTATATTTGTTTTACACAGTTAATAATTTTTAGTGATTCAAAAAAATTTTTAAACTTATATTTACCATTGCTGATGCTGCTTTTTGTGTGTTCGTGTATGTGTATGTGTGTGTGTTTAGATTCACATTTCCAAGTAGTACTACTTTCCTTTTGCTTGAAGAACTTTCCTTAACATGTCTCATTGTATTTTTGTCCAAGAGAGTGTTTAACTTATCTTCATTTTAAAATTTTATTATAGCTCGCGGTAAAATTCTGAGGTGATAGCTTTTCTTTAGTATTGTGTCGTCTGACTGGAAGCCTCTTCACCTGTGATGTGCTTTATGATGTGCTTAGTTGTATTTTTCTTTATATTTATCCTGAGGGTTTCTGAGTTTCCTGGTTGTTTTCTTTCATTAATTTTGGGGAAAAAAATGGCCATTATCTCTTCAGATATTTTTTGTTTCATTCTTTCTTTTTTCTTCTGTTATTCTAATTACATGTAATGTTAGATCATTTGATATTGTCCTACACCTCTTGGAAGGTTATCTTTTCTCCCTATAATTCAGTTGAAATAGTTTCTATTAACCTAGCTTTAAATTCATTTACTGTTTCCTATTCTTATTCTAATCTGTGTGTTTGTGTGTGTGTGTGTGTTTAATTTTAATATATTATAGGCCTAGCAAATGAATGAGGATTTCACTTACATCTTGGGCCTCTGGGAACTCTAAACTCTCATGCCACTGACACATTTACTTTAAAAATTTGTTAAAATTTCAACGGTTCTTTTGTTCTTCACCACTCTTACGTTGGCTTCCTTTTCTTCAAATGTTCTACCAAGGGTGAAACTATTTGTGTGCCCTCTCACCCCTCAGAGGAACTGCAAGTATTTGAAATTTATTAACCCTGGTTATCTACTGACCTCAAATCCCTGATGGTCTCAAAAACAGTTAAAAGTTTTGCATGATTTTGTGAAAGTGACGTTGTCTTGTGGTTTCCTATATACTAAAAGGTAACACAAGTCTTCTTCCTTATATTGTTATGCTTGTTTTGCTGTATAACAATATTTCAATAATTCCTTTACATTTTTTGGACAATATTCTATTTATTATCATCCCAATTTTTTAGACGTGAAAACAGCTTATAAAGCACTCATATTATAGAAATAATTTGCAAAGCCTGCCTCTTAGCTATGTCCTACCTTTTTTTTTTTTTTTTTTTTTTTTTTGCGGTACGCGGGCCTCTCACTGCTGGGGCCCCTCCCGCTGTGGAGCACAGGCCCAGCGGCCATGGCTCACGGGCCCATCCGCTCCACGGCACGCAGGATCCTCCCGGACCGGGGCACGAACCCGTGTCCCCTGCATTGGCAGGCGGACTCTCAACCACTGTGCCCCTAGGGAAGCCCTGTCCTACCTTTTCCACTGCATTTTTCATCTGTATAAATCATGCCTTTAATGATGAAATTCAGAGGTGTAAGAACTGCATTCACAAACCTCCTCATATTTCCCTTGTATTTATCCTGAAGTGAACTCCAAAAGGCTACATTTCCATATTCTAATCTCCCAGGTCAGAAGACTTATTTCTACCTCTAGACACTATAGAACTCCTCATGTTACTCTGGTCTGCACTGATTTTTTTAAAAAAATATTTATTTATTTATCTGGCTGCACTGGTCTCAGTTGCAGCCTGTGGGATCTTCATTGTGGTGTGAGGGATCTTTAGCTGCGGCATGCGAGATCTTTAGTTGTGGCATGCGGGATCTAGTTCCCTGACCAGGGATCGAACTTGGGCCCCCTGCAGTGAGAGTGAAGAGTCTTAACCACTGGACCACCAGGGAAGTCCCTGCATTGATTTTGGATGTATCCCATGTCTAGGGCACACTGTATTTATGTAGTTGCAGTTGTGGGAGATTTTAAAACAAACTGGAGGTTTACAGATCACCTTTGAGCCAAAGTGCATTGGCTTTCACCTTTATTTTATGGGCCTAGAGCCTCGATTAGACTCGTTGGCCTTATTTCAAGAACTGTTTTTACCGCGCAACATTGGCTGACCCTGATGGAATGCCCTTGCCATTTGATACCTCCACCCTTTACACCCTTCCTTTATTAAGATCACCCCTACTGGTTACATTAACTACAGGATTCTATCTGCTGAATTGTAACAGTTCAAATTACTGACTTGATCAGTTTAAGGACATGGAAATGTAGGAAACACCAGAAGCTACACTAGAAGACCAAACTGTCATTTTATCACACACACACACACTCCAGGAGAAAATCACTTGATTATTATTATATTAGTACAATGATGTACTAGTATAATGATAATAACCTATCAGCAAATAGCACATCAAAATTTACAAATCTGTTTATAAGTTATATTACTGCTGTAGTAGTTGTTTTGTTGGTGATGCAATACTCTTAGATAATAGGGCAACTACTATTAACACCATTATACAGATGAAAACTCTGAATATTAAAGAATTGTATTTACCTGTCCCATTGGATGTGCAAGGAATTCTGCTGTGTCTGTGACGTTGTGACTCTGCTCTCTAGGAACATATATTCTAATAGGGAAGGCAAAGTTGAAATGCAAATCACTCCAGGATGGACTCCATACTATCCTGTGAGGAATTCAACCCTTGATTAGCTCGTGTTTGCATCTTTGTTTTTAGGGCTTCTTTTCCTAATGGATCACCTGATATTCTAGAAAGTTTTTCACCAATTATCATATCAAGTGTGTTTGTCTCTCATGTTGAGTCAGGAACTATTATTTTAAGTTAAAGTTATGGGAAATTATAGGGGTGGACACTGTATAATAAGAATAACCATTTTTGATGACCTTCTATGAGACAGGTACTGTATTACAGTTTTTTAAACAGTCATTGTAATAATCAGCATAACTCATTGAGAACTTACCATGTGACAGTGTTATTGTTAAATTTTCACTTCTACACGGTGAAGGAGAAATTACTCTTCTCTTTTTACCAAAGAAACCAAAACGTAGCTAAAGCGAATAAACTAGTTAGTGGTAAAGCCAAGATTTAAATCAAATTTTTCTGACCTTAAAGCTTATGCTTTTAACAACTACACTATATTGTCTCTCCATCTAATTCTAGACACATCTTACAAGGTAGGAATTATCCAAAATTAAATCATGGGGAAACGAGGTTTGGAATATGTTCAAAGGCATGCAGGTATAAATGCGAGAGCTGGGATTTGTGTTCATGAGTGACTCCTCCAAAACCTCTTCTTGAAACCTTCCTCAACACTGTTTTCCACTGTGTTACACCAATGATGTTGAGAAGCCAGTGTGACAGTCCTGGGTATCCCTGCCATTCCTGGAATGCATCTATTTAGGCCATCAACTTCCATCATTGTGGAGAAGTCATATCTCTGAATTATACATCCCTTAAATTCATCTCTGTGAGTTCACACTGGGAAGAAGCCTCACGCATCACAAAATAAATAAATTTTGTTTAATATACTGTGGTAACTAAGATAAGTAAGCTGGAACCTCTTAAGTAAGTAGGAAATGCCACTGTTGGGCTGCACCCTGCAGGTCTACAGGCCCTATGCTTGCCCAGCTTCAAGACTGAAGTAAGAGCCTGGTGTCAGAGACAGAGATATCAATGGTTTAATGGATGGGGGAGCTTACATGTCTGAAGCAAGGTCCTGAAGCAACACCCCACCGGTGCTGCGGATGCAGGTCAGGACATGGCGGCAAGCTTTGCTCCGGGGCCAGGGAGATGTTACCAGCTATGGGGGAATTGATGTCAGGTGGGCTCATTGGTTACCGGGAAACTAGCAGAAGGGTATGCCCCTCAGCACCCCTTTGATAAGAACAGTCACTAGCTGGGGCCTGGGGCAAGTATGTAGGAAGGCTAGTCATGTAAGTAGGGTGTAGGTGAAGCAGGCACTGACTGGTTGAGCAGGGGATGTACAGAAAGCAAGAGAAGAGCCATTTTGGGTGGCCTGACCACACAACCACTAACAGGATTATTAAATTCTCTTAGGCATCTGATACAGCAAAGCTTTACTCTAAGAAAAAAACACCCAATGCAAATTAACTATAATAGAGATGCCTAAAACCTTTTGACATCAACATGATGATATCCAAAGGATGAAGGTAATCATCCTACTCTACTCTATGCTTGTCAGAGTGTATCATACTTTGAGAGAGATACAGGTAAACTAGAGTGTCCCAAAATGGGGACCCAGGTCAGGGTGGCACCTGGAAAACAGTTACTCTAAAAACCATTTAGAAGAATGGATATGTTTAATTTGAAGGACAAAAAAATTATACAGAGTCCTCATCCTTATCTTGGGTCATAAAGTACAGGAAGAGAGATTTGAATTCAATAGGAGCAAAAAGACTGTCAATAACACTTTATTTAGATGTTTTGACGATAGAATTATTTCCCTCAAAGAAGATCCTCCACATCAAAATGTACTTAAGAAAAAGCAGATCTATTACAGGTGTTGAAGAAATGATTATCACTTCTAATCTCAGGTTAGAGAACTAGTTATGTTCTCCTAAGCCTTTTGATTCTATTAACAACAAATTGAAAAGTATATACAGACTTACTTTCAAATAGATAAAGAGGTGGCTTGCTTATATAACCTGTCATCTATTGATCAAAGTTATTACCATATGAAAGTTTTAAAATATAAAACATATACCCTGGTGAGGTTGACAGACATATTGGGCAAGTCAAACTAAGTTTTCATTTGATAATGCTCATCTTTGCCCTATAATCAATTCACATCTTGTTACCTAAGCAGATACACTGGTCAAATAAAACATACATGTAATATGTGATACAATCGTTCATCTCTTTTGGTTCAGAATTAGTTCTCTTATTAAACTATATTTGCTCACAAACTTATATTTTCATTCCAAATGGGGGTAGACAGGTGTAGGTATAAATGTAAGCCCTAGGCAAGAATATTTGTTGTCAGATTTCACTCATCTCTCTGATGACTACCTCCATATATTAAATAACAGTGCTTTTTTCAAACCACAAGCAGATGGCTCTACAGTAATAATTTTTTGCGTTTGATTTCATTGTTTTCTCAAGCTAAAACAAATGTTTCATGGTAGTTCTCTCTGTCTTTTTAATAATGAACTCAAGCTGAGGACAAAGGAAGGAATGACGTGCAAATGATTTGGAAGTTCTTTAAACTCTGAATTTCCTTTCCTTTCAAGTTTCAAGTTAGGAGGTATATGGAAGGGTTTATAACTCAATGTTTAGGAACTGGAAATACATTTTAAGATACATATTTTATTTATTTAAATACATGTTAAATACATATCTAACATTTACTGAGCACTCACCACGAACCATATACTGCTCTAAGGTGCTTTACATGTACCAGTTTATTTAAAATCATCACAATAATCTTATGAGGTTAATCCTTTTACTATATTCATTTTGAAAATAAGGAAACTGAGGGATACTGAGGTTAGTCAACAGGGTCAGTATGGTTCAGAGGCCAGATTCCTAGCCATTACTTTTTATTGATATAGAAAGTGCATAGTGCCAAGAGAGTGACAAATGTCATTTTTAGCTGGAATAGCGATAGGTTTCAGTCATAAAAAAAACAGTCAGGAATTAGTAAAGGTAATATTTTCCTTTTTATTTTTGTAAAGTTAATGTTTATGTCTAATCTAAATGCTATTAATTTATTTTCATACAGTTAATTAATATAATTTGAGGGAAATATTTTCTTATCCAAATCTTTTTCTCTTTCATTCATTTTCTCTCTCTCAAACACACAAACACACACACTAGTGTTTTTAATGTTTTTATGACTTTGTGCACTGGAAGTGAGTAGATATTTAGCAGAGGCAAGCAAGTTACCTTTTTCTTCATGCAGAATCTTCATATACCATGGTCTTCTGCAAAACTGGACTTTTGGCTGCCAGCATGATTTAATTTAGGAGTATCCCACAGGTTTTCCCTTTTCAGTTTAGAAGTAAGATACTTACTGGAACAGTGACCTCCCCCTGCCTCCATTTGGTCCTCCACAGACTGATGTAATTGGGATTGGGGAGTGAGACTGGCTCTTTCCTGTCTTGTGCAGGTCCTGGACAAGTCCTACATTTTCTGGGCTTCCAGATCCTCAACTGGAAGGAATTTTCCAATTGTCAAATGTCCTTGACTTACCAACTCAGGTAACTGCTTATTTGCAAATATGCCTACATTGACTACATGATTGAGTGTTCATTTCCACAGAGGAACACTCCTTCAAGTCTTTTGTGTACCAGGTCCTGAGAAAGTCAAGGTATAGGGTAAAGAGTTTGTACAGGACAGCCCACATCCTCATGTAATTTAAGGTCTTGCCGAGGAGAGGGTTAATTTGAAAAATAATGACATTTCCATGTGATTGGTGCTATCCAAATGGTATAACAAAAGTTTTATAGAAGCATATTTTAAACACGATTTGAGAGATTTACCTTCTGTCATATTATTTTAGTTGCCAGGCTGCCTGAAGAGTGGCTGACAGATCTCACCCTAACATTAGGTGTGTGCACACATGTTTTTTGAATAAGGATGTATCTTACCATCCACAGGCCAAGACTAGAAGAAGCCTTTAAGGTCCACACGATTACAATCATAAAGGAACAAAAGTAACTTTTTTTTTAATACTCAAGATTCACATCATCTTTCAGCTTCCATGGATGTAAAAAAAAATGAAGCCATAAAGTCCAGCCCTAAAATTATCTTACCTACAATTATCACCACTAACTATTTACTTGAATAGAAATCACATGTGCTTAGCCTTGTTCCTTTATATTTCTTAGAATATTAAAAAAAATACTGTTTCTTACTCTTCACATTGAACTTCTGTTTCAGCATTTGTGAACCTTGCTCATTATCTGAAATAAACTCTCACTCACTTGCCTGCCAAGGTATTAGAATTCACTGACCTGCCAAAGTGAAGCAGAACTATCTACATTTCATTACAATGTAGGCTTTAGCCTTAAATCTAATTATAAATGTGGACATGGTAATGAAGCTGAATGTAAAGTTGGAGTTTAACTGTGCAGAAAGTTGTCAATGAAAGTCAAATCTGGGAGAAAAACCATCCTCTTCCCAGTCTGTCCCATAATACTTCCCAGTTTTGTCCAGTCTTCTCTGAGCAGCACCGGGGAACTATCATCTCATCTTTGTTTTCTACTCATACTTAAAGTCTAGCATGAAATAACAACAAAAATAGGTTAAATTATTGGAAGAATATTAATTTCATTATTTACATAAAACAAATAGAAGGAAGTAAAAATCAGTCAAGATAATAAATGCTGAAGTTTTCAAAGATTCTGAGTTCACTAAGCAATGAAACTCCCAATAACATATTTCCCTTCATTATTTTATTCATGGATCTTTGAGCATAACACTATTAAATAATCATGATTTATTGAACCTTGTCTTATTGAGGAAAAATTATCTATGTATTTAATTATCTATTTGGTTATGATTATCTAATCTAAACAGCTTCATGACCCCCCTGTTCCTGTGTACAGAAGGGTGATATTTAGACTAAGGCAAAAGAAATTGAAACAAAGAATAGCTCATTTCTATATTACCAAAATATGACATCTGGTAATAATAGTAATAACAATTAACATCTATTCAGTTCTTCCTCAGAGCCAGTACTCTGCAAATAGTGTTACATTCCGTATCAGGTTTAATCTTCAAAGTAGATTTAAGAGGCGGGTATTACTATTAGCCATAAGTTTGAAAAGAAGTAACTTTGGCATGGAATGCTTAAATGCCTTAGTAGAGTTCACCAGCTAGTAAGTGGTAGGGGTTGAGATTCAAACCTGATGTGTTTACAGCCATATTCTAACTACATATCATAAACCTCCTAAATATAAGTAATGTCTACTCACCATTTAAACTAGAGCAAGTTACCTAGAATTACTCATGTATCTTTTCATTCTTTCTTTTCTTTTCTTCCAGAAAACTTCTGCTAGGATGAAGAAAGTATTTGGGAAAATTAGGAGAAAGTGTATGGAAGAGGATATACTGATCACATATGTGTATAAACGGCTCTTTTTAGAAACAAGGCAGGCTAGATTAAGGAAGGAAAAATTAGACGTAGAGATATAGAATCTGGCCCAGTATCTGTTTACCTTGGTCCAAAGAATTCAAGATCTCAGATAGGAAGCTCTCTGTAGAACTGGAGATTTGGAATGCAAGGGCTATTAGTATATCGAACTACTCTGAAATAAGTGTAGAAATGTTTTTCTACATTTAATGTCCTACAATGAAAGCTTTATTGATTGATTGAATTAACTCAGTAAGCAAAAATTGATTTATTTAATTTAGTATTTACTTAGTTGATTTAAAAATACTGATTCTACGTTCAAAATATAGCATTTTATGCTTAAATTCAAAAGCATTAAAAGGGAGTATAAACATGATAATCAGTATAATTCATTTATTATTACTTCATCTTATTTAGACCATCTTAAAAAATTAGCTTTTACTTTCTCAGAAGGCTTGTTTTCTCTACCACCCTTATTGGGGCAGAGAAAAAACTTTGATTCTCCAAATGTTTCTTTTAAAAGACAGGCTTGCATCTGCTTCAAGAAGAGGTTTGCTTCTAAGGAGCCTGTAGACAGACCAAGTAGACAAGCTAATACATGGAAACTGAAATTGAAAAGGTGGCTTTATTTTTGGCATACACTGTTCATATCTCCTGATATGAAGGATAAGTATGCTTTCTGTTCTTCTCAGGCTCAATCAGACACTCCTGACCTACAAAGCCCTTACCTGCCTTGGGTTTGGCTACTGGAGCCATGCTTGCTCCATTTCAGGAACATTTCCAGATAACTTCCATTTTGTCTACTCCGCAAATTTTTATCCTTAGTTTTTCTGGTTTCTCAAATCACAAGTTGGTTTTGTTACTGATTCCCACTGGTTACCTTACTACTTGGACTGACTATTTGATTTTTTACTTACCATTGTATTTTAATCTTTGGTGCATGACTTCTAGAATCTTTCCCCTATTTTCAAGTTATCAAGGTAAAAGTTTCCCATTCTGAGCTCTATTTCAGTCATAGGGAACATGTCCTACCTGGAATCACCTTTCACGCATACTCTATCTGACAAGGGGATAGAAATTATTATTTTCCTTTACCAGGTGGAGTAAGATATGTGAAGAAAGTAGGAGGATGGTGCTTGGAAAGAAAAGTATCCAAAGAACTGGCATGAAAAACCAGATTATTTGCTAACATATTCTTAGATTTTACATTATTTTGTTAAAAAAAAAAACAGTTCCCAATTGAAAGCTGATTGCTGGTTTATTGTCTTAACAACCTTATTATTACACTTGATAAAAATCCATAGTAGTTGAGGGGTCTTATCTCCCTACTCCAACCTGTCATATTTCAATTAACTGTGACCAGATTACTATACTAGATATAGTCTCTTACACACACACACACACACACATTTCTGTAGAAAGTGGATACCAATACTTATTCTGTAATTCTGTAGGGATGATTAAATTTAATAATGTATGTAAAGCAAATGTAAATGCTTAATATGTATTCAATAAATGGTGACTATCATCGCAGTTTCACATTCAATCGAATTTTATAAAATAGGTAGTATTTTGAGGTGGTTGCTTTCAGTATCATAATTTTTCAGCTGACGACTTGAGACAAAGTGAAGTTAAGTTGCCGGCCCCAAATCACATACCCAATACGGTGTAGAGATTGTCTTGAACTTTGAGCAGATTGTGGCCTCACTGTCAGGTAACATGCATATTGGAAAGTATCAGCATGCTAACATGCAGGGAAATGAATGGTTGGTCTTTCTCAGAAGTAATTGCAAGTTACCGTAGGACTGGGCAGTGATGGAAATGAAGACGCTTGATGGAAGAAGCTCTGGCAACGGAGGCAGTTCTCTAGAGTTCCTTAAAGACGACAGAGAACAGGCGTCCTGTACTGTCTATCAACAAATGTCTTCTGTCTCAGTCAAGAGATGGGCCATGCAGACTGAAACCACTCTTTGAACCAAACTATTGTAACAAAAAGTGTGAAAGGTTTTAAAATGGTAAATATTCCTCTGTGTCTGAAGCATAATGAAATGCATACATGGTACTGGTGTGAGGTATTATGGGAGATAAGATCCAGAAGGCAGATTGGCTCATTTAACAAATTATTATTTTTCTCAACTGTGTTCCAGAGCTAGGCTAAACAAGCCACTTCTACACTTGAGAAACTCATTCCAAAAGAAGAGAAAAATAAGCACACTATTATAACAAGTGCTACGGCTGCTGTAAATTCAGTGGTAACGTAAAGGAAGTAGCCTAACTGCCTCTGCCTGGGGGAGTGGACGACGGTTTCAATAAGTAGGAGATAGATGAGTCGAGTTAAGATTTGAAGGATGTGTACAAGTACTCAGTGATGAGAAACACATACAGAGGTGTTTGTGGATTAAAGTGCACGTTCTAGAAGAAGAGGGTATTATATTTGGTCCAGAATATACAATAATTGTATAATTTCTTAATATCAGAAATGGAAAATAAAAAAATATCTTAACAAATAACAAGATGGTTGCCTTATATTTAAGATAAATTTAATGCAATTATCCTACCAAGTCCAGATTTATTGCACACTTGCCTCACTCCTATTATTAGAGCATTTTATCATAGACCTGGGTTTTCAAACCAACATATGAATTAGTTAATAATCACAAATTGCTGATTTTCATTGAGCTATTCAATACACTCTATTCTGAAGTAAGGAGATCAGAGAAGTATGAGCTATATATAGTCAGAAAGACTAAAAACCTCAGTAACTAGAACAGACATTTGCTTTTTGGCATAGGTACACTGAAGGATGTTCTCTCCTCACATTACCAACATGTCAGGATTTTTAACAGATGTTATTAAGACGCCGCAGTAATGCAGAGATGTATGTAAGCTGAGAGCGTAATCACTATGAAGATTGAAGGCTGATGATTTGACTGTGTTGAAATTACTCTGGTGTCCCTCTAATTTGTCACATGACTTAATGTTTAACTCCATTATATGGTTTTTTAAAATCTGGGTTCTTGACAATTTCTTTTCCTTTTCATGAAGTGCATAATGATTTGTAAACTGACTCTTCATGTTCCTAAACCACTGAGCATGTTAAAAATTAGCTTCCATGAAATAGAAGTGGTTTCAAAGGAAGTCTTGGCTCAAGTTGCTTCTGTTTATGGACTTTCACTGCCAGGATATCCATTCAACGAAAGATGGTGATTTCTCACGTATTCTATTTTTACTTTGATATCCTCCCTTAACGCTATGGTTTTCTCCAAGCTACTTCCCAGGATCTCCCTCCTGTTTGTCCTCAGGATATGTTACCATTAGCAACTGTTATTACTGGCCCTCCTTGTTCCATCAACTACCAATTCTTAGGGTAAAAGTGGAAAAACCTTGCAAATATAATTGCTTAAGGAAATATTTCTACACATATTACTAGGGGTGATTTTTAGCATCCTTTTTAAATATGTTGACACATGAAAAGCAGGTGAGAATGAAAGAAAATGACCTTGATTATTTAGCATAAACTAAGCCAAAAAAATTAACCTTAATAATAAAGACACAACAGTGGATTTTCCTGTTGCTCTTTTGACTTGACTTAATTCTCTTCATTTCTATGAAAACTTGAGCAAAAAACATTAACTGAATGTTTATTTGTACTAGGCACTGTTTTAAGTGCTTTGAAAATGATTAGAAAAATCAGAACAAACATTCTTCTCTTGAGAAATTCACCAGCTAGAGGGAGAAGAGACACAGATGAAAAGATGAGTTTTTAATAACGATACTAGAATAATTCACATGATGCAAAGTTAAATTTCTATTTTGGGGGTAGAAAAACAAACTTCATTTTTATGTATTAGGGACTCAGTTTATATTTTAGCATAAACTAGAGAATTTAGACATGTTTGGGATGTCTGGAGGATCAACGGTAGGGACTCATCTGGAATTTCTTTGCATGGCAAACCAAAGAGTTTTATAGTAAAGAACTCTGAGTAGCAGAGTGGGTTGAGATGTGTAAAAAAATTAGTTCAAATCTCTTTGGAAGAGGAAATTTTTCTTGTCCTTTCTCTTGTGAACATGTTCTTGAGTCTTAATGAGAGGACTAAGAAAAAAAAGTTCTGAGTCTAACTTTCTGTTTAGGGAGGGTGCAGAACTTGGAAGACAGAACTTAAGCTGTGGAGTCAGACTTTGAATATGAACTCTGCCATTTTCTACCTGTGTGCTCATGGGTAGTTTATCTCTTGAAATTTTATTTTCCTCTTATTCAACATGTAGATATTAATACTTTACCTTAAAAATCATATGACAATGGTTAATACAAAAATTTGATGAATGCCTAGTCTGTAGAGTAAATTATTTTAGGCAAGAGAATCAAAAATAAAAGGAATGTTAGATATGAAACCTTCACTTAAAGGAAATAATATTGGTTTTGGGACTAGAATAGGTACATTCAGATAGTTTATATATAGCCTCAACCAAGTCATGTAGGTGTATTATGAAGCCTACTATTTTAGCACTGGTTAAATATTATAGCCTTTAAATATGTGTTCAATATTAATTTAGAGGAGATGCTGACTACAGTGTGAGGGGAGGGATCCGGGCCAAAGAAGAGAGGACAGCTGGTGCTATATCTAGTCTAACTATCCAAAATAGACTATTTTTATAAAGAAGAGCTTGAGACACCTTTATTTGTCAAGGTCAAGTGCTGTCCATTACCAGTTGTCAGAGACTTGATAGTATGTTGACTTCAGTTAGAGAAAGTAATGTCATCTCTTACTCCATTATATGTATATACATATATTTTTTCTTTATATATACATATACAGATATACATTCCCATACATAATTGTAATGTATAACACATATATGAAAAAAACACAGAGAAAACGTATTTGCAGAGTTCAATTAACTATGACAAAGAGAACATCTGTGTAATCACCACCCAGTTCAAGAAATGGAATATTGCCAGCACCCACTCTCCCTTCATTCACTATTTTTTCCCTCTGAATAAACATAATGATAATACTGATTTCTAATATTACCTTTAGTTTAGCTTTTACTAAACCCTTTAGTTTTTGAGTTTCGTACCAGTGGAAACATGCAGTATATATTATCCTTGACTGAATTCTTTTGATAAATATTAGGTTAGCGATATTCGAATACGTTGTTGCCTTTGGCTGTAGTTTACTTTCATTACCATATACTATTACAGTGTATAAATGTGCTGTCAGTTAAATAGCCATTCTTCTGCTATTGGGTATTTCCGAGTTCTTGACCATTATGAATACTGCCGCTATGAATAATTTTGTATGTGTCTTTTGATGCCTCTATGTATGATTTTTTTTTAATATACTAGTGGAATTCCTCTGTCATAAGGTAGGGCATGTTATTTCAACTTTAGAAGAAAATGCCAATAGTGTGTTCTCAAATTATTTTGTTTAGTCATTTTCTGTGGATATTCCAAGTGTTTTTGAAAGAAGGTGTATTCTGCAGGTGTTGGGTGCAATGTTCCATATATTTCAATAGGGTCAAGTTTGCTAATCACATTGTTCAAATTTTCTCTATATTTACTGATTTTCTTTTTCCTGTTTGTTCTATCAGCTAGTGAATAAGCTGCATTAAAATATCCCCTGTCACTTATTTGTCTGTTTCTTTTTGTACATTTGTTATTTTTTTCTCACATATTTTGAGACAATGACACTGTGCAAAATGTATATTTTATGTCTTTATTCTCTATGATCCTAGTGGGTAACCTTTTACCATTTGATGTGTCTAGCTTTATTTCTAAATTTTCTTTTTTTGTACTAAAGTCTACTTTGATACAGATAGAACTTAAAAGATTTCTTTTGGTTAGTGTTTGTATTCTATATCTTTTTCCAAATTTTTAACTTCAACCTTGCAGTACTCATATTTTAGAAATCTTTTTTGCAGTTAGTATATTATTATTTTTTGATTTTTATATCTTTCCTTTAATTAGAGCACTTATCTACTTATAAGTAATATAACTATTGATATAGTTGTATTAAAATCTGTCAGCTTCTTATTTGCTTTCTATTTATCTCTCGTCTCTCTTTTCTTGTCTCCACCTTCTGCTTCTTTTGGGGAGATTACATATTTATCTGGTTCCATTTTTTTTCTCTGTTAGGTGAAAATTATTTGTAGTTATTCTTTTTGTGAATACTTTAGGAATACAATGTCCTTGACTTAGTCTAAATTAATTGTCACTTTTACCTTAAAAAAAAATCCAAGGGACTTAAAACACTTTAACTCCTTTTACCACTACATTTCATCTCAATGCAATTGTTACATATTTTAATTCTCTTTCTCTCTCTCTCTCTATGTACCCTAAGACATTATTATTATTTGATATAGTCAATGTTTACTAGATTCAGCCTGATATTGACCACTTTTATTGCTCTTCATTCCTTCCTGTATCTCTGATCTTCCATCTGAAATTATTTTCTTTCTGCTTGAAAATTACTCCTTGTAATTCATTTTGTCTGTAAGAAACATTCTCATAATTTTTATTTATATGAAGGTAATTTAATTTCACATTAATTTTTGAAAATGTTTGTTTTATTTTGTTTTTCTGGGTATAGCAATCTAGAGTTTTATTTATTTTAGTACTGTAAAAGTATACTTCACTTTTTTATTTCATTTTATTTTATTACTTTTGTTGAGGAGTCAGCTCTCAGTCCAATTGTTGCTCCTTTGAAAATTTGTGTGTGTGTGCTTTTAGCTTCTTTTACACACTGTTATTGTTTCCAGTTTTCAGGAATATCAGTAAAATATAGTTAGGTCAGAATTGCTTGGATCACACATACCTTCTTAAATTTTATCACTGGATAATTCTCATCTATTATCTCTTCACATATGGCTGCTGCTATGTCTAAATTATTAAATTCTATAAACTGTGTCTAAATTATTAAATTCTATTGTTAAATTATTAATTTTGTTTTAAAATATTTTAATTGCAGAATTTCTACTCTATAGATTTTCATCTTTTATTTATTTGAATATATTAAGAATAATTAAAATGGTCTAGCAACTCCAATATCTGGAGCTCCATTGCATAGGCTTCTATTACATTTTGTTTATGCTGGATGCAATTCATGCATTCTGTGGCCATGTGTTCCTGATTATTTTGACCATGTATATTTGAAAATTTTTGAGTTGATTTGAAGTGGACTACAGTCCCTGAAAGTGCCAGTTTATATTGAGTGCATATTCTCTTCCAGGATATAGCTCTTTCAAATTTCAACCAAAAATATGCAGGAGTTAAACAGAGACCTGCCACCTTAGCAGGTCCTCAACTCCAATTTTTATCCACCCAGCCCTGTAAGGTTGTCAAAATGTGATTCAAATTGTTTTCTTCTTAGTAGTCTTTAAAAGAATCAATAGATATTTCCAGGGGCAAAGTGTCTAAAATGCTAGACTCATTTTTCCAGAGCCTCGTTTCCTTCCTTCTTACATAGTTACACTGAATAGGCAATTCTTCACTGTCTTAGTAGTTCTGCAAGGACACTCTAATGGATTATTCATCTATCTATCTTTCTCTTTATATATCATCTGTCTGTCTATCTTTTTTTCTATCCATTTATCTATCTGTCTCTGTTTATCTATCATCTATCCCAGTTTCTTTAGTTATCCTTAGTAGAAGGGTTGGTCTAAATTAACTAAGTTTCCTTTGTCAGAAATGGGCTCCTAATTGCCAAAAGGCCTTTATTTATTGTTTTGCTTTAAATGATCAATGTAAATAGTGCTCTACTCTGCTATCATACTGTTTTGCTGAAAAATTACTTTTAAAAAGACTCATTCTTGTTTCAGTTTTTTTATTCTAAGAATTACCATGTATTATAGCTTAAATTGTTAAGTTTGAAATGAAATTAATTCAAATTAATTTTAGTTAAAATTGATTTTTTTTATTTATTAGGATATGTTTCCCTTTTGAAGAGATTTATTTTAAGTGTCTTTGGATAATGAGGACTTTCTACAATTTGAAGCCCACAGTATCTTTTTAGACATAAAATTTGTAAAAGACTTGTTTAAATATTACTTTAAATATCTGTTTAAATTTAAAGTTACTAAATTACTACATATTACAAGATTACTAAAATGTCACTAAATTAAATATTACTAAGATGTTTTCCTAAAAGCCACCAGTGTTAAGCAATGTTAGGCAGAATAATGACCACTCAAAGATGCCCATTTTCTAATCTTAAAGATGCTGAAAACCTGTAAATATGTTAGTTACACGACAAAAGGGAATTGCAACTATAATTAAGTGTACAAACCTAGAGAAGAAATTAATCTGGATTATTTGAGAGGGTTCACATAAATTATATGAGTCCTTAAAAGTGAAGAGTTTTTCCCAGCTGTAGCTAGTAAGAGAGATGTAACATTAGATGTATCAACTTGCTATTGCTGCCTTTGAAGGAGGCCATGAGCCAAGGAATGCAGGTGGCCTCTAGAGACTGGAAAAGGCAAGGAAATGGATTTTCCCCTACAGCCTCTATAAAGGAATGCACCCCTGCGAAACACCTTGATTTTAGCCCAGTGTGACCTATGGCTGACTTCTGACCCACAGTAGTGAAAGATGACAAATTTGTGTTGTTTTAAGCCACTAAGTCTGTGGTAGTTTGTTATGCCAGCCATAAAAACTAATACAGCCTCTAAATGAGCTCACAATTTCTAATTTCTTCATGTAATTATTTTATCATGCTACCACACTGTTATCTTTTTTTTTTTTTTAACATCTTTATTGGAGTATAATTGCTTTACAATGGTGTGGTAGTTTCTGCTTTATAACAAAGTGAATCAGTTATACATATACATATGTACCCATATCTCTTCCGTCTTGCGTCTCCCTCCCTCCCACCCTCCCTATCCCACCCCTCTAGGTGGTCACAAAGCACCAAGCTGATCTCCCTGTGCCATGCGGCTGCTTCCCACTAGCTATCTATTTTATGTTTGGTAGTGTATATATTTCCATTCCACTCTCTCACTTTGTCATAGCTTACCCTTCCCCCTCCCCATATCCTCAAGTCCATTCTCTAGTAGGTCTGTGTTTTATGGTTTTCTCAGGGTATATGCCCAGGAGTGGGATGACTGGGTCGTATGGTAGTTCTAATTTTAGTTTTTTAAGAAACCTCCATACTGTTCTCCATAGTGGATGCATCAATTTACATTCCCACCAACAGTGCAAGAGTGTTCCCTTTTCTCCACATCCCCTCCAGCATTTATTGTTTCTAAATTTTTTGATGATTGCCATTATGACTGGTGTGAGATGATATCTCATTGTAGTTCTGATTTGCATTTCTCTAATGATTAATGATGATGAGCATTCTTTCATGTGTTTGTTGGCGATCTGTATATCTTCTTTGGAGAAATGTCTATTTAGGTCTTCTGCCCATTTTTGGATTGGGTTGTTTGTTTTTTTGATATTGAGCTTCATGAGCTGCTTGTAAATTTTGGAGATTAATCTTTTGTCAGTTGCCTCATTTACAAATATTTTTTCCCATTCTGAGAGTTGTCTTTTGGTCTTGTTTATGGTTTCCTTTGCTGTGCAAAAGCTTTTAAGTTTCATTAGGTCTCATTTGTTTATTTTTGTTTTTATTTCCATTTATCTAGGAGATGGGTCAAAAAGGATCTTTCTGTGATTTATGTAATAGAGTGTTCTGCCTATGTTTTCCTCTAAGAGTTTGATAGTGTCTGGCCTTACATTTAGGTCTTTAATCCATTTTGAGTTTATTTTTGTGTATGGTGTTGGGGACTGTTCTGATTTCATACTTTTACTTGTACCTGTCCAGTTTTCCAAGCACCACTTATTGAAGAGGCTGTCTTTTCTCCACTGTATATTCTTGCCCACTTTATCAAAGATAAGGTGACCATATGTGTGTGGGTTTATCTCTGGGCTTTCTATCCTGTTCCATTGATCTATATTTCTGTCTTTGTGCCAGTACCATACTTTCTTGATTACTGTAGCTTTGTAGTATAGTCTGAAGTCAGGGAGCCTGATTCCTCCAGCTCCATTTTTCGTTCTCAAGATTGCTTTGGCTATTCAGGGTCATTTGTGTTTGCATGTAAATTGTGAAATTTTTTGTTCTAGTTCTGTGAAAAATGCCAGTGGTAGTTTGACAGGGATTGCATTGAATCTGTAGATTGTTTTGGGTAGCAGAGTCATTTTCACAATGTTGATTCTTCTAATCCAAGAACATGGTATATCTCTCCATCTATTTGTATTATCTTTAATTTCTTTCATCAGTGTCTTATAATTTTTTGCATACAGGTCTTTTGTCTCCCTAGGTAGGTTTTTTTTTATTTTCGGTATGCGGGCCTCTCACTGTCGTGGCCTCTCCCATTGCGGAGCACAGGCTCCAGACACGCAGGCTCAGTGGCCATGGCTCATGGGCCCAGCCGCTCGGCGGCATGTGGGGTCTTCCCGGACCGGAGCAGGAACCCGTGTCCTCTGCATTGGCAGGTGGACTCTCAACCACTGCGTCACCAGGGAAGCCCCTCCCTAGGTAGGTTTATTCCTAGATATTTTATTCTTTTTGTTGCAACAGTAAATGCGAGTGTTTTCTTAATTTCACTTTCAGATTTCTCATCATTAGTGTATAAGAATGCAAGAGATTTCTGTGCATTAATTTTGTATCCTGCTACTTTACCAAATTGATTGATTAGCTCTAGTAGTTTTCTGGTAGCATCTTTAGGATTCTCTATGTATACTATCCTGTCATCTGCAAACAGTGACAGCTTTACTTCTTCTTTTCCAATCTGGGTTCCTTTCATTTATTTTACTTCTCTGATTGCTGTGGCTAAAACTTCCAAAACTATGTTGAATAATAGTGGTGAGAGTGGGCAACCTTGTCTTGTTCCTGATCTTAGTGGAAATGGTTTCAGTTTTTCACCATTGAGGACTATGTTGGCTGTGGGTTTGTCATATATGGTCTTTATTATGTTGAGGAAATTCCCTCTATGCCTAGTTTCTGGAGGGTTTTTATCATAAATGAATGTTGAATTTTGTCAAAAGCTTTCTCTGCATAGATTGAGAGGATCATATGGTTTTTCTCCTTCAATTTGTTAATATGGTGTATCACATTGATTGATTTGTATATATTGAAGAATCCTTGCATTTCTGGAATAAACCCCACTTGATCATGGTGTATGATCCTTTTAATGTGCTGTTGGATTCTGTTTGCTAGTATTTTGTTGAGGATTTTTCCATGTATGTTCATCAGTGATATTGGCCTGTAGTTTTCTTTCTTGTGACATCTTTGTCTCGTTTTGGTATCAGGGTGATGGTGGCCTTGTTGAATGAGGTTGTGAGTGTTCCTCCCTCTGCTATATTTTGGAAGAGTTTGAGAAGGATAAGTATTAGCTCTCCTCTAAATGTTTGATAGAATTCGCCTGTGAAGCCATCTGGTCCTGGGCTTTTGTTTGTTGGAAGTGTTTTTTTTGTTTTGTTTTGTTTTGTTTTTTTTGCGGTACACAGACCTCTCACTGTTGTGGCCTTTTCCGTTGTGAAGCACAGGCTCCAGATGTGCAGGCTCAGCGGCCATGGCCCACGGGCCCAGCCGCTCCACGGCATGTAGGATCTTCCCGGACCGGGGCACGAACCTGTGTCTCCTGCATCGGCAGGCAGACTCTCTACCACTGCGCCACCAGGGAAGCCCCTGTTGGAAGATTTTTTATCACAGTTTCAATTTCAGTGCTTGTGACTGGTCTGTTCATATTTTCTAGTTCTTCCTTGTTCAGTCTCGGAAGGTTGTGCTTTTCCAAGAATTTGTCCATTTCTTCCCGGTTGCCCTTTTTTTTTTTAAATTAATTTATTTATTTTATGGCTGTGTTGGGTCTTCGTTTCTGTGCGAGGGCTTTCTCTAGTTGTGGCAAGTGGGGGTCACTCTTCATCGCGGTGCATGAGCCTCTCAGTATCATGACCTCTCTTGTTGTGGAGCACAGGCTCCAACGCTCAGGATCAGTAGTTGTGGTTTACAGGACTAGTTGCTCCGCGGCATGTGGGATCTTCCCAGACCAGGGCTCGAACCCATGTCCCCTGCATTGGCAGGTGGACTCTCAACCACTGCGCTGCCAGGGAATCCCCCAGTTGTCCATTTTATTGGCATAGAGTTGCTGTAGTAATCTTTCATGATCCTTTGTATTTCTGCAGTGTCAGTTGTTACTTCTCCTTTTTCATTTCTAATTCTATTATTTTGAGTCTTCTCCCATTTTTTCTGGAGGAGTCTGGCTAATGGTTTATCAATTTTGTTTATCTTCTCAAAGAGCTAGCTTTTAGTTTTATTGATCATTGCTATTGTTTCCTTCATTTCTTTTTCATTTATTTCTGATCTGATCTTTATGATTTCTTTCCTTCTGGTAACTTTGGGGAGTTTTTTTGTTCTTCTTTCTCTAATTGCTTTAGGTGCAAAGTTAGGTTGTTTATTTGAGATGTTTCCTGTTTCTTAGGTAGGATTGTATTGCTATAAACTTCCCTCTTAGAACTGCTTTTGCTGCATCCCATAGGTTTTGGGTTGTCGTGTCTCCATTGTCATTTGTTTCTAGGTATTTTTTGATTTCCTCTTTGATTTCTTCAGTGATCACTTGGTTATTAAGTAGTGTATTGTTTAGCCTCCATGTGTTTGTATTTTTTACAGATCTTTTCGTGTAATTGATATCTAGTCTCATAGCATTGTGGTTGGAAAAGATACTTGATACAATTTCAATTTCCTTAAATTTACCAAGGCTTGATTTGTGACCCAAGATATGATCTATCCTGGAGAATGTTCCATGAGCACTTGAGAAGAATGTGTATTCTGTTGTTTTTGGATGGAATGTCCTATAAATATCAATTAAGTCCATCTTGTTTAATGTATCATTTAAAGTTTGTGTTTCCTTATTTATTTTCATTTTCGATGATCTGTCCATTCGTGAAAGTGGGGTGTTAAAGTCCCCTACTATGATTGTGTTACTGTCGATTTCCCCTTTTATGGCTGTTAATATTTGCCTTTTGTATTGAGGTGCTCCTATGTCGGGTGCATAAATACTTACAATTGTTATATCTTCTTCTTGGATCGGTCCCTTGATCATTATGTAGTATCCTTCTTTGTCTCTTGTAATAGTCTTTATTTTAAAGTCTATTTTGTCTGATATGGGAATTGCTACTCCAGCTTTCTTTTGATTTCCGTTTGCATGGAATATGTTTTTCCATCCCCTCACTTTCAGTCTGTATGTGTCCCTACGTCTGAAGTGGGTCTCTTGTAGACAGCATATATACGGCTCTTGTTTTTGTATCCATTCAGCAAGTCTGTGTCTTTTGGTGGGGACATTTAATCCATTTACATTTATGGTAATTATCGATATGTATATTCTTATTCCCATTTTCTTAATTGTTTTGGGTTTGTTATTGTAGGTCTTTTCCTTCTCTTGTATTAACTGCCTAGAGAAGTTCCTTTAACATTTGTTGTAAAGCTGGTTTGGTGGTCTGAACTCTCTCAGCTTTTACTTGTCTGTAAAGGTTTTAATTTCTCTATCAAATCTGGATGAGATCCTTGCTGGGTAGAGTACTCTTGGTTCTAGGTTTTTCTCCTTCATCACTTTAAATATGTCCTGCCACTCCCTTCTGGCTTGCAGAGTTCCTGCTGAAAGATCAGCTGTTAACCTTATGGGGATTCCCTTGTGTGTTATTTGTTGTTTTTCCCTTGCTGCTTTTAATATGTTTTCTTTGTATTTAATTTTTGATAGTTTGATTAATATGTGTCTTGGCATGTTTCTGCTTGGATTTATCCTGTATGGGACTCTCTGTGCTTCCTGGACTTCATTAACAATTTCCTTTCCCATATTAGGGAAGTTTTCAACTATAATCTATTCAAATATTTTCTCGGTCCCTTTCTTTTTCTCTTCTTCTTCTGGGACCCCTATAATTTGAATGTTGGTGTGTTTAATGTTGTCCCAGAAGTCTCTGAGACTGTCCTCAGTTCTTTTCACTCTTTTTTCTTTATTCTTCTCTGCAGTAGTTATTTCCACTATTTTATCTTCCAGGTCACTTATCCGTTCTTCTGCTTCAGTTATTCTGCTATTGATCCCTTCTAGAGAATTTTTCATTTCATTTATTGTGCTGTTCATCATTGTTTGTTTGCTATTTAGTTCTTCTATGTCCTTGTTTAACTTTTCTTGTATTTTGTCTATTCTATTTCCAAGATTTTGGATCATCTTTACTATCATTATTCTGAATTCTTTTTCAGGTAGACTGCCTATTTCCTCTTCATTTATTAGGTCTGGTTGGTTTTTACCTTGTTCCTTCATCTGCTGTGTGTTTTTCTTTCTTCTCATTTTGCTTAACTTACTCTGTTTGGGGTCTCCTGTTTTCATGCTGCAAGTTTGTAGTTCCCGTTGTTTCTGGTGTCTGTCCCCAGTGGCTAAGTGGGTTGGTTCAGTGGGTTGGTTCAGTGGGTTGTGTTCAGTGGGTTGTGTAGGCTTCCTGGTGGAGGAGACTAGTGCCTGTGTTCTGGTGGATGAGGCTGGATCTTGTCTTTCTGTTGGGCAGGTCCACATCTGGTGGTGTGTTTTGGGGTGTCTGTGGCCTTATTATGATTTTAGGCAGCCTCTCTGCTAATGGATGGGGCTGTGTTCCTGTCTTGCTAGTTGTTTGGCATTGGGTGTCCAGCACTGTAGTTTGCTGGTCATTGAGTGAAGCTGGGTCTTGGTGTTGAGATGGAGATCTCTGCAAGTTTTTTGCCATTTGATATTATGTGGAGCTGGGAGGTCTCTTGCAGACCAGTGTTCTGAAGTTGGCTCTCCCACCTCAGAGGCACAGCAGTGACTCCTGGCTGGAACACCAAGAGCCTTTCATCCACACGGCTGCTAGTGTTGGAGGGTTTACTGCAGAGGTGGGGGTGGCTGTGGCTCACTGTGACGACAAGGACACTGGCAGCAGAAGTTCTGGGAAGTACTCCTTGGCGTGAGCCCTCTCAGAGTCTGCCATTATCCCCACCAAAGAGCCCGGGTAGGCTCCTGTCCACAGTGTGACCTTTTAAAATAGAAATTAGATAGCTATTAATATTCTGCAGTCATATAAAGTATAATGGATACTTTTATATTTATTGCAATTTTATGGGAAACCGAGGCTGGAAAAGTTAAGTGAAATGTCTAAGATACAGCTAGCAATTTTCAGTGCTGAGATTCAAAATCATACAGCCTGGCTCCCAAAAGCCATGCTCTTAGTAATTAGCCCACACTGCCTTCCTTCATTTTAATTCCTTGATCAAAATCGTTTAGCTACATTACATAGCCATAGAATTGAATTTGAACTCCTGACCATGGATTCTTTATCTGATATCTGCCTGTATCATTTTCTCACCCTGATACCTGTGTTTCAACACAATAGCCTAATCTAACTATACTCCACCTCTGGGCTTTTGCAGTCACTATTCTAGATTCCTGGAATGTTTCTTCAGATTTTTGCAAACTGAATCCTTCTAGTCATTTAGCTTTCTGGCTCAAATGGATCATCCTCAAGGAGGCTTCCCAAGGCCAATCAATCTAATAGTCATCTGGCCATACTTCTTATTATCCATTTTTATTTTCTTGAAACTTTCTATATTAACATTGCCTTTTTACTTTATTTTTCAGTTTATGTATTTCCTCTCCCCTCACTGGAAAGAAATCTCCACAAAACCTGAGATCCTGTATCTCTTGCTTGCTTCTGTATTCCATCAAACTAGAATAGTGCCTGGCACACAGAGGGTACTTAAATTTTTTTTTTAATAAATGAGTGATCTCATGAACACTCATAAGCATTTCAATATACTGTCTAGAGTAGTTGAGAAAAAGGTGGTGCTCTGGGAACTACATAAACCCACAGACGTTTTCATCTGCACTAATGTCAATGAATAGTTGTGAATTGATTATTAAAAAACTGCAAATTTTTCTATAAGATTTAGAATCTCTACTGTCTCTATTTAAGGTGGGTGGATTGGAAGTAGATATATTTTCTTGCTTAAGGAAGGTAATGAATGGAGCTAAATTCTGTTACATAAGAAAGGAATCAAACTATGTGGAGGGACGTAACAGAGGGGGAGAGAGAGGGGAGTTGAAAGATAATTTAACAGCAGCCATGCCACAGGGAGAGGAATCTCTCAAGAAAGTTTTGTTGAGTTATATGCAATTTCATTATTTTTGTTTCTCCCAAAAATTCTATGACAAAGACCTACTTATTTCAAAATATTTTGAGCTATGTTTTGTTTTTGGTGTGTTTAGTTTTAATTTTTTCTTTTTTATTTATTTGTTGAAATATGTATAGGAGTCAGTGCTATATAAGAGTAAGACTGTAGACAAAGGCTCCATCTTGGGTCATGTTGCTTATTATGGCAAACAGAAGCTCTGTGTTCATGAGGCTACTGGCAGGCAATTGGTACAAATTAAGATAATAATGATAGAAAATTGTAAACCATTGTTATGATACGAGAAATAAAAGGTGCTAAGGGAGCAGAAGCAGAAGTATATAACCTATTCTAAGGATTCAAGAAACACTTCTCTAAGGAAGAGTAAGCTAATCAGTCATAAGGACAGACATGGGTAATGTGTATTCCCAGGCGCAGAGCAATGTATAGAAAATCTGAGAGGTGAGCATGTGGTCCATTTGAAAGTCTTGGTATAGTCAGGCATTGGCAGGGAATAGTGTAAGCGAGGGATAAGTGGCTTCAGGATGTTAAAGAAGAGACATGCAGATCATTACAGCCTTACTGGTCTTTGTAAGAAACTGATGTTTTATCATAAAGGCAATAGGAGACTATTGAAAGTTATTAAGCATAGGAGAAATGTGGTCCGATAAGTGATTTACAAAGATTTCACAGCTGGGTGGGGAATAAAGTAGAAGAGGAATATACTGCATATAGTAAAACCCTTTATAAAGCTGGTATATAAGGGAGAAATGTTAGTAGCAAACTAGAATAGTGGAAGTGGGGGCATGAAGAACTGGAACGACTTGAGAGCTATTTAAGAAACAAAACGGCATAATGAAGTGGTTTATTGGTATGGTGAATACTGTGCCATTCAAATCCACTTTTTAGAGCGTGCTGCTGCTAAATAGCCCCAGTTTCAGCTGGGAAGATCTCCCCTGCCCAAGGCTGCACCCCTTTCTAGGGTGGCCACATCCAATGAATAATCAGTGGGAGGATATAAATATTCATTCAAGGATATCCATGGGATTGGCATGGAGACTGCAGTTCGACCCAACTTTTCCCTCTACATAATCCTGTTCCCTTCTTTTCCCTTCCATAGCTGTTGATCCCAAGAGCACTTCCTAGTAAACTTCTGAACGCTAATTTCTGCCTCAGAGTCCACTTCCCAGTGAACCCAATCTATGGCAACCGGTTATGAATCTGAGGTGTGTAATGAAGAGTGATAATTTAATAGACTCCTAGATTTCCCTCTTGAAAACTGGGTAATAGATAGGTTATTTAATGAGATAGGGAATCCCAGAAAAAAAGGCGTATTTTAAGAATTAAGAAATTTTAGGTCCCATGTGACATCTAAGTGGAGGTATTCAGGCATCTCTTAACTCTTCAGATCTGCATTCCAGGAGGTAAGCCATGGAAGCTGAGAGTAAAGGAGGTAGGTAAGGGAATTAGAGAATTAATTAGAATGTTTGAAATCATGATTGGGTAGATGGGAAAATAAATTGACTAGAATATGAAAACACAGCATAAGATCTAAATGTCACAGTGAAGAACTATAATTTGGCACATGTTTTATGTGAATTCTTATAAAAATGAGAGGAGTTAAGAAAAGATACCATGGCAGACCTCTCACTGTTGTGGCCTCTTCCGTTGCGGAGCACAGGCTCCGGACGCGCAGGCTCAGCGGCCATGGCTCACGGGCCCAGTCGCCCCGCGGCGTGTGGGATCTTCCCGGACCGGGGCACGAACCCGTGTCCCCTGCATCGGCAGGCGGACTCTCAACCACTGCGCCACCAGGGAAGCCCCAGGCTGCCTCTTTTTAACATGAGACCTAAAGTTCAATTCTTTGGTAAGAATATCTTCTACCTTATACTCTCTGCCTGTCTTGAGCCCAGTTGAAAAGTTTCTGCAGCGCTCAGATTTAACCAGCTAAGAGGGACCAAGAAAGTATTTCAATTCATTTGACAGAAATCTTCTAACAAAAAGAATGCATCCTAAAATAAATGCCTCTGGATGAAAAAAAACATGACAGTACAGTGGAAGTTTGATCCTGTCTTTTAAAGTCAGGAGCACATTTTGGCTTTTGTGTGATTCTCAATTCAAAACATCTGTCCTCATTAATAATGTGGTAAAAAGGGTCATGTAAGATTTGGCACCAAAATATTGGTTACCCTTATAACCAATAGAGAAGATACTCCTTAGATGCTTCTTTGGATCTGCTTTGCAGAGAAAGAAATATATCTTTGCTGTACTGAGAATTGCACAGTCAGAACATTTTTGCTGAATAGAGAACTATCTCAGTCACTCATGACTTATTTTTTATTGACCAGAAACTAGATCGTAGACCCAATTTTCTAACCCAGGGAAAACAAAATAAGAACTGTGGCTGAGAACTCTCTCTGAGTGAATAGAATGCAGTTTTCCCATTTTATTTGAGAATATATTAGATACACAGAAGATAGAGATTGTAATTATGGGTCAAATAGAAGCTCAAATCCAACACATGGCATTTATGAATAAAAAAATATTTGCCTGCCTACTATGGAAAACAGTTGACATAGACCTTGTTCTTACAGTTTTGGGAAGTAGAGTCTGTGCCATATAGCTTCTGTTTGCCCCTCCAGAACCTCTACTCACCTTTCTCTATTTGCACTTTGCTCAGGGAGGCTGAACTCTAAGCTGTATCAGCTGGCTCCTTGTTCTCTAGAGTTCAGTTGATTTTGAGGGGTAGGAGGCACTCTAGGAGATTCGGTGAGTGGGAAAGAAGTATATTCGGGGTTTTATTGCCCTGGTCAGTCTTCCTAAGGGCTTGTAATGGGCCGGCTCCCTATATGGCAGGTCACAGCTCCAGAAAGGTAGCTTTCCTGCTCTCAAAACTCACTTTCCCCCAGGACTCAGGATGGTGTCAGAACTCCACTGTTATTAGTCCTAGGATACTTTGATATTTCTTTTTTTTTTTTTAATAAATGTATTTATTTTAGTTTTTGGCTGCATTGGGTCTTCATTGCTGTGCACGGGCTTTTCTTTCATTGCAGTGAGCGGGGGCTACTTTTCGTTGCGGTGCACGGGCTCTAGGCGTGTGGGCTTCAGTAGCTGTGGCACGTGGGCTCAGTAGTTGTGGCTCACTATTCTAGAGCGCAGGCTCAGTAGTTGTGGCGCACGGGCTTAGTTGCTCTGTGGCATGTGGGATCTTCCCAGACCAGGGCTGGATCCCGTGTCCCCTGCATTGGCAGGCAGATTCTTAACCACTGTTACCACCAAGGAAGTCTCTGTGACATTTCTTATTGCTTCCCTACATCAGACCCATAGCTTTTCCAAGAATACATTTTGAAACCCTCCTCCAATTACTCAATTTAAGTGTGCCATTTTTTTTTTCTTGCTAAGACAGTAGACTGAACCACTCAGACAAGGGTTAATACATTATTCTTAATTGTTCTTCAAACCTCCTTAAAATATTGTCATCAGAAGTAGGATTTAATCAACCTTGAATACTATGTTTAAAGTATTTTGCAGCCCTTTAACTAGGCTTCTAAATACAATTGACCCTTCAACAACAAGGGTTTGAACTGTTTGGGTCCACTTTTACATGGATTTTTTTCTGGGGTAATTGCTACAGGACTACATCGTTCATCTGCATCTGTGGTTGGTTGAATTGCAGATGTGAAACCATGGATAAGAAGGAACCGCTAAGGAAGGTTCCTTCCGCTATAAATTATATGTGGATTTTTGACTGTGCAGAGGTAGGGCACCTCTAATCCCAGCATTGTTCAAGGGTGAACTTTCTATATATTCATTATAAATCAAGAATTTATTTTTTAGTGCCTACTAGTGTGCATGGAACTGGGCAAGAAGATGAATCAGTCATTAAACCGGCTCTCAAGATGCTGACAGTAAGGTAGCAAACATGGAGCATATTAAATATTGTAGATGATAGGCTTTGGAAATTGAGCACATGTTCCATATTTCTGATTTCTAAGGTTATATTTGATTTTGTTTTCAGTGTTTCTTTTGATCTCATTTACTTTTAGTCTATGTTAGCTTTGTTTTATGTGCTTTTGTTTTCATATTTTCCTGGTAATTTGGGCAGCTATATTCTGATTATAATTGTTTCTTAAAACTGTTCCCTAGTTTATTAACTTTGAACATTATCTATTGTTTCCCTGCTTTAAAAGGATGAGACATTTGTGTACGTATGTCTTCCTTCCTCCTCTGTTTACTTCCAGCATCTAAATTTTTATTGAGTGATATTTTTACAGGGTAAAGATTTACAACTTTACATCCTCTTCAATAGCCATAATTTTCAAAGCTGTTTAATATTATTTATATTTAAAAGAATTCGGTGCTTACAGAGTTTTATTTTGTAGTATAACTTCTTCCATTTACAGTTATTTTGGGTCATTGTTTATTTTGGTGGATTTTGATATTAATAAATTTTATGTGCTCCTTTTATAGTCTAGAGATTGTTATTAGTATTAAAGGCTGCAAATATCTCCTCCTGGTCTTTTCCCCTTCTATTAACTCTGTCTATGGCATCAGTCATGAACACAAATTCTGAAATTTAAGGTAGTCAAGTTTATCAAGTGCATATCTTATAACTTATATTTTTAAAATTAGAAAAGAAATTCTCTTCATTAACTTTATAATTTTATCTTTCATACTTAATTTAAAAAATTCACCTGGGGCTCTTAGCGTCTTTTTTACCAGATATCGAGCCAGTATCCACAACACCATCTGCTAAAGGGGTGCTCATTTTCCTTTCTGATATGTATTAATAATAACTAATCTTTACTGAGCTCATTCTATGCCCACTAGTGTTCTAAGTGCATTACTCAACTAATCCTTATAAAAACCCTATAAAGAAGACATTATTTTTTGTTTATATTATATATATATATATTTTAAAATTTCAGCTTTATTGAGGCATAATTGATATAAAAATTTATAAAATATTTAAAAGATACATCGTGGTGATTTGCAATATATACACATCGTGAAAGGATTCCTCTCATCTAGTTATTTAACCATATCCATCACTTCACATATTTACCTTGAGGAAATTATGCCAAGTGAAATAAGCCAGACACAGAAAGACAAATACTGCATGGTATCACTTTTCTGTGGAATCTACAATTTTTTAAAAAGTTAAATTCAGAGAAAACAGAGAGTGGAAAAGTGATTGCTGGGGACTGAGGCAGAGGTGGGAGAAATAGGGACATGCTGGTAAAAGGGCACAAACTTTCAGGTATAAGATGAATAAGGTCAGAGGATCTAGTGTAAAATATGGTAACTGTAGTTGATAACACTGTATTGTATAATTGAAATTTGCTGAGAGTAGAACTTAAATGTTCTCACCAAAATAATAATAATAAAATAATAAAGAAGACACTATTTTTACTTCCTATTTTACAGAAGAGGAAACGGAGGCACAGAGCGGTGAATAGTTAGGTTAAGGTCACAGAACTATTAAGTTCCAGAAACATGTTTTGGATTCAAGCAGTGGGGCTCCAGTATTCACACTTTTAACCACTACATTCTACTCACCTTCATTCCATGTGTGCATGGATATTTTTCTAAGTCCACTGTTGTTTTGTTTTTTCGGTCTGGTTATTTATTCCTGAATTAGTTGCACGAAGTACTTTATTACTGTGCTTTGTAATATATCTTAATACCTGGTAGGATAAATTTTTGTTCTTCTCTTTCCAAATTGAAATAACCCTCTGTGGACCTTTATTCTTCAAGGTAAATTTTTGAATAATTTTTCTGAGTTCCTCAAAAAAGCCCTGTTGGATGTTGATTCAAATTTGTGTTGAATTTATAGGTTAATCTGGAGCATTGATATCTTTATAGTGTTAAAAATTCCATCCATAAACATGAAAGTAATGTTTAGCCTGTGTTTATGCCCTTTACGGCCTTTAATATAATTAAATTTTTTTCTCCATAAATTGCTGTGCAAGGTAAATTCTTTGTTAATTCCTGTTTATTTTTCCTATTGTGAATGGTATCTAATATATACTCCAGTTGGATGTTACCAATAAAAAGTAATGTTTTTAATTTAAAAAATGCTCTTACACTTTTTAAGTTCATTTTTTTATTTAGAAGGCCAATGGAACTCTCTAATTCTAAAATATTTTTCATTCTGTTGAGTTTTCAATGTAGTTAATTCCATCACCTGTAGATACTGACAGTTTTGTCTCTTCCCTTCTTATTATTCTCTCACCTATTGATTTTTTTTTCCCCCCAATCATAGGCCTGAGCTACCAGGCTTTTTCATCCTATTTCTGATCTTAAAGATATATGGCTAACTAAAGATTTTCCATAATCATGAGATTTCCTGAGTTTTTGATCAAATTAAGAAAGTTTTGGACTATTCCTAGCTTTAAGTTCTTTTTCTAAACATAATTACTTGTTAATATTTATCAAATGCTTTTTCTGTATCTATTGAAAAATTCTTTGATTTTCTCCTTTTCTTCACTAATGTGATAATCTGAATTTCAAAGGTAAGTCTACTGAACTAAATATATTATTTTAAAGCATTTTGTATCTGATTATCAGACATTTTGTTTAGGATTTTTGCAACTATTTTCATAGGTGAACTAGACCTATGATTTTTGTGCTATTCTTATTCCAGTTTTGGGCTTAGGTTCACATGGCCTTACAAGATAAATCACACAGCTCCTCCCACCCCCCATGTTTTCTTTAATAACGATGTGGTTAAAGCAAATTTGTGAGAATTGACCATACAGCTGTTTTAATTGGAGGATTTTTTTCAGAATGTGGAGGAGTTGTTCTCTGATTGCCATTTCGGTTTTTCAAAATGATTATTTGATATGTCAACTTTCATATTTTTGTGTGTCCAATTTTTTTATAGCTTTCTATCCTGTCCATGTAGGTTTTCAAATTTTGCAAGTTTCCATTGGAACCTATTTATCATGTTCTTGATTATATTCCTTTACCATCTTGTATAAAATAATAAAATTATAAGTAATTTTTTACTTTTATGTTTTCAGTATTAATTATCAAATTATTTATGTAAGTTTACATTTATATTATTAGATTTAGATGTATTATATTTATTAATTGATAATTTTTTTTAAATTTAGAAATCTTTGTTATATTATATTGCATTTATTATCCTTTTATAATGCTCTGTTTTATCATTTGGGATTTATAAATTTTCTTACCCCCTTCTCTGGTATCTAAGCTTTAGCATGGTAGACGGAGTCAGGGTTGCTTGTTATTTTGCCATATTATCCTGCACTTGAGTAGCATCTCTCTTAACATATGTATTTTCCATTCCATTTATGTATTTTTCTCTTCTTCAGAAATACCATTTATGTCTAGATTGGGTCTATTTTGTTTGCTTTCTATAGCTGTTGTCTTTCAGCATTTTTGTCACTATTTTTTTCCATTTGGTTTTGCGTGTTCACTCATCTGTCTTCTACCTCATTGCTACTGTTCTAATAATATCTATTCCAAGTCTTGAAAATCTTAGTGTATTTTCAAATTTTAACATTTTTCCATTGTTATTTTCAATATTCTTCCTGATTTCTTCTAGTTTACCATTTATATTCTGCTGTCTTATTTTTTTCTATTTCTTGTACTTATTCTTTGAAGTTTCTTTGCAAATAATTCACATTCTTTTTTATTATAATAATTAAGAAATTGACTTTACAACATTTCATATTCCACGAGTGTTCTTTACTTCAGGTTGTTTACTTGTTTTATTGCTTTTGTCTGAACTGAAAGGATTCAGATTTGTGTTAATTAAATCAGTTCTATGAATAAGTTTATTTTTTGAAATATCTCCCACATCCCCACTCCTATTCAAAAAGGAGTGTAGAGGTTGATCAGTATTCTTAAGATTAGGTAGAATGTTTCACTTTAACTTATGCTTAAACCCTTAAGTTAATTAATTATGTTTATGTTATTTAGCACTTATAATATGCTACATATTATATTAATGTTGTATCACACATTAGCCCATTTCATTTTAATAACTATCTTATAAGGTGTATAGTATAATTAATTCCACTTTGCAATTGATGAAATAGAGTCATAGGAAGGTGAAGCTACTCCATTAATGTCACACAATTAGTTAAATGGAGGGTTTGGGTGGTAGTATTTACTAATCAAAAAGGATTTTTGCAAGTTATTGCCATTTACAGTTATAATTTATGAAAATTAAATTTGTAAAATTATATTATTATTTTTGACATTTTAGAGTTACAGATGAGGATTTATTTTTTCAAATTACAATATTCAGTTTGTAGGACAATAAACCAAATGAGTCTTAGAGAACATTAGGTCTGGTTCCTCGATTTTGCAAATGAGGGAAACAGGCCAGAGAGCCCTGTCTTCATTGCTGGGTCATCTATCCTTATTATTCCATTTGTAGCTATTTGAAATAATCAAAGAGGTTCAGCTATTTTATGATTCACTTTGAAATATGTAAGTATTGAGAAATAAAATCTATCTATCTATCTATCATTCCTCCTCCTTTAAACACTAGCAAAAGCAAAAATATAGGCTAGAATATGCTTTCATAAACTTATTTGCTGTCTCCTAAACATCTTTATACTCCAACGCTTTATTCAATGATTTAAAATGAACAAGTGTGCCTGACCAGACCTAAAAAATGATTTTGTAATAAGTCAAGATTATAAAATTTATTTTCTAACATACAGCTAATGAATGCTTACTGTCAGGCATTGTCAGAGCAATGAACACACAGCAGTCAACAGTTTCTGCTCTTAAGTCTTTGCCCCCATGGAACTTATAGATAAAAAAGTAAACTATCATGTCGTATAAGCAGGTAGTGAAAACCATGAAGGGAATTGAGTGATGAGGTTGGGGGTGGTTTTTTAAAAATTCCCGAGGGAAAACCTCTCTAAGGAGATACCATATGTGGAGATCTGAATGAAATGATGAATTGAACCATTTAATAATCTGAGGCTGAAGAGCTTTTCATGGAGAGCAAGGATTGGGCATACTTTAGGAAGAGCAATGATTCTAGTGTTTGGAAGGTAAGGTGACTAAGGAGGAAATGGATAGAGATTATTACAGATAGGCAAGGGCTAGCTCGTATAGGGCCTTGCAGAGCCTAGTAAAGAGTGGGATTTATTCTAAATGTGACTGAAGCCACTAGAGGATTTAAATCTGGAAATGGGATGATTTGATTTATTTTTTAAAAAGATTATTCTGTTGATGTTTGGAGAAGAGACTACAAGGGCAAGAAAGGAAAGCAAAATGTCAGACAGAACACTGTGGATCGTAAGTTCACAAATTATAAATTGATAAAGTCAAGCTGAACAAAAGAATTGTTTTAACTAGACATTGCTTATTGCTTTTTAATTCTCTTTAAATATCATTGGAATACAGCTTGGTATATGCTTTATATACCTTTTAAGCCTATGTAAGAGAACTCAAAATTTTACATAAAGGGCATTTACTTCAGGCTGCCATGTCCGTCTTCACCATTCCTAAATAGATCGATTCCTCCAACCTAAAAAATAATCTGATAATGTCTAGCCTAGGGCACTGGAATTGTACTATTTAAGTTTAAATTCCATATTTGCTGCTAACTAGCTATGCTCCTTGATAACTCTGTAATATATGTCAAGTTACTTAAGCTCTCTCAGTTTCATTATGGATATATTTAATAGTACCCACTTACTAAGGTCGTTTTGATGATTAAATAAAATAATCTATGAAAGGATTTTTTTTCCCTTTTTTTTTTCTATGAAAGGATTTTAACAAAGAATTTGATGCAGAATAAATTTGCAATGAACACTGGTTGTTGTTATCCACTCTGACCCTGGTAAAGAATTTTTACATGTTACTTAGAGGCAATAATAATAAAAATACTATTAGTGATACTTTCATCAAACATTTTCTCCAAGATTAAACTTGAATATATATGAGTTCATTCATTCATTCATTCATTCATTCAAAAAAAAACCCAAAACACTTATTTCAGCAACAGTAATGTTTCAGGTTTTACATGAGTTGCACAGGCTGGAGGAAAGATTCAGAGAACAAAGGAAAAAGCAGTATTACCTTAAAATTGTTTTCTGACCTCCATAAATTAATATGCAAATAATATACAAATACCTTAACATTTAGATATAGTTCCCTCTATAAAAGAGAAAGTTTGATAAATCAGCTGAAGCTATATAATTCTGAATATGAATGACCTTCAGTTAGTAGAAAAGTTCAAAATGAATGAAAATAAAGGAATTTGAAACACTCTGGATATATTTTCTTTTTTTATTTTTCCCTTTAATATTATCTATTGCAAAAAATTTGGTCTACATAATTTACACCTCAATCTAAGTCCACAGAGCCAAGGGTCAGAAACCTCAACCATCTTTAAGGGATTGTTTTAAGAAATCCCTTCCCTGTGGTGTCACTACCCTGAAGCAACATTTTCTTAACAGTCACAATTTCCTCTGAATATTTCCATAAAACTTTGTGTTTTAGGTTAAAAACAACTTTTTCAGTCTCATTATCTTTAAAAACAAAAGTCCAAAAAAAAAAAGGGTAGAAAAAAGATTAAATTTATAAGTATTTACCATTTCAGGTTGGCAATTTTTTCATTTCATTGAATAAGAGCAAATAAAATATAGGTTTATACTCTAATTCATATAAAATAACATCCTCTGTGGTATTTATCACTGTTGCTTCCTCCCCACCCCACGCCCTTGTTTAGAAGAAACTGATTTGACTTTGAATAAGTTTGAATCCAAATCAAGCTGGATGATTTACGATTGAATGATTGAATAAACCCAAAATTTATTTAACTATAAAATGTCAAAAAAATTATTGGCCCTATACATTGCTCAGCATGGCATTTTAAGCCATAATGCAACAGAGTATAATCCAGTAAACTGGAAGACATAGTGTGGAAGCCATTTTCTTCCAAGTTTTTTTCTCTATCATTTCTAGTTCCAGCTCCATAGATATGGCATGTTAAAAGGGTGCTTGTTTACATTTGAATAAATATCCCTAGTAGGCTACCTGTTTCCTCTTTTTTTTTTTTTGGTTATTTTCCTTTCATACTTAAAATTCATGATTTTAAAAATCGATTTTTATTAGAATTCAAAGATAAATTGGCTGTTTTTTTCTTAATCAGTGAGACTATTAATGATTATATATGTTGGAAATTGTTTTCTTTCAAAACTTTATTTAATTTACCCTATTTGAGTGAAAAAAGAATTTGTCTCATTTTAGTATATCAGGACTAGAGGTTGAAACTTTGCATTCTTGGACATAACCACATTTATGTACAATTAGCTTAGTATGATCTGGAGTGCCTTGAAAGAACACTGGGTGTAGGAAAGCTGTGTTCTATTCGTAGATCTGCAGTAATTGTCTGTAAAACCAAATTAGCCACTTCTCCCCTCTAAGCCTCCGTTTTCTAATATAAAAAAAAAGAGAGTGGGTCAGATGGTATCTGAATCCATTCTTCTTATTAATTCCATGAGCTAAGAGTATAAATATACTGTGGAATTACAAGAAGAAAAATTTTTTAAACTTTTTCATTTTTTTTCTTGAAAATTCAGTGGCCATAATTTTTATACTGAGTGTACAAGATTTCAAGTTAGCAGGCAATTGCCTGGAACATTTACCACACTGTTTTAGTTATCAAACTTACATGATGAGATTTTCCTGGAATAAAGTCTACCTAAATAAATTTCCAAAGCACTCCATGGGATTCTAACCTGTATCTATAAATTATTATACAGACCTAAGTGTCTGAGTACAAGATTTTTTACAAGCTGAGTTGACATTCAAAAGTATGCCGTGCTCGCAAGTCAGTCAGCTCAATGGACCATTGCATGCACGTGATGGTTATTAACCCCTTTTTTTCCACTGTCAGTTAAATGGGCTTCCTCATAAAATCACATTCCAGGGTTGACATGGTCTTCTGGCACCCAGAGACCTACCATATAAACTGACAAGCAAGACTAACTAGGCGTGAGGGATTGTTCCAAAAAGATTTCCAGCCCCAAACATTCTAGCTAATTGAAGAACAAGAATAGGGTAATTTCACTGCTATTCCTAAAATTACAGCTTTATTGTTTGAAAGTTTATGGGGGACCCGTAAGTTGTGTCTGGCGCAATCATTTCAAAGTCACCTGAGGGGAACAGGAAAGAGTGAGTACTGTACCGGGTACTTTTCTGGCTTCTCAAATATGGGATAAAATGATAACCAGGTGAAACAAACCTAGAATAGCCTAAAACTGTTCTCTTTTCTAAAGGAATTTCCAATTCATGTTGTCCTAAGTGATAAACAAAAGCAGCATAGTCTGAGAAAAGAAGTTTTGCCAAGAATTTGAGTTGGGCCTCTCACTGTTGCGGCCTCTCCCGTTGCGGAACACAGGCTCCAGACGCGCAGGCTCAGCGGCCATGGCTCATGGGCCCAGCCGCTCCGCGGCATGTGGGATCTTCCCGGACCGGGGCATGAACCCGCGTCCCCTGCATCAGCAGGCGGACTCTCAACCACTACGCCACCAGGGAAGCCCAAGAGTTTGAGTTTTGAAGAGGTTCTAGTTAATTATAAAATCATTATCACTTTAATTTATGATGTTTAAAAGGATAAAGGGAGGCATCCAAGGTCAAACACTAAGTTGAATAATCAGAGTTGTAACTATAATTTTATCTTGCATTTGATGAGACATTCTTGGGCTGGAGTTATTGCCCAATAGCTGCATGGACCTGGGCAATTGTATGCTGTCCTGTTATTTCCTTCAGCCCCTTGTCCTGATGCTTGTATGTCACTGGCTAATCTCTGATCTGCTCTTTGGATGGGACTCAGATATCCAAATTTGGAATCTGGTACTATTTATCCATGTTCTTTCCCCAAACTCCTGCAGGTTCACCCTCTCATTTAAGTCCTTACAGACAAAAGAGATCTTTCAGCTTATTTTCTGCCATCAAGGAGGGGCTCAGCGCTTAACACCTCATAAAAACTATTTGCTTTCACACTAAAATAAGGAGGCCCCAGGCTAGATATATAAATATATCACAATGATGTAAATATATCACCAGAGGTACACATGTTGAAGAAAAAATTCTATAAATTTCAACAAAATATATGAAAGGAAGAAACAAAAACACAATCCCTTTTCCAAATTTCCATATACTTACAGAAAAAACAGGTGAGAGAAATAGGATCAACAGATAAGGATTACAATGAATATAAAAGGATTAATTATCCCCTTCCAAAGATAAACACTTTTGAATTGGGTAAAGTCAAGCTAACGAGTTAATAAAAAACTAACAAAAATGATCAAACACTATTCTGAAGAGACACCTACAACTTTTAAAACAGTTGAAAATGAAGTTGAAATATAACATGTCAGGCAAATTCTAATCTATATTTAACAAATTCTAACAAAATACAGAAACATCAGATGAGGGGAAGAAGATGTACTCTTGGGAAATTTTTTATTTTTACAAAATATATTGCACATTTAGTTCACTACTTGTCAGATTTTTAAAAATACATTATTTAGGAGATTTTGAATGTAAGTATAAAATGGGACTTTGTTTAGAGTGTTTGTGTGTGTGTGTGTGCATGCACGTGTGCATGCGCATGTTGGTGGTTTTGGTATCCAGTATCTTATAATGATTGAGCAGTTTTCTATCTACAATGAATACTTTAGAAGAGTTTACATAACATAGGACATATTAGTTCCTCTGGGTCAGAATATATCTTTAAATATACTTTCTTGTTCCCTCTGTAGTACTGGATTTTCAGTTTTACAGCCTTTTTTTTGCTATAAACATTACTCATTTATATTTGTATGTTTAAGTATATGTTAGATATTTAAGTATATATAGATATATAGTTATAAATGAGCAAAGTTTATATATTTTAAGCATCTATTTTGCTAGATTTTTAAATATATTATAATAAAGGAGCAGTGCTTCATTTGCCCATTTGTAATTTCATAAAGAATCAATATTGTAAAGAACAAATTGCATCCCTCTTTTCTTTAGAGATACGAAAGGATGAAAATTTATGTATTTTCATTTGTGTTTTCACCTGTTAGACTTGGGATTTGGAATTTTATATAAATAAACTAATTTATGAATATATTTTATATATTCATATTTATATAACAATTTTATATAAGTAAACTAACAAAGTCTTTATTCAGGAGGCATTTGATCTCTGCAACCAAATGTTTGCCTTGTAGAAGTTAGGTGTTACTTTTTTTTTTTTTTTTGCTGCTTCTCTTACTTATAAGTTAATAAATGAACTTTGTAATTTGCTGCTTCAGTCTTCTCTGTTTTCTGAAATTGCTCTCATGCAAACCCCTCAAAGAAAATCACTCTTTTTACTTTTATATTCTCAGAGCCTAGCGTGGTACCTGACATATATTAGGTGATCAATATATGTTTACTATTTGAACTATAAACTGACAAAAGTATAGAATGCAGGTCCGATTCCATGTTTTTTGAATAATAGTTAATATAAGTGATGATAATGGTATCTACTAAAATTATAAATTCAGAGAATGGAATTGCAGAAGAGATGAGAAGCCAACTTACTGGAATATTAATCCCTGCTCCTTAAGGCTTCATATGCCTTTACTATTATTACATTAAATCCCTATATCCTTGACCATTGCCAACTTTGGTGTTTACTTAAATTAGTCAGTTTATTGAAGGATTATGTATTGGAGGCCATTACCCTTAGGGGAAGTCAGGAAATCAAACACTCACTTGGGAGCTCTTTATAAGTTTGGGTTAGAGAGTGTTTGAGGCCTCAACAACATCCTGAATATATCACACCATAGATCCAGGATGTAAAAAGGCTTTACTTATCTACAGATATTTGGGTGCTGTATAGGTGTCCTAATTTCATGCCATGTGTTGTAAGCCCTTTACATTTTTCAGAGGAGGAAACAAATATTTTGTCTGTCTTTTCAGAAGATTACCAATTACAACCTTAAAAGGAATTAATCACCACTGTAGAGAGGAGCTTTATGAGATAGTGGGGTGATCTTATACAATTTTTTTTTTTTTACTTTTCTGAGTTTTAGTTTATATGATATGTGAGGTTACATATATATATATATAATGTATTATATATATATATATATATATATATATGACAATTTTACGCTACTGTGTTATTTTCTCTCCTAGGTCACTACTTGATTCCAAGTGACTTGACATTACCTATTTTGAAAACTTTGCTCATGTCAAGTCAACAGTAAAATTTATCTTACTACTCTTCTCTAGTTGAATAATTGATGAGAAGGAATTAGAAAACTCAGGGCGTTTGAATACTACAGGAATAAAAATACCTTATGGTGCAATAGTAGAGGACCTGTAAAACTAAAGTGCTAGTTTCAGACTTTGAAACCCCTTAAAGATATTAAAAA